>NC_135236.1:293595475-294228202 GCF_051348905.1 Ranitomeya variabilis | reverse complement strand
AGTACAAACAAGATGGGAATGTCCAGCCATCATAATGCTCAGGAAGGAGACGGGTTCTGTGTCCCAGAGATGAACGTGCTTTGGCCCGACATGTGCATATCAACCCAAGGACAAAAGCAAAAGACCTTGTAAAGATGGTGGAAGCTGGTAAGATTGTGTCAATATCCACAATGAAACAAATACTGTATCAACACGGGCTAAAAGGCCACTCTGCCAGGAAGAAGCCATTACTCTGAAAGAAACATAAAAAAACAGATTAATGTTTGCAAATGCATACAGGAACAGAGACCTTAATTTTTAGAGACATGTCCCGTGGTCTGATGAAACTAAAATTGAACTTTTGGGCATAATGACAATCGTTACATTTGGAGGAAAAAGGGAGAAGCTTGGAAGCCTAAGAACACCATCCGAACTGTGAAACATTGGGCTAGCAGCATCATGTTGTGGGGTTGTTTTGCCGCAGGAGGGACTAGTGCACTTCACAAAATAGATGGAATCATGAGAAAAGAAGATTATGTGGCAATACTGAAGCAACATCTCAAGACATCAGCCAGGAAGTTAAAGCTTGGGCGGAAATAGGTCTTCCAAATGGACAATGCTTAACCCCTTCACCCCCAAGGGTGGTTTGCACGTTAATGACCGGGCCAATTTTTACAATTCTGACCACTGTCCCTTTATGAGGCTATAACTCTGGAACGCTTTGACGGATCTTGGCGATTCTGACATTGTTTTCTCGTGACATATTGTACTTCATGTTAGTGGTAAAATTTATTCGATATAACTTGCGTTTATTTGTGAAAAAAATGGAAATTTGGCGTAAATTTTGAAAATTTTGCAATTTTCCAACTTTGAATTTTTATGCCCTTAAATCACAGACATATGTCACGCAAAATACTTAATAAGTAACATTTCCCACATGTCTACTTTACATCAGTACAATTTTGGAACCAAAATTTTTTTTTGTGACGGAGTTATAAGGGTTAAAAGTTGACCAGCAATTTCTCATTTTTACAACACCATTTTTTTTTAGGGACCACATCTCATTTGAAGTCATTTTGAGGGGTCTATATGATAGAAAATACCCAAGTGTGACACCATTCTAAAAACTGCACCCCTCAAGGTGCTCAAAACCACATTCAAGAAGTTTATTAACCCTTCAGGTGTTTCACAGGAATTTTTGGAATGTTTAAATAAAAATGAACATTTAACTTTTTTTCACACAAAATTTATTTCAGCTCCAATTTGTTTTATTTTACCAAGGGTAACAGGAGAAAATGGACCCCCAAAGTTGTTGTACAATTTGTCCTGAGTACGCTGATACCCCATATGTGGGGGTAAACCACTGTTTGGGCGTATGGCAGAGCTCGGAAGGAAAGGAGCGCCATTTGACTTTTCAATGCAAAATTGACTGGAATTGAGATGGGACGCCATGTTGCGTTTGGAGAGCCCCTGATGTGCCTAAACACTGAAACCCCCTACAAGTGACACCATTTTGGAAAGTAGACCCCCTAAGGAACTTATCTAGATGTGTGGTGAGCACTTTGACCCACCAAGTGCTTCACAGAAGTTTATAATGCAGAGCCGTAAAAATAAAAAATCATATTTTTTCACAAAAATGATCTTTTCGCCCCCAATTTTTTATTTTCCCAAGGGTAAGAGAAGAAATTGGACCCCCTGATGTGCCTAAACATTGAAACTCCCTACAAGTGACACCATTTTGGAAAGTAGACCCCCTAAGGAACTTATCTAGATGTGTTTTGAGAGCTTTGAACCCCCAAGTGTTTCACTACAGATTATAACGCAGAGCCGTGAAAATAATTTTTTTTTTTTCTCAAAAATGATTTTTTAGCCCCCAGCTTTGTATTTTTACAAGGGTAACAGAATAAATTGGACCCCAAAATTTGTTTTCCAATTTGTCCTGAGTACGCTGATACCCCATATGTGGGGGGGAACCACTGTTTGGGCGCATGACAGAGCTCGGAAGGGAAGGAGCGCCATTTGGAATGCAGACTTAAATGGATTGGTCAGCAGCCGTCACGTTGCATTTGCAGAGCCCCTGATGTACCCAAACAGTACAAACCCCCCACAAGTGACCCCATATTGGAAACTAGACCTCCCAAGGAACTTATCTAGATGTGTTTTGAGAACTTTGAACCCCCAAGTGTTTCACTAAAGTTTATAGCGCAAATCCGTGAAAATAAAAATTCTTTTTTTTTTTCACAAAAATGATTTTTTAGCCCCCAGTTTTGTATTTTCACAAGGGTAACAGGATAAATTGGACCCCAAAAGTTGTTGTCCAATTTGTCCTGAGTACGCTGATACCCCATATGTGGGGGGGAACCACTGTTTGGGTGCATGACAGAGCTCGGAAGGGAAGGAGCGCCATTTGGAATGCAGCCTTAAATGGATTGGTCTGCAGGCGTCACGTTGCATTTGCAGAGCCCCTGATGTACCCAAACAGTACAAACCCCCCACAAGTGACCCCATATTGGAAACTAGACCTCCCAAGGAACTTATCTAGATGTGTTGTGAGAACTTTGAACCCCCAAGTGTTTCACTACAGTTTATAACGCAGAGCCGTGAAAATAAAACATCTTTTTTTTCCCACAAAAATGATTTTTAGCCCCCCAAATTTTTATTTTCCTAAGGATAACAAGAGAGCTTGGACCCCAGAAGTTGTTGTTCAATTTGTCCCGAGTACGCTGATAACACATATGTTGGGGTAAACCCCTTTTTGGGCGCACGGGAGAGCTCGGAAGGGAAGGAGCACTGTTTTACTTTTTCAACGCAGAATTGGCTGGAATTGAGATTGGACGCCATGTCGCGCTTGGAGAGCCCCTGATGTGCCTGGACAGTGGAAACTCCCCAATTCTACCTGAAACCCTAACCCAAACACACCCCTAACCCTAATCCCAACGGTAACCCTAACCACACCCCTAGCCCTGACACACCCATAATTCTAATCCCAACCCTAATCCAAACGTAAATGTAATCCAAACTCTAACTTTAGCCCCAACCCTAACTTTAGCCCCAACCCTAACTTTACCTCCAACCCTAGCCCTAACCCTAGCCCTACCCCTAACCCTAACCCTAAACGTGACTGAAATACGTGGCACTGAAATACGTGGCACTGAAATACGTGGCACTGAAATACGTGGCACTGAAATACGTGGCACTTAAATACGTGGCACTTAAATACGTGGCACTTAAATACGTGGCACTGAAATATGTGATACGTGGCACTTAAATACGTGGCACTGAAACACGTGGCACTGAAATACGTGATACGTGGCACTGAAATACGTGGCACTGAAATACGTGGCACTGAAATACGTGGCACTGAAATACGTGGCACTTAAATACGTGGCACTGAAATATGTGATACGTGGCACTTAAATACGTGGCACTGAAATACGTGATACGTGGCACTGAAATACGTGGCACTGAAATACGTGGCACTGAAATACGTGGCACTGAAATACGTGGCACTGAAACACGTGCAACTGAAATACGTGGTACTAAAATATGTGGCACTGAAATACGTGATACGTGGCACTGAAATACGTGGCACTGAAACACGTGGCACTGAAATACGTGATACGTTGCCCTGAAATACATGGCACTGAAATACTTGGCACTGAAATACGTGGCACTGAAATACGTGGCACTGAAATACGTGGCACTATGACTGTCAGAAAATGTTCATTAAACGGTTAGGGGTGAGGTTAGGGGTAGAGTTAGGGTTAGGGTTTGGATCCCTTTATCACCTTGATGGTGGTGGGTGGCTTTTCAGTGTGTTTTCTGTTTTTTTTCGATTAAAAATGCATGCGTTTTTAACGCAAACAAACGCATGTGCTTAAAAACACCAAGAAAATACTGCAGGTTGTATTTCTGAAAATTAACGCATGCAGAAAAAAACCGCATGCGTTTGAAAACGCGACCAAACGTGTACAAAAAAAACGCATGCGTTTTCAATGTTAAATATAGGGAAAAAACGCATGCGTTTTTTTGTGCAAAAAACGCTGCAGACAAAAACGCAAGTGTGAAACCAGCGACGCTTTTTATAGCAAAAAAGTTTTTGCGTCTCCACATTTTGAGACCTATAATTTTTCCACATTTTGGTCCACAGAGTCATGTGAGGTCTTGTTTTTTGCGGGACGAGTTGACGTTTTTATTGGTAACATTTTCGGACACGTGACCGTTTTTGATCGCTTTTTATTCCGATTTTTGTGAGGCAGAATGACCAAAAACCAGCAATTCCTGAATTTCTTTTGGGAGAGGCGTTTATACCGTTCCGCGTTTGGTAAAATTGATAAAGCAGTTTTATTCTTCGGGTCAGTACGATTACAGCGATATCTCATTTATATCATTTTTTTATGTTTTGGCGCTTTTATACGATAAAAACTATTTTATAGAAAAAATAATTATTTTGGTATCGCTTTTTTCTCAGGACTATAACTTTTTTATTTTTTTGCTGATGATGCTGTATGGCGGCTTGTTTTTTGCGGGACAAGATGACGTTTTCAGCGGTACCATGGATATTTATATCAGTCTTTTTGATCGCGTGTTATTCCACTTTTTGTTCGGCGGTATGGTAATAAAGCGTTGTTTTTTGCCTCGTTTTTTTTTTTTTTTTCTTACGGTGTTTACTGAAGGGGTTAACTAGTGGGGAAGTTTTATAGGTGGGGTCGTTACGGACGCGGCGATACTAAATATGTGTACTTTTATTGTTTTTTTTTTTATTTAGATAAAGAAATGTATTTATGGGAATAATATTTTTTTTTTTTTTTCATTATTTTGGAATATTTTTTTTTATTTTTTTTTACACATTTGGAAATTTTTTTTTTTACTTTTTTACTTTGCCCCAGGGGGGGACAATACAGATCGGTGATCTGCCAGTTTGCATAGCACTCTGACAGATCACCGATCTGGGAGAAGTGCAGGCTGCTTCACAGTGTCTGCTCTGAGCAGGCGTCTGTGAAGCAACCTCCCTCCCTGCAGGACCCGGATCCGCGGCCATCTTGGATCCGGGTCTGGAGCAGGCAGGGAGGGAGGTAAGACCCTCGCAGCAACGCGATCACATCGCGTTGCTGCGGGGGGCTCAGGGAAGCCCGCAGGGAGCCCCCTCCCTGCGCGATGCTTCCCTGCACCGCCGGCACATCGCGATCATGTTTGATCGCGGTGTGCCGGGGGTTAATGTGCCGGGAGCGGTCCGTGACCGATCCTTGCACATAGTGCCGGATGTCAGCTGCGATATGCAGCCGACACCCGGCCGCGATCGGCCGCGCTCCCCCGTGAGCGCGGCCGATCGGCTCTGACGTACTATCCCGTCGGCGGTCATACGGGCCCACACCACCTCGACGGGATAGTACGTCGGATGTCAGGAAGGGGTTAAGGATAACAAAGTCAATGTTTTGGTGAGGCCATCATAAAGCCCTGTTCTTAACCCTATTCAAAATTGATGGGCAAAGCTGAAAACATAGTAACATAGTTATTAAGGTTGAAGGAAGACTTTAAGTCCATCTAGTTCAAACCATAGCCTAACCTAACATGCCCTAACATGTTGATCCAGAGGAAGGCAAAAAAAACCATGTGGCAAAGAGTAAGCACCACATTGGGGAAACAAATTCCTTCCTGACTCCACATACGGCAATCAGAATAGTTCCCTGGATCAACACCCTATCAAGGAATCTAGTATATATAACCTGTAACATTATACTTTTCAAGAAAGGCATCCAGTCCCCTCTTAAATTTAAGTAATGAATCACTCATTACAACTTCATACGGCAGAGAGTTCCATAGTCTCACTGCTCTTACAGTAAAGAATCCGCGTCTGTTATTATGCTTAAACCTTCTTTCCTCCAGTCGTGGAGGATGCCCCCTTGTCCCTGTCTCAGGTCTATGATTAAAAAGATCATTAGAAAGGTCTTTGTACTGTCCCCTCATAAATTTATACATTCAAATAAGATCACCCCTTAGCCTTCGTTTTTCCAAAGTAAATAGCCCCAAGTGTAATAATCTATCTTGGTATTGCAGACCCCCAGTCCTCTAATAACCTTGGTCGCTCTTCTTTGCACCCGCTCTAGTTCAGCTATGTCTTTCTTATACACCGGAGACTAGAACTGTACACAGTATTCTAAGTGTGGTCAAACTAGTGACTTGTATAGAGGTAAAATTATGTTCTCCTCATGAGCATCTATGAATCTTTTAATGCATCCCATAATTTTATTTGCCTTTGTAGCAGCTGCCTGACACTGGCCACTAAATGTGAGTTTGTCATCCACCCATACTCCCAGGTCTTTTTCATTGACGGTTTTGCCCAGAGTTTTAGAATTAAGCACATAGTTATACATCTTATTACTTCTACCCAAGTACATTACCTTACATTTATCCCCATTAAAGCTCATTTGCCATTTATCAGCCCAAGCTTCTAGTTTACATAAATCATCCTGTAATATAAAATTGTCCTCCTCTGTATTGATTACCCTGCAGAGTTTAGTGTCATCTGCAAATATTGAAATTCTACTCTGTATGCCCCCTACAAGATCATTAATAAATATGTTAAAAAGAAGAGGGCCCAATACTGACACCTGTGGTACCCCACTGCTAACCGCGACCCAGTCAGAGTGTGCTCCATTAATAACCACCTTTTGTTTCCTATCCCTGAGCCAGCTCTTAACCCACTTACACATATTTTCCCCTATCCCCATTATTCTCATTTTATGTATCAACCTTTTGTGTGGCACCATATCAAAAGCTTTTGAAAAGTCCATATACACTACGTCCACTGGGTTCCCTTGGTCCAGTCCGGAACTTGCCTCTTCATAGAAATTGATCAAATTAGTCTGACTGGAACGGTCCCTAGTAAACCCATGCTGATATTTGGTCATGAGGTTACTCCTCTTCAGATACTCCAGCATAGCATCCCTTAGAATGGCCTCCAGGATTTTACCCACAGTAGAGGTTAAGCTTACTGGCCTATAATTTCCGAGATCAGTTTTTGTCCCCTTTTTGAATATTGGCACCACATTTGCTATACGCCAGTCCTGTGGTACAGACCCTGTTATTATGGAGTGTTTCAAGATTAAAAATAATGGTCTTTCAATGACTGCACTTAATTCCTGCAGTACTCGGGGGTGTATCCCATCCGGGCCCGGAGATTTGTCAATTTTAATGATTTTTAGACGCTTCCGCACTTCCTGCTGGGTTAAGCAGATGACATTTAATGGGGAATTTGTGTTATCACTGATCATATTGTCTGCCATGGAATTTTCTTGTGTAAATACTGATAAAAAAAAGTAATTTAGCATATTGGCCTTTTCCTCATCCTTATCCACCATTTCACCCAGACTATTTTTTAGGGGGCCAACACTTTCTTTTTTTAGTTTCTTACTATTTACGTAGTTAAAGAATATTTTGGGATTATTTTTACTCTCTCTAGTAATGAGTCTCTTTGTCTCAATCTTTGCTGCCTTGATTTGCTTTTTACAGAATTTATTTAATTTTCTGTATTTATTTAAAGCCTCATCACTAGTGTTGAGCATTCCGATACCGCAAGTATCGGGTATCGGCCGATACCGAGATCCGATACTTTTGTGGTATCGGGAATCGGAATCGGAAGTTCCCAGTGTATGGTTCCCAGGGTCTGAAGGAGAGGAAACTCTCCTTCAGGCCCTGAGATCCATATCCATGTAAAAAATAAAGAATTAAAATAAAAAATATTGATATACTCACCTCTCCGGAGGCCCCTGGACATCACCGCTGGTAACCGGCAGCCTGCTTTGCTTAAAATGAGCGCGTTCAGCACCTTCCATGACGTCACGGCTTCTGATTGGTCGCGTGCCGCTCATGTGACCGCCACGCGACCAATCACAAGCCGTGACGTAATTCTCAGGTCCTAGATTCCTAGAATTCTGAATTTAGGACCTGAGAATGATGTCATGGCTTGTGATTGGTCGCGTGGTGGTCACATGAGCGGCACGCGACCAATCAGAAGCCGTGACATCATGGAAGGCCCTAAACGCGCTCATTTTAAGCAAAGAAGGCTGCCGGTTACCAGCGGTGATGTCCAGGGGCCTCCGGCGAGGTGAGTATATCAATATTTTTTATTTTACACAGTAATATGGATCCCAGGGCCTGAAGGAGAGTTTCCTCTCCTTCAGACCCTGGGAACCATCAGGATACCTTCCGATACTTGGTGTCCCATTGACTTGTATTGGTATCGGGTATCGGTAATGGCGATATCCGATACTTTTCGGGTATCGGCCGATACTATCCGATACCGATACTTTCAAGTATCGGACAGTATCGCTCAACACTACTCATCACTTCCTTTACCCTACCTTCCTTTTACACTACCTACTTCCTTTAATTCTCAAAATGCTTTCTTTTTGTCACTTATTGCGCCCTTTACAGCTCTATTTAGCCATATTAGTTTCCTCCTATTTCTAGTATGTTTATTCCCATACGGTATATACTGTGCACAGGTCCTATCCAGGATGCTAATAAACGTCTCCCATTTTCTTTGTGCATTTTTATGTCTCAGGATATCATCTCAGTTAATTGCACCAAGATCATCTCTCATCCATTGGAAATTTGCCCTCCCGAAGTTTAGTGTCCTTGTAACCCCTCTACTACACATCTTATTAAAGGATACATGAAAACTTATTATTTTGTGATCACTATTCCCCAAGTGACCCCCAACCCTTATATTTGCTATGCGGTCTGGCCTGTTGGTTAATATTAGGTCTAGCAGTGCCGCCCTTCTTGTTGGGTCCTGAGCCAGTTGCAAAAGGTAATTGTCTCTCATAGTTGTCAAAAACCGATTACCTTTGCTGGAACTGCAGGTTTCTGTTCCCCAATCTATTTCAGGGTAGTTGCAGTCCCTCATAATAATGACTTCTCCTTGAGTCGCTGCTTTATCTATTTGCTTTATGAGGATATTCTCCATTGCTTCCATTATTTTTGGAGACTTATTGTCATGTCAGACACTGTTCACACTAGGGCGTCCGACAGACAGCGGTAATTCCGCTTTTGTCCACTATGCGCTCAGTGGTGTCGGCTAGATTCTATCTAGCTGGTCTGGGGTTAATTTAGCTGGCACTCGGATTGGAAGCTGGGTCATGTGTTGTGAATTTGGATTCTGGGCTCCCCCGGTGGCTACTGGTGGAATTGAACTGGTGTCTTCATCTTCTCTGTTCACCTGTTCCCATCAAGATGTGGGAGTCGCTATATAACCTTGCTGCTCTGTTAGTTGCTTGCCGGTCAGCAATGTTATCAGAAGCCTCTCTGTGCTTGTTCCTGCTCCTAGACAACTACTAGATAAGTTGGACTCTTGTCCATGTTTGTTTTTGCATTTTTGTTCCAGTTCACAGCTGTAGTTTCGTTACTGTGTCTGGAAAGCTCTTGTGAACAGGAATTGCCACTCTGGTGTTATGAGTTAATGCCAGAGTTTTAAAGTAATTTCTGGATGGTGTTTTGATAGGGTTTTCAGCTGACCATGAAAGTGTCCTTTCTGTCTTCTGCTATGTAGTAAGTGGACCTCAAATTTGCTAAACCTATTTTCATACTACGTTTGTTATTTCATCTTAATTCACCGCCAATACATGTGGGGGGCCTCTGTCTCCTTTCGGGGTATTTCTCTAGAGGTGAGCTAGGACTAATATTTTCCTCTGCTAGCATTATTTAGTCCTCCGGCTGGTGCTGGGCATCTAGAATCAACGTAGGCATGCTACCCGGCCACTGCTAGTTGTGCGTTAGGTTTAGTTCATGGTCAGCTCAGTTCCCATCTTCCAAGAGCTAGTTCCTATATATGCTGATGCTATGTTCTCTTGCCATTGAGAACATGATAGTTTGACCGGCCCACTAAAGGGTTAAAATCCTTGGCTGAGAAAGGAGAGAAATAAGAAGTCTGCTGAGATTTTTTTTTTTTTTTTTCTCCTTCTAATCTTTGAATGGCTCTGTGTCCACCTGTTTGTAATGGATCTTCAGAGTGTAACTGCAGGTTTGAATAATCTCGCCACGAAGGTACAAAATTTGCAAGACTTTGTTTGTCATGCACCTGTATCTGAGCCGAGAATTCCTTTGCCGGAATTTTTCTCGGGGAATAGATCTGGGTTTCAGAATTTTCGAAATAATTGCAAATTATTTTTGTCCCTGAAATTTCGCTCTGCCGGAGACCCTGCACAGCAGGTCAGGATTGTGATTTCCTTGCTCCGGGGCGACCCTCAAGACTGGGCTTTTTCATTGACACCAGGGGATCCTGCGTTGCTCAATGTGGATGCGTTTTTTCTGGCCTTGGGGTTGCTTTATGACGAACCTCATTTGGAGCTTCAGGCAGAAAAAACTTTGATGTCCCTATCTCAGGGGCAAGATGAAGCGGAAATTTACTGCCAAAGATTCCGTAAATGGTCTGTGCTTACTCAGTGGAATGAGTGCGCCCTGGCGGCGACTTTCAGAGAGGGTCTCTCTGATGCCATTAAGGATGTTATGGTGGGGTTCCCTGTGCCTGCGGGTCTGAATGAGTCCATGACAATGGCTATTCAGATCGATAGGCGTTTGCGGGAGCGCAAACCAGTGCACCATCTGGCGGTGTCCACTGAGAAGTCGCCAGAGAGTATGCAGTGTGATAGAATTCTGTCCCGAAGCGAGCGGCAGAATTTTAGACGGAAAAATGGGTTGTGTTTCTATTGTGGTGATTCTACTCATGTTATATCAGCATGCTCTAAGCGCACTAAAAAGCTTGATAAATCTGTTTCCATTTGCACCTTACCGTCTAAGTTTATTCTATCTGTGACCCTGATTTGCTCTTTGTCATCTATTACCACGGACGCCTATGTCGACTCTGGCGCCGCTTTGAGTCTTATGGATTGGTCCTTTGCCAAACGCTGTGGGTATGATTTAGAGCCTTTGGAGACTCCTATTCCTCTGAAGGGGATTGACTCCACCCCATTGGCTAATAATAAACCACAATACTGGACACAAGTAACTATGCGTATTAATCCGGATCACCAGGAGATTATTCGCTTTCTGGTGCTGTATAATCTACATGATGATTTGGTGCTAGGATTGCCTTGGCTGCAATCTCACAACCCAGTCCTCGACTGGAGAGCTATGTCTGTGTTGAGCTGGGGATGTAAGGGGGCTCATGGGGATGTACCTGTGGTTTCCATTTCATCATCTATTCCCTCTGAAATTCCTGAGTTCCTGTCTGACTATCGTGACGTCTTTGAAGAATCCAAGCTTGGTTCGTTACCTCCGCACCGAGAGTGCGATTGTGCCATAGATTTAATCCCGGGTAGTAAATACCCAAAGGGTCGTTTGTTTAATCTGTCTGTGCCTGAACATGCTGCTATGCGAGAATATATAAAGGAGTCCTTGGAAAAGGGACATATTCGTCCATCGTCATCTCCCTTAGGAGCCGGTTTTTTCTTTGTGTCAAAAAAAGACGGCTCTTTGAGACCATGTATCGATTATCGGCTTTTGAACAAAATCACTGTTAAATATCAATACCCATTGCCGTTGCTGACTGATTTGTTTGCTCGCATAAAGGGGGCCAAGTGGTTCTCTAAGATTGACCTTCGTGGGGCGTATAATTTGGTGCGAATCAGGCAGGGGGATGAGTGGAAAACCGCATTTAATACACCCGAGGGCCACTTTGAGTATTTAGTGATGCCTTTTGGTCTTTCAAATGCTCCGTCAGTTTTCCAGTCCTTTATGCATGATATTTTTCGCGATTATTTGGATAAATTTATGATTGTGTATCTGGATGATATTCTGATTTTTTCGGATGACTGGGACTCTCATGTCCAGCAAGTCAGGAGGGTTTTCCAGGTTTTGCGGTCTAATTCTTTGTGTGTGAAGGGTTCTAAGTGTGTTTTTGGGGTACAGAGGATTTCCTTTTTGGGATATATTTTTTCTCCCTCTTCCATTGAAATGGATCCTGTCAAGGTTCAAGCTATTTGTGATTGGACGCAGCCCTCTTCTCTTAAGAGTCTTCAGAAATTTTTGGGCTTTGCTAACTTTTATCGTCGATTTATTGCTGGTTTTTCGGATATTGCTAAGCCATTGACCGATTTGACTAAGAAGGGTGCTGATGTTGCTGATTGGTCCCCTGACGCTGTGGAGGCCTTTCGGGAGCTTAAGCGCCGTTTTTCCTCTGCCCCTGTGTTGCGTCAGCCTGATGTTGCTCTACCTTTTCAGGTTGAGGTCGACGCTTCTGAGATCGGAGCTGGGGCAGTGTTGTCGCAGAAAAGTTCTGACTGCTCCGTGATGAGGCCTTGTGCCTTCTTTTCCCGTAAATTTTCGCCCGCTGAGCGGAATTATGATGTTGGGAATCGGGAGCTTTTGGCCATGAAGTGGGCTTTTGAGGAGTGGCGCCATTGGCTTGAGGGGGCCAGACATCAGGTGGTGGTATTGACTGACCACAAAAATTTGATTTATCTTGAGACCGCCAGGCGCCTGAATCCTAGACAGGCGCGCTGGTCATTATTTTTCTCTCGGTTTAATTTTGTGGTGTCATACCTACCGGGTTCTAAGAATGTTAAGGCGGATGCCCTTTCTAGGAGTTTTGAGCCTGACTCGCCTGGTAACTCTGAGCCCACAGGTATCCTTAAGGATGGAGTGGTATTGTCAGCCGTTTCTCCAGACCTGCGGCGGGCCTTGCAGGAGTTTCAGGCGGATAGACCGGATCGTTGCCCACCTGATAAACTGTTTGTTCCTGATGATTGGACCAGTAGAGTCATCTCTGAGGTTCATTCTTCTGCGTTGGCAGGTCATCCTGGCATTTTTGGTACCAGGGATTTGGTGGCAAGGTCCTTCTGGTGGCCTTCCCTGTCACGAGATGTGCGAGGCTTTGTGCAGTCTTGTGACGTTTGTGCTCGGGCCAAGCCTTGTTGTTCTCGGGCTAGTGGATTATTGTTGCCCTTGCCTATTCCTAAGAGGCCTTGGACGCACATCTCGATGGATTTTATTTCAGATCTGCCTGTTTCTCAGAAGATGTCTGTCATCTGGGTGGTGTGTGACCGTTTCTCTAAGATGGTCCATTTGGTTCCTCTGCCCAAGTTGCCTTCTTCTTCCGAGTTGGTTCCTCTGTTTTTTCAAAATGTTGTTCGTTTGCATGGTATTCCTGAGAATATCATTTCTGACAGAGGGACCCAATTCGTGTCTAGATTTTGGCGGGCATTCTGTGCTAGGATGGGCATAGATTTATCTTTTTCGTCCGCTTTCCATCCTCAGACGAATGGCCAGACCGAGCGGACTAATCAGACCCTGGAGACATATCTGAGGTGTTTTGTGTCTGCTGACCAGGATGATTGGGTTGCTTTTTTGCCATTGGCAGAGTTCGCTCTCAATAATCGGGCCAGCTCTGCCACTTTGGTGTCCCCGTTTTTCTGTAATTCGGGGTTTCATCCTCGATTTTCCTCTGGTCAGGTGGAATCTTCGGATTGTCCTGGAGTGGATGCTGTGGTGGAGAGATTGCATCAGATCTGGGGGCAGGTGGTGGACAATTTGAGGTTGTCCCAGGAGAAGACTCAGCTTTTTGCCAACCGCCACCGTCGTGTTGGTCCTCGGCTTTGTGTTGGGGATTTGGTGTGGTTGTCTTCTCGTTTTGTCCCTATGAGGGTCTCTTCTCCTAAGTTTAAGCCTCGGTTCATCGGCCCGTATAAGATATTGGAGATTCTTAACCCTGTTTCCTTCCGTTTGGACCTCCCTGCATCCTTTTCTATTCATAACGTTTTTCATCGGTCATTATTGCGCAGGTATGAGGTACCGGTTGTGCCTTCCGTTGAGCCTCCTGCTCCGGTGTTGGTTGAGGGTGAGTTGGAGTACGTTGTGGAGAAAATCTTAGACTCTCGTGTTTCCAGACGGAGACTCCAGTATCTGGTCAAGTGGAAGGGATACGGCCAGGAGGATAATTCTTGGGTGAATGCATCTGATGTTCATGCCTCTGATTTGGTTCGTGCCTTTCATAGGGCCCATCCTGATCGCCCTGGTGGTTCTGGTGAGGGTTCGGTGCCCCCTCCTTGAGGGGGGGTACTGTTGTGAATTTGGATTCTGGGCTCCCCCGGTGGCTACTGGTGGAATTGAACTGGTGTCTTCATCTTCTCTGTTCACCTGTTCCCATCAAGATGTGGGAGTCGCTATATAACCTTGCTGCTCTGTTAGTTGCTTGCCGGTCAGCAATGTTATCAGAAGCCTCTCTGTGCTTGTTCCTGCTCCTAGACAACTACTAGATAAGTTGGACTCTTGTCCATGTTTGTTTTTGCATTTTTGTTCCAGTTCACAGCTGTAGTTTCGTTACTGTGTCTGGAAAGCTCTTGTGAACAGGAATTGCCACTCTGGTGTTATGAGTTAATGCCAGAGTTTTAAAGTAATTTCTGGATGGTGTTTTGATAGGGTTTTCAGCTGACCATGAAAGTGTCCTTTCTGTCTTCTGCTATGTAGTAAGTGGACCTCAAATTTGCTAAACCTATTTTCATACTACGTTTCTTATTTCATCTTAATTCACCGCCAATACATGTGGGGGGCCTCTGTCTCCTTTCGGGGTATTTCTCTAGAGGTGAGCTAGGACTAATATTTTCCTCTGCTAGCATTATTTAGTCCTCCGGCTGGTGCTGGGCATCTAGAATCAACGTAGGCATGCTACCCGGCCACTGCTAGTTGTGCGTTAGGTTTAGTTCATGGTCAGCTCAGTTCCCATCTTCCAAGAGCTAGTTCCTATATATGCTGATGCTATGTTCTCTTGCCATTGAGAACATGACAGTCATGCCCACTGCCTTTAAATAGTTCTGCTGTACATTGGGCGTCGCCGATTATAGCTTCTGTCTTGTGCTTGGTTATCTCGGTCTGGAGTGGTGGTCTAGGAGAAAGAGTTTCGTATCTGGTGGTGTATTTCCCTTTGTTATATTTTCTCCTTCCTATGTTTGTATTTGTTTTGCCCTGAGCATTTATAGTGTGTTCCTGTGTGACTGCGGCGTGGTGTATATTTTCCGTTATCCTTGTCTGCGCTAACTGTGGGTATTGGTGTGGTTTCCTCACTTCCTCACTGGGTAGTGGGTGGTGGTTTCAGCTTAGGGTTGAAACAGGAGACAGGGTGAGGATGGAGGCCCAGACATGCACACCATCAGTGTAAACTCTGTGAGAGGGTCAGTCAGGGTTTCCCTAGTCTAAGGGAAATCGCAGGGGCCCGGGTTGTTAGCTTTTGCCTACCTAGGTCTCCCGTGACATTATAATCGGCCAGTATTATTTGAATTCCATGGATCCCATGACTTCCATAACCCACCAGTTGGAGGCGCTGTCCCTACAGGTCACTGAGTTGAGGGGGGCAGTGCAGCAACAGGGACTAGTAGTATCTAATGTGCAAGCTGAAGCGACAGGTAGAGTTGCTGAGCCTAAGTTTCCTTTACCCGAAAAGTTTGCTGGGGAACGCAGTAAATTTGTTACTTTTCGTGAAGCTTGCAAACTACATTTTCATATGCGCACGATCTCCTCAGGTAATGAGGCTCAGCGTGTGGGCCTGGTGTTGTCATTACTAAACAGGGACCCCCAAGCATGGGCGTTTTCTTTGCCATCTGATTCTGCTGCATTTAACTCAGTGGAGAGTTTTTTTTCTGCTTTGGGACACATTTACGATGATCCTGACAGAATGGCTCCAGCAGAATCTAAGATACGCGCTGTTCTGAATTACTGTTCTGAATTTCGCCGCTGAGCGGTCGACACACAATGGAATGATCCCGCGCTGCGGAGTCAGTTTATTCATGGGGTTTCTGGAAGGGTTAAAAAAGCCCTCCTGTTGTACGAGACTCCTGCTTCTCTAGATTCCGCTATGAGTCTTGTTGTCTGCATTGATCGCTGTTTACGTCAGGGGTAGTGTTGAGTAGTGTTGAGCGATACTTTCCGATATCGGAAAGTATCGGTATCGGAAAGTATCGGCCGATACCGTCACAGTATCGGAATCCAATCCGATACCGATACCCGATCCCAATGCAAGTCAATGGGACGAAAATATCGGAATTAAAATAAACCCTTTATACACTTGTAGGTTCATTCTACATGAAGGAAAACAACTAAGAATATTGTAGGATGTATTGGGGGACGTGGCGGAGATATTAAAGGGACAGAGGTTTAGCCCAATGTAATAGAATAGCAGGATTTTTTATTTTTTTTTATGAAGTTCGGCGTTAGAAAGAATTTGACTATGTTTTTTTTTTTTTTTTTATGTCAGATATTGATGTTTCACTACTTCCACGCCCTTCACCTTCTTTTTTACTTCTCCCACGCTTTCTTCTTAATTATCCTCATCATCAGCTTCTTTGACATCAACTTCTTCACCTTATTCATCTTCTTCTTCATCTTCTACCTATTATTTTTTGGGTTACATTGTTCATATTCTTTTTATTTTACTATTATCTTCATCATATTCAACTTCTTCATCATATTCTTATTTGTGACAGGCATTCCCGTAGTTGTTATCTATAAAAGTTTGAAGATTACACCTTCCGTTCTGCCTGTCACAAAACAGTTACATTTGTCCGCGTTCAGTTTGGCCTGCAGCATCAGGCTTTATCCAGGGGCACCACGAGGAGGAACGGACTCACCCCCATACACTGCTTAGTCTTCTTCTGCTTATAATTTACATAATATTTTTTGCTCTGATATTTTGTGTTATGCTTAATGTCCTTCTGCTCTTTGTTCTGCAGCC
This sequence comes from Ranitomeya variabilis, assembly GCF_051348905.1. Classification (NCBI taxonomy): domain Eukaryota; kingdom Metazoa; phylum Chordata; class Amphibia; order Anura; family Dendrobatidae; genus Ranitomeya; species Ranitomeya variabilis. The sequence goes on along the minus strand of NC_135236.1, from coordinate 294,211,500 downwards.
TCTTGTTCTTCTGCTTCTCGGTCTTCCAGGTCGTCGTCGTCTCCAGGGTCGTCGTCTCCGGGGTCGTCGTCATCGGGGTGGTCTTCAGGGTCGTCGTCTCCGGGGTCGTCGTCATCGGGGTGGTCTTCGGGGTCATCGTCTCCAGGGTCGTCGTCATCACGGTGGTTGTCGTCTCTGGTGTCGTCGTCATCTTAGGGGTGGTCTTCTGGGTCATTGTGTTTAGTCTCTTGAACTTGGAAATGTAGCAGAAGGTACAAGAAGGCTGAGAAAATGCCGAGAACCAGCTGATGGAACTGGAACTCGGATGGCTACCCGAAGGTCCAAGAGCCAATGGAACTACCGAGGACCAGCTGACGTTACTGGAACCCGGTTACTAAGCAGGAGGTACCTGTGCTGAAAGCACTACCAAGGACCACCTGACGTTGGTGGAACTCGGATACCCAGAGGGAGGCACCTAAGCCAAAGGCTCTGCCCGGAACCAGCTGACGGTACTGGAACCAGGATGGGGAGCAGAAGGTACAAGAGCAAGTGTCTGCGTGGCTTTTGCAGGACACGATGCCGGCTGCACAGCAGGGGAACAGCTGGCGGTGCTGGACCCCACTGACACATTGGCGAGGTGTTTTTCTCTGTGCAGCTAGCACATCTGGGCCCCAACTGGCGGTTTGTTAGAGCCCAGGGTCAGCAGGAGGAGGAGCAGGAGGAGGAGGAGCAGGGGGAGGGGAGTGTAGGCCGAAGCCTGCACTGGCGGCAGCTTTGGGTCTGTTGTGTCTGCGTGGCTTTTGCAGGACACGTTGCCGGCTACACAGCAGGGGAACAGCTGGCGGTGCTGGACCCCACTGACACATTGGCGAGGTGTTTGGCTCTGTGCAGCCAGCACTTCCGGACAGCAACTAGCGTTGTTGGAGCCCGGGCTCTGCAGGTGGAGCAGAGTGTAGGCCGAAGCCAAATTGAACCGATTTCAAAAGTCACCTTTAACCCCCCCTCAGGGGTTACAAAGTAGAAGAGCCACAGCTTATGCAGCAGCAGTGCTGCGCAAGTCAAAGGTTGCTCTTGTAATTTTTCTCCTTGCACACGCTGAATGGAACACGTATAACATTCAGCCCTTTATACAGTCAAACTGTGTAATGGAGGCGAGAGTTCCCTTTGTAATGAGACGCAGCACAGGTGTCAAGAATCCCACCTTGGTGCTGGGTGCAGCCTCCCGAGCGTTGTTATTTGCTGTACAGGAGTCTGCGCTGTCGTGTTATCCCCTGGCCTAGCGCCGTTAGCGCTGCCCATCTTCTGGCATCATGTAATGTCGGCCGGTGCGGTTCGCGATGCCCATGAATCCCAGCCCCGCAGTGTCTTAACATTGTTAAAACACTGCGGGGCTGGGATTCAGGGCCTGGCGCAGCACATATGTTGGCCTCTCACACTCGGGTCCTTACACCCGCTTCAGACTGTGCGGCGTCATCTGATCCCTTATCGCATGCCACGGCCATGAAGCCGCACAGTCCGAAGAAGGCGGAAGGAGAGGAGGGACAGGCGAACTGATGCACTGATCCTGCCCATCAATCACACCCTCGCAGTCCCAATAAATAAGACACCGAGGGGCGTTGTGTGTGTCAGGGCGGCCGCAGAGGCGCAGGCAGCCAAACAATGATGCCAGAAGACGGGCAGCGCTACCAAGGGGGTTGCAGCGTGTCATTACAAAGGAAAGTCACACCACCGGGACGGTTAAATGGTCACACAGAGGACACATTTCAGACGTGTTTTCAGTTCCACATGTGCGAGGAGAATACGTTTCTGAGCCACCTTGCACACATGCAGCATTACCGCTGTACAAGGTGGCTGGATAACGTAAAAACGCCTGGGGGAGGGGGGACAGGTTCCCTTCAATTTCAGTTCTTGTGTCTGCGTGGCTTTTGCAGGACACGTTGCCGGCTGCACAGCAGGGGAACAGCTGGCGGTGCTGGACCCCACTGACACATTGGCTGGTGTTTTTCTCTGTGCAGCTAGCACATCTGGGCCCCAACTGGCGGTGTGTTAGAGCCCAGGGTCAGCAGGAGGAGGAGCAGGAGGAGGAGGAGCAGGGGGAGGGGAGTGTAGGCCGAAGCCTGCACTGGCGGCAGCTTTGGGTCTGTTGTGTCTGCGTGGCTTTTGCAGGACACGTTGCCGGCTACACAGCAGGGGAACAGCTGGCGGTGCTGGACCCCACTGACACATTGGCGAGGTGTTTGGCTCTGTGCAGCCAGCACTTCCGGACAGCAACTAGCGTTGTTGGAGCCCGGGCTCTGCAGGTGGAGCAGAGTGTAGGCCGAAGCCTAATTGAACCGATTTCAAAAGTCACCTTTAACCCCCCCTCAGGGGTTACAAAGTAGAAGAGCCACAGCTTATGCAGCAGCAGTGCTGCGCAAGTCAAAGGTTGCTCTTGTAATTTTTCTCCTTGCACACGCTGAATGGAACACGTATAACATTCAGCCCTTTATACAGTCAAACTGTGTAATGGAGGCGAGAGTTCCCTTTGTAATGAGACGCAGCACAGGTGTCAAGAATCCCACCTTGGTGCTGGGTGCAGCCTCCCGAGCGTTGTTATTTGCTGTACAGGAGTCTGCGCTGTCGTGTTATCCCCTGGCCTAGCGCCGTTAGCGCTGCCCATCTTCTGGCATCATGTAATGTCGGCCGGTGCGGTTCGCGATGCCCATGAATCCCAGCCCCGCAGTGTCTTAACATTGTTAAAACACTGCGGGGCTGGGATTCAGGGCCTGGCGCAGCACATATGTTGGCCTCTCACACTCGGGTCCTTACACCCGCTTCAGACTGTGCGGCGTCATCTGATCCCTTATCGCATGCCACGGCCATGAAGCCGCACAGTCCGAAGAAGGCGGAAGGAGAGGAGGGACAGGCGAACTGATGCACTGATCCTGCCCATCAATCACACCCTCGCAGTCCCAATAAATAAGACACCGAGGGGCGTTGTGTGGGTCAGGGCGGCCGCAGAGGCGCAGGCAGCCAAACAATGATGCCAGAAGACGGGCAGCGCTACCAAGGGGGTTGCAGCGTGTCATTACAAAGGAAAGTCACACCACCGGGACGGTTAAATGGTCACACAGAGGACACATTTCAGACGTGTTTTCAGTTCCACATGTGCGAGGAGAATACGTTTCTGAGCCACCTTGCACACATGCAGCATTACCGCTGTACAAGGTGGCTGGATAACGTAAAAACGCCTGGGGGAGGGGGGACAGGTTCCCTTCAATTTCAGTTCTTGTGTCTGCGTGGCTTTTGCAGGACACGTTGCCGGCTGCACAGCAGGGGAACAGCTGGCGGTGCTGGACCCCACTGACACATTGGCTGGTGTTTTTCTCTGTGCAGCTAGCACATCTGGGCCCCAACTGGCGGTGTGTTAGAGCCCAGGGTCAGCAGGAGGAGGAGCAGGAGGAGGAGGAGCAGGGGGAGGGGAGTGTAGGCCGAAGCCTGCACTGGCGGCAGCTTTGGGTCTGTTGTGTCTGCGTGGCTTTTGCAGGACACGTTGCCGGCTACACAGCAGGGGAACAGCTGGCGGTGCTGGACCCCACTGACACATTGGCGAGGTGTTTGGCTCTGTGCAGCCAGCACTTCCGGACAGCAACTAGCGTTGTTGGAGCCCGGGCTCTGCAGGTGGAGCAGAGTGTAGGCCGAAGCCTAATTGAACCGATTTCAAAAGTCACCTTTAACCCCCCCTCAGGGGTTACAAAATAGAAGAGCCACAGCTTATGCAGCAGCAGTGCTGCGCAAGTCAAAGGTTGCTCTTGTAATTTTTCTCCTTGCACACGCTGAATGGAACACGTATAACATTCAGCCCTTTATACAGTCAAACTGTGTAATGGAGGCGAGAGTTCCCTTTGTAATGAGACGCAGCACAGGTGTCAAGAATCCCACCTTGGTGCTGGGTGCAGCCTCCCGAGCGTTGTTATTTGCTGTACAGGAGTCTGCGCTGTCGTGTTATCCCCTGGCCTAGCGCCGTTAGCGCTGCCCATCTTCTGGCATCATGTAATGTCGGCCGGTGCGGTTCGCGATGCCCATGAATCCCAGCCCCGCAGTGTCTTAACATTGTTAAAACACTGCGGGGCTGGGATTCAGGGCCTGGCGCAGCACATATGTTGGCCTCTCACACTCGGGTCCTTACACCCGCTTCAGACTGTGCGGCGTCATCTGATCCCTTATCGCATGCCACGGCCATGAAGCCGCACAGTCCGAAGAAGGCGGAAGGAGAGGAGGGACAGGCGAACTGATGCACTGATCCTGCCCATCAATCACACCCTCGCAGTCCCAATAAATAAGACACCGAGGGGCGTTGTGTGGGTCAGGGCGGCCGCAGAGGCGCAGGCAGCCAAACAATGATGCCAGAAGACGGGCAGCGCTACCAAGGGGGTTGCAGCGTGTCATTACAAAGGAAAGTCACACCACCGGGACGGTTAAATGGTCACACAGAGGACACATTTCAGACGTGTTTTCAGTTCCACATGTGCGAGGAGAATACGTTTCTGAGCCACCTTGCACACATGCAGCATTACCGCTGTACAAGGTGGCTGGATAACGTAAAAACGCCTGGGGGAGGGGGGACAGGTTCCCTTCAATTTCAGTTCTTGTGTCTGCGTGGCTTTTGCAGGACACGTTGCCGGCTGCACAGCAGGGGAACAGCTGGCGGTGCTGGACCCCACTGACACATTGGCTGGTGTTTTTCTCTGTGCAGCTAGCACATCTGGGCCCCAACTGGCGGTGTGTTAGAGCCCAGGGTCAGCAGGAGGAGGAGCAGGAGGAGGAGGAGCAGGGGGAGGGGAGTGTAGGCCGAAGCCTGCACTGGCGGCAGCTTTGGGTCTGTTGTGTCTGCGTGGCTTTTGCAGGACACGTTGCCGGCTACACAGCAGGGGAACAGCTGGCGGTGCTGGACCCCACTGACACATTGGCGAGGTGTTTGGCTCTGTGCAGCCAGCACTTCCGGACAGCAACTAGCGTTGTTGGATCCCGGGCTCTGCAGGTGGAGCAGAGTGTAGGCCGAAGCCTAATTGAACCGATTTCAAAAGTCACCTTTAACCCCCCCTCAGGGGTTACAAAGTAGAAGAGCCACAGCTTATGCAGCAGCAGTGCTGCGCAAGTCAAAGGTTGCTCTTGTAATTTTTCTCCTTGCACACGCTGAATGGAACACGTATAACATTCAGCCCTTTATACAGTCAAACTGTGTAATGGAGGCGAGAGTTCCCTTTGTAATGAGACGCAGCACAGGTGTCAAGAATCCCACCTTGGTGCTGGGTGCAGCCTCCCGAGCGTTGTTATTTGCTGTACAGGAGTCTGCGCTGTCGTGTTATCCCCTGGCCTAGCGCCGTTAGCGCTGCCCATCTTCTGGCATCATGTAATGTCGGCCGGTGCGGTTCGCGATGCCCATGAATCCCAGCCCCGCAGTGTCTTAACATTGTTAAAACACTGCGGGGCTGGGATTCAGGGCCTGGCGCAGCACATATGTTGGCCTCTCACACTCGGGTCCTTACACCCGCTTCAGACTGTGCGGCGTCATCTGATCCCTTATCGCATGCCACGGCCATGAAGCCGCACAGTCCGAAGAAGGCGGAAGGAGAGGAGGGACAGGCGAACTGATGCACTGATCCTGCCCATCAATCACACCCTCGCAGTCCCAATAAATAAGACACCGAGGGGCGTTGTGTGGGTCAGGGCGGCCGCAGAGGCGCAGGCAGCCAAACAATGATGCCAGAAGACGGGCAGCGCTACCAAGGGGGTTGTTGCGTGTGTCAATACAAAGTCAAATCACACCTGAGGGACGTTTTAATGGTCACAGAGGACACATTTTAGACGTGTTCACTTCAACATGGGCAAGGAGAATAAGTTTCTGAGCCACCTTGAACACATGCAGCATTACTGCTGTTCAAGGTAGCTGTAAAACATAGAAACACCTGGGGGAGGGGGGACAGGTTCCCTTCAATTTCAGTTCTTGTGTCTGCGTGGCTTTTGCAGGACACGTTGCCGGCTACACAGCAGGGGAACAGCTGGCGGTGCTGAACCCCACTGACACATTGGCTGGTGTTTTTCTCTGTGCAGCTAGCACATCTGGGCAAAAACTGGCGGTGTTAGAGCCCAGGGTCAGCAGGAGGAGCAGGGGGAGCGGAGGGTAGGCCGAAGCCTGCACTCGAGCAAGTTGAAAGGAAACCTTTAACCCCCCCCCCCCCCGGCGTTTGTAGCTGAAAGAGCCATTGTGTACAGCACTAATGCTGGAAAAGGTAAACTTAGCTCTTTTAATTATGGTCCTTGTACATGCGGAACCTAACATTTATGAAATGTGTCTCCTCACAGCGTTAAACCGTCCGGTAGGTGGAACTTTCCTTTGTCGTGTGACGCAGCACAGCCATCATTTTTACCCCCTTGGCGCCGTGCGCCGCCTCCTCAGCGTTGTTTGAATCTGTCCCGGAGCCTGCGCTGTTAGGTTAGCCCTTGGCCATGCACACATGTTGCGCTGCCCGTCTTCTGACCTCATTTGGTGTCAGGCTGGCTGCGCCTGTGCGGGTGCGCTGGCCGAGATCCCGCCTCGCAGTGTCGTCTAATGTAATCCCACCGCGGGCCTGTGATCCGTGCCCGTGCGCAGTGCATATCCTCTCCTCTCACTCCCCTCCCTACGGCTTTTTCAGACTGTGCGGTGTCACGGCCGTGGCATGCTATTAGGGACCAGCTGACATCGCACAGTCTGAAGAAGCCGTAGGGAGGGGAGTGAGAGGAGAGGATATGCACTGCGCACGGGCACGGATCACAGGCCCGCGGTGGGATTACATTAGACGACACTGCGAGGCGGGATCTCGGCCAGCGCACCCGCACAGGCGCAGCCAGCCTGACACCAAATGAGGTCAGAAGACGGGCAGCGCAACATGTGTGCATGGCCAAGGGCTAACCTAACAGCGCAGGCTCCGGGACAGATTCAAACAACGCTGAGGAGGGGGCGCACGGCGCCAAGGGGGTAAAAATGATGGCTGTGCTGCGTCACACGACAAAGGAAAGTTCCACCTACCGGACGGTTTAACGCTGTGTGGGGACACATTTCATAAGTGTTAGGTTCAGCATGTGCAAGGAGCATCACGAAAAGAGGCACTTTTTCCCTTTGCATCATTACTGCTGCACAAGGTGGCTCCTTCAGTAACAAACGCCTGGGGGGGGGGGGGGGTCAGGTTCCCTTACATTTAACTTGTTGTGTCTGCGTGGCGGTCGCAGTACACGTTGCCGTATACACAGCAGGGGAACAGCTGGCGGTGCTGAACCCCACTAACACATTGGCGAGGTGTTTGGCTCTGTGCGTACAGCACTTCTGGACGGCAACTAGCGGTGTTGGAGCCCAGGGACAGGTGGAGGAGGAGGAGGTTGGAGGAGGTTGGAGGAGGTAGGAGGGATTGCCACACACACAGCAGGGGAACAGCTGACGTTACTGAACCCCAATAACAGAGGAGGGACTGTTGACTGTGCGTACAGCACTTCTGGACGGCAACTGGCGGTGTTGGAGCCCAGGGACAGGTGGAGGAGGAGGAGGTTGGAGGAGGTTGGAGGGATTGCCACACACACAGCAGGGGAACAGCTGACGTTACTGAACCCCAATAACAGAGGAGGGACTGTTGACTGTGCGTACAGCACTTCTGGACGGCAACTGGCGGTGTTGGAGCCCAGGGACAGGTGGAGGAGGAGGAGGTTGGAGGAGGTTGGAGGGATTGCCACACACACAGCAGGGGAACAGCTGACGTTACTGAACCCCAATAACAGAGGAGGGACTGTTGACTGTGCGTACAGCACTTCTGGACGGCAACTGGCGGTGTTGGAGCCCAGGGACAGGTGGAGGAGGAGGAGGTTGGAGGAGGTAGGAGGGATTGCCACACACACAGCAGGGGAACAGCTGACGTTACTGAACCCCAATAACAGAGGAGGGACTGTTGACTGTGCGTACAGCACTTCTGGACGGCAACTGGCGGTGTTGGAGCCCAGGGACAGGTGGAGGAGGAGGAGGTTGGAGGAGGTAGGAGGGATTGCCACACACACAGCAGGGGAACAGCTGACGTTACTGAACCCCAATAACAGAGGAGGGACTGTTGACTGTGCGTACAGCACTTCTGGACGGCAACTGGCGGTGTTGGAGCCCAGGGACAGGTGGAGGAGGAGGAGGTTGGAGGAGGTTGGAGGAGGTAGGAGGGATTGCCACACACACAGCAGGGGAACAGCTGACGTTACTGAACCCCAATAACAGAGGAGGGACTGTTGACTGTGCGTACAGCACTTCTGGACGTCAACTGGTGGTGTTGGAGCCCAGGGACAGGTGGAGGAGGAGGAGGTTGGAGGAGGTAGGAGGGATTGCCACACACACAGCAGGGGAACAGCTGACGTTACTGAACCCCAATAACAGAGGAGGGACTGTTGACTGTGCGTACAGCACTTCTGGACGGCAACTGGCGGTGTTGGAGCCCAGGGACAGGTGGAGGAGGAGGAGGTTGGAGGAGGTTGGAGGGATTGCCACACACACAGCAGGGGAACAGCTGACGTTACTGAACCCCAATAACAGAGGAGGGACTGTTGACTGTGCGTACAGCACTTCTGGACGGCAACTGGCGGTGTTGGAGCCCAGGGACAGGTGGAGGAGGAGGAGGTTGGAGGAGGTTGGAGGGATTGCCACACACACAGCAGGGGAACAGCTGACGTTACTGAACCCCAATAACAGAGGAGGGACTGTTGACTGTGCGTACAGCACTTCTGGACGGCAACTGGCGGTGTTGGAGCCCAGGGACAGGTGGAGGAGGAGGAGGTTGGAGGAGGTAGGAGGGATTGCCACACACACAGCAGGGGAACAGCTGACGTTACTGAACCCCAATAACAGAGGAGGGACTGTTGACTGTGCGTACAGCACTTCTGGACGGCAACTGGCGGTGTTGGAGCCCAGGGACAGGTGGAGGAGGAGGAGGTTGGAGGAGGTAGGAGGGATTGCCACACACACAGCAGGGGAACAGCTGACGTTACTGAACCCCAATAACAGAGGAGGGACTGTTGACTGTGCGTACAGCACTTCTGGACGGCAACTGGCGGTGTTGGAGCCCAGGGACAGGTGGAGGAGGAGGAGGTTGGAGGAGGTTGGAGGAGGTAGGAGGGATTGCCACACACACAGCAGGGGAACAGCTGACGTTACTGAACCCCAATAACAGAGGAGGGACTGTTGACTGTGCGTACAGCACTTCTGGACGGCAACTGGCGGTGTTGGAGCCCAGGGACAGGTGGAGGAGGAGGAGGTTGGAGGAGGTAGGAGGGATTGCCACACACACAGCAGGGGAACAGCTGACGTTACTGAACCCCAATAACAGAGGAGCGACTGTTGACTGTGCGTACAGCACTTCTGGACGGCAACTAGCGGTGTTGGAGCCCAGGGGCAGGTGGAAAAGCAGAGGAACACAATGTAGGCCGAAGCCTGAGAAAGTCGAAAGGGAACCTTTAACCCCCCCCCCCAAGGCGTTTGTAGCTGAAAGAGCCAGCTTGTGCAGCACAAAAGATGCAAAAGGAAAAGGTGGCTCTTTTCATCATGCTCCTTGCAAACACAGAACTAAACACTTATAAAATGTGTCCCCTGAAGCCGTGAAACCGTCCCGGAGGTGGGACTTTCCTTCGTAATATGACGCAGCACAGCCATCATTACTACCCCCCCGCCGCCGTGCCCCGGCTCCTCAGCGTTGTTTGATTCCGTCCCGGAGCCTGCGCTGTTATGTTATCCCGTGGCCAGGCACACTTAGCGCTGCCCATCTTCTGACATCATTTGGTGTCAGGCTGGCTGCGCCTGTGCGGCCGCGCTGGCCGAGAGCCCGCCTCGCAGTGTCTTCTGATGTAATCCCACTGGGGGCCTGGAATCCATGGCCATGCGCAGTGCATATCCTCGCCTCTCACTCCCCTCCCTACGGCTTCTTTTCCAGACTGTGCGGTGTCACGGCCGTGGCATGCTATTAGGGACCAGCTGACACCGAACAGTCTGAAGAAGCCATAGGGAGATGAGTGAGAGGTGGAGGTTCAGATATGCACTGCGCATGTCCATAGATCCCAGGCTCCCAGTGGGATTAAATCAGAAGACACTGCGAGGCGGGCTCTCGGCCAGCGTGGCCGCACAGGCGCAGCCAGCCTGACACCAAATGATGCCAGAAGACGGGCAGCGCTAAGTGTGCCTGGCCACGGGATAACATAACAGCGCAGGCTCCGGGACGGAATCAAACAACGCTGAGGAGCCGGGGCGCGGCGCCGGGGGGGTAGGAATGACGGCTGTGCTGCATCATATTACGAAGGAAAGTCCCACCTCCGGGACGGTTTTACGGTATCAGTGGACACATTTTATAAGTGTTAAGTTTTGCGTGTGCAAGGAGCAAAACCAAAATAGCTACCTTTTTCCTTGTGCAGCATTACTGCTGCACAAGGTGGCTCTTTCAGTAACAAACGCCTTGGGGGGGGGGGGGGGACAGATTCCCTTACATTTCAGTTGTTGTGTCAGCGTGGCGGTCGCATGACACATTGCCGGCTACACAGCTGGGGATCAGCTGACGTTACTGAAACCCAATAACACTGGGTCGTATGTTTTGACTGTGCAGACGGCACGTCTGAGCCTCAACTGGCGGTGTTGGAGCCCAGGAATTTAAGTTCAGGTGGTAGAAAGATGAACACAACAGGAGACCTGGATAACGTATACAGTGACCTAATTATTTAATCAGGAGGAGGAGTGGCAAATTCCTGCGAGATCCAGGCCTTGTTCATTTTCAGGAAAGTAAGCCGGTCAACGTTATCGGAGGATAGTCGCATGCGACGGTCAGTTAGTACACCACCTGCAGCACTAAAGACACGTTCCGATAATACACTGGCCGCAGGGCAAGACAGCACCTCCAATGCATACTGGCTTAGCTCTGGCCATGTATCCAGCTTTGAGACCCAAAACTTGAAAGGGGAAGAGCCGTCTGGGAGTACAGCAAGAGGGCAAGACATGTAGTCTGTCACCATCTGACGGAACCGTTGCCTCCTGCTGACTGGAGCCGTCTGTGATGGTGTAGACTTTTGTGGGGGGCACACAAAACTGTGCCACAGTTGGGCCATACTGGTCTTGCCTTGGGCAGAGGCACTGCTTCTGCTCCCTCTTTGTGCAGAGCCTCCACCACTGCCTGGACGCACTGAGCTGCTTTGGAATGCAGTAGCAGCACTTCTCTCAGTTGGAATGGAGAAGATGATGGAACTGACCAGTGTGTCTTGGTACTCCCGCATTTTTCGCTCCCGGTTCAACGGTGTGATGAGGCTTTCTACGTTGTCCCGGTAGCGAGGATCGAGGAGGGTGAACACCCAATAATCAGACATGTTGAGAATGTGGTCGATGCGGCGGTCGTTTCTCAGGCACTGCAGCATGTAATCCACCATGTGCTGCAGACTGCCAACTGCCCAAGAAACGCTGTCCCCAGCTGGAGGCGTGATCTCTGCCCGCTCGTCATCACCCCACCCTCGCTGTACACACTGAGTACTGGACAATTCGGGAACTCCCTCCTCTGGACGGATGTCTTCCTCCTCCATTGACTCCTCCTCATCCTCCTCACAAACTGTCCCCTGCCTACGCGTTTGTGAGGAACCACGTGGCGCTGACTGTCCAGAAGATGATGGAAGTGGTGAATCCTCATCCTCCACCTCTTCCACAACATCATCCCTTAGCGCTTGCAGTGATTTTTCAAGCAGGCAGATAAGGGGGACAGTCATGCTGACTAGTGCATCATCTGCACTCGCCATCCGCGTGGAATAATCAAAGGGACGCAAAACCTGGCAGACATCCTTCATAGTGGCCCACTCTGTGGTTGTGAAGTCTGTACGGCGCTGACTGCGACTTTTTTGCGCCTGATACAGCTGGTACTCCATTACAGCTTGCTGCTGCTCACACAACCGCTCCAACATATGTAACGTGGAATTCCACCTGGTAGGTAGGTCACATATGATGCGATGTTCCGGCAGGCGGTGTCGGCGCTGCAGAGCCGCAATGCGCGCTTTTGCCGTGCTGGAACGCCGCAAGTGAGCACACTCTAGGCGGACCTTGTGCAGCAGTGCATCAAGATCCGGATAGTCCCTCAAAAAACTCTGCACGACCAAATTGAGCACATGTGCCAGACATGGGATGTGAGTGAGGTTGCCGAGGCCCAGGGCTGCCACCAGATTTCGGCCATTATCACACACTACCATGCCTGGCTGGAGATTCGCTGGCTCAAACCACACATCGCTCTCCTGCTTGATGGCATTCCAGAGCTCCTGCGCTGTGTGGCTACGATTCCCCAAAAAAATTAATTTCAAGACGGCCTGTTGACGTTTGGCCACGGCTGTGCTCATGTCGGTCGTAACAGGTACACGTTCATCACGGGTCCATGTGGAGGTGGACTGTGACGGCTCCTGCAGCGATGATTCTGAGGAACTGGTGTAAGAGGAGGAGTCAATGCGTACAGAATGGATTCCTGCAATCCTTGGAGTGGGCAGGACACGTCCTGCGCCACTCGCACGGTCTGTACCCGGCTCAACTACATTAACCCAATGGGCAGTGAGGGAAAGGTATCGCCCCTGTCCATGTTGACTGGTCCACGCATCGGTGGTGAGGTGGACCTTGCTACTGACGGCGTTCAGTAGCGCGTGTTTTATGTGTCCCTCAACATGCTTGTGCAGGGCAGGGACGGCTTGCCTGCTGAAGTAAAAGCGGCTGGGCACACTGTACTGTGGGACTGCCAATGACATCAAGTCACGGAAGCTGTCAGTCTCCACCAGCCTGAATGACAGCATTTCCAGTGACAGAAGTTTGGCAATGCCTGCAGTCAGAGCCTGTGCTCGTGGGTGGTTTGACGAGAAAGGCCGCCTTTTCTCCCATGCCTGTACTACCGATGGCTGTAGACTGGGCTGGGAGTGTGTGGTTGACTGGGAAAGTGGTGCTGCGGGTGGAATGACAGCGGGTCTCTGGACAACAGGGCCAGAGGTTCTTCCACGGCGATCCTGGGAGGAAGCCGAACCAGCTGCGTGTGAACTAGAGGAAGAGGCAACACGAGCTGAAGAGGTGGTAGCTGCCGCTGTTGGTTGGCCTAGCTCTTCAGTGTGTTTGTCTAACTCCGCCGGGTGCCTGTTGCGCACATGTTTCCACATGTTGGAGGTATTGAGGTTGGCGACTTTTTGACCTCTTTTGATTTTTTGATGACACACCTTGCATCTGACATAGCAAATGTCATCTGCAACTGTGTCAAAAAAGGACCAGGCACTGCAAGTCTTGGGAGCCCCCCTTTTGACTTTTGGAAGAGACATGCTCCTTACGGGTGCCAAAGCGGAGGCTGCAGGATCCGCAGTCTTCCCCCTCCCTCTCCCTCTTTGGGCCGTACGGGGAATCTCTTCCTCAGAGCTGCTCCCACCACCTTCCTGTCCCTGACGCCAAGATGGGTCAAGGACCTCATCATCTACACTACCCTCTGCCCCCAACTGCTCCTCCTGGGTAGTCTCAGCAGCAGAGCACGCACCAGTAAGTGGCACCTGAGTGTCATCATCAGCTGATGCGGCCTGCGAGGTGGTGACCGGAGCCACTGGCCCACCCGCCTCTTCAGAGGAAGACAGAAAAAGCGGTTGGGCATCACTGCACCCTGCCTCTTCTTCCATTTCTCCAATGCTGCTTGGCTGGCCCCCTGTTTCCAAGCCAAGAGATGATTCAGAGAACAGAAGTAGAGACTGCTCCTGTCCTGGGATCTCTGTCTGCCTGGGCAATTTTGCAGGTGGTGAAGAGACAGATGGCTGCTCTCCAGTGCTCTGTGTCTGAGAGGATGTGGCACTAATGGAAGTTGATGCATTAGCTGCCATCCATCCCTTCAATTTGGTCTTGACGCAGCAGCGGTGTACGGCGCTCGGCGACAAAGCTGCGCATGAACGACTGTTCCCTTGTGAAAGTGGGTGCTGATGACTCACCGGTGCCCGCAGCAGGCACAGAATCCCCACGTCCCCTCCCTGCTCCGCGCCCACGCCCACGCCCACGTGCCTTACTCACTGCCTTCTTCATCTTGGTTGACTGATAAAGATAAGCAGAAAAGTACTAACGGCTTTGTGTGCTTATTCCTGAGCAACTCCTCCTAACAGGTATAAGACACACTAATTTTCTAAAGTGTGGACTAGACTTGAATATGAGCTAATGTGGCCTACATAAATGTAAAGTGGTGTAACTGGTGTGTTTGGTGAACTTTATTATTTATTTATTTTTTTGGGGCTGAACTGACAACGGATAGAGCTGCAGTCACACGGAGACCGTGCAGACAGACGTAAACGGCGCTGCAAGGCCCAAAAACCCTCCTCTACTTTATCCTATGTAGTGTTTTTCCACAAATTAGCTGGAGACGGGTGGAAAGACACTAATAGGATTTTTTTAAATTAATTAGCAGCAGACTACACTACTTGAAAACAAAATGAAAATTGATTTGGCGGTATGACGCAGTGAACAACCCTGAGCTGGAGACAACCAAGCTACGGCTGCTCACAGACTACAGGGCGAGCTGCAGTCACACGGAGACCGTGCAGACAGCCGTAAACGGCGCTGCAAGGCCCAAAAACCCTCCTCTACTTTATCCTATGTAGTGTTTTTCCACAAATTAGCTGGAGACGGGTGGAAAGACACTAATAGGATTTTTTTAAATTAATTAGCAGCAGACTACACTACTTGAAAACAAAATGAAAATTGATTTGGCGGTATGACGCAGTGAACAACCCTGAGCTGGAGACAACCAAGCTACGGCTGCTCACAGACTACAGGGCGAGCTGCAGTCACACGGAGACCGTGCAGACAGCCGTAAACGGCGCTGCAAGGCCCAAAAACCCTCCTCTACTTTATCCTATGTAGTGTTTTTCCACAAATTAGCTGGAGACGGGTGGAAAGACACTAATAGGAATTTTTGGAAAAAATGTGCAGCAGCCTGCACTACTTCAAAAAAAAAAAAAAAAAGGACAGTATGAGGCAATGAACCACCCTCCCTGAACTGAATACAACCAGCTATGGATGGCCTATATGGCTGCACTCAGACTAGAGAGTGGGCTGCACTCACACACACACACAGAGAGACCTTGCAGATCGCTGTGAAAACAGCGCTACAAGGCAAAAGGAAGGTGATTAGTAGGTGAACACAGCGGTTGCTAAATTAGCCTTTGGAAAGCACAAAGAAGCAAATCGCTATCTCTAAACTGTCCCTCAGTCAGCAAACAGCGTCCTGTCACTAACTGAATTCACAGCAGAGTGATCGCAAAATGGCACCAGCGACTTTTAAACTGCATCATGACATCATTTAAGCAGCCAATCACAGCCTTGCCAGTAGTTTCATGCCCTCCATGCTAAACAGGATGTGCCCACACTTGGAATCTTTCTCATTGGCTGAATTTCTGAATTTTGAATCATGGAACTTCCGATTCCGGTATCCGATACGCGCCAAGTATCGGAATCCCGGTATCGGAATTCCGATACCGCAAGTATCGGCCGATACCCGATACTTGCGGTATCGGAATGCTCAACACTAGTGTTGAGCGATACTTTCCGATATCGGAAAGTATCGGTATCGGAAAGTATCGGCCGATACCGTCACAGTATCGGAATCCAATCCGATACCGATACCCGATCCCAATGCAAGTCAATGGGACGAAAATATCGGAATTAAAATAAACCCTTTATACACTTGTAGGTTCATTCTACATGAAGGAAAACAACTAAGAATATTGTAGGATGTATTGGGGGACGTGGCGGAGATATTAAAGGGACAGAGGTTTAGCCCAATGTAATAGAATAGCAGGATTTTTTATTTTTTTTTATGAAGTTCGGCGTTAGAAAGAATTTGACTATGTTTTTTTTTTTTTTTTTATGTCAGATATTGATGTTTCACTACTTCCACGCCCTTCACCTTCTTTTTTACTTCTCCCACGCTTTCTTCTTAATTATCCTCATCATCAGCTTCTTTGACATCAACTTCTTCACCTTATTCATCTTCTTCTTCATCTTCTACCTATTATTTTTTGGGTTACATTGTTCATATTCTTTTTATTTTACTATTATCTTCATCATATTCAACTTCTTCATCATATTCTTATTTGTGACAGGCATTCCCGTAGTTGTTATCTATAAAAGTTTGAAGATTACACCTTCCGTTCTGCCTGTCACAAAACAGTTACATTTGTCCGCGTTCAGTTTGGCCTGCAGCATCAGGCTTTATCCAGGGGCACCACGAGGAGGAACGGACTCACCCCCATACACTGCTTAGTCTTCTTCTGCTTATAATTTACATAATATTTTTTGCTCTGATATTTTGTGTTATGCTTAATGTCCTTCTGCTCTTTGTTCTGCAGCCTCTTGTTCTTCTGCTTCTCGGTCTTCCAGGTCGTCGTCGTCTCCAGGGTCGTCGTCTCCGGGGTCGTCGTCATCGGGGTGGTCTTCAGGGTCGTCGTCTCCGGGGTCGTCGTCATCGGGGTGGTCTTCGGGGTCATCGTCTCCAGGGTCGTCGTCATCACGGTGGTTGTCGTCTCTGGTGTCGTCGTCATCTTAGGGGTGGTCTTCTGGGTCATTGTGTTTAGTCTCTTGAACTTGGAAATGTAGCAGAAGGTACAAGAAGGCTGAGAAAATGCCGAGAACCAGCTGATGGAACTGGAACTCGGATGGCTACCCGAAGGTCCAAGAGCCAATGGAACTACCGAGGACCAGCTGACGTTACTGGAACCCGGTTACTAAGCAGGAGGTACCTGTGCTGAAAGCACTACCAAGGACCACCTGACGTTGGTGGAACTCGGATACCCAGAGGGAGGCACCTAAGCCAAAGGCTCTGCCCGGAACCAGCTGACGGTACTGGAACCAGGATGGGGAGCAGAAGGTACAAGAGCAAAAGACACTGCCGAGAACCAGCTGACGGTGCTGGAACCCGGATGGGTAGCCGAAGGTCCAAGAGCCAATGGAACTACCGAGGACCAGCTGACGTTACTGGAACCCGGTTACTAAGCAGGAGGTACCCGTGCCTGAAAGCACTACCAAGGACCACCTGACGTTGGTGGAACTCGGATACCAAAGGGAGGCACCTAAGCCAAAGGCTCTGCCCGGAACCAGCTGACGGTACTGGAACCAGGATGGGGAGCAGAAGGTACAAGAGCAAGTGTCTGCGTGGCTTTTGCAGGACACGATGCCGGCTGCACAGCAGGGGAACAGCTGGCGGTGCTGGACCCCACTGACACATTGGCGAGGTGTTTTTCTCTGTGCAGCTAGCACATCTGGGCCCCAACTGGCGGTTTGTTAGAGCCCAGGGTCAGCAGGAGGAGGAGCAGGAGGAGGAGGAGCAGGGGGAGGGGAGTGTAGGCCGAAGCCTGCACTGGCGGCAGCTTTGGGTCTGTTGTGTCTGCGTGGCTTTTGCAGGACACGTTGCCGGCTACACAGCAGGGGAACAGCTGGCGGTGCTGGACCCCACTGACACATTGGCGAGGTGTTTGGCTCTGTGCAGCCAGCATTTCCGGACAGCAACTAGCGTTGTTGGAGCCCGGGCTCTGCAGGTGGAGCAGAGTGTAGGCCGAAGCCTAATTGAACCGATTTCAAAAGTCACCTTTAACCCCCCCTCAGGGGTTACAAAGTAGAAGAGCCACAGCTTATGCAGCAGCAGTGCTGCGCAAGTCAAAGGTTGCTCTTGTAATTTTTCTCCTTGCACACGCTGAATGGAACACGTATAACATTCAGCCCTTTATACAGTCAAACTGTGTAATGGAGGCGAGAGTTCCCTTTGTAATGAGACGCAGCACAGGTGTCAAGAATCCCACCTTGGTGCTGGGTGCAGCCTCCCGAGCGTTGTTATTTGCTGTACAGGAGTCTGCGCTGTCGTGTTATCCCCTGGCCTAGCGCCGTTAGCGCTGCCCATCTTCTGGCATCATGTAATGTCGGCCGGTGCGGTTCGCGATGCCCATGAATCCCAGCCCCGCAGTGTCTTAACATTGTTAAAACACTGCGGGGCTGGGATTCAGGGCCTGGCGCAGCACATATGTTGGCCTCTCACACTCGGGTCCTTACACCCGCTTCAGACTGTGCGGCGTCATCTGATCCCTTATCGCATGCCACGGCCATGAAGCCGCACAGTCCGAAGAAGGCGGAAGGAGAGGAGGGACAGGCGAACTGATGCACTGATCCTGCCCATCAATCACACCCTCGCAGTCCCAATAAATAAGACACCGAGGGGCGTTGTGTGGGTCAGGGCGGCCGCAGAGGCGCAGGCAGCCAAACAATGATGCCAGAAGACGGGCAGCGCTACCAAGGGGGTTGCAGCGTGTCATTACAAAGGAAAGTCACACCACCGGGACGGTTAAATGGTCACACAGAGGACACATTTCAGACGTGTTTTCAGTTCCACATGTGCGAGGAGAATACGTTTCTGAGCCACCTTGCACACATGCAGCATTACCGCTGTACAAGGTGGCTGGATAACGTAAAAACGCCTGGGGGAGGGGGGACAGGTTCCCTTCAATTTCAGTTCTTGTGTCTGCGTGGCTTTTGCAGGACACGTTGCCGGCTGCACAGCAGGGGAACAGCTGGCGGTGCTGGACCCCACTGACACATTGGCTGGTGTTTTTCTCTGTGCAGCTAGCACATCTGGGCCCCAACTGGCGGTGTGTTAGAGCCCAGGGTCAGCAGGAGGAGGAGCAGGAGGAGGAGGAGCAGGGGGAGGGGAGTGTAGGCCGAAGCCTGCACTGGCGGCAGCTTTGGGTCTGTTGTGTCTGCGTGGCTTTTGCAGGACACGTTGCCGGCTACACAGCAGGGGAACAGCTGGCGGTGCTGGACCCCACTGACACATTGGCGAGGTGTTTGGCTCTGTGCAGCCAGCACTTCCGGACAGCAACTAGCGTTGTTGGAGCCCGGGCTCTGCAGGTGGAGCAGAGTGTAGGCCGAAGCCTAATTGAACCGATTTCAAAAGTCACCTTTAACCCCCCCTCAGGGGTTACAAAGTAGAAGAGCCACAGCTTATGCAGCAGCAGTGCTGCGCAAGTCAAAGGTTGCTCTTGTAATTTTTCTCCTTGCACACGCTGAATGGAACACGTATAACATTCAGCCCTTTATACAGTCAAACTGTGTAATGGAGGCGAGAGTTCCCTTTGTAATGAGACGCAGCACAGGTGTCAAGAATCCCACCTTGGTGCTGGGTGCAGCCTCCCGAGCGTTGTTATTTGCTGTACAGGAGTCTGCGCTGTCGTGTTATCCCCTGGCCTAGCGCCGTTAGCGCTGCCCATCTTCTGGCATCATGTAATGTCGGCCGGTGCGGTTCGCGATGCCCATGAATCCCAGCCCCGCAGTGTCTTAACATTGTTAAAACACTGCGGGGCTGGGATTCAGGGCCTGGCGCAGCACATATGTTGGCCTCTCACACTCGGGTCCTTACACCCGCTTCAGACTGTGCGGCGTCATCTGATCCCTTATCGCATGCCACGGCCATGAAGCCGCACAGTCCGAAGAAGGCGGAAGGAGAGGAGGGACAGGCGAACTGATGCACTGATCCTGCCCATCAATCACACCCTCGCAGTCCCAATAAATAAGACACCGAGGGGCGTTGTGTGGGTCAGGGCGGCCGCAGAGGCGCAGGCAGCCAAACAATGATGCCAGAAGACGGGCAGCGCTACCAAGGGGGTTGCAGCGTGTCATTACAAAGGAAAGTCACACCACCGGGACGGTTAAATGGTCACACAGAGGACACATTTCAGACGTGTTTTCAGTTCCACATGTGCGAGGAGAATACGTTTCTGAGCCACCTTGCACACATGCAGCATTACCGCTGTACAAGGTGGCTGGATAACGTAAAAACGCCTGGGGGAGGGGGGACAGGTTCCCTTCAATTTCAGTTCTTGTGTCTGCGTGGCTTTTGCAGGACACGTTGCCGGCTGCACAGCAGGGGAACAGCTGGCGGTGCTGGACCCCACTGACACATTGGCTGGTGTTTTTCTCTGTGCAGCTAGCACATCTGGGCCCCAACTGGCGGTGTGTTAGAGCCCAGGGTCAGCAGGAGGAGGAGCAGGAGGAGGAGGAGCAGGGGGAGGGGAGTGTAGGCCGAAGCCTGCACTGGCGGCAGCTTTGGGTCTGTTGTGTCTGCGTGGCTTTTGCAGGACACGTTGCCGGCTACACAGCAGGGGAACAGCTGGCGGTGCTGGACCCCACTGACACATTGGCGAGGTGTTTGGCTCTGTGCAGCCAGCACTTCCGGACAGCAACTAGCGTTGTTGGAGCCCGGGCTCTGCAGGTGGAGCAGAGTGTAGGCCGAAGCCTAATTGAACCGATTTCAAAAGTCACCTTTAACCCCCCCTCAGGGGTTACAAAGTAGAAGAGCCACAGCTTATGCAGCAGCAGTGCTGCGCAAGTCAAAGGTTGCTCTTGTAATTTTTCTCCTTGCACACGCTGAATGGAACACGTATAACATTCAGCCCTTTATACAGTCAAACTGTGTAATGGAGGCGAGAGTTCCCTTTGTAATGAGACGCAGCACAGGTGTCAAGAATCCCACCTTGGTGCTGGGTGCAGCCTCCCGAGCGTTGTTATTTGCTGTACAGGAGTCTGCGCTGTCGTGTTATCCCCTGGCCTAGCGCCGTTAGCGCTGCCCATCTTCTGGCATCATGTAATGTCGGCCGGTGCGGTTCGCGATGCCCATGAATCCCAGCCCCGCAGTGTCTTAACATTGTTAAAACACTGCGGGGCTGGGATTCAGGGCCTGGCGCAGCACATATGTTGGCCTCTCACACTCGGGTCCTTACACCCGCTTCAGACTGTGCGGCGTCATCTGATCCCTTATCGCATGCCACGGCCATGAAGCCGCACAGTCCGAAGAAGGCGGAAGGAGAGGAGGGACAGGCGAACTGATGCACTGATCCTGCCCATCAATCACACCCTCGCAGTCCCAATAAATAAGACACCGAGGGGCGTTGTGTGGGTCAGGGCGGCCGCAGAGGCGCAGGCAGCCAAACAATGATGCCAGAAGACGGGCAGCGCTACCAAGGGGGTTGCAGCGTGTCATTACAAAGGAAAGTCACACCACCGGGACGGTTAAATGGTCACACAGAGGACACATTTCAGACGTGTTTTCAGTTCCACATGTGCGAGGAGAATACGTTTCTGAGCCACCTTGCACACATGCAGCATTACCGCTGTACAAGGTGGCTGGATAACGTAAAAACGCCTGGGGGAGGGGGGACAGGTTCCCTTCAATTTCAGTTCTTGTGTCTGCGTGGCTTTTGCAGGACACGTTGCCGGCTGCACAGCAGGGGAACAGCTGGCGGTGCTGGACCCCACTGACACATTGGCTGGTGTTTTTCTCTGTGCAGCTAGCACATCTGGGCCCCAACTGGCGGTGTGTTAGAGCCCAGGGTCAGCAGGAGGAGGAGCAGGAGGAGGAGGAGCAGGGGGAGGGGAGTGTAGGCCGAAGCCTGCACTGGCGGCAGCTTTGGGTCTGTTGTGTCTGCGTGGCTTTTGCAGGACACGTTGCCGGCTACACAGCAGGGGAACAGCTGGCGGTGCTGGACCCCACTGACACATTGGCGAGGTGTTTGGCTCTGTGCAGCCAGCACTTCCGGACAGCAACTAGCGTTGTTGGAGCCCGGGCTCTGCAGGTGGAGCAGAGTGTAGGCCGAAGCCTAATTGAACCGATTTCAAAAGTCACCTTTAACCCCCCCTCAGGGGTTACAAAGTAGAAGAGCCACAGCTTATGCAGCAGCAGTGCTGCGCAAGTCAAAGGTTGCTCTTGTAATTTTTCTCCTTGCACACGCTGAATGGAACACGTATAACATTCAGCCCTTTATACAGTCAAACTGTGTAATGGAGGCGAGAGTTCCCTTTGTAATGAGACGCAGCACAGGTGTCAAGAATCCCACCTTGGTGCTGGGTGCAGCCTCCCGAGCGTTGTTATTTGCTGTACAGGAGTCTGCGCTGTCGTGTTATCCCCTGGCCTAGCGCCGTTAGCGCTGCCCATCTTCTGGCATCATGTAATGTCGGCCGGTGCGGTTCGCGATGCCCATGAATCCCAGCCCCGCAGTGTCTTAACATTGTTAAAACACTGCGGGGCTGGGATTCAGGGCCTGGCGCAGCACATATGTTGGCCTCTCACACTCGGGTCCTTACACCCGCTTCAGACTGTGCGGCGTCATCTGATCCCTTATCGCATGCCACGGCCATGAAGCCGCACAGTCCGAAGAAGGCGGAAGGAGAGGAGGGACAGGCGAACTGATGCACTGATCCTGCCCATCAATCACACCCTCGCAGTCCCAATAAATAAGACACCGAGGGGCGTTGTGTGGGTCAGGGCGGCCGCAGAGGCGCAGGCAGCCAAACAATGATGCCAGAAGACGGGCAGCGCTACCAAGGGGGTTGTTGCGTGTGTCAATACAAAGTCAAATCACACCTGAGGGACGTTTTAATGGTCACAGAGGACACATTTTAGACGTGTTCACTTCAACATGGGCAAGGAGAATAAGTTTCTGAGCCACCTTGAACACATGCAGCATTACTGCTGTTCAAGGTAGCTGTAAAACATAGAAACACCTGGGGGAGGGGGGACAGGTTCCCTTCAATTTCAGTTCTTGTGTCTGCGTGGCGGTCGCAGGACACGTTGCCGGCTACACAGCAGGGGAACAGCTGGCGGTGCTGAACCCCACTGACACATTGGCTGGTGTTTTTCTCTGTGCAGCTAGCACATCTGGGCAAAAACTGGCGGTGTTAGAGCCCAGGGTCAGCAGGAGGAGCAGGGGGAGCGGAGTGTAGGCCGAAGCCTGCACTCGAGCAAGTTGAAAGGAAACCTTTAACCCCCCCCCCCCCAGGCGTTTGTAGCTGAAAGAGCCATTGTGTACAGCACTAATGCTGGAAAAGGTAAACTTAGCTCTTTTAATTATGGTCCTTGTACATGCGGAACCTAACATTTATGAAATGTGTCTCCTCACAGCGTTAAACCGTCCGGTAGGTGGAACTTTCCTTTGTCGTGTGACGCAGCACAGCCATCATTTTTACCCCCTTGGCGCCGTGCGCCGCCTCCTCAGCGTTGTTTGAATCTGTCCCGGAGCCTGCGCTGTTAGGTTAGCCCTTGGCCATGCACACATGTTGCGCTGCCCGTCTTCTGACCTCATTTGGTGTCAGGCTGGCTGCGCCTGTGCGGGTGCGCTGGCCGAGATCCCGCCTCGCAGTGTCGTCTAATGTAATCCCACCGCGGGCCTGTGATCCGTGCCCGTGCGCAGTGCATATCCTCTCCTCTCACTCCCCTCCCTACGGCTTTTTCAGACTGTGCGGTGTCACGGCCGTGGCATGCTATTAGGGACCAGCTGACATCGCACAGTCTGAAGAAGCCGTAGGGAGGGGAGTGAGAGGAGAGGATATGCACTGCGCACGGGCACGGATCACAGGCCCGCGGTGGGATTACATTAGACGACACTGCGAGGCGGGATCTCGGCCAGCGCACCCGCACAGGCGCAGCCAGCCTGACACCAAATGAGGTCAGAAGACGGGCAGCGCAACATGTGTGCATGGCCAAGGGCTAACCTAACAGCGCAGGCTCCGGGACAGATTCAAACAACGCTGAGGAGGGGGCGCACGGCGCCAAGGGGGTAAAAATGATGGCTGTGCTGCGTCACACGACAAAGGAAAGTTCCACCTACCGGACGGTTTAACGCTGTGTGGGGACACATTTCATAATGTTAGGTTCAGCATGTGCAAGGAGCATCACGAAAAGAGGCACTTTTTCCCTTTGCATCATTACTGCTGCACAAGGTGGCTCCTTCAGTAACAAACGCCTGGGGGGGGGGGGGGTCAGGTTCCCTTACATTTAACTTGTTGTGTCTGCGTGGCGGTCGCAGTACACGTTGCCGTATACACAGCAGGGGAACAGCTGGCGGTGCTGAACCCCACTAACACATTGGCGAGGTGTTTGGCTCTGTGCGTACAGCACTTCTGGACGGCAACTAGCGGTGTTGGAGCCCAGGGACAGGTGGAGGAGGAGGAGGTTGGAGGAGGTTGGAGGAGGTAGGAGGGATTGCCACACACACAGCAGGGGAACAGCTGACGTTACTGAACCCCAATAACAGAGGAGGGACTGTTGACTGTGCGTACAGCACTTCTGGACGGCAACTGGCGGTGTTGGAGCCCAGGGACAGGTGGAGGAGGAGGAGGTTGGAGGAGGTTGGAGGGATTGCCACACACACAGCAGGGGAACAGCTGACGTTACTGAACCCCAATAACAGAGGAGGGACTGTTGACTGTGCGTACAGCACTTCTGGACGGCAACTGGCGGTGTTGGAGCCCAGGGACAGGTGGAGGAGGAGGAGGTTGGAGGAGGTTGGAGGGATTGCCACACACACAGCAGGGGAACAGCTGACGTTACTGAACCCCAATAACAGAGGAGGGACTGTTGACTGTGCGTACAGCACTTCTGGACGGCAACTGGCGGTGTTGGAGCCCAGGGACAGGTGGAGGAGGAGGAGGTTGGAGGAGGTAGGAGGGATTGCCACACACACAGCAGGGGAACAGCTGACGTTACTGAACCCCAATAACAGAGGAGGGACTGTTGACTGTGCGTACAGCACTTCTGGACGGCAACTGGCGGTGTTGGAGCCCAGGGACAGGTGGAGGAGGAGGAGGTTGGAGGAGGTAGGAGGGATTGCCACACACACAGCAGGGGAACAGCTGACGTTACTGAACCCCAATAACAGAGGAGGGACTGTTGACTGTGCGTACAGCACTTCTGGACGGCAACTGGCGGTGTTGGAGCCCAGGGACAGGTGGAGGAGGAGGAGGTTGGAGGAGGTTGGAGGAGGTAGGAGGGATTGCCACACACACAGCAGGGGAACAGCTGACGTTACTGAACCCCAATAACAGAGGAGGGACTGTTGACTGTGCGTACAGCACTTCTGGACGTCAACTGGCGGTGTTGGAGCCCAGGGACAGGTGGAGGAGGAGGAGGTTGGAGGAGGTAGGAGGGATTGCCACACACACAGCAGGGGAACAGCTGACGTTACTGAACCCCAATAACAGAGGAGGGACTGTTGACTGTGCGTACAGCACTTCTGGACGGCAACTGGCGGTGTTGGAGCCCAGGGACAGGTGGAGGAGGAGGAGGTTGGAGGAGGTTGGAGGGATTGCCACACACACAGCAGGGGAACAGCTGACGTTACTGAACCCCAATAACAGAGGAGGGACTGTTGACTGTGCGTACAGCACTTCTGGACGGCAACTGGCGGTGTTGGAGCCCAGGGACAGGTGGAGGAGGAGGAGGTTGGAGGAGGTTGGAGGGATTGCCACACACACAGCAGGGGAACAGCTGACGTTACTGAACCCCAATAACAGAGGAGGGACTGTTGACTGTGCGTACAGCACTTCTGGACGGCAACTGGCGGTGTTGGAGCCCAGGGACAGGTGGAGGAGGAGGAGGTTGGAGGAGGTAGGAGGGATTGCCACACACACAGCAGGGGAACAGCTGACGTTACTGAACCCCAATAACAGAGGAGGGACTGTTGACTGTGCGTACAGCACTTCTGGACGGCAACTGGCGGTGTTGGAGCCCAGGGACAGGTGGAGGAGGAGGAGGTTGGAGGAGGTAGGAGGGATTGCCACACACACAGCAGGGGAACAGCTGACGTTACTGAACCCCAATAACAGAGGAGGGACTGTTGACTGTGCGTACAGCACTTCTGGACGGCAACTGGCGGTGTTGGAGCCCAGGGACAGGTGGAGGAGGAGGAGGTTGGAGGAGGTTGGAGGAGGTAGGAGGGATTGCCACACACACAGCAGGGGAACAGCTGACGTTACTGAACCCCAATAACAGAGGAGGGACTGTTGACTGTGCGTACAGCACTTCTGGACGGCAACTGGCGGTGTTGGAGCCCAGGGACAGGTGGAGGAGGAGGAGGTTGGAGGAGGTTGGAGGAGGTAGGAGGGATTGCCACACACACAGCAGGGGAACAGCTGACGTTACTGAACCCCAATAACAGAGGAGGGACTGTTGACTGTGCGTACAGCACTTCTGGACGGCAACTGGCGGTGTTGGAGCCCAGGGACAGGTGGAGGAGGAGGAGGTTGGAGGAGGTAGGAGGGATTGCCACACACACAGCAGGGGAACAGCTGACGTTACTGAACCCCAATAACAGAGGAGCGACTGTTGACTGTGCGTACAGCACTTCTGGACGGCAACTAGCGGTGTTGGAGCCCAGGGGCAGGTGGAAAAGCAGAGGAACACAATGTAGGCCGAAGCCTGAGAAAGTCGAAAGGGAACCTTTAACCCCCCCCCCAAGGCGTTTGTAGCTGAAAGAGCCAGCTTGTGCAGCACAAAAGATGCAAAAGGAAAAGGTGGCTCTTTTCATCATGCTCCTTGCAAACACAGAACTAAACACTTATAAAATGTGTCCCCTGAAGCCGTGAAACCGTCCCGGAGGTGGGACTTTCCTTCGTAATATGACGCAGCACAGCCATCATTACTACCCCCCCGCCGCCGTGCCCCGGCTCCTCAGCGTTGTTTGATTCCGTCCCGGAGCCTGCGCTGTTATGTTATCCCGTGGCCAGGCACACTTAGCGCTGCCCATCTTCTGACATCATTTGGTGTCAGGCTGGCTGCGCCTGTGCGGCCGCGCTGGCCGAGAGCCCGCCTCGCAGTGTCTTCTGATGTAATCCCACTGGGGGCCTGGGATCCATGGCCATGCGCAGTGCATATCCTCGCCTCTCACTCCCCTCCCTACGGCTTCTTTTCCAGACTGTGCGGTGTCACGGCCGTGGCATGCTATTAGGGACCAGCTGACACCGAACAGTCTGAAGAAGCCATAGGGAGATGAGTGAGAGGTGGAGGTTCAGATATGCACTGCGCATGTCCATAGATCCCAGGCCCCCAGTGGGATTAAATCAGAAGACACTGCGAGGCGGGCTCTCGGCCAGCGTGGCCGCACAGGCGCAGCCAGCCTGACACCAAATGATGCCAGAAGACGGGCAGCGCTAAGTGTGCCTGGCCACGGGATAACATAACAGCGCAGGCTCCGGGACGGAATCAAACAACGCTGAGGAGCCGGGGCGCGGCGCCGGGGGGGTAGGAATGACGGCTGTGCTGCGTCATATTACGAAGGAAAGTCCCACCTCCGGGACGGTTTTACGGTATCAGTGGACACATTTTATAAGTGTTAAGTTTTGCGTGTGCAAGGAGCAAAACCAAAATAGCTACCTTTTTCCTTGTGCAGCATTACTGCTGCACAAGGTGGCTCTTTCAGTAACAAACGCCTTGGGGGGGGGGGGGACAGATTCCCTTACATTTCAGTTGTTGTGTCAGCGTGGCGGTCGCATGACACATTGCCGGCTACACAGCTGGGGATCAGCTGACGTTACTGAAACCCAATAACACTGGGTCGTATGTTTTGACTGTGCAGACGGCACGTCTGAGCCTCAACTGGCGGTGTTGGAGCCCAGGAATTTAAGTTCAGGTGGTAGAAAGATGAACACAACAGGAGACCTGGATAACGTATACAGTGACCTAATTATTTAATCAGGAGGAGGAGTGGCAAATTCCTGCGAGATCCAGGCCTTGTTCATTTTCAGGAAAGTAAGCCGGTCAACGTTATCGGAGGATAGTCGCATGCGACGGTCAGTTAGTACACCACCTGCAGCACTAAAGACACGTTCCGATAATACACTGGCCGCAGGGCAAGACAGCACCTCCAATGCATACTGGCTTAGCTCTGGCCATGTATCCAGCTTTGAGACCCAAAACTTGAAAGGGGAAGAGCCGTCTGGGAGTACAGCAAGAGGGCAAGACATGTAGTCTGTCACCATCTGACGGAACCGTTGCCTCCTGCTGACTGGAGCCGTCTGTGATGGTGTAGACTTTTGTGGGGGGCACACAAAACTGTGCCACAGTTGGGCCATACTGGTCTTGCCTTGGGCAGAGGCACTGCTTCTGCTCCCTCTTTGTGCAGAGCCTCCACCACTGCCTGGACGCACTGAGCTGCTTTGGAATGCAGTAGCAGCACTTCTCTCAGTTGGAATGGAGAAGATGATGGAACTGACCAGTGTGTCTTGGTACTCCCGCATTTTTCGCTCCCGGTTCAACGGTGTGATGAGGCTTTCTACGTTGTCCCGGTAGCGAGGATCGAGGAGGGTGAACACCCAATAATCAGACATGTTGAGAATGTGGTCGATGCGGCGGTCGTTTCTCAGGCACTGCAGCATGTAATCCACCATGTGCTGCAGACTGCCAACTGCCCAAGAAACGCTGTCCCCAGCTGGAGGCGTGATCTCTGCCCGCTCGTCATCACCCCACCCTCGCTGTACACACTGAGTACTGGACAATTCGGGAACTCCCTCCTCTGGACGGATGTCTTCCTCCTCCATTGACTCCTCCTCATCCTCCTCACAAACTGTCCCCTGCCTACGCGTTTGTGAGGAACCACGTGGCGCTGACTGTCCAGAAGATGATGGAAGTGGTGAATCCTCATCCTCCACCTCTTCCACAACATCATCCCTTAGCGCTTGCAGTGATTTTTCAAGCAGGCAGATAAGGGGGACAGTCATGCTGACTAGTGCATCATCTGCACTCGCCATCCGCGTGGAATAATCAAAGGGACGCAAAACCTGGCAGACATCCTTCATAGTGGCCCACTCTGTGGTTGTGAAGTCTGTACGGCGCTGACTGCGACTTTTTTGCGCCTGATACAGCTGGTACTCCATTACAGCTTGCTGCTGCTCACACAACCGCTCCAACATATGTAACGTGGAATTCCACCTGGTAGGTAGGTCACATATGATGCGATGTTCCGGCAGGCGGTGTCGGCGCTGCAGAGCCGCAATGCGTGCTTTTGCCGTGCTGGAACGCCGCAAGTGAGCACACTCTAGGCGGACCTTGTGCAGCAGTGCATCAAGATCCGGATAGTCCCTCAAAAAACTCTGCACGACCAAATTGAGCACATGTGCCAGACATGGGATGTGAGTGAGGTTGCCGAGGCCCAGGGCTGCCACCAGATTTCGGCCATTATCACACACTACCATGCCTGGCTGGAGATTCGCTGGCTCAAACCACACATCGCTCTCCTGCTTGATGGCATTCCAGAGCTCCTGCGCTGTGTGGCTACGATTCCCCAAAAAAATTAATTTCAAGACGGCCTGTTGACGTTTGGCCACGGCTGTGCTCATGTCGGTCGTAACAGGTACACGTTCATCACGGGTCCATGTGGAGGTGGACTGTGACGGCTCCTGCAGCGATGATTCTGAGGAACTGGTGTAAGAGGAGGAGTCAATGCGTACAGAATGGATTCCTGCAATCCTTGGAGTGGGCAGGACACGTCCTGCGCCACTCGCACGGTCTGTACCCGGCTCAACTACATTAACCCAATGGGCAGTGAGGGAAAGATATCGCCCCTGTCCATGTTGACTGGTCCACGCATCAGTGGTGAGGTGGACCTTGCTACTGACGGCGTTCAGTAGCGCGTGTTTTATGTGTCCCTCAACATGCTTGTGCAGGGCAGGGACGGCTTGCCTGCTGAAGTAAAAGTGGCTGGGCACACTGTACTGTGGGACTGCCAATGACATCAAGTCACGGAAGCTGTCAGTCTCCACCAGCCTGAATGACAGCATTTCCAGTGACAGAAGTTTGGCAATGCCTGCAGTCAGAGCCTGTGCTCGTGGGTGGTTTGACGAGAAAGGCCGCCTTTTCTCCCATGCCTGTACTACCGATGGCTGTAGACTGGGCTGGGAGTGTGTGGTTGACTGGGAAAGTGGTGCTGCGGGTGGAATGACAGCGGGTCTCTGGACAACAGGGCCAGAGGTTCTTCCACGGCGATCCTGGGAGGAAGCCGAACCAGCTGCGTGTGAGCTAGAGGAAGAGGCAACACGAGCTGAAGAGGTGGTAGCTGCCGCTGTTGGTTGGCCTAGCTCTTCAGTGTGTTTGTCTAACTCCGCCGGGTGCCTGTTGCGCACATGTTTCCACATGTTGGAGGTATTGAGGTTGGCGACTTTTTGACCT
Source organism: Ranitomeya variabilis (assembly GCF_051348905.1). Classification (NCBI taxonomy): domain Eukaryota; kingdom Metazoa; phylum Chordata; class Amphibia; order Anura; family Dendrobatidae; genus Ranitomeya; species Ranitomeya variabilis. The sequence continues at coordinate 294,181,492 of NC_135236.1, read as the reverse complement.
CTTTTGATTTTTTGATGACACACCTTGCATCTGACATAGCAAATGTCATCTGCAACTGTGTCAAAAAAGGACCAGGCACTGCAAGTCTTGGGAGCCCCCCTTTTGACTTTTGGAAGAGACATGCTCCTTACGGGTGCCAAAGCGGAGGCTGCAGGATCCGCAGTCTTCCCCCTCCCTCTCCCTCTTTGGGCCGTACGGGGAATCTCTTCCTCAGAGCTGCTCCCACCACCTTCCTGTCCCTGACGCCAAGATGGGTCAAGGACCTCATCATCTACACTACCCTCTGCCCCCAACTGCTCCTCCTGGGTAGTCTCAGCAGCAGAGCACGCACCAGTAAGTGGCACCTGAGTGTCATCATCAGCTGATGCGGCCTGCGAGGTGGTGACCGGAGCCACTGGCCCACCCGCCTCTTCAGAGGAAGACAGAAAAAGCGGTTGGGCATCACTGCACCCTGCCTCTTCTTCCATTTCTCCAATGCTGCTTGGCTGGCCCCCTGTTTCCAAGCCAAGAGATGATTCAGAGAACAGAAGTAGAGACTGCTCCTGTCCTGGGATCTCTGTCTGCCTGGGCAATTTTGCAGGTGGTGAAGAGACAGATGGCTGCTCTCCAGTGCTCTGTGTCTGAGAGGATGTGGCACTAATGGAAGTTGATGCATTAGCTGCCATCCATCCCACAACGGCTTCAATTTGGTCTTGACGCAGCAGCGGTGTACGGCGCTCGGCGACAAAGCTGCGCATGAACGACTGTTCCCTTGTGAAAGTGGGTGCTGATGACTCACCGGTGCCCGCAGCAGGCACAGAATCCCCACGTCCCCTCCCTGCTCCGCGCCCACGCCCACGCCCACGTGCCTTACTCACTGCCTTCTTCATCTTGGTTGACTGATAAAGATAAGCAGAAAAGTACTAACGGCTTTGTGTGCTTATTCCTGAGCAACTCCTCCTAACAGGTATAAGACACACTAATTTTCTAAAGTGTGGACTAGACTTGAATATGAGCTAATGTGGCCTACACAAATGTAAAGTGGTGTAACTGGTGTGTTTGGTGAACTTTATTATTTATTTATTTTTTGGGGGCTGAACTGACAACGGATAGAGCTGCAGTCACACGGAGACCGTGCAGACAGACGTAAACGGCGCTGCAAGGCCCAAAAACCCTCCTCTACTTTATCCTATGTAGTGTTTTTCCACAAATTAGCTGGAGACGGGTGGAAAGACACTAATAGGATTTTTTTAAATTAATTAGCAGCAGACTACACTACTTGAAAACAAAATGAAAATTGATTTGGCGGTATGACGCAGTGAACAACCCTGAGCTGGAGACAACCAAGCTACGGCTGCTCACAGACTACAGGGCGAGCTGCAGTCACACGGAGACCGTGCAGACAGCCGTAAACGGCGCTGCAAGGCCCAAAAACCCTCCTCTACTTTATCCTATGTAGTGTTTTTCCACAAATTAGCTGGAGACGGGTGGAAAGACACTAATAGGATTTTTTTAAATTAATTAGCAGCAGACTACACTACTTGAAAACAAAATGAAAATTGATTTGGCGGTATGACGCAGTGAACAACCCTGAGCTGGAGACAACCAAGCTACGGCTGCTCACAGACTACAGGGCGAGCTGCAGTCACACGGAGACCGTGCAGACAGCCGTAAACGGCGCTGCAAGGCCCAAAAACCCTCCTCTACTTTATCCTATGTAGTGTTTTTCCACAAATTAGCTGGAGACGGGTGGAAAGACACTAATAGGAATTTTTGGAAAAAATGTGCAGCAGCCTGCACTACTTCAAAAAAAAAAAAAAAAAGGACAGTATGAGGCAATGAACCACCCTCCCTGAACTGAATACAACCAGCTATGGATGGCCTATGTGGCTGCTCTCAGACTAGAGAGTGGGCTGCACTCACACACACACAGAGAGACCTTGCAGATCGCTGTGAAAACAGCGCTACAAGGCAAAAGGAAGGTGATTAGTAGGTGAACACAGCGGTTGCTAAATTAGCCTTTGGAAAGCACAAAGAAGCAAATCGCTATCTCTAAACTGTCCCTCAGTCAGCAAACAGCGTCCTGTCACTAACTGAATTCACAGCAGAGTGATCGCAAAATGGCGCCAGCGACTTTTAAACTGCATCATGACATCATTTAAGCAGCCAATCACAGCCTTGCCAGTAGTTTCATGCCCTCCATGCTAAACAGGATGTGCCCACACTTGGAATCTTTCTCATTGGCTGAATTTCTGAATTTTGAATCATGGAACTTCCGATTCCGGTATCCGATACGCGCCAAGTATCGGAATCCCGGTATCGGAATTCCGATACCGCAAGTATCGGCCGATACCCGATACTTGCGGTATCGGAATGCTCAACACTAGTCAGGGGGAGTATGAGACGCCGCCTATGGGAGACGGTTTAGGTTCACGTGAGGTTGCTGCAGGTGAGCCCACGGAGCCTATGCAGATCGCAGGGGTGTCACATGTTAAGCATCAAGCCCCTATGCTCAGAAAGCAGGGAGCCTGTTTTTATTGTGGTAAAACTGGTCATTTTTTAACATTTGTCCTCTGCTGTCTAAGAAAAACGCAACAGCGGAAAACTTCTAAGCTCAGAGGGTGTGGAGGAGACCAATCTGAGCTTATGCATATCCTCCATGGTGGTTTCTCAATGCATGCTCCCTGCCAAAGTTATTATCGCTGGCAGAGAGAAGCCAATCACTGTTTTTGTGGATAGTGGTTCTGCCACAAATCTGTTGTGAATTCTGCTTTTGGGCTCCCTCCGGTGGTTGTAGGTGGTAATGCAGTTGCCCCTGAGTTGCAGTCCTGGTCAGGTGTATATGCTGATTGCAGTTCTGACTGGGGTATTTAGGCGTGCAGGATTCATTAGTCCTTGCCAGTTGTCAATTGTTGTTGGGAGGTGTTGGACCTCTGCTTGGTTCCTCCTGCCTTTCTGCCAAATCAGCAAAGATAAGTGTGTGTTTTTTTTTTCCTGTGGCACACATGCTATGTGCTTCACAATTCAGTGCTATTCTTTGTGTTTTCTTGTCCAGCTTAGATTGTGTCAGTATTTTCTCAGTCTTGTTGGATTCTCTGGAGTAGCAGATATACATTCCATGTCTTTAGTTAGATTGTGGAACTTTTTGTATTATCTGCTGTGGATATTTTTGGAAGGGTTTTAATACTGACCGCCTAGTAATCTGTCCTATCCTTTCCTATTTAGCTAGAGTGGCCTCTTTTGCTAAATCCTGTTTTCTACCTGCGTGTGTCTATTCTTCTCCTACTCACAGTCATTATTCGTGGGGGGCTGCCTATCCTTTGGGGGTCTGCTCTGAGGCAAGGTAGCATTCCTATTTCCATCTATAGGGGTATTTAGTCATCTGGCTGTGTCGAGGTGTCTAGGGTTTGTTAGGCACACCCCACGGCTACTTCTAGTTGCGGTGTTAGTTCAGGATTTGCGGTCAGTACAGGTTCCACCAACTCCAGAGAAAGTTTCATGCGGCTCCAAGGTCACCAGATCATAACACAAATCTCATTGATGAGGAGTTTGCGCGCACAGCCGGTTTTAGGGTCGAAAAACTGTCTCATCCTATCCGCGTGGTCACCATCAATGCTGCTCCTCTCCCACAGGGGGAGATTACTGAGTTTGTGGCTGAGGTGAAACTTCACATTGGGGTTCTACATTTCGAACAGGTTACATGTAAGGTGCTCAGGAATCTTCCTGCACAGGTGGTTTTGTGTTTTCCATTGTTGTCTATGCACAACCCAGTTATTGCCTGGAAAACTCAGGACATAATTCAGTGGAGCGAATTCTGCCAGGAGAATTGCCTGGCCACATGTGTGTCTGCTGTGACTTCAAGTGTTCCTGAGTCACTTCTGGATTTTGTGGATGTTTTCTCTGAGAAGGGTTGTTCAGAGTTGCCACCCCATCGCCCCTATGACTGTACTATCAGGTTTAAACCAGGGGCCAAATTACCTAAAGCGAGGATGTTTAACATCTCCGGTCCGGAGAGACAAGCGTTAAAGGATTACATTGCTGAAAGTTTGAGCAAAGGGCATATCAGGCCTTCATCCTCGCCTGTGGCAGCAGGGTTCTTCTTCGTAAAGAAGAAAGACAGCGGACTACTCCCGTGTCTGGATTTCAGGGAGTTAAACCAGATTACTGTTCGTGATCCATACCCTATGCCACTGATACCAGATTTGTTCAACCAGGTGGCAGGTGCTAAGTGGTTTACCAAGCTTGACCTCAGGGGGGCGTACAACATCATAAGAGTCCATCAAGGTGATGAGTGGAAGAGAGCTTTTAATACCCCTGAGGGTCATTTTGAAAATTTGGTGATGCCATTTGGGTTGACTGACACACCTTCAGTGTTTCACATAAATGATGTGTTTTCGCATGCTTTGGGGAAATTCGTTATTGTGTACCTAGATGACATTCTCATATATTCTTGCGATACTCATTTAGATCATGTCAGGCAGGTGTTACAGCTTCTCAGAGAGAATAAGCTCTATGCAAAACTTGAGAAATGTGTATTTTCGGTTCAGGAGTTGCCTTTCTTGGGTTATATTGTGTCTGCTTCTGGGTTTAAAATGGACGCCACTAAGGTGCAAGCGGTGTTGCGTTGGGAACGTCCTGATAACTTAAAGGCACTTCAGCGTTTGCTTGGGTTTTCTAACTACTATAGGAAGTTTATCAAAGATTTTTCTATCATTGCTAAACCGCTAACTGACATGATTAAAAAGGGTACCAATTTCTCCGTTTGGCCTGAGGCTGCTGTGCACGCATTTGAATTTCTTAAGAACAGTTTTGTTTCGGCTCCCATTCTTGTGCAGCCAGACGTATCGAAACCTTTTGTCGTGGAAGTCGATGCGTCTGAGGTTGGTGTGGGGGCTGTGCTGTCACAAGGCTCATCCTTGAGCGATTTGCGTCCATGTGCCTATTTCTCCAAGAAACTGTCGTCCGCCGAACGTAACTACGATATCGGCAACAGGGAGTTGTTTGCAATCAAGTTGGCCTTTGAGGAATGGCGACACTTCTTGGAGGGGTCGGTTCATCAGGTCACTGTTATTACCGACCATAAGAATTTGCTTTACTTGGAGTCTGCCAAGCGTCTATCTCCCAGCCAGGCTCGCTGGGCATTGTTTTTCACGCGGTTCAACTTTGTTGTTACTTTCAGACCTGGGTCTAAAAACACTAAGACAGATGCTCTGTCCAGGTGTTTTCCGGGGGGAGAACCTCGGGAAGATCCGGTACCCATCCTCCAAAAGTGTGTTGTGGGTTTTGTCTCTCACAACCGAGGTTGAGGCTGAGATTGCCGAGGTCCAGGAGGAGGTACCATCTGAGCTTCCCATCAACAAATCATTTGTACCGCTTCATCTCCGCTTAAAGGTTTTGGCGGAGCATCATGATGCTGTCCTGGCTGGCCATCCAGGGGTTAGGGGTACTTTGGAGTTGGTGTCACGTCGGTTTTGGTGGCCCAAAATCCGACAGGACGTGGTCTCATATGTGTCAGCTTGCACCATGTGCGCTAGGGCTAAGACGCCCCGCTCCCGTCCTGTTGGCACACTACTTCCTCTCGAGGTACCTAGTAAGCCATGGACAGGGATCTCCATGGATTTTATCATGGACTTGCCCTCCTCAGCTGGGAAAACGGTCATCATGGTGATTGTTGATCAGTTCTCAAAAATGTTGCACTTTGTGTCTTTGCCTTCGTTGCCTAACGCTAAGACTCTGGCTCAGGTATTTGTGCAGGAGGTGGTCAGACTTCATGGGGTTCCATCTGACATCGTTTCTGATAGGGGGTCTCAGTTTGTGGCAAAATTTTGGAAAGTATTTTGCTCACGGCTGGGTATCAAGTTGTCTCATTCTTCGGCGTTTCATCCTCAGTCAAATGGTCAGACCGAGCGTATGAACCAAAATCTGGAGCAGTACTTACGCTGCTTTTTTTCTGATAATCAGGAGGAGTGGTCGACGTTCCTTCCTTTGGCTGAGTTTGCCATCAATAATCACCGCCAGGAGTCTTCTGGGGAGTCTCCTTTTTTTGTGTTTACGGGCTCCATCCTCAATTCTGTACTTTGAGTCAGGGGGGCTCTTCCGGCGTCCCGGAGGAAGACCAGTTAGGAGCACAACTATCATCAGTCTGGAGGAGAGTGAAACAGCACCTGTTGAGCGTGGGTGCTAGGTACAAACGTGTGGCTGACAGTAGGCGTGTGCCAGGCCCGGACCTGAGTGTGGATGACTGGGTGTGGTTATCCACAAAAAACATAAGACTCAAAATACCATTCCTTAAATTGGGTCCAAGGTTTATTGATCCATTTAGGGTCGCCGCCGTCATTAACCCAGTAGCTTACCGTTTGGAGCTTCCTACGGTGTATAAGATACACAATGTGTTCCACAGATCGCTGCTAAAAAAAAGTGGTGGGTCTTGTGGACGCGACGCCGATGCCTTCTCCAGTCTTGGTGGATGGTAATTTGGAATTTGAAGTCTCCAAGGTGGTTGACTCTCGTGTAGTGCGCCGCACTTTACAGTACTTGGTACACTGGCGTGGTTATGGGCCTGAGGAGAGGTCTTGGGTACCAGCCTCGGACATTCATGCGGATTGGCTGGTCAGTATGTTTCACCGCCGCCATCCGGACAAGCCGGGTCCTATAAGACGTGAGGGCCCTGGGGTTCCTCGTAGAAGGCGGGGTACTGTCATGTCGGATGCTGTTCACACTAGGGCGTCCGACAGACAGCGGTAATTCCGCTTTTGTCCACTATGCGCTCAGTGGCGTCAGCTAGATTCTATCTAGCTGGTCCGGGGTTAATTTAGCTGGCACTCGGATTGGAAGCTGGGTCACGCCCACTGCCTTTAAATAGTTCTGTTGAACATTGGGCGTCGCCGATTATAGCTTCTGTCTTGTGCTTGGTTATCTCGGTCTGGAGTGGTGGTCTAGGAGAAATAGTTCCGTATCTGGTGGTGTATTTCCCTTTGTTATATTTTCTCCTTCCTATATTTGTATTTGTTTTGCCCTGAGCATTTATAGTGTGTTCCTGTGTGACTGCGGCGTGGTGTATATTTTCCGTTATCCTTGTCTGTGCTAACTGTGGGTATTGGTGTGGTCTCCTCACTGGGTGGTGGGTGGTGGTTTCAGCTTAGGGTTGAAACAGGAGACAGGGTGAGGATGGAGGCCCAGACATGCACACCATCAGTGTAAACTCTGGGAGAGGGTCAGGCAGGGTTTCCCTAGTCTAAGGGAAATCGCAGGGGCCCGGGTTGATAGCATTTGCCTACCTAGGTCTCCCGTGACACTTATAACAAATCCCTATCAGTAATTTATTATTTTTTCCCCCTCCCCTTATCTCCACCCACAGGGACTCTACATATTCATTAGATTCACCTATATTATCACGCAGGATGGGTTTTAAGGATGATTTTACATATAGACACACCCCTCCCCCTCGCCTATCCATTCGGTCATTTCTGAACAGACTATAGCCCTGCAAGTTAATAGCTCAGTCATGGCTCTCATCCAGCCATGTTTCAGATATCCCCACCATGTCATAATTATGCTCCAACAACATTAATTCTAATTAGTCCATTTTGTTGTCGAGGCTTCTGGCATTAGTATACATGCACTTTATGTATCTCTATGTACCTCTATTCTTTCTTAAATTATTAATTGTTCTAACCCCATCCCCCATGCCACCACCACCCCCAACTTCCTTATTTGTGCCGAGGTCTCTATCTGCACTATCTTCCCCTCCTATAAAATGAAGACCCTCCCCTCCATTCCCTAGTTTAAACACTCCTCCAACCTTCTAGCCATTTTCTCCCCAGCATAGCTGCACCTTCCCCATTGAGATACAGCCCGTCCCTAGTGTAGAACCTGTAGCCAACTGAGAAGTCGGCCCAGTTCTGCATGAACACAAACCCCTCCTTCCTACACCAATTCTTGAGCCACTTATTAACCTCCCTAATCTCCCGTTGCCTCTCTGGTGTGGCACGTGGTGCAGGCAGTATTTCAGAAAATACCACGTTGGAGGTCCTTGCTTTCAGCTTGCAGCCTAATTCCCTGAAATCATCTTTAAGGACCTTCCACCTACCTCTAAGCTGGTAATTTGTGCCAATGTGCACCATGACCGCTGGGTCCTCACCAGCCCCTCCCAGTAATCTGTCCACCCGATCAGCGATGTGTCGGACTCGAGCGCCAGGTAGGCAGCACACCAATCGATGATCCCTGTCTCTGTGACAGATTTCCCTATCTGTTCCCTTAATAATTGAGTCCTCCACTACCAGCACCTGTCTGGCCTGCCCTGCTCTCCTATTGCCCTCCTTACTGGAGCAGTCACTCCTCCGGCTTTCAGAGGACATGCCTGGCTGCAGCAGTGCTACCCCTGTACTGGCACCCCCTCATCTGCCAACTTAGCAAACTTATTGGTGTGTGCCAGATCAGGACTAGCCTCCCTGGCCCTCTTCCCTCTACCGGGCCTTCTAACTGTCACCCAGCTTGCTACTTCACTGTCCCACAACAGGAGTGTGGAAACCACAGAAAAACACGACCAAAAAGTCTAAATAGTACACAAGAAAATGTATTATTCCATAAAAAAACAGTATAAAAATAATAATACAGGACACAATGGAACCAGATGGAAAGCATGTGCATACAGCAAGCAAAGTGCAACCGTGCAAAAACCTTGATGTGCAGACCAGGAAACAAGATCACATTCAGATCTATTTATATATTTGTCAATACAAAGGAGGGGAATGTGCATATAACAAAAAATAAAATAGTATACGTATCATAGTTAGTGTTGAGCATTCCGATACCGCAAGTATCGGGTATCGGCCGATACTTGCGGGTATCGGAATTCCGATACCGAGATCCGATACTTTTGTGATATCGGGATTAATATCAATGTGTAAAAGAAAGAATTAAAATAAAAAATAGGGATATACTCACCTCTCCGACGCAGCCTGCACCTTGCCGAGGGAACCGGCAGCCTTCTTTGCTTAAAATGCGCGCGTTTACTGCCTTCCGTGACGTCACAGCTTCTGATTGGTCGCGTGCCGCCCATGTGACCGCGACGCAACCAATCACAACAAGCCGTGACGTAATTTTCAGGTCCTGAATGCCTAATTCTAGGCATTCAGGACCTGAAAATTACGTCACGGCTTCTGATTGGTCGCGTGCCCCCCATTCTAGAATTAGGCATTCAGGACCTGAAAATTACGTAACGGCTTGTTGTGATTGGTCGCGTCGCGGTCACATGGGCGGCACGCGACCAATCAGAAGCCGTGACGTCACGGAAGGCAGTAAACGCGCGCATTTTAAGCAAAGAAGGCTGCCGGTTCCCTCGATAAGGTCCAGGCTGCGTCAGAGAGGTGAGTATATCAATATTTTTTATTTTAATTCTTTATTTTACACATTAATATGGATCCCAGGGCCTGAAGGAGAGTTTCCTCTCCTTCAGACCCTGGGAACCATCAGGGATACCGTCCGATACTTGAGTCCCATTGACTTGTATTGGTATCGGGTATCGGTATCGGATTAGATCCGATACTTTGCCGGTATCGGACGATACTTTCCGATACCGATACTTTCAAGTATCGGACGGTATCGCTCAACACTAATCATAGTAATATTGTTATCTATTTTGTATGCACAGGGGTACTACCCATAGAATAAAGGGACGTAGGGATCATCAATTAATCGTGGTGCAACCACTGTAAACAGCGTGTCTATCGGGACATCATAAAACATGTTATATTGCAATATCCCATGTTAAAGTGACTACTATAGGGAGCGGGATCTAACCTGCATGTTCAATGGTGTCCCCACCTTGTTAGATGACCGTACAGCTATAGCATATATATATTTTCCCCAATGCGGTAATTGCGAAACATCCCTCACATCCACCAGGCCAAAGGGCGGTAACTACCACCGTACATATTACCTTTTTAAGGATGGCGCTGGCACACGGGTGGAACCTAGGTCTGCACGTCAGCCCGACGCGCGTTTTGGAGACAAGCTCCTTCGTCAGGGTGGTTAAAAAGGTAATATGTATGGTGGTAGTTACCGCCCTTTGGCCTGGTGGATGTGAGGGATTACTGCATTGGGGAAAATATATATATACTATAGCTGTATGGTCATCAAACAGGGTGGGGACACCATTGAACATGCGGGTTAGATCCCGCTCCCTATAGTAGTCACTTTAACATGGGATATTGCAATATAACATGTTTTATGATGTCCCGATAGACACACTGTTTACAGTGGTTGCACCACGATTAATTGATGATCCCTACTTTCCTTTGTTCTATGGGTAGTACCTCTGTGCATACAAAATTGATAACAATAGTACTATGATACGTATACTATTTTATTTTTTGTTATATACATATTCCCCTCCTTTGTATTGACAAATATATAAATAGATCTGAATGTGATCTTGTTTCCTGGTCTGCACATCAAGGTTTTTGCACAGTTGCACTTTGTATGCACATGCTTTCCATCTGGTTCCATTGTGTCTTGTATTAGTATTTTTAAACTGTTTTTTTATGGAATAATACATTTTCTTGTGTACTATTTAGACTTTTTGGTCATGTTTTTCTGTGGTTTCCACACTCCTGTTGTAGTATTTGGTGACGACTAGTCGATAGTAAGTCCTATGAGAAACAACTAATAACAAATGATGATCAATCAGTGATAAATATGTTGTTATATACCACTTTTTTCTTACTTCACTGTCCTGCAGCTCCATCCTACCATCCCCCCCTCATCTATCCCATTGAGCGTCTGCTCAGTGAGCAGAAGACTCCTTTCCATCTTGTCAATGGATCTCAGTGTTGCCAGCTGCACATATAGATTCAGAATCTGGGCTTCCAAATGCACAACGTGCTCACATCTCGCACAGTAGTATGCACCCTCGACCGGCAGCTCAAGGATTGCATACATGTGGCAAGATGTGCACTGGATGGCATTAACAATAGTGGAGCACATTTCCTAATGGGGATTGCACCAGGCAGAAAAGTTAAGCAAAAAATAAATGCAAAGTATCAATAAAACACAGATAGCAATTCAGTAATTCCTCCCTTGGAAACTCCCTGAATCCAAAGTCACTGACTCTCAAGTCACACACTTACCGCCGTTCACACTTACGCTCAGGTCACACTCAGCTCGTTCACACTCGCTAAGTTGAAGATTTAAAGAGATTCTTTTTTTTTTTCTCTTTCCCCTCAGCGGCAATCCATCTTGCTGTTCAATGAACTTCCAAAAAGGACTTAAGCCCCAAACAGCTGCCCCTTATAAACCCTTGATTATGACTGCCCACCCTAAATTAACCTCTTGTGAATATAGCTACTCCCAATTCAGCAACTCACACCAATTCACACAGGTATTTGGTAAAGGTTTTCCAAATACCGCTTTACTGAATCTCGAGTCACACACTTACCGCCATTCACACTTACGCTCAGGTCACACTCAGCTCGTTCACACTCACTAAGCTGAAGATTTAAATAGATTCTTTTTTTTTCTAATAGTCACTACTCCATGCTAATTCTCTTGGATCTCTCTGCAGCATTTGACACTGTGGATCATCAGCTCCTCCTCACTATGCTCAGCTCCTTTGACCTTAAGGACACCATTCTCTCTTGGTTCTCCTCCTATTTCTCCGACCGCTCTTTCACTGTATCTTCTGCTTGTTCTTCCTCCTCTCATCTTCCCCTTACTGTTGGGGTTCCTCAAGGATCAGTCCTTGGCCCCCTCCTCTTCTCTTTGTATACTGCCCCTATTGGACAAACAATCAGTAGATTTGGGTTCCAGTACCATCTCTATGCTGATGACATCCAATTATACACTTCTGCTCCTGATATCACGCCTGCCTTTTTAGAAAACACCAGTGATTGTCTTACTGCTGTCGGCAACATCATGTCCTACCTCTATCCGAAACTGAACCTGTCAAAAACTGAACTCCTCGCGTTTTCTCCCTCAACTAACCTACCTTTGCCTGACATTGTCATTTCCGTGTGTGGTTCCACCATTACTCCCAAGCAACATGCTCGCTGCCTTGGGGTCATACTTGATTCCGAGCTTTCATTCACCCCCCACATCAGAATACTGGCTTGCTCTTGTTAGCTACACCTCAAAAACATTTCTAGAATTTGTCCTTTTCTTACTTTTGACTCTGCAAAAACTCTTACGGTTTCATTCTCATTCATTCATATTGTAACTCTCTACTAATTGGTCTCCCTCTTACCAAACTCTCCCCACTCCAATCTGTCCTGAATGCTGCAGCCAGGATCATATTCCTCACCAACCATTATTCTGATGCCTCTACCTTGTGCCAGTGATTACACTGGTTACCCATCCACTCCAGAATCCAGTACAAACTTATTACCCTTATCCACAAAGCGCTCCATGGCTCAGCACCACCCTACATCTCCTACCTGGTCTCAGCCTACCACCCTACCGGTGCTCTCCGTTCTGCTAATGACCTGAGGTTAGCATCCTCAATAATCAGAACCTCCCACTCCCGTCTCCAAGACTTTTCACATGCTGAGCCAATTCTTTGGAACGCACTACACAGGTTAATATGATTAATCCCCAATCCCCACAGTTTTAAGCATGCCCTAAAAATGCATTTGTTCAGACTGGCCTACTGCCTCAATGCATTAACCTAACTATCCCTGTGTGGCCCATTCAAAAAACTTAAACCATAATCAGGTTTCTCGCATCATGTTCTCATACCCTTTATTCATTTATAGCCCTCTGTGTCTGTACTGTTACATATTTAGGCTGTTAACTGGTTCATGCAGCTTTACATGAACACCCGATTCTTACACTATGGCTGGTCCGAACAACGAAAGCCATTGTTACCATCCACCTCTCATGTCTCCCCTTTTTCCTCATAGTTTGTAAGCTTGCAAGCAGGGCCCTCATTCCTCCTGGTATCTGTTTTCTTCTGTGTTTATTGTTATGCTGCAATGTTTATTGTCTGTACAAGTCCCCTCTATAATGTAAAGTGCTGCAGAATATGTTGGCGCTATATAAATAAAAAAATATTATTATTATTATTATAACTGGCGAGTGCAAGGATCAGTTACTCCAGTTATGTCAGGAGGAATGGGCACACATTGCGACCAACTATTATGAGAAGCTTGTGGAAGGATATCCCAAATGTTTGACATAAATCATTCAGTTTAAGGGCAATGGTACCAAATACTAATGAAATGTATGTAAACTTTTGGCTTTGCAGTAAGTAATAAAAATGCCTTAAAACACTTCCTCTCTCTCATTATTCTGACATTTGGCAAATATTAATAAATGTGGTAATCCTAATTGACCTAAAATGGGAAATATTTATTCTGATTTCATGTCAGATATTGAGAAAAACATGCATATGTGTCTTTTTATATAGTGCATATAAACTTCTGGTTTAACTGTATCTTATTCTTAATAGAGTGCTGCTGTGTCCCTTTTTAAAAAAAAAACAATATTCTTCACAAGTCGACTGAGAACATAATAATTCAATTATCCTGTGACGTGTTTAGGTCTGCTACATCTAAATATCAGGCTGCATTGTTGCATGATGCGATTATACAGCCTGCCATCCAGAAGAGACACTGAGCTGCATATGTTTGCTCAGCTCAGTGCCTCTCCGTAAACCCCTTTAACCTCAATGATGTTACCGTGAGAGTGTGAAATTTCTCACAGTCGCGGTGCCGTCTGAAAGGTCATTGGTGTTCAAAGCCAATGAACTCCTTTCACCTCAAATATGTCAGTGCGAGCACCATGGGAAAAGTTCTAACGGCGCTCACACTGACGTTATTGAGTTGAACTGAGTTCATTGGCTTTTAAACTCCGATGACCTTTCTGCTGGCACTGCGAGTGTGAGAACTTTCTCACACTCGAGGTTACTTCAGTGATTTCAAAGGAGTTCACTGCGAGGCGCTGAGCAAGCACAGCAGCTCAGTGTCTCTGCTGGATGGTAGGCTGTACAGTGTAAATCATTTAGTGAATTGCTGTATGTAAATCTCATGTTAAAATCACATGAAATCGCATGAAAATTGGATATAAATCGGATGCCAGGTTTAAAAAATTAGACTGTATTCGCATGAAAATAGCATGACACTTGCATGACACTCTCCCCAATTTTCTGGACCGAAATTGTTGATTGGAAACCAGCATGCCAATTTTAGCTCAAATTAGCAGAAAGGTTGAACTCAACAAATATTGTGTTCAAAATTGTTCCCCAGAAAATTGGATCCTATTTTCTTAAAAATAAAATATAAAGACATACTTACTACTACACAAGCAAATTGAAAGATCAATTACAAACATTTCCAGGCACAAGCATAGAAATGTAGAAAATGAATCATTTATTGTTTCTGATAATTTGGCACATATCTTTTGATTTATTATGTAGATGCCCGATACATTCCATACAGCCGAATTAAAGTGTGTTGGTATTTCTCACTCCATGTCAAAGATCGTGTAATGATGCATTTAAAGAAAAAAAAAATCAGACACTCAACTATGCTTCATCGCAGACAGCAATAAATCCTCCACTTTTGGCTTTCAAATGGTAAAAGATAGAAAAGCTGGCATGAAGTATAGCTCAGCATGTTTTATGACCCACTCTGTCTAGCAAACTATTTGTACTGTAGAAAGCCTTCAATGGCATTATTCAGTGGATGTAGTCATAGTAAATCTAATACATAATAAAGCTCAATAATAGCCCAAGGAGAGAATGTGAGTTGTGATCTCACCCTTCAATGACTTTCAACGTCCTTTAAACGTTATTTTCATACATATTTTATAAGTGAAATATGTGGAGATGAGCATATCTGTAATACCAAATAATGAAACAAGACAAAGACAATTGTTAAAATGCTCTTTGCCAGCTAAAAGCACTTCTCATTCCCTCTGAGCACGTGCTTCATAGTACAGCTAGTAATGATATTTCATACGTATCATTATATGTTTAGCATGGTAGTACGGTAAGTTAATAAATACAATGTAGTGTGAAATAAGTGTTAAATTATTAATATCTAATAATAATCTTGCGACAATCTTGCAGTTCATTCATCCTTTGCTATAGGATATTGCAGCCCTATCCTCAGAATTATAATAAACATTCACGTCCAGTTGAATTAAATCATAAATTTCTACTTTATCATTACACATAAAGGAAAATATGTAAAACTAACATCAATACCTTAAATCTCCACAGCAAATAATTCCCTCCACCGTAAATTTTCAACTCAATTTTCTGATACCTATGCCCAGTTAAGAACATCAGACCAGTCTTTTCATGAATATGTATAGCCAGTTGTATAATTTTAAGTAGAAATACTCCAGTAAAAATGTTTATACTGTGTAATGTCAAGTGCAATGTGTCAGTGAAAAATAGATGGTACATGAATACCATCCATAGTGAGGTTTTTACTGTTTAAGAAAAGTTTTTAAACTTTTCTTTTTGCATAGAAGAAATATGAAAGCGACTCTGTTGGTAAATACTGACACTAGTCAAAACAATGAGTGAAATCTGGAGAAACACTTATCAAAATTGATTAATTTTTCTCATATGCAAAAAAAGATGTTAATAAGCCTTTAACGTTTTCATTTCCATGAGATAAGCAGCTGCAGTTATCTTTGACAAACATTTAAAGGGGTTTTCCCACAAACTTCATTTTAATCAAAATTGTAATCAATAGGTCTTTGAATAATAATAATTTCAATTATTGGATTTGTTTAACAAAAATGTTCCTGTGCTGAGATAATCTTCTGCATGCGGCCTGTGTACCTATATTTAACATTAGGTACGCAGGTCATGCCGCAGTATGCGGATGGTGCCGCATGCGTCGTTTTGACGATGCGGCGACCATCGTAGACGCAGCCATGTAGCATTTTTTTTTTCCGCATCGTCAAAACGATGCATGCGGCACCATCCGCATACTGCGGCACGACCTGTGTACCTAATGTTAAATATAGGTACACAGGCCGCATGCAGAAGTAGGCGGAGCTAGTGGTGGAGGTGCGGCTGGGGGTGGGGCTTCACAGAGGAAGTCCGCAGCCCGCCGCAGATCAGGTAAATGCTAGTGTGAAACAAGCCTAACGTAGATGTGGGAAATGTTATTTATTAACTATTTTGTGTGATATAACTCTGATTTATGGGCATAATAATTTAAAGTTTGAAAATTGCAACATTTTCCAAATTTAGACCAAATTTCCATTTTTTCACAAATAAACGCATGTCATATCAAATTTTACCACTAACATGAAGTACAATATGTCACAAAAAACATTCTCAGAATCAGTGGGATATGTTGAAGCACTCCAGAGTTATTACCTCACAAGGTGACTCTGGTCAGAATTAAAAAAATTGTCCTGGTCATTAAAATGCAAACCACCTTGGGGAAAAAAGGGGTTAAAAATAATGAATAAAAAATACACATATGTGATACCACAGCAGAAAAGTCCTATCAAGATACTGCACGCTGTGCAGTGATGAGGCAGTGACCCAGCAAAGTTCAAAACAAACGTGTTTAATGTCAAAAAACTCACACAGTTCACAGCATGCTGTATCCTCCTGATCGCAGCCGGGAAAACAAAGACAGTCCGTGACTTGTTGCTGTGGGCGACTGCACCGTGTACGCTTTCGCTCTGCTTGGCCCTGTGTTGTCTCACACAGGTTGAGCTCTGCATAGCAGACTGCCCTGCCTGCTTGCAAGACCAAAACTGAAACACCCAACCCCCTGCTGCAAGAGTCTTTACAATAACCTGTCGCCGTGGGCCACATGGAAAACCCAGCCCGGGGGAGGAAATAGACCAACCCCACTAGCTTCCTGTAGTTCATTTCAAAAATAAAAGCAAATGACAGGTTTTCCTAAATCTGCCTTGAACAAATAGCTTGCCCAAAGCCAACACTCACTTTTATTCTGCATTGCAACCACAGCTATACCTGTGACTGCAATGCACTCCCACGGCCTTAGTATGCTTCTTTGCACATCCTGGAGAACACATAGCGAGGCTGGCATATGACTCAGGTTACTGCCTCAGACCACCATTAGCGGAAAAAAAATCAAGTATGCCAAAATTAAGTTTTTTGTGGTCAATGCAATTTTTCAAAAAAATTCTTTAACAAGCAGTCAAAACATCACATCAATTTAAATATGGTATCACTTAAAATGTTGCCTCATCCTGCAAAAATAAGCTGTCACACAGCTACATCGATAGAAAAATAAACACATTACAGGTCTCGGAAAATGGCGACACAACCCCTAAAATTATTTTTGCAAACGTCTGACTTAAATAATTAAAAAACTGGACATGTTTGGTATCATTGTAATAGTTCTGATGAGCAGATTCATGTTTCATGGTCATTTGTACCATAAAATGTAAACGTAAAAACAATTCCCAAAAAATTGTCAAAATTGCATTTTTTTCAAAATTTCTCCACGCTGATTTTTTTTCTGCTTTCCAGCACGCTATGTGGTAAAATTAATGGTGTCACTCAACAGTACAACTCATTCTGCAAAAAACCAAACCCTCATATGTCTATGTGGACAGAAAATCTGGGAAGAAGGGAAGAAAAAAACAAAACCTGAAAATAGAAATTGGCCGTCGCAAATGGATTAAAGATACATTTAAATGCTTAATATCAAAATATTATTTCATCTACTGTCCACATAACTTAATAATATGGGAATAATTATTTTACATAAAAACTTGATTTAAACAGCCAATTTCTAGTGATATATTCCTTTTAACAAAATTTGCAAAATGGTAAGGTTGGACACATCTATATAAGTGATCATTTTCTTTGTTATTTATGACAAAAACATAATTTTCCTCATTGACTAAAAGATTACTGTAGTTACTTTTTAATGCATTGCGGATCTAGAGATGTCCAGACTAGTGATGAGCAAATATACTCGAGATTTCTCGAGCACGCTCGGGTGACTTCCGAGTATTTTTTAGTGCTCGGAGTTTTAGTTTTTAGCACCGCAGCTGAATGATTTACATCTGTTAGCCAGCATAAGTACTGTGGGGGTTGCCTGGTTGCTAGGGAATCCCCACATGTAACCAAGCTGGCTAAGAGATGTAAATCATTCAGCTGCGGTGCTAAAAACTAAAACTCCGAGCACTAAAAAATACTCGGAGGATACCCGAGCATGCTCAAAAAATCTCGAGTAACGAGTATATTCCCTCATCACTAGTCCAGACCATTATTTGCCCAGCCTTCCTTTATGAGGGTTTTTACTGGTTTAGACATAATTAGTGAATGCAGACCATAAGTTGCTCTATTTGTATAAACAGCTTTCTTGCTTTGTACGTGGAATCATGAAATAGTTTATTTTGCTGATTTACTAACTTTGCTCTTAACTGGGATTTATTTTTTAAATTATTGTCTCAATTGTTTTTCTCCATATGTTCATATATCAAAATCATGGCTTCAGTGAAACAATTTGTGAGTTCTGTAAAAAGTCACTCAGTCCCCCTCTAGGCTTGCCTCAAATACATATGCATATACCACTTTACATATTATTACAATATATTACCCGGGAGCTGCAACCAAACACTTTTGATAAATACAGTATCATAAATTCATAAGAATGAATTCAAACACATTAGTAAAAAGATGTTATTGCATTAAAATCATGTATATATTAAATGCATTGTAAGCACTGTATATTTAATAATGTGAAGTCATGCAAATTAAAATGAAAATGAACTTACAAGTGCCACTTGCAAGTGCAGATGCCCTGATGAGGGGAATGCACCGTGAAACAGTTGCCTGTAGAGCTAATGGTTTGTCTTTTATTTATGGTCATGCTGCAAAGCTCACTTATAGGTTAGTTACCTTCACTAGTGGGCACTTGCAAGATAGTTTTGTTTCAGGGCTCGCTCACACGATCATGGATTCTCTCATCCGAAAGAATCGGTCAATTATACTAAAGACATTCGGATTAACTCTGATCAGAGTTTGATCCAAGTGTCAGCATAGTGTGTTCCGATTCTCTGGTATCAGAAAATCGGAGTACACTGTGGTGAAAAGATGGAGAACAACATTTGACCATTTTCTCCATTGTGTTAGTGGGAGAAAATCTAACTGCACTCAGATATCATCTGGGGTAGTCCAATGTTTTCTATGCACCCATAGACCTGAATGGGTGAGTCTCATCTAATTTCAAAGTGGAATTGCAGCATGCTTCAGTTTTTTTCACTGACATATTCTATCAGTGAAAAAAAATCGGGCATCAGCACTGCCCCATCGGATAACATTGGTCGAAGTGCCATCCGATAAAACATCGGATAGCACTCGTCCGATGTATACACTCATGTGAGCGAGCCCTTATACTGAGAGATATTTCATTTGTATAGTTTTCCCATAAAATACTACTTTTTAAACCATGTACTCAGATAACATCCTTAAGGAGAGTATGTTTCTCCCCAAAGCTGAATTATAGCATTTCATTCAGCCATCCTAACTCTGCTCTACATTTATAAGTGCATAGCACCCTAAAACACCTATCTGTAGATTAATTTTTTATACTTTGAGAATTTTCTCCTGTCTAAAGCTGCCAGCAGTTTTATATGGAAAGAAATTCACATATGGTTGCTCAGAGGCTAGCACTAGAGTTGAGCGACTTTTACTTTTTTAGGATCTAGTCGGGTTTGTCAAAAGTCGGGTCTGGTGAAATCGGCCGATTATTTCGAAAAGTTGGGGATCCAACTGAAACACGAAACCCAATGCAAGTCAATGGGAAAGCAAAGTCGGCAGTGAGTGGAGGACAGGAAAACACCTACAGTGCCCATTTTAATGCCAAAAACATCAATTCTTGTTACTTAAGCTTGTCAATCTTAATTTACCTTATAATAATTGTTAGGCATTGAAAATTGGGGGTCATTTGGCTATAGTTGTGGTGGGGTAGGGCTGGCTCAAGTTTTTCGTGGGCCCAGGAAACGCGGACTACGTCACGGCGGTGGAGCAGGGAGAGGTAAGTATTTCAACTTTGCAAGTGCTGTGATCCTGAGCAAGCAGGGGGGCCCACTCGTTCGCATTGGCACTGGCACAGGGCCCCTCAAAGTACGGCGGTGTGTTTGATGGTGGGGGCGCCTCCCACCGGCAGAGACACTTTTGCATACTATGAGGGGCCCTGTGCCAGTGACATAGAGTATGCCCCCCCACCTGATGAAGGAACCTGCACTTTCATCTGCACCTTCCTCTTTGTCCCCGTGTAAGGTGGTATAGTATGCAGGAAGGGGAACCAGACTTTCAGCAGGGTCAGATACTGGCTGTGTAGAGTGCAAGGGGAATGTAGTGGTCTGGGTCAATGTACCAGCAGACTCATCTAGCAGTGGCTGGGCAATGGGCAGGATGAGGAGGAAACACAGATGTAGGCCCAAAGAATAAAGTAGGCTAAATGCAGTTCAAAATTGGTAACAGGACTAAACAGGCGGCATTGCTTTGCTCAGTGGAGGACAACTGTAATGAGTGGCAGACACAGTTAGTAGGCCCAAATAATAAAGTGGGCCAAATGAAGTTCAAAATTAGTAACAGGAGTAAACAGGCAGCACTGCTTTGTTCAGTGGAGGAGAAAAGCAAGGAGCGGCAGACACCGTTAGTAGGGCCCAACCAAACAAGTAGGCCAAATGCAGTTTAATATCTGATCTAGGCCGAAAGCCTGAAAATTGAAGCTCAGCTTTTTTTCAGTGGAGGACAACAACAAGCAGCGGCAGACACCGTTAGTAGGGCCCAACCAAACTAGTAGGCCAAATGCAGTTTAAAATTTCCTATAGGCCGAAAGCCTGAAGATTGAAGCTCAGCTTTGTTCAGTGGAGGACAACACCAAGGAGCGGCAGACACCGTTAGTAGGCCCAACCAAAAAAGTAGCCCAAATGCAGTTTCATATTGTAAATATAGGCCGAAAGCCTGAAGATTGAAGCACAGGAGAAAAGCACAGGAGAACACCAATAAGCGGCAGACACCGTTAGTAGGTCCAATCAAACTAGTAGGCCAAATGCAGTTTCATATTCAAAATATAGGCCGAAAGCCTGAAGATTGAAGCTCAGCTTTGTTCAGTGGAGGAGAACACCAAGGAGCGGCAGACACCGTTAGTAGGGCCCAACCAAACTAGTAGGCCAAAGGCAGTTTAAAATTTCCTATAGGCCGAAAGCCTGAAGATTGAAGCTCAGCATTGTTCAGTGGAGGAGAAAAGCAAGGAGCGGCAGACACCGTTAGTAGGGCCCAACCAAACAAGTAGGCCAAATGCAGTTTAATATCTGATCTAGGCCAAAAGCCTGAAAATTGAAGCTCAGCTTTTTTCAGTGGAGGACAACAACAAGCAGCGGCAGACATCGTTAGTAGGGCCCAACCAAACTAGTAGGCCAAATGCAGTTTAAAATTTCCTATAGGCCGAAAGCCTGAAGATTGAAACTCAGGCACATGCAGTAGGCCTAAAATAAAAAAGTAGGCTCAATGCAGTTTAAAATGGGTTACAGGGGTACACAGGCAGCATTGGTTTGGTCAGTGGAGGACAATTTCAAGGAGTGGCGCAGACTTATTAGGCCTAAAATAGAAAAGTAGGCTCAATGCAGTTTAAAATAGGTTACAGGGGTAGACAGGCAGCATTGGTTTGGTCAGCGGAGGACGATTGCAAGGAGTGGTGCAGACTTATTAGGCCTAAAATAGAAAAGTAGGCTCAATGCAGTTTAAAATAGGTTACAGGGGTACACAGGCAGCATCGGTTTGGTCAGCGGAGGACGATTGCAGGGAGTGGCGCAGACTTACTAGGCCTAAAATAAAAAAGTTGGCTCTATGCAGTTCTAAACTGGTAACAGAAGTAAACTGGCGGCACTGCTTTGTTCGGTGGAGGACAACTGAAAGAAGTGGCTGACACAGTAAGTTGGCCAAAATAGTAAAGTGGGCTAAATGTCTGTAAAAAAAAGGTCCTAAATAAACTGGTGGCAAAGCTAGGTAAAGGGGTGGGTTCCTCTGCTGAGTAGCAGACAGTTCGCGCACAGTATTCACAAGTCTAAATGGAGGGCAGGGCCCCTGTATATTTTTACTATCATCTATCATTTCAACAAATTTGTATTGGCAGTGCCATTGAAGGATTTAACAGCACAGACTAAACAGTGGTGGAGCAGTGAGAGGTAAGTTTTGCAAGTGGTAGAGCACTGTTTGAGCTGGGGGGGAACACTCTCTCGTGGGCGGCGGTACTGGCCCAGGGCCCCTCATATTACGACGGTGTGTCTGACGTTGGGTGTGCACCACCACCACCAGAGACACTTCATTGTACTATGAGGAACCCTGTGCCAGTGCGGTCTGTCAAAAGTGGGCACACCCACCTGTCCAGGCAAACGGCACTCGCACGGGTGCTTGCGCCAAGTGGTGACCACGGCCCCGTGGGGGGAGTCAGCCTAGGGAATGATGTGTGAGGGAGAACATCGATAAGGGAGGAAAAATAGTTCGTAACCATACTGGACAGATGTTGTCTCCTGTCACTTTGAATTGATGCAGCAGTACCTGTCGTGTCTGCGGTCATTGCAAAATCACTCCACATCCTGGTCATAAAACCCCTCTGTCCAATGCCACTTCTGATTTGTGCACCTCTAACACCTCTGCCATGTTGCCCCCTGCAGCTCGTGTGAGAACCATCACCGCCACTGTGTGCTGGGAATGCCTGAACCAAATGGTCTACAAGAGTTGCTTGTTTGGTACCCAATATTTGTTCAAGGTTCTCATGTGGCATGATATTGTGCAATTTCCCTTTGTAGCGTGGATCCAGGAGGCAGGCCAACCAGTAATCGTCATCGGTCATCATTTTGATAATGCGGGGGTCCCTTTTTAGGATATGCAAGGCATAATCAGCCATGTGGGCCAATGTTCCAGGTGTCAAATCACTGCTTGTGCTGGGTTGAGGAGCACTTTCTGGCAAATCAACATCACTTGTCTCCCGCAAAAACCCTGTACCTGACCTTGCAATGCCACCAGTTTCTATTGCCCCCTGAGAAGCTTCCTCCTCCCATAAAAATTCATCCCCATCATCCTCCTCCTCCTCCTCTTCGTCTGCCACCTAATCCAGGAGAGTTCCCTGAGCAGGCAATGGCTGACTGTTATCAAGTCTTCCCTCATCCTCGGCTGCAGACGCCTGCTCC
The DNA here is from genome assembly GCF_051348905.1 of Ranitomeya variabilis. Classification (NCBI taxonomy): domain Eukaryota; kingdom Metazoa; phylum Chordata; class Amphibia; order Anura; family Dendrobatidae; genus Ranitomeya; species Ranitomeya variabilis. The sequence goes on along the minus strand of NC_135236.1, from coordinate 294,158,362 downwards.
TTAATGTGCGTCAAACTTTGCATCAGCAGACCCATTAGTGGGATGCTCATGCTTATGATGGCAACGTCTGCACTTACCAGCCATGTGCATTCCTCAAAACACTGAAGGACTTGACAGAGGTCTTGTAGCTTCGACCACTGCACACCTGACAGCTCCATGTCTGCCATCCAACTGCCTGCCCGTGTATCTGTATCCTCCCACAAATACATTACAGCATGCCTCTGTTCGCAGAGCCTCTGAAGCATGTGCAGTGTGAAGTTCCACCTTGTTGCAACGTCGATTATTAGGCATTGCTGGGGAAGTTTCAATGATCGCTGATGGTTCTGCATACGGCTGGAGTGTACGGGCGACCGGCTTATGTGCGAGCAAAATCTTCGCACCTTCAGGAGCAGGGCTGGTAACCCCGGATAACTTTTCAGGAAGCAATGCACCACCAGGTTCAAGGTGTGAGCCAGGCAAGTTATGTGTTTCAGTTCTGAAAGGGCTATGGCAGTCATAAAATTCCTTCTGTTATCACTGACTACCTTGGCTGCCTCAAGATGTACACTGCCCAGCCATGAATGAGTTTCTTGCTGCCAGAACTCGGCCAGAACTTCTGCGGTGTGTCTGTTGTCGCCGAAACACTTCATTTCCAACACAGCCTGCTGACGCTTACCACTAGCTGTTCCATAATGGGACACCTCATGTGCAACACTGGCAGCTGTGGATGGAGTGGTCGTGCGACTGCGCTCTGTGGACGAGCTTTCGCTTCTGCTGGAGGAGGAGGAGGGGTGGCGAACGCCTACAGCCAACTGTTTTCTAGACCGTGGGCTTGGCAGAACTGTCCCACTATGGCTCTCCCCTGTGGACCCTGCATCCACCACATTAACCCAGTGTGCCGTGATGGACACGTAACATCCCTGGCCATGCCTACTGGTCCATGCATCTGTTGTGAGGTGCACCTTTCTACTGACTGATTGCCTGAGTGCATGGAAAATGCGGTCTTTGACATGCTGGTGAAGGGCTGGGATGGCTTTTCTCGCAAAGAAGTGTCGACTGGGTAGGTCATAGCATGGTACTGCGTAGGCCATCAGGGCTTTGAAAGCTTCGCTTTCAACCAACCGGTAGGGCATCATCTCTAACGAGATTAGTCTAGCAATGTGGGCGTTCAAACCCTGTGTACGCGGATGAGATGATGAGTACTTCCTTTTCCTAATGAGAGTCTCTTGTAGGGTGAGCTTGGCTGGAGAGCTGCATATGGTGGAACTAGCGGGAGTGGTGGTGGACATGGCAGATTGAGAGAGGGTTGGTGAGGGTATTCTTGCTGTTGGCCTACATACAGTGTTTCCGACCAACAACCTGGTGATTCCCTGACTGCTTTGGCCTTGCGACGATACCTCCACATTTGCTGCAGGTGGTGTCCTAAATGGTGGGCTTACAGTGAGGGAAGCAATGTAGCGTTGCTGACTAGCTTCATTCTGAGCGGGTGCACCTACGTTATGAGACGTTTGGTAGTTAGTCCAGTCTTGCAAGTGTATGCTGGTTAAATGTCTACGCATGCACGTCGTATTTAACTTTTTGACATTCTGCCCTCTGCTAAAGGTCCTTGAGCATTTCTTACAGATAACTTTGCACTGATCATTCGGATCTTGGTTAAAAAATTGCCAGACTGCACTCTTTCTACTATCGAATACCTTTTCAGGCATTGCACGCTGTGCTACTTTCACCGGATGACCACGCTGTCCTAAAACTGTTTTTGGTTTTGACACACGGTTTGGGCCAGATACGGGCCTGCCAGATGAAAGCTGTTGTGATGTTGATGCCTGCTGCGGCTCATACTCCTCCGCTTCAGAGCTACTGCCAGCGGCACCCTCTTCCCCCACTGGCTGCCAATCGGGGTCAACAACTGGGTCATCTATCACCTCCTCTTCAATGTCCTGTGCACCTTCCTCTGTGTCACCGTGTAAGGTGCTATAGCGTTTCAGGATGGGGCACCGTAGTCTCATCAGGGTCAGATTCTGGCTCAGTACACTGCAAGGGCAATGTAGTGATCTGAGTCAATGGAACAGCATAATAATCTAGCTGTGGCTGTGCATCTGTGCACTCCATGTCCGATTCATCTTCTAATGGCCTGTTAACCCTAGAACGCGTACCTGGGGCCTCGCAGGCCTGCTAGGTTACTTGTTTTCTATTATCTGTAAAACTACATTAGTTAGAATTTTGAAACTCAAGGTAATCCTCAGGTATATAGTTGTTAGTAATATCCAGTTGTTCATATATTTTTATGTTATAGGCATCTCGTATAGCAACGCTTTTTTTGTGACTACCCCAGATTCACGTACCTGGGGCCTTTGAGGCCTGCTTTGGTTTACATGTACTCCTCAGTCTTTTTGTCTGTACTGTTGTTGGGGAAGAACTTATGACTCAGTCTTTATGACTATTGGTCGATGGCTGTTGCTGGGAAGAGTGTGGATTCTGCCTGACATGGTAATATGATCCTGGAAGGGAGTTTCCCCTCACAAAGTGAACCCATTTGCAGATCCACATTACAAAGCCACTATGTCCGTAGATAGATTTGAGGCTATTCGGAGATGCATTCGTTTTGATGAAAAGAGAACTCGGCCTGTGAGGTTGGCAACCGATAAATTAGCGCCTATTAGCTATATATGGAATCTTTTAATGAAGAACTGTTACAAACTTTACAATTCTAGCGAATATGTGACAGTGGACGAACAACTTCTTGCCTTTAGGGGACGTTGCAAATTTATCCAATATATGCCCAGTAAGCCAGCTAAATACGGCATAAAAATTTTCTGGATGTGCGATTCAGCAACTTATTATGGGATGAATGGCATGATTTACTGTGGAAAAGAAGCTGACGCTCCAGTCCAGAAAGATCTATGTTCCAACATAGTGAAAACACTAGCTTTAACAATTTTCCATTCTGGAAAAAATATCACTATGGATAATTATTTTACTAATTTAGAATTGGACAATTTTTTGCTTCAGAAACAACTAACACTTGTTGGTACAATGAGACCAAACCGCCGCGAAATTCCACCAATAATGAAGCACAATGCAGAGCGACCAATCTACGAGAGTGTATTCGGTTTCTGCAATGAGGCAACAATGGTGTCCTATAAAGCCAAGAAAGAAAAATCTGTGATATTACTGAGCACAATGCATCACGATGAAAGTATTGACACCAATGACAGGAAACAAAAACCTGAAATTATACTTCATTATAATAAGACAAAAGGAGGTGTCAACAAGATGGACGAAATGATTACTGAATATTCATGTAAAAGGCAGACTAAACGTTGGCCTGTTGCCCTTTTTTCCAATATCCTTGATGTGTCATCCCTCAATAGCTATATTGTTTATTGTCAAACTAATCCAGAATTCCATGCCAACAGGAAGGACAATAGACGTATATTTTTGACAGAACTTTGTTATGAATTTTTGATGCCTACTATGCTAGAGAGAAGCAGCACAAAATGCTTATCAAGGCAAATTACAGAGGCAATGATCCGATGTGGAATATGCTTTTCCAATTTATTATAATTACATGTTCTGCCATCTAGTTAATTATAATTTCATGTCCACCCCCCAATTCATTATAGATACATGTACTCTTCTCAAATCATTGCAATGACATATCCTCTTACCCAATTCATTATACATTTGCACTGTATTTCATTCTCAATGCATTATACTTTCATGTCCTCTCTCCCACCCCCATCCACAGTTCATTATACTTTCATAACCTCTTTTTTGCCCTCCACTCTCAATTATTATAATGTAATATCCTCTCTTCCACCCCCACCCCAATTCATTATGTTTTCATGTCCTCTCTCCCACTCCATACCACTACCTTATTACAATAAACCCCATTTTGTGGCCTCTCCCCCAATTCATTCAATTTAGTAAAAAAAAAATGAAATCACTTACCTTTCCAGACAATCCACTGTGGCTATGCTTTCCTCTGCCTCTTCTTGCCAGCGGATCCATGCAAAATGATGCAGCGAGCTCCATTATATCATACTGGCTGAGTCAAAGGTTAAAGTGCTATGCAGGAAGCTACAGTATGGCTTATTGCAGCTACCGTATGATTGTCTATTGTCGACAGTTGATCTATAAGAATGCTCCTTCCTCAGCGATGTACACCCTGATGGTGGCAAAAATAAATACTATACACTATAATGAGGGCAATGTGGCCATTGACCCACTGGAACCTCAGACCGAGTGGTGGCCAAGATTGAGCTCAGTATAATCCACTTTTGAAAATGCAAGAGGATTTGCCATTGAAGTGTTTTGACAAATACAGCGTCAAGAAGACTTGAAACATATATATGTTCTAGAATTTTCTAAAATGTACCAATAACACGTGTTCAGAAGAAATGTCAGCAATGTGTTTGTGTAAATCTCATTCAATAGTGTTTATCGCTTTATCAGTCCCAGATCATATAATCATAATGCCATTTCCCACTTCCAATCTCCAGCCTATGAACATAGATTGTACTGTCCACATCATCGTCATCACTGATCTCATAAGAGCTCACAATCTAAATGAATAAGTATGTCTTTTTATTGTGGAAGGAAGCCCACACAAACATGAAATGAACATACAAACTCAATACAGATGTTGCCCGTGAAGGATCTTGAAACCAAGACCGTAGTGCTGCAAGGCTATAGTGCTAGCTAGGGTTAAGAGAAACGGATCGGACATTTTCAAAAATCGCCGACTTTCGGCAAAGTCGGGTTTCGTGAAAACCAACCTGATCCCAGCGTGGGATCGGCCATGCTGTCAGCGATCTTCGCGCCAAAGTCGCGTTTCATATGACGCTTTCAGCGCCATTTCTCAGCCAATGAAGGTGGACGCAGAGTTTGGGCAGCGTGATGACATAGGTCTTGGTCCCCACCATCTTAGAGAAGGGCAGGACAGTGATTGGCTTGCTTTCTGCGGCATCACAGGGGCTATAAAGGGGCGTGCACGCCTACCGCCATCTTACTGCTGCCGATCATAGCATAGGGAGAGGTTGCTGCAGCTTTGTCAGAAGCAGGGATATTGTTAGGGAGGAAATATAATTACCCCCAAACCGCTTGTGCTGTAGCTATTTCCACTGTCCAACATCACCTTTTCTTTGCAGGGACAGTGGAGACTAGATTTCTGTGCATCAGCTCTGTAGCTTATAAGGCTCCCTGATAGCTGCATTGCTGTTTGTACGACACTGTGCAAACCAACTGCTTTTTTAAAAGCAAAAGTCCTGTTGCTCCTTTCTGCACAGTTCTATTGTTTATTTGTCCACACTTTTGTGTGCAGCAGTCCTTTATATTGCTGGCTGCCATACCTGTCCTGAGATCATTGTAGGGAGATTGTTATTGTAGTACAGTCCCTTTTTTTATATATATTTCCAGCCACTTTCTGCCACTAACATTGCATAGTGTAATACAGTGGGCCTGAATTTTGCAGCAGTGTCCCACACATAAAAAGGGAGATTAATATTGCCACTAAGTGCATCTGCATCAGTTCTGTTTGTGGTATATCTGCCAGCCACTTTCTGCCACTTATACTGTGTAGTGTTATACAGTGGGCCTGTTATTTTTTGCTGCAGTGTCCCACACATAAAAAGGAAGATTAATATTACCACTAAGTGCATCTGCGTCAGTTCTATTTGGCGCATATCTGCCAGCCACTTTCTGCCACTTATACTGTGTAGTGTAATACAGTGGGCCTGAATGTTGCAGCAGTGTCCCACACATAAAAAGGGAGATTAATATTGCCACTAAGTGCATCTGCATCAGTTCTGTTTGTGGTATATCTGCCAGCCACTTTCTGCCACTTATACTGTGTAGTGTTATACAGTGGGCCTGTTATTTTTTGCTGCAGTGTCCCACACATAAAAAGGAAGATTAATATTACCACTAAGTGCATCTGCGTCAGTTCTATTTGGCGCATATCTGCCAGCCACTTTCTGCCACTTATACTGTGTAGTGTAATACAGTGGGCCTGAATTTTGCAGCAGTGTCCCACACATAAAAAGGGAGATTTATATTGCCACTAAGTGCATCTGCATCAGTTCTGTTTGGCATATATCTGCCTGCCACTTACTGCCACGTACACTGTGTAGTGTAATACAGTGGGCCTAATTTTTGCAGCAGTCTCCCACACATATAGAAAGGGAGATTTAAATTCACAACAAGTTTACATACACCTTCTACCTTGTTTTACAGCACCATATAACGGTTGTTAGAGTGGTTAAATTTACCCAAGAATGAGGAAGTCTGGTGGAAGAGGTCGTGGCCGTGGGCGATCATTGCCAGCTGGTAATGATGGTGGTGGTGGTGGTGGAGCATCTGATGGTAGTGGGAAAAGCAAAATAGCACCTCTAGCTCTTTCGCCTCCTCTTTTGAAAGTTCCAAATTTAAAAGCAGAGAGTCGTCAGTGGATGCTCACGGTCAGGAACAAGTCGCTTCCTTGTGTCCTTCACCCAGAACAACAGTGAAGGAAGCGTCAGGCGACACAACAGGTTACTTTATGGAGCTCTTTACACATACCGTGCCTGGGTTAGAAAGGGAAATTGTTAACCCTAGAATGCGTGACCATAGAAATCTACACTATTACGTACCTGGGGCCTTTGAGGCCTGTTTTCAAATAACATGGAATAACTCAAATTTTTTTTTTTTTCAAAGTTATTTGAAAGTAAGCATGCATTCCCACTAGCTCTGGGGTCCGCCTGGATGGGATTTCGTAATGGATCTGACCTCCTGGTGACCCCGGCTAAGGCTGGTAGAACGCGTACCTGGGGCCTCGCAGGCCTGTCAGGTTACTTTTTTATTATTATCTGTAAAACTACTTTAGTTACAATTTTGAAACTCTAGGTATTCCTCAGCTATATAGTTGTTAGTAATTTCCAGTTGTTCGTATATTTTTATGTTATAGGCATTTCGTATAGCAACGCTTTTTTTGTGACTACCCCATATTCACATACCTGGGGCCTTTTAGGCCTGTGTGCAAATAACATGGAATAACTCAAATAAAAATACTTTTCAAAGTTTATTTTAAATTTGCAAAGTAAGGATGCATTCCCACTAGCGCTGGGGTCCACCAGGAGGGGATCCGTAATGGATCTGACCTCCTGGTGACCTCAGCTAAGGCTGGTGGAATCCCGGCATTCCATCAGCCTTAGCTGGAGTTACCAGGAGGTCAGATCCATTATGGATCCCATTCTGGTGAACCCCAGTGCTACTTGGAACATAGCCTAAGATGTGTATAATTAAAAAAAAAATTATGTACATAAAACAACAAAAATGTAACTAAACGGGCACGCCCAATATATTCACTCAGTACAATTTTTTATGATGGATACATTTTTTCTTATAAAAAGTTTTTACATAAAGTCTGTAGCAAACTTGGTGCAGGAATATTTATTTTCCACTTTACATATTCCCCCGACAATTCTTGCATATTATTTTTTCTTCAGAATGTTCCCTGCATACATTTTGTCCGCAAGTAGAACAGAAACGCTCCGATTTTCTTTCTTTCTTTGCTGGACAAATATAGCAGCGCTTTCTTTTTTTTTCTCTTTGCTCTGGCTGTTCTTCCCACCGACGCGGTGGTCACACCATCCCTGCACGGGCTTTGCCTAGTCAGCAGTTTACAGACCAATACTCTGCATCTTCATGGAAACTATCAATCGTTTGCCTATACGGGCACATTTTTTCTCCTAAGCTCTGCATAGCACGTAACTGAGGAAGGTCCAGTTTGAGACCGAAACGTTTTGTTGTTGCTGATAATAAAATAAATCTCCAGATAAGAAAGTTGAGTGCCAGGTTTATTTACATATACCATCATTTTATAGCCCTTAGAAAAATCTGGTATACTGGCGAAACCCTTGTGGGGACACAAGTACTGGAACTAATGATTATGTGTGGGGCAATCATTATACACTGATAAAGGGTAATGGAATGCAGTGCAGATATCAATGTAGAGCTGCCAGCCTGCTTTTAATTTACGTCAACCTGTCTCTCACTTGGGTGCAGCAGAGATTTCACGCTCTAATTACATAGCCTGTCTTACTCCTGCTGCTTGTATGTTGCTCTCAGTAGCGACCACAGGGTAGATTGATCTCACCGTTGCCGCATATTGATATCTCTGACAGCAGCTTTCAAGTGGTGATCACCCCCACTACACGTGCATTGCTAGTACAACATCCGTTGCGGAGAAGTCACGCTTTGACACACTAACGTGACAATGCTCCCACTGCTGCCACATATTAAAACAGCTGAAGGCGGCTTCTAACTAGCGGCCGTGTTAGCCGCACTGCTAGGTTTTTATAATCATGAGCCCACACATGCAGGAGCCATAGACAAATGTATAATAAAGTGCTGCAACAATAAGCAGTTACCTGGCATTAAACTAATTTTTGGATGCACAGTGACCTTGTGTCTAATGACACACATGTTTAAATTAGTCACGTGTAAAACAGCAGTTAATATCGGCCTCTACCCTTTTGTCATAAAATCTGACTTTATTAATTTGTGACTTAATCTGACTTTTAATTATAAGGAATAACAGTCAAGAATCCCAATGTATTTTAATTAATTTTCCCACATTCTATCATAACCAGAACTTAGTGGGTCACAATTAATATCAACGTGTGATCCAATATACATCCATACTGGGTGTTTGTACATAATCTCAAAATAATTTTAATCTATATGTAATAAAAGTAAAATTTTAATTACCGTACATATTCCTTTTTTCTTTTGAACCTTATCCATCATTTTATAGGCAATTATCTTGGCTGTCTCATACATAAATGTGACTTGCAACTATTTAACATACAGTATGGTTAGTTATACAGTTTCTTGTCACGTCACTGCATTGTAACTGTTTTGCTCCTTGTGGCGGAAAAATCTTTTTCTTCCTGTATACTACAAAAAAACCTGTTCTCACATTCCCTAATAGCTCAGTGTATTAATAGGTTAATTCCCAAACAAAAGATCCCTTGTTTGAACTGAGAAGCAGCCATGATGAAAATTTCCCTAAAAAAGAGAAACAGCATCATCCAGCTCATTGATAGCGGTCTCTTGGCCAAGAAAATTGCCAAACAGCATCAAGTGATGGCAATTGGAAGAATACAAAATAATGGATCTCGTCATACCTAACAGACCGGACATTCAGCATCTCCCACTCACACACCACCTCCTCACCTCACCCCCTATCTATCGGAGTCCCGCAAGGTTCAGTCCTAGGGCCCCTGCTCTTCTACACATTTGGCCTGGGACAGCTCATTGAATCTCACGGCTTTCAATATCACCTCTATGCTGATGACACCCAGATCTACACCTCTGGACCAGATATCACCACCCTACTAACCAGAATCCCTTAATGTCTGTACACTATTTCATCCTTCTTCTCCGCTAGATTTCTAAAACTTAGCATGGACAAAACAGAATTCATCATCTTTTCCCCATCTCATGTGACCCCCCCAACGAACCTATCCATTATAGTAAATGGCTGCCCACTCTCCCCAGTCCCACAAGCTCGCTGCCTCGGGGTAATCCTTGACACTGATCTCTCCTTCAAACCACATATCCAAGCCCTTTCCACTTCCTGCCACTTTCAACTCAAAAATATTCCATGGATCTGTACATCCCTAAACCAAGAATCTGCAAAAACCCTAGTCCATGCCCTCATCATCTCCCGCCTTGACTACTGCAACCTCCTGCTCTGTGGCCCCCTCAAACACTCTCGCACCCCTCCAATCTATTATAAACTCTGCTGCCCGACTAATCCACCTGTCCCCCCGCTATTCCCCTGCCTCTCTCTCTGTCAATCCCTTCACTGGCTCCCCATTACCCAGAGACTCAGTACAAAACCCTAACCATGACATACAAAGCCATCCACAACCTGTCTCCTCCATACATCTGTGACCTCGTCTCCCGGTACTTACCTGCACGCAACCTCTGATCCTCACAAGATCTCCTTCTCTACTCCCCTCTTATCTCCTCTTGCCACAATCGCATACAAGATTTCTCTCGCGCATCACTCCTACCCTGGAACTATCTACCACAACATATCAGACTCTCGCCTACCATCGAAAACCTTCAAAAGGAACCGGAAGACCAACCTCTTCCAACAAGCCCTCAACCTGCAGTAACCACAAATCAACCAAACCACTGAACGACCAGCTCTACCCTCACCTATGTAGATTGTGGGCCCTCGCGGGCAGGGTCCTTTCTCCTACAGTACCAGTCGTGACTTGTACAAGATTATTGTACTTGTTGTTTTTATTATGAATACCCCTCCTCATATGTAAAGCGCCATGGAATAAATGGCGCTAAAATAATAAATAATAATAATAATAAAAATAAAGCCCCTCCATCAATTAAAAAGCCAAGAGATGGATTTCCAGGCAAAATATTGGTGTCAACAAGTCAGCTCATCACAAGGTCTATCAGTTCTGGTGCGACAAACATGGAAGTCGAGGAGGCACATATGCTTTCTAATAGTGCAATCACAGTCATCTATGCAAGCATTGTGCAGCATATATTATTCAAGCGTGGAATGGTGGCTCAAAAAAGGTGAAGAAGCATTGACTTCAATATTGGCATAAGCAGTGGTTGGCTCGAGTTTGCAAAAAAGTATGAAAAGTGGACAGTAATAGATTGGAAACGGGTAGTTAGAGCAACAAGACAAAAGTCAGCAGACTAGACTCCAATGGATGCAAATGGGTCTGGAAGAAACAAGGGAAAATGGAGCTAATGGATTGAGAAATTGAAGGAACTGTAACGCTCGGTGGAGGAAGCATGAGGATATGGACTTGTTTCACAAAGGGATTGGACACTTTACCAAGATCGATGGTAGGCTCAATGTTAAGCTATAGTTGAGTATCCTGCAAAACAAGTTACTTTGTACACTCAAGTACTAGGGGTATAAAAAAGATGACATAGTGTTCCAGCAGGTCAACAACCTGAAGCATACTGTACATCAAGATTGATGAAGAAATGGTTCAATGACAATGAAGTAATAGTTGCTGAGTTTGTCCGTACAGTCCCCAGAACTCAACACAATTGAACACTTGTGGATAGAGCTAGAGAAAAAAGTGTATACATACCCAAGTGAGTCGACCAGTACGTGACAATTTTGGGAACGCGTAGAAGAGATCTGAGTTCAGACATGTTTGAATCTGATTGGCAGCATACCAAGAAGGAGTCAGGCAGTTTTAAAAGCCATAGGTGGATTTACAAAATACTAACAAAATAATAAAAATTTAAATTTACATTCTTAGGAGCATAACAGTAACAATGCAGTGATAGACAAGAATCTGCATAACTAATTATATGCTAAATAGTTGCAAGTCAAATTTGTGTATGAGATAGCCAAGATGATTGTCCATAATATAATAGTAGTCTCACATTCGAAGCAGTATTGGGTGGTGGTATATGGAGTCTGAAAGTCAAAAAGTTATAAATATTGTTATCCTTTTGCTCGTCACTGTACTTATAACTGAGAGCATTTGTTTTTCTACTTATTGTGAAAAAAACAATCTTCAAGTCTGACCACAGGTTCTCAATTGGATTAAGGTCTGGGCTTTGACTAGGCCACTCCAATACATTTACACATTTCCCCTTAAACCACTTGAGTGTTGCTTTAGCAGTGTGCTTTGGGTCATTGTCTTGTTGAAAACTGAATCTCCATCCCAGTCTCAAATCACTAACAGACTGAAACAGATTTTGCTCAAGAATATCCCTGTATTTTGCAACATCCAACTTCCCCTCAACTCGGATCATTTTCACTATCCCTGCTTCCGAAAACATCCCCACAGCATGATGCTGACAACAGCACGTTTCACTGTGGAGATGATATTCTTTGGGTGATGAGTTGTTGGCTTGGTGCCTGACATTGCGTTTAACTTGGTGGTCAAAAAGTTCAATTAGGGTCTCATCCGACCAGAGCACTTTCCTCCATACATTTCGAGAGTCTCCCACATCCCACATGTCTTTTGGCAAACTCAAGATGAGGCTTACATTTTTTGTGTGTAATGTGATATAAATACCAGATAACCACATCATGACAACACCATGCACAAAATTGCGCAAAATAAGACCCCAAAAAAGAGGGATTAACCAACTCCATATAATAATAAAAAATTGGAGGAAGGAGCAATTAGGTTAAAAAATAATATTTTATTATTAACATATCATAATGATGCTAAATACAACACACAATGTAATAAATGGTGAAAAAGGATGATGTATAGGATCACCGGTGCCACATGCCCCATAGTAGGGGACAAGTAAAAGTGTGAAGTGTTATTTCATTAAGGTGCAAGCATAATATGACCAAATGGTCTTCAAGTAAATGTATATGGCACAACCCTTACCAGCCAATAATATATGGGGCAGACGGCACCAGAGTAGATCCAGCAGAGCCCCCAACATACGTTTCGCTTCTTAATTTGTAGCTTTCTCAAGGGGATAACTCTTGATTCAGGCAAGGACCTTTATATCTTATTGGTAGTTAGTGCTGAAGCCGGTCACATGATGTGAACCGGCCAATCATATCAGTGTTTGTGGCGTGTGCGCACTCCGATCTGCAGGTCCTACACCAGCCGCCGGCATCAGGCACAATCGCGCATGTGTGGGAATCTAGATTTGCCACCCATGCACGGAGGGCTGTAAAAACGCTGTGATGGGGGAGGAGCCACTGGATCAGCAGCGCGCTCGGGCACTGCCATATGAGTGTCTGAAAATAGGTACTGTTGTAAGCCAACCATAAACCAATATATTCAGAACAAGTCACAAAATGTGTAATTATCATAAAGTAAAACTGAATGATGATCCCAAAGCAGCTCTTAGTTCATAATAAATTCCATAAGAGCGACATGCGATGTAGAGGGAAATCCATATGCTGGGATATTCCAATTCATGTCAAAGATTGAGTTCAGGATCAGAAATAGAATAAATTCTAACGAGGGGACATACGGTGTGGCTGAAGATATATATAGATGAATATGGATACAGTAGTCCTTGCCAAAGATTAAATTAAAATTGTGGAAATAACAATAGACAAGAAAATTGATATTTAGTGATATGTGGATATATGGCTGGTTTAAAACAGTACCTATTTTCAGATACTCATACGGCAGTGCACGAGTGTGCTGCTGATCCAGCGGCTCCTCCCCCGTTGCAGCGTCTTTACAGCCCTCCGTGCATAGGTGACTAATTTAGATTCCCACGCATGTGCAATTGTGCCTGACGCCAGCGGCTGGTGTAGGATGTGCGGATCGCAGTGCGCATGCACCACAAACGCTGATATGATTGGCCAGTTCACATCATGTGACTGGCTTCAGCACTAACTGCCAATCAGATATAAAAGGTCCTTGCCTGGATCAAGAGTTATCCCCTTGAGAAAGCTACAAATTAAGAAGCGAAACGTACATTGGGGGCTCTTCTGGATCTACTCTGGTGCCATCTACCCCATATATTATCGGCTGGCAAGCGTTGCTCCATATACATTTACTTGAAGACCATTTGGTCATATTATGCTTGCACCTTAATGAGATAATGCTTCCCACTTTTACTTGTCCCCTAGTATGGGGCATGTGGCACCGGTGATCCTATACATCATCCTTTTTCACCATTTATTACTTTGTGTGTTGTATTTGGCGTCATTATGATATGTTAATAATAACATATTCTTTTTTAACCTAATTACTCCTCCTTCCTTGAATTTTTTAATTTTTTGTGTAAGTAAAGGCTTTCCTCTGACCACTCTTTCATGAAGGCCACTTGTATGGTGTGGACGGCTTACTGTGATTGTATGGACAGATACTCCAGTCCCTGCTTGGGAACTCTGGAGCTCCTTCATCGTCAGCTTTGGTTGGTCTCTGTGGTTCCTCCTTGCTCAGGCTGAGAGATTTGGTGGGCGACACTCTCCCGGCAGGCTTGTTGTGGTACCATATTCTTTCCATTTGATGATAATGGATTTGATGGTGCTCTGGGTAATCATCAGTGAGTGGGGTATTTTTTTTTTATAACCCAACCCTGAATTGTACTGAACAACTTTGCCTCTGACTTGTTTGGTGATCTCCTTGTTCTTCATGGTGTTGTTTATTTTGTTTAGTTACCGGTGCCTTTTGCTTAATGGTGTTGTAGCCTTTGTGGCCTTTCAGAAAAGGTGTGTATATACTGATAGACCATATAACACTTAGATTGCACACAGGTGGACTTCCTTTCAATAAGCATGTGACTTATGAAGGTAATTGCTTGTGCCAGTAATTTTTAGGAACTTCACAGCGAAAGGGGTGAATATATATGCTCATGCCAATTTTTAGTTATTTGATCCCAGAAATTACATTTTCCCTTTATTTTTCTTACTTCACTTCACCGACGTAGAGTAATTAGATCTGATGCATCACACACAAATTGTATTGCAAAAATATTTAAACCCAGATTGTAATGTAACAAAGTAGGTAACAAGCCAATGGGGGGGGGTGAATACTGTAAGTGACCTAGAGCCCCATGGCGTGCTAAGGCTCAGTACTTGGACTATTTGATTTCCCATGGTTATACTTTAGTGCAGCTTTCTAATATTTATTCTCATAAATAATTAGGTATGACATGGGTAAGCTTAGGCATATTTGATCTCCAAGAAAGATCAGTAGTCCACAGCAAGTGGAAGGCTTCACTGCCTGGTTCCTTGGTTGTGCATAAAATAATAAAAGAGGGCAGGGGAAGTAACGTGTAAATCTGTTGGTAGATTTGGACAACCAGAAGTATTTGATTGTCATGAAGGTACTGATTTCACAGGGCAAGTAATGCAGAAATGGTTATGGGAGATTTGGATGTTTTCCAAGTAACAGTAAGTAGTAAGGTTAAATGTAGTGATGAGCGAATATACTCGTTACTCGAGATTTCTTGAGCACGCTCGGGTGACCTCCGAGTATTTTTTAGTGCTCGGAGATTTTGTTTTCCTCACCGCAGCTGAATGATTCACATCTCTTAGCCAGCTTGATTACATGTGGGGATTCCCAAGCAACCAAGCAACCCCCACAAGTACTTATGCTGGCTAACAGATGTAAATCATTCTGCTGCGGCAATGAAAACTAAATCTCCGAGCACTGAAACATACTCAGAGGACACCCGAGTGTGCTCGAGAAATCTCGAGTAACGAGTATATTCGCTCATCATCACTAGTTAAATGTTATAATTTCATTCTAAAAAACAATTAGCACAGTCTGTGAACAAGTGGAATTAAAATAAGATGGATTTTAGGTCCGGCGGGTTCGGCCTAGCATTTACAAAAAGTTCAGGTTTGGGTACCAGAACAGTACTGAAAACTAACCCGGACTCCATTCTCTTGAATAGGGGGCCCAAACATCCAGTGTTTGCCACGCTGTCATGCGTATGACAGCGCGGCAAACACTGCTTCTCATCAGCAGTAAAATCATTACCACCGGTCAAACAGCCATGGTTCCCACTCTGTCAAATGACAACATGAACCAGCAGCTGTGATCGGAAGTTAAAAGTTTACCTCTGGTCACTGGTGCCTGCGCTATAAATCAATAATTTTTAAAAATGATGTGTGTTCTCCTGTTTTATTGATAACCAGCCAGGCAAAACTGTCAGCTGGGGGCTGCAACCCTCAGCTGTCAGCTTCAGCAAGGCTGGTTATCAAGAATAGAGGAGTACCCATGCCAATTTGTTAATTATTTAAATATTAAAAAAAGGTATGCGGTCCCCCCATTTTTGACAACCAGTCAAGCTAAAGCAGACAGCTAGGGGCTTTTATTCACAGGCTGGTAAGGGGCCATGCATATTGGCCCCTCAGCCTAAAAATAGCAGCCCAAAGCCACCCAGAAAGGCGCAACTATTAGATGCATCAATTCTGGTGCTTTGCCGCTCTTCCTACTTTCCATGTAGCGGTGGTGAATAAGCCTTAGAACCCAGTCCAGAGCCTCTCATCTAGCCAAATTAGTTCTCATGCTTTGCACTGACGAGGGCCAACAGCCCTAAACACTGTGTCTGCGAAATGAGATACTGATTTGGCTTTTATCCTAAGTAATATTGCACGACTCGTTAAAGGGTTGATTGTGACTTGTAGGATCGCTATTTCCAACAGGGGGCACTATAGAGTTTAAGTCCTCTTTTTCTCTGAAGAAGCAATTTTCATACAGAAAACTCAAGACATACAAAATATTTACTCACATATACAAAGGAATCAACCGGGGTGTGCAGGAAGGAAAAAAAAATAGAGAAGGATAATGAACTACTATGAGTACTGTTGAGTCCTTATCCGTCCCTGGCTTTCTGATGTAGAGAGATCCAAGTAATAACACACAGCACAAGAGATGTGTATTCATATGCAGGGATCGCCCAGGAGCTCGCCTCTGACTCACTGGGACTCACCCCTCCTTTTTATATAGCAAAGAGATAAGCATTTACAGACATGCGTACAAGCGCTCATATTCTCTAACAAAGAGTATCTATTCTACTGATAACGTTCACTTCTGGAATGTAAGTTACAATATCACAAAGGAATGCGTCCATAAAAGGAAATGTCTATTTTGCTCAAGTCTTCCTCATATTAAGCCAGACGTCTCTGAAAAGGAAGACAAAATGGATTCTTCAATCTGATCTCCACAATTCCCCCCTTTGACATATTCCTTTTATGATCTATCACAAATCCCCTTTAACATATCCATATTTTAGATTACCACAGGGCCAAAGACAAAGCCTTTATTTTTGGTATTACACATGTACACGCTTGTATTCAATAAGAGAATCAAATCTAGTATCAATTCTTCCGTTTAACTCTCACAACCTTTTCTTTGTTTTGCAATAAGTATACTAAAATATAAAAACAAAAATTAGTACGGTAATATTAATTAGAATCACTAGAGGATAACATAAGAATAAAGAAGAAAATTTATACTCTTGCATCTATTACACAAAATTTATCTGTGCATACTGAGATACTCTTGAGCACAATCTGGAATAGTACGTATATGACTACAATAATCATAACTATATGTATTATGCTCTGCATGATCCCAGCAACCCACCCACCAATCCCTCTGAACCAGTTGGCTGGGTTGAGAAAAGAGAAAGTATCAGACCACCAGCTATCCTTATTCTGGTCATTATCTTTGTCATACTGATCTCTGAGTCGTTGTACGTCCTTTAATTTAAATGTCATACTCATAGTACTATTCGGGTCTATATAATGACAGCAGGTGGGTCCGTCAAATCTTGGTTCAAGAGCCTTTCTGGTGTGTCTTTTTACATAGACTTGATCACCTGGTTCCAACTTGTGACTTCCTTCAGTGTTGTCAGGATCTGGAAGAGAAGCAAAAACTTGTGCATGCACCTTAGTTAATTGTTTCTGAAGATTTTGCACATAAGAAGTCAATGACTCAATATTTAACACAAGTTGCTGTGGAAAATAACATCCTAAATTGGCAGTCCTGCCAAACAAAATTTCATATGGAGACAGTTTAGTCTTACCCCTTGGGGTATTGCGTATTGAGTAAAGGGCCAGTGGAAGGCATTCTGTCCAAGGCTTTCCTGTTTCAGCCATGGCTTTCTGTATTTTTAATTTTAAAGTTCCATTCATGCGTTCCACCTTACCAGAACTTTGAGGATGGTACGGAGTGTGTAACTGACTTTCAACACCCAACATTTTCAGTACATTTTGAAATATTTCTCCAGTGAAATGAGTACCCCTATCTGACTCGATCACTTCAGGGAGACCGTAACGGGGTATCAGTTCGGCAACTAGCTTTACAGCAGTGTTTTTAGCTGAAGCCTTCCGAACTGGATAGGCCTCTGGCCACCCCGAGAACATGTCCACACATACCAACACATACTCATACCCATTACTTTTTGGCAGCTGGATAAAGTCTATTTGTAATCGCTGAAACGGATAGAGAGGTCGGACGTGGTGCTTCATAGGGGTCTTTGTTGTCTGTCCGGGATTATGTGCCAGGCATATAGCGCATGTTGCACAATAGTCTCTTGCGTAGTTGCCAAAACCTGGAGCCAACCAGACTTGCTTTGCCAGTAGTGTCATTGCATTTGCAGACACATGAGTAGGGTGGTGCAGTCCACCAACTACAATCGGGTACCAGGCTCTAGGTAGACATATTAGTCCATCTTTCTTCCAAATTCCTGCTTGTTCTTCTGCCCCTTCCTTTTTCCACCTGTCCCTCTCCTCTTCTCCTGCATCTTCCTGTGCTTGTCTCAGTCTATCTTCAGTATTTTCTGTGGGGTTTACAGTATGAACCTGCTGTAAGGGTTTGACCGCTGCTGCCTTGGCTGCTTTATCAGCCCTATCATTTCCCCTAGATTCCCTAGTGTCGAGTCTCACATGTGCAGCTACCTTAATTACTGCTACTTCTTTTGTTTCTTGTGCAGCCTCTAAGATCTGTTTGATCAGAGAAGCATGTTTTACAGGTTGGCCTGACGCTGTCATGTAACCTCTAGCTCTCCAGATTACTCCAAAGTCAAACACAATACCATGTGCATACCTAGAATCAGTGTATATATTAGCTGTCTGATTCTCAGCTATTTTTAGCGCTTCAATCAATGCTGTTAGTTCTGCTTCTTGTGCAGACTGTTTCGGTGGAAGAGGTTCTGCTTTGAGAGTTTCAGATTCTGACACAACTGCATACCCTGTATGGAAATTACCTGTGTCATCTGCAAACCTACTACCATCTATAAACAGCTCTAAATCTGGATTTTGAAGTGGTGTTTCGGATACATTGGGTAAGCCTACCGTTTCTTGTAAAATGAGCTCTGTACAATCATGTGTGTCTGTAGGGAAAAAATTTGCGTGTGGATCAGTGTCCTTATTCCCCCCTTCAGACTCGAGAGGTAGCAGTGTAGCTAAATTGAGAGTCTGAAGCCTTGCAAATGTGATAGTAGAGGGAAGCAGCAAAGAACACTGTAGCCGCAAATGTCTGGCCATGGAAATGTGTTTTGGTTGGACCTGGTTTAATATCCCATAAACATCATGTGTAGTTTGAACTGTGAGTGGATGCTCTAGGACAATTTCTGATGCTTTGTGCAACAATAGCGAGACAGCAACAACCACACGTACACAGGTTGGCGCTGCCTTAGCCACTGGATCTAACCTTGCTGAAAGATATGCAATTGGTCTTTGTTTCCATGCATGCTTCTGGGTAAGAACTCCTGTAGCATGGGAATCAACTTCTGCAGCCATAAGCTGAAATGGTTTTGTGTAGTCTGGTAGCCCTAACGCTGGAGCTGAAACAAGGGCATCTTTTAATTGTTGGAATGAAATCTGACCTTCTTTTGTCAACAAATAAGGTTCATTTTTTACACAGTCATACAGTGGTTGCATTAGTTGACTGGCATGTATAATCCATTGTCTACAATGAGACACTATTCCTAAAAATGCTCGTAGCTGTTTATGATTTCTAGGCTCATTCATCTGTCTTATTGCTTCAGTTCTTTGAGGTGTAAGATGCTTTTTACCTTGAGAAATGCAATGACCTAGAAAGACCACTTTGATCTGACAAACTTGTAGCTTTTGTCTATTCACTTTACACCCTTCTTTTTCTAGAAAACATAGTAAACTCACAGTGGACCTTTCTGCAGTTTCTAGATCTGGGCAGCAAAGTAGTATGTCATCCACATACTGCAAAATTACTACCTGTGTTTCAGGTCCAAACCTTTGAAGAACTGTTTGTAGGGCATTTGAATAAAGAGTAGGGGAGTGTATCATTCCCTGTGGAAGGCGTGTCCACGCCAACTGTTTGCCCTTAAATGTAAATGCAAACAAATGCCAACTATCTTGGTGTAAAGGAACCGAGAAAAATGCATTTGAAAGATCTATTACAGTAAACACTTGAGAACTGGCTGGTATCTGTGATAGTAACGTATGAGGATTGGGTACAACTGGGGTGATTGGATCTAGAACTTTGTTTATTTCTCTTAGATCATGTACCATACGATATTTGGGCATAGAACTCTTATCAAGAGTTCTCTTTTTGACTGGATACAGAGGAGTGTTAGCAGGTGATTGAATCTCTACCAAAACTCCTTTCTCTCTATATCCCTCTATCTGTTTTGTAATCGCTAGTTCCTGCTGGGCACTCACAGGGTATTGTCTGAGCTGTGGGAGAACAGCTCCTGGTTGCACAGATAATTTTACAGGAGAAATATGCAATAATCCCACATCAGTGTCACCCTGTGCCCACAGTGTTTCTGGGATCATTGAGAGGTCTAGATCTGTGGTGTACTCTTTTTCTTCAGTATAATCCTCAAAAGCCTGAATTCTGACATATTGTTCTAATGTTTCTGCATCATCAGGGATAGTCAACATAACTGTGCCATCGTCCCTAAAATTGATGTTAGCTTCTAATTTCTTTAGGACATCAGTTCCTAACAAACATGTTGGGGCACCTCTGGCATACAAAAATCTGGATGCAAAACATTTAGGTCCTAACGAGACCTCTAGGGGCACAGTATATGGCAGTGTTCGAATTACCCCATCATAACCCTCAGCAAAAGTTGTTTGTTCTGAAATATCTTCCGGATTCGGAAGAAAATCTTGATTCAAAATTGAGGAAGTTGCACCTGTATCTATCAAAAATGGAATCTCTCTCCCCCCCCACATTCTAGCTGGTAGGGAAGTTTGTAACACATCGAGTCAATCTGAATCTGGTATGGGACCATCTATGATGGTAGATTTCTGCTGGTTGTCCGTTTGGGGAGGGTTATTTCTGGGAACAAATTTGCCTGACTTTATATCTGCCAACTTCTTCCTGCACTCTCTTTGGAAATGACCTGGCTTTTTACAGTAGTGGCAAAGAAAATTGTGTCTCACTCTTCCTCCTGTATTAGCTTGTGCTATTCTAACAGGCTTACGATTCTCTCTCATATCCATGGCTATTCCTAAACATCGTTGTTTCACAATATTTGGTTGTTCAATTGTTCTCCAATCTGGAGTAGAGGATTTAAATTTTTCTCTGATTTTCGGATCTAGCCCCTCTATTAATTGTTTAGTAAAAAGTCTCCTTACTGAAGCATCAGTCAAATCCAATCCTTCATCCCTAAAGCTATTTTCTAGTTCTTGACTATATTCTTCAATACTTTGCCCAAATTTCTGCATAATCACACCCGTAGATCCCCTTTCCCTCTGTTTTCCTCCTTCTGTTCTTCCAGATGGTACAAATGATTGGGCTTTTGGATCTAGGTAAGGTGGTGGGATTATATTACAACTTTTTCCCTTTCCCATGATCCATTTGGAAGTGTCTGGATCATACTTCCAATTCTCCTCTTTTGCTGTTTTTGAGACCTCTATCATACAGTGTATGATTTCTTCCCACCCATTGTCTTTAATAATTCCACCTCGTTCTTTACTCAGTCTTTCCCATTCTGTACTGAACATAAGTGCTTCTGAAATTCCCAATTTTCCTCTCACTCTTCTAATCTGACTTCTGACTGCCTTTCCACATCTTTCCTGTATGATATCTGCTGCTTCCACTTGTCCTAAGACAGTTTTGGTCTGTTTATTTCTCATTTTAGCTATTTCTACCCCAGGTGACGTTTGGACAATCACTGTGGTGATGTCTCGTTGCCTTCTCTCCTAGGGAGCTAAAATATCCTTTCAATATTTGCTATTTCTACCCCAGGTGACGTTTGGACAACCACTTCCTCTGTTGGTGGCGTCTCGTTGCCTTCTCTCCTAGGGAGCTAAAATATTGAAGGGCTCGTCTGCTCCGTTTCTTCTTTTTTTTTTTTTTAAACCAGTTGTTTTTTTATTGAAGAATTCACAAAACATGAATACAAATACAAACGACAGTGATATAGGTCACCAATTTAAAAGAAAACAAGCATATCAAACTGTGAGGTTGGAGGGAGGGGGAGAAGGGGGGAGAGCAGCTTCTCAAATTGTTAAATATAAAAGGTGTACAATATAAGAATCACAAAAATGGTAATAGTCATCACCTTTAGTGCCGACAAGATAACATAATAGATTGGGGAATAAAGGTACTCACGTAGGCACCTCCACCGTGTTATGAATAGATGATATCCACGGGTCCCACCAATTCAAGACCTTTGTTTTTTTATCTAAATCATGAGCTAGCATAATTTCATATGCACAATGAGAGTTTAAGCGAGATATCATTTCAGGTAGCGTAGGGAGAGCCGGTGATTTCCAGTGGGCAGCAATAGTTTGACGGGCCGCTATAAGGAAGTTTGTTATAATAGGTCTGAGCATAAGGGGGAAAGTCTCCAGATTTAATCCCAGTAAAGCCAGAGAAGGAGTTAGAACTATGGGAAGACCCGTGAGCGAAGAGAGAAGAGCACCCACATCAGACCAAAACTGACTCACCCCAGGACAGAACCACCACATATGAGCCTCCGAACCCAATTCAGAACACCCCTTCCAACAAAGGGGGGAAAATGAGGGAGCCAAACCACGGAATTTAGCAATTCGGGCCGGAGTTAAATACCAACTAAACATAATTTTTTTAGATTGCTCCAGATGATTAATGCAACGTGTGTAGTAGGAGGCGTGTCCCGAAGCAGTCAGCCACTGATCCAAAGAGGCGGAAAAATTAAATCTGGACTCCCACTTAATCATATAGGGGAGTTTGACTACAAAACGTGAAGAGAGAAGGGCTTTATAAATAATAGAAACTCCACGACCAGCTTGACTATATTGACCAAAGAAAGCTTGTAACAAGAGATTAATTTCAAAGGGGTCGTAGTCTGGGATAGTTACAGAATTTAGAAAGTGACGGAGACGAAGGTATGAGAACAGGGAAGCGGGAGGGAGGGAAAATTTAGATGAAATAACGCTAAAAGGGGACATACTGCCCTGAACTAGTATATCCGCCAGAGAAATTGTGGGTGTGAAATCAATACCCCAAGAAGCAAAAGAGATCTCTCCCATTAGGACTCCCACAGCACGTAGGGAAATATGTTTAAAAAGGAAAGGGAGGTGGGACTTTTTAAATTTCTGCCAGATCGAGAGGGTGCTTTTAATAGAACGAAGAGTAGATGGAGGAAGGGACGGCCGGAGGAGGTTCATTTCCAATAGAAGTCTAGTCGACCCTTTAGGAGCAAAACACGATTCAATTTGTAGCCAATGTGAGGCAGGGGACTCCAACCAACAGATTCTAGCTACATCTAGAACAATTGCTGCGTAGTATAATGGAATATCAGGCATTCCAAATCCACCCTTGGTATATGGGAGGGTCAAAGTGGCTATTGCAACACGAGGCGTTTTGTTATTCCAAATGAATCGACTCAAGACTGATTGAAAAAGGTTTAAATACTTTTTGGGGAAGGGAAGGGGGATGCAGCGGAGTAGGTAAAGAATTTTGGGGAGAAACATCATTTTGACAATTTGTATGCGAGCAACCCAAGATAAATTATAACTAGAATAATCCGCGCATAATAAACGAATAGAGGCGAGTAAGGAGTCGCAATTAATTCTAATAATGTGCTTAATAGGGGAGATGTGGATTCCTAAGTAGCGAAAGCCGTTGTGTGCCCAATTAAAAGAGAATTGTTTGGATAGTGTATGTTGAAAAGAAGAGGAGAGGTTAATTGGAAAGATTGAGGATTTGGAAAGGTTGAGCTTGTAGAAAGAGGCGTTGGAAAAGTCAGAAAGGACCGACATAATAGAAGGAATAGAGGTAGAAGGATTCGTGCAAGTGAGGAGAACATCGTCTGCATAGAGACTAATTCTATGATCTATCGGACCCACAGAGACGCCTGAGATGTCAGGGTGGGAGCGAATAATAGCAGCCAACGGTTCCATAATAAGGGCAAAAATTAGAGGGGAGAGGGGGCAGCCCTGGCGCGTCCCGTTTGAAATTGAAAAGGTGGAGGACGAAAAACCCCCCGCCTTAACAAAAGCGCTAGGAGATGAGTATAGTGCCATAATAGCCAATTTAAAATTACCGCCAAAGGCAAATTTATCCAGGACCGCCTCTAGGTACCCCCAGTGCACTCGGTCAAAAGCTTTTTCAGCATCTAAGGAAATGAGTGCACCGGGGGAATCCCTCTCCTCAAGTATCTCCAAGAGATCAATAATCCTTCTCGTAGCATCTCTGGCTTGACGGTCAGGAATGAATCCCACTTGGTCTAATGCAATCAGAGATGGGAGTACTATCTTAAGACGGTCTGCTAATAGTTTAGAGTAAATTTTCAAATCACAGTTAAGTAAAGCTATCGGACGATAGCTGCCTGGGTCCGTAGGGGGCTTCCCCGGTTTTGGTATTGTAGAAATTGAGGCTCTTAGACCCTCAGGTTTGATGCACCCCTCAGATTGCCAGAATAGAAAGAGGGATAGTAGATGAGGGGCTAGGAGGGAAGAGAAAGAAGAGTAATATTGATAGGGGAAACCGTCTGGGCCCGGAGCAGAACGTTTTTTAGACGAGCGAATAACATCTAGAATTTCGGATAATGAAAAGGGCTTGTTAAGAAAATCTAAATGATCAGGTGATAATGAGGGAAGGTTAGCTTTTGCGAGGAAGTCAGATATAATAGAAGGAGAAGGTTGCGGCGTACAGGGGGAGGAAGACAGGTTATAAAGATCATCATAGTAAGAACGAAATTGTTCGGCAATTAAAATAGGATTACGAATTGTGTCTCCCTGAGGAGAAATGATATGGGAAATTCTGGTATGGATCTCTGTTTTTTTAATTCGACGGGCAAGAAGGGCGCCAGCTCTGTCTCCCATGCTGTAGTAGTTGGATTTAATTTTTTTCAATTGCAATTCAACGCGCGATAGAAGAAGGGAGCGAAGTTGGTTCCGGGTACTCATTAACTCTGCTAAGGATTTAGGGTCTTGTGAGGATAAAAGAGAGGTTTCGAGGGCTTTGATTTTTGTCAGAAGGGAATTTAGATTCGCATTGTATTGCCTTTTAGCAAATGCCGCTAGTTTAAGAAAATGGCCGCGCATTACTGCTTTATGGGAGAACCATAATACATCAGGAGCAATATCCCCAACATTATTGAGAAGGAAGAATTCTTTTAGGTGGGAAGTGAGGGTATCAAAATTGGTCGTTGAGGTAAGGAGATGTTCATTCATTTTCCAGGAGGTAAGGGGTATGTGGGGAGTAGAGTCAGCGATGGTTAAAGTAATGGGGGCATGGTCTGACCAAGAGATAATGTCAATTTCTGCTGCTATACATAAAGGAAGAAGAGAGTCATTAACTAGGAAGTAGTCTATACGACTAAAAGATTTATGCCTAGAAGAGAAGAAGGTGTAATCTCGTTCAGTGCTGTGTAGGTAGCGCCAGATATCGTGCAGATGGAAAGAGGAGGTAGTAGGGGCAAGGTCAGCTCTAAATGAAAGGGGGTTGGAGCAGTCAAGGGTTTTGTTTAGAGGGGCGTTAAGATCGCCTGCAATTAATTTATGTCCCACCATGGAGGGGGAGAGGTCATCTAACATGGACTTAAGGAACGAAGTTTGCTTAGCATTCGGGGCATATATCGCAACCAATGAGAACAGAACTTCATTTAGGCGGCAGGTCAGAAGCAGATATCTTCCCTCAGGGTCTGGCAAGGCTGTAATTAGTTCAAACTGTAAATTGGCGCTAATGAAAATTGAAACACCAGCTTTCTTATTTTGCGAGTTAGAGAAAAAACGGTGAGGATAGAAACGTGAGACTATGCGGTGGTTGTCTGAACTTAGCAAATGAGTCTCTTGTAAAAAAACTACGTCCGCACGCGAACGCTTAAGTTGACCATATAAAAGCGACCGTTTTTGAGGAGAGTTAAGACCATTTACATTCATAGCTAGAATCGATACAGGCATAATAAGGGACTAAAGAGAACCTTTAACTCGAATGCAAAATCAAAGATTAATACTATCATTGCGCTGCTCATAAGGAGGGAAGGAAGGGGGAGGGGAGAAAGAGGGGAGACAATTAAAGTAACATAGCACAACAATACAGTCGTTAACGAACGACAATTAGAAGACCAACAGTAAAAGATCAAAAATAAACTAAGAAAAGTAGGACCTCGTAACCTAAACCAGGAGAGGTCAGAATCCTTGAAATGTTTTACCACCACATTCGTACAAAACCAAAAAAATAAGAAAAAGGAAATAAAATAAAAATTTGTTAGAGCGAAATAAAAAAACGCTCTGCGGGGCATTATTTCCAGTTGTAGAGATAAGAAAGGAGGAAGGGGAGTAGAGGAGTAGGGAGGGAGAGATAGGGTGAGAGAGGAAAGGAGAGAGAGAGTAAGAAGGAGAAAGAGGGGAAAAGAAAGTTACAGCCTGGGAAATAGCAGTAAACAGGAAAGGGGAATAAAAAACCAGAAAACGTATTAAACAAAAGACCAGGAAGACGGTCCTCTGGGTATGATGTTCAATGAAAAAAAAAATAAGAACCAGATCAGCAAAGGCTTGTTCAAGCGATCCTCCAGTCTGCGTCGATCCTTCTTCCATGGGCGCCATTGTTGTCCACGGAGCTTTTACCGGAGTGCTGAGATGTTTCAGTAGGAGATGTTGTGAGAAAGTTCCAGGATTTTAAAAGATGCGCTGCTTGAGCGGGATTAAGGCATACATGCGTGGAGTTGTCTCTTCGGATGATGAGACGGGTAGGATATCCCCATCTGTATGTCACTGCTTTGTCACGTAGTACTGCTGTATAGGGCTTGAACATGCGACGTAAAGCGAGGGTGCCTGGTGAAAGATCAGGGAATACTTCTAGTTTTGCGAAGCGTTCAGAGAGGGAAGAAGTAGCCCTTAAAGCTTTCAGAAAGTTTTCTTTAGCTTCAAAGAAGTGAATTCTCGCGAGGACATCTCGGGGGAGATCCGCACGGATGCCAGCGGGTTTCTGCACTCTGTGAATGCGGTCTATTTTCAAGTCTCTAGGGTCCAGATCAGGTAATAGTTCCACCATAAAATCCTGTAGAAAGTGTCTCAGCTCCTCCGGCGAGACCGACTCCGGCACACCTCTGATGCGGACATTGTTGCGGCGATGCCTGTCTTCTAGATCACAATTCTTAGCTCGCAGCGATTCAACCAAAAGCTGAAGGTGTTCGTGGTCGTCGAGGAGGGTGTTATGAGATTGAACAAGTTCGCCCATCTTAGATTCAAGGTGATCTGTCCGATTTCCGAGGTCCGTCACCTCTCCCCTCAACTCCGTTACTATGGTTTTAATATCCTCGTGAATAGAGGAGCGAAGCTCTGATAGCAAACCCTTCATTAGGGAAAGGGTGACCGGTGTGTCGGGCGTGATATCCGCCGAGCTTGTATCTTGTGCTTGAGAGTCTCGGCGCGAAGCGCGGGCAGCGCGGGGAGAAGGAGGCGCCATGTTGGAGTGAGGTATCGCGTTTGAGCGGTCTGGAGGAAAATAGTCTGAAACCCGCTTGGGAACCGCAGAATGTAGGTTTTTTAGTTTCCCCATTAGATGGGGATTAGATCAGGAGAATCCCCTGCAGGAGATGAGAAAATGAAGCTGACCTGGATGCTTTTAAAGATGCTTTACAGCCCAGAGGAACGGGAGCTCCTGGATTAAGCAGCCTCCACCATGAGCAGTCAGGCCACGCCCCCTGCTCCGTTTCTTCTAATATGCAGGACGTACTTAAGTGCTATTATGCACACAGACCCAGCAACACCATACAGATCACAAAACTTTCTGTGTCAGTTAGCATACTTGTCCCAGGCTCATGAAAACCGCGTCCTGGGCTCATTCTATCACACCTTATCCAGGGAATGTAGAAACAAGTTCTATAGGAGAGTCAAGCATGGGCGGAGGTCTCCCAGAAGGACGCTACCTCATAACCCAGTTAGGCTGACTTCACCAATAACCTTGTTCTAACAATCGTGGCTTATTGTTCTACGTACTTCTATTCTTCTTTCACAACATGTCACAACCTTCACACTGTTCACACACTGTTCACACACTGTTCACACACTGCCAGGGACTAGACTCATAAATCTATACAATATGGTAACCCGAGTTCTATAGGTATCTACTCACTACTAGACTAACCCAGCATGACACGGCTCATAGAGATCTTTCGGATAATACAGGGCAGATAAAAGAGAACTAATAATGTCTCTTACCTGGCCAGGTTTTTTTTTTTTTTTTTCATTTGCCGTCCATTATCCCAGATCTCCGTTGTCCGTATCCGCAGGTAAATCTTGAGTAAATACTCTCGCCTCGGGTCCCTGTTCGGGCGGCCAAGAAATGTTGAGTCCTTATCCGTCCCTGGCTTTCTGATGTAGAGAGATCCAAGTAATAACACACAGCACAAGAGATGTGTATTCATATGCAGGGATCGCCCAGGAGCTCGCCTCTGACTCACTGGGACTCACCCCTCCTTTTTATATAGCAAAGAGATAAGCATTTACAGACATGCGTACAAGCGCTCATATTCTCTAACAAAGAGTATCTATTCTACTGATAACGTTCACTTCTGGAATGTAAGTTACAATATCACAAAGGAATGCGTCCATAAAAGGAAATGTCTATTTTGCTCAAGTCTTCCTCATATTAAGCCAGACGTCTCTGAAAAGGAAGACAAAATGGATTCTTCAATCTGATCTCCACAGTACAAACCAAGCAACAGTCACTAATAACTCCTCCAACTCTCCTTCTCAAACCAACTCGTTTCCCTCTGTTAGCCATGCAGCAATAAAGCTAGCTCTGACAAGGATTAGTAACAGAGCCAAGATTATAAAGGGAAAAGGAGTGGCTAACCGAGCACAGCTGAGGACAGGGATTTCCAACATAGCCAGTTAACCACTGTTCTGCCAGAAGAAATAAACAAATTTAATATGACGGAGAAGTGCTTCTTCTCAGCGCTGGAGCAGGAGGAATCAGATGCTGCAGTATTCTGGCTCCACACTGTCACGGCAACTCCATGAAATTAATCTGCCTTTACACTTTAAGATAGTGGTGAACAAGCATTTTTAATACCGGTATCCACCAAAACAATTCACAAATCTTTAGCATTGTCCCTCTCTACACTTGAAATTGTGACATTCCATATAGGCAGGGCCGTATTTGCCACTAGGCACTTGAGGGCACGTGCCTAGGGCGGGGCCATGCGGGGGGGGCGGCACCTGAGCAGGTGTGTGTGCTCTTTTTTTTTTTTTTTATGCAAAGTCCGGTCCGGCTGGGGTCACCTTAAGGCTTAAGCCCCTCCCCCCTCGCCGCCCCCCCCTCGCCGCCACCGCCGCCCCCCCGCCACTGCCTCCTTGCCCATACACACTATGATTGATGCATACTCACCTCACCTGCTCCAGCGACGCCTGGTCTGCTCTCAGTGACTGCACAGGACGACGAGGGTGCTGCGCCGGGACACAGCACAGAGGTGGAGGATCCCGTTCTTCTGCGCGCCGTGCGCGGTGTGAGGTGACACAGCCAGGTGAGTATGATGACAGCCAGGGACGGGGAGAGCCGGGGAGGATGAAGGAGGAGGATCGGGGAGCCCGGCAGGCGGCAGCCACAAGATAGATGGGGAGCAGCGGGGCAGGCTGCCGATGAGCCACGCATGGGGGATGGGAGATGACGAGCCAGAGCCACCAATGCCACCATGCATGCATGCAGGGGCACTAAAAGTGCCTAGGGCAGCAGAAACTCTAAATACGGCCCTGCATATAGGGTTTATAAAGACCTTTTGTAGTTCAAAATGCTGCTATACGTATTTTGTTGATGAAATCATAAAGGCTACACTTTGTTTAACCAACATGTGTGACCCTACTGTTTATTTTGATTTTTGTGTAAAAGGGGAAATATCTGTTGGTACCAGAGAATTTATTTATTTTAGGAACTTCTTAAACACTCACGCCATAGTGATCCAGTGCTGATAGCCTTAACTGCCAGGCTCTGCAGCTCTGACACGATGAATGCTGCTGTCATCAGAGGGAAAGCATTTTATGCTTTAATCAGGAGGTAAATTTGTCATCTAGTTCTTCTTCTTCAATGTCATACAGTGATATCACAGGCTAAGGTCTTGCTGCTCAGCAGCTCATTATGTCCTTTTGCAAGATGCTGAGAAAACCACCCAGACAGTTAAACCCTATTTTTATGTATGTACATTTGGTCTGGCTGACCTGCAAATCATCATGGCCAGTCAGAAAACCAAATGCAGAACAATTTTGGTGGCGAATATCTGGTCACAGCACATTATTTAAACATCCATATGTGAGGTGCATAGTACCAGTTACTGCATTTACACTGCTCCTGGTGTGACTTTTTTTCTTTTTTTTTTTTATCCAGATACCTGACCTGGCCTGTATACTATTGCTACCTTGCAGTTTAACCACTTGGCTAATTTTTTGGACTTGATTCCTTTGATTCTTTTCTTGGTTCTTGATCTATAATTTTGACCTAACATGTTCACTGTACGGCTGCTAACTTGCTCCAGTGACTAGCAGTTCCTCTAAGTCCTTTGTAGAGGTCAGATTTCTGTACTTGGTAAAAAGGGGTGAACACACCATATTGTTCCCTTGTGACGAGCTAATTAGACTGGGAAATTCAAAAGCCTATTATGAAATGTCAGATTCCTCTTTTAGTTTCATAACAGAATCGTACTCTGAATTTCTTTGGTCACAATGCTTTCAATACTGCCTATGTTTTTCTGTCATCGCACAGTTCTACAATTCACACTCATCAAGCAAAAAAGCCAAAGTCAGGGACAGAAATAGATTACAAACATAACTTTGCTGCTCAATATTCTTCTCACAGGTTTAC
The DNA here is from genome assembly GCF_051348905.1 of Ranitomeya variabilis. Classification (NCBI taxonomy): domain Eukaryota; kingdom Metazoa; phylum Chordata; class Amphibia; order Anura; family Dendrobatidae; genus Ranitomeya; species Ranitomeya variabilis. Next base: position 294,127,670 of record NC_135236.1, on the reverse strand, counting down.
CACAACAGAGAGGAGCCAAAAGACTGTGAATCGCTCACCAGGGCAATGGGGATACTCGGTATTGGGTCCGGTCGCACTTAAAGGGGATGTCACAGTGGCTGCGACCCGGTCCGTGGCCCTGGGCGCTCACTTAAAAGGGGAAAAGTCTTTAAAGGGTATTTGGAATAAAGTCTATTTGTGACGCCACCTATGGTTCTCGGTCAGAGGGAACCAACGCTGCTTAAAGGGGTCCTCTGGGATGATGTTGTTGCAGAAAGATGGTGATGCTTCCCACAGGTGAAGCGGGGTCCCCAGGGCTCCCAAGGTGTTTGGGCAAGGATGGTGTATGCTGGCAAATAAGTGGAAGACACAGAGTTGTAAAGTCTTTACCTGGTTTACTGGTGGTCCAGGGTACCAGGCACAGGTGGTGATGTGGTCCGGCCAGCCTGGAGGCAATGGTAAATCCCTCTCCCAGGTGAGGTCCGTAAGCTTTTCCTACTTGTGCTAATGTGTGAGGTCCCAGCTGCCTGAAGCTTGCTGGCAGAGTACCCCTTCCTTCCCCTGTCCCGGGACAGGTACCTGTATGGTGGGTGGAGCGCCCCCACACCGCCGCAGGGCCGAGGGGTACCCGGAGCCGGGCCTCTGGGATCTCAGTCCTGGGGTTGTCACGGTGGCTAGATCCGGTCCGTGGCCCTGTCTGTCAGTGGGGGACGTCCGGTGCAATAAGTGGTGTTGTAACGGTGCAGTTGTGAGGTGCAGGTCGCGGTAAATAACGAGGACACCAAGTTGCAGTCTCTTTACCTCTTTACTGAAGATCTCTGAGTCCTCAATCCAGAATACGGCTCACCAGGCTACGCAAGTCCGGCCGGTCCAATGACACTTCCAGAGTTCTCTTCACAGGAGGAAATCTGTGCCTTCCCCCTAGCGCTATGTGTTGTAGTCCTTCCCTGCTGTGCTTACGGAAAGTACCCCACAACTGTTGTGTCTGTTTCTGATGTTCCCTCACAACTCGACTAGATGATCTGCTAATCCTCCGTCCCTCCCTGAGGTTCGGGTAGGAACGGCACCCGTTTGACGGGTAGGCCTGGAGTTCTTCCGGGACCCTAGAGACGCCCCTCTCCCACAATTGCCTCCCAAGACTTCATAGGTGATTTGAGTTAGACAGCCCGCCTGAGACTGACTGCCCTGCCGCTGTTTGGAGTATTGCTTGAAGCTGAATGTTATTCTACTCCCTCGGCGTTCCGGCCACCGGTAGTGCGCCTCAGTAGGATGTTGCTTCGGTCTTACAGCACGACTCCTACTGGTATTCTCCTTTGCGTGATCCCGTTTCTCACTCAGCACAATCTATCTCGCTTCTAATCCTTTCTTGGGTCCCGCCGCTTCCCGGAGCTGGCGCGGACCCGTTACGTTCTTTTCAATGCCAAGCCTCTGTCAGGATCCCACCCCTGACAGAGACCCTACTGTCTCTTCCTCCACAACACCCTCTGCCACCAGGTGTTGCTTCGTCCAATCCAGTCAGCTTTCTCATCTAACTTCCTGCCTGACCCCCAGTTTACCCACTATGGTGGGGAGTGGCCTAATGAATAGCACCCTTAGCTCCCCCCGGAGGCCCAGCTGTGAAATGTATTGGTGTCTGTGATACCTGATCAGATGAACTCCTTCAGTGCCATCGGACGCACCGTAGCTCCCCATAGTGGCGGAGCCACAGTACTGCAACGACCAGGACTCTGGGGCGCTGCACTCCCCCCTGGTTAAACACAGTACTCCGGGACTGGGAAGAAAACCACAATACAAGTTAGCAAAAAGACATACAATTTTGTTGAGTGCAATAACAATAAGCATATTTGAACAGAGCTTCCCTTTATGGGAGGTGAGGACACTTGAACGTTACAAACATGGTTAACATTATAAATTACAGGCTATAAATAACTCCTGTTACCCAACCGGGCATTCTACTTAAGTGCAAAATTGTTGAACAATAATTTAACATTGCCTTTAAGGACGCACACTCTAAATCCACTAAAGACCTTCCTATAATCACATTATAAGGCACTTTAACTTTCTCATTCTCCTTCTTTAACCCCTTAGTGACAGAGCCAATTTGGTACTTAATGACCGAGCCAATTTTTACAATTCTGACCAGTGTCACTTTATGAGGTTATAACTCTGGAACGCTTTATCGGATCCCGCTGATTCTGAGATTGTTTTTTCGTGACATGTTGTACTTCAAGTTAGTGGTAACATTTCTTCGATATTACTTGCGATTATTTATGAAAAAAATGGAAATATGGCGAAAATTTTTAAAATTTTGCAATTTTCAAACTTTGTATTTTTATGCCCTTAAATCAGAGAGATATGTCACAAAAAATAGTTAATAAATAACATTTCTCTCATGTCTACTTTACATCAGCACAATTTTGGAAACAATTTTTTTTTTTGTTAGGGAGTTATAAGGGTTAAAAGTTGATCAGCAATTTCTCATTTTTACAACACCATGTTTTTTTTAGGGACCACATCACCTTTGAAGTGATTTTGAGGGGTCTATATGATAGAAAATAACCAAGTGTGACACCATTCTAAAAACTGCACCCCTCAAGCTGCTCAAAACCACATTCAAGAAGTTTATTAACCCTTTACGTACTTCACAGGAACTAAAACAATGTGGAAGAAAAAAATTAACATTTTACTTTTTTTTGCAAACATTTTACTTCAGAACCATTTTTTTTAATTTTCACAAGTGTAAAAACAGAAATTTAACCACAAATTTTGTTGTGCAATTTTTCCTGAGTACGCCGATACCCCATATGTGGAGGTAAACCACTGTTTGGGCGCACCGCAGAGCTTGGAAGTGAAGGAGCACCGTTTGACTGTTTCAATGCAGAATTGGCTGGAATTGAGATCGGACGCCATGTCGCGTTTGGAGAGCCCCTAATGTGCCTAAACAGTGGAAACCCCCCACAAGTGACACCATTTTGGAAACTAGACCCCCCAAGGAACTTATCTAGATGTGTGGTGAGCACTTTGAACCCCCAAGTGCTTCACAGAAGTTTATAACGTAGAGCCGTGAAAATAAAAAATCGCATTTGTTTTCACAAAAATGATTTTTTCGCCCACAAATTCTTATTTTCACAAGGGTAACAGGAGAAATTAGACCACAAAAGTTGTTGTGCAATTTCTCCTGAGTACGTCGATACCCCATATGTGGAGGTAAACCACTGTTTGGGCGCACCGCAGAGCTTGGAAGTGAAGGAGCACCGTTTGACTTTTTCAATGCAGAATTGGCTGGAATTGAGATCGGATGCCATGTCGCGTTTGGAGAGTCCCTGATGTGCCTAAACAGTGGAAACCCCCCACAAGTGATACCATTTTGGAAACTAGACCCCCCAAGGAACTTATGTAGATGTGTGGTGAGCACTTTGAACCCCCAAGTGCTTCACAGAAGTTTATAACGTAGAGCCGTCAAAATAAAAAATCTCATTTTTTCTACAAAAATGATCTTTTTGCCCCCAAATTTTTATTTTCACAAGGGTAACAGGAGAAATTAGACCACAAAGTTGTTGTGCAATTTCTCCTGAGTACGTCGATACCCCATATATGGGGGTAAACCACTGTTTGGGCGCACCGCAGAGCTTGGAAGAGAAGGAGTGTCGTTTTACTTTTTCAATGTAGAATTGGCTGGAATTGAGATCGGACGCCATGTCACGTTTGGAGAGCCGCTGATGTGCCTAAACAGTAGAGACCCCCCACATATGACACCATTTTGGAAACTAGACCCCTTAAGGAACTTATCTAGATGTGTGGTGAGCACTTTAAACCCCCAGGTGCTTCACAGAAGTTTATAACGTAGAGCCGTGAAAATAAAAAAATTGCATTTTTTCTACAAAAATGATCTTTTTGCCTCCAAATTTTTATTTTACCAAGGGTAACAGGAGAAAATGGACCCCAGAAGCTGTTGTACAATTTGTCTTGAGTACGCCGACACCCCATATGTGGGGGTAAACCACTGTTTGGGCGCATGGCTGAGCTCGGAAGCAAAGGAGCGCCATTTGACTTTTCAATGCAAAATTGACTGGAATTGAGATCGGACGCCATGTCGCGTTTGGAGAGCCCCTGATGTGCCTAAACAGCAGAAACCCCCCAAAAGTGACCCCATTTTGGAAACTAGACCCCCCATGGAACTTATCTAGATGTGTAGTGAGAACTTTGAATGCCCAAGTGCATCACAGAAGTTTATAATGCAGAGTCGTGAAAATAAAAAATATATATTTTTTAACAATAAAGATTTTTTAGCCCCCAAGTTTTTATTTTCACAAGGGTAACAAGAGAAATTGGACCCCAAAAGTTGTTGTCCAATTTGTCCTGAGTATGCTGGTACCCCATATGTGGGGGTAAACCACTGTTTGGGCGCACGGCAGAGCTCGGAAGGGAAGGAGCGCCATTTTGCAATGCAGACTTTGATAGAATTGTCTGCGGGCATTATGTTGCGTTTGCAGACCCCTAATGTACCTAAACAGTAGAAACCCCCACAAGTGACCAAATTTTGGAAACTAGACCCCCTAAGGAACTTATCTAGATATGTGGTGAGAACTTTGAAAGCTCAAGTGCTTCACAGAAATTTATAATGCAGAGTAGTGAAAATAAAAAAATATATTTTTTTCCAACAAAAAAGATTTTTAGCCCCCAAGTTTTTATTTTCACAAGGGTAACAGGAGAAATTGGACCCCAAAAGTTGTTGTCCAATTTATCCCGAGTACGCGTTGAAAAACTGCATCCGCTGCCCACGTTGTGCACAATTTTCACAACGTGCGTCGGTACATCGGGCCGACGCATTGCGACCGCCCCGTACCGACGCAAGTGTGAAAGAAGCCTTAGGCTACTTTCAGACATAGCGCATTTTTGAGCGCTATTTTGCGGGCGCTTTTCAAAAATGCGCAATGTCATTTTCGTCTGCCGGCAAAGTGAATGAGAAATTCACTTTGCCGTTCAGACACACCGCAAAAAAACGCGGCGCTTTTGTCTGCAAACACGCCGGCGTAAAAAGAATTGACATGTCAATTCTTTATGCAGCGGCGTGTCTGCGTATCCCCCTAGGGCCCCATATTACCTTCCACACACAGCGCCTTTGTCCTGGGTGTCGGCGTCTTTGTACGGAGGGGTTGACACCCAGGACCGGACGTGACGTCGGACAGGAAGAGGGAAGCCCCCGCCCCCCAGTGAAGCAGCATGGAGTCCTTCTGTGTGTGTGTGTGTGCGTGTGTGTGCGTGTGTGTGCGTGTGTGTGTCCCCATGCGACGCTAGTGCCACCATTGTGCTAAGTCGCCGTATGGGACTACTACTCCCATCCGGTATTAGGATGGGAGAGTTGTCCCTGTGTCCGGCGACTTAGCACAATTGTAAAGTTACACAAAACACCTACACACAATACACATACATGACACACAGTACATACAACATATAACACAGAGTATATACTCACCAACAGCACACTTGTAGGCGAAGCCCTCGATCCTCCAGGAAAAAATCCAAAAATAATAAACCAAATTCATACTCCCTGTCCGCAGAATCCATAAAACGAGTGTCCCACGCCGATCGGCTGCTCTCCGGCGATACACTGCCAGGAGCGAAGCTCCTAGCAGTGTATCGCGTACTGTTCCGGAGTTCAATGACTCCGGCGTCTCGGTTAACAGCAGTACAGCTGCGTTGAACTTTCCCACGCAGCACTGCCGTTAAGCGAGAGTGCCGGGGTCAATGACCGCCGGTAAACTCGCTCGCGCATGCGCAGTGACACACCGACAGGAACTATGGCTCCTGTCAGTGTGTTGCTGCAGCCGTGGAGAGCAGACATATCTCTGGATGTGTCTGTTCTCCATGGAAAATCTTGATACGTGGCACTTAAATATGTGGCAATTAAATACGTGACACGTGGCACTTATACGTGATACGTGTCACTTAAATACGTGGCACTGAAATACGTGATACGTGGCACTTTGATATGTGGCACGTGTCACTTAAATACGTGGCACTGAAATATGTGGCACATGGCACTTTGATACGTGGCACGTGTCTCTTAAATACGTGGCACGTGGCACTGAAAGATGTGGCACGTGGCACTTTGATACGTGGCACGTGGCACTTTGATACGTGGCACGTGGCACTGAAATATGTGGCACGTGGCACTTTGATACGTGGCACGTGGCACTTTGATACGTGGCACGTGGCACTTTGATACGTGGCACGTGGCACTTTGATACGTGGCACTGAAATATGTGGCACGTGGCACTTTGATACGTGGCACGTGTCACTTAAATACGTGGCACGTGGCACTGAAATATGTGGCACGTGGCACTTTGATACGTGGCACGTGTCTCTTAAATACGTGGCACTGAAAGATGTGGCACGTGGCACTTTGATACGTGGCACGTGGCACTTTGATACGTGGCACGTGGCACTGAAATACGTGGCACGTGGCACTTTGATACGTGGCACGTGGCACTTTGATACGTGGCACGTGGCACTTTGATACGTGGCACTTTGATACGTGGCACTGAAATATGTGGCACGTGGCACTTTGATACGTGGCACGTGTCACTTAAATACGTGGCACGTGGCACTGAAATATGTGGGACACGTCGCACAAAAAAGTTACATGTAGTTTTTTTTGTGTCGACAGTCCGCCGAAGCACGACGCATCCGTCGCACGACGGATGCGACATGTGGCAATCCGTCGCAATGCGTCGCTAATGCAAGCCAATGGAGGAAAAACGCATCCTGCAAGCACTTTTGCAGGATGCGTTTTTTCTCCAACGACGCATTGCGACGGAAGCCAAAAAACGCTAGTGTGAAAGTAGCCTAACCCTAACCCTAGCCCTAACCCTAACCCTAAATTTAGCCCCAACCCTAACCCTAACTCTAACCCTAACCCTAACCCTAACTCTAACCCTAACCCTAACCCTAATTTTAGCCCCAACTTGTCTTCTCCTGCCGGCCGGCAGATGGCAGCAGATGGCGGGCGCACTGCGCATGCGCCCGCCATGATGAAAAAGCCGGCTGGCAGGAGAAGACAGAAGAGGACCCAGGGACCCCGGGTGAGTATGATAGGGTCCCCGAATCCCCCTATTTCTCTGTCCTCTGATGTGCGATCACATCAGAGGACAGAGAAATAACTGATCGCTTTTTTTTTTTTTTGCGGTCGCCGGTAAACTGTTAATTACCGGCGATCGCAAAGCAGGGGTCGGTGCAAATCGACCCCGATCATGTTCTTTGGGGTCTCGGCTACCCCCGGCAGCTGAGACCCCAAAGAACATCCGGGTGCCGGGCGGCGGGCGCACTGCGCGTGCGCCCGCCATTTTTTCCCGGAAAAAAGATGGCGGCGCCCATGGGGAGACACGAGGAGCACCGGGGGAGGTAGGTAAGTATTGGGGGGCTATTGGGGGCCATCGGGGACCACATTTCTCTGTCCTCCGATGTGCGATCACATCGGAGGACAGAGAAATTAAACGGCAAATCGCGTTTTTTTTTTTGTTGCGACCGCCGGTAAACGGTTAATTACCGGCGATCGCAACTCGGGGGTCGGTAAAAACCCCCCGAATCATGTTCTCTGGGGTCTCGGCTACCCTCGGCAACCGAGACCCCAGAGAAAATTCGACTCTGGGGGGCGCTATTCACTTTTTCCACAGCGCCGTTAATTAACGGCGCTGTGGTTTAAGTACCCTTAGCGGCCGCCGTTACAAGGCGTATCGGCGGTCGTTAAGGGGTTAAATCTGCAGGACCGCCTGTCCTATCGGCCTACTGCCTCTCCTTTCTTTTACAGGACCGCCCCGTTCAGCCAGGGCCTACTGCCTTTTCAACTACTATACACAGTATAGAACATAACATTTCTTTCAGTTTAAGAGCACTGAGTCATCTCTACATGACTCCTATCAGGACTCAGGGTTTACCTTCTATCCTAACTTTCTATCAGCATTATCTAAACATTGTCTATCGAACATTAAGCCTTCTCATTATCTTTTTTCCTTTCTTGCATGCTGGACACCACATCTATTTCTACGGGCCCACTGCATCCTTCTTATATCTTTCACCTTTTACTTCTCAGAGCACATCATCAGTATTCCTTCACATTTAACTAATTAAACACATATAACTCTCTTGTACAAACATTATCATCACTTTTCTCTCATTGACATTATTGCTATTTATCTTAAGCAATTTTACTATTGAAATGCGATAAATGAACATCCCCTTTAAGAGGGGACCAAGTCTCTGTGAGGTAGCGTGTCTTCCCAAGCTACCAGTCCATACTCAGCAAAGGTTCCAGTGCGGTATCTTCGCAAAGAGTCTTTAAGTAAAACCAGTAGGGAGCGCCTTTAATAAGGTGCAACTATTTACAAGAAGTTCGGATCATGCACTGTTCATGATTTCAGTAGTTCTGTAAACGTTATGCAAAAACTTGGAAGACAAACAAGAAAACAAAACAATAGGGATCCCAGGTCCATAGAAGGATCCCCTTAAAAGTTTACCCTGAACGGGTTTTAGCAATCATAAAAGGCAATAAAACAGTAACTATTTTACAAGTAACAAAGTACAGTAGAATCTTACTGTGGTGGTCTCCGGTCTGGCATCACCAGGCCAACGGATCGCACTGGTGCGCCAGGAAGCGGTTCCGGTCCCAGCAGTGATAAAATCCCTCGCCGGGACGCCCTTCTCACGGGTAGGTGCACACGTTCCTCCGGAGCACGGCGAGGACGGGCTCCTCGAGATTCCGCGGGGCCGGGCTCTGCTGCTTTCCCCTTGGGATCATCTTCTTCCGGTGTTCCGGCAGCAGCCTGGAGGGCAATGCATCGTTGCACACCTCGCGCCATCCAGCCAGACTCTCCCGCAGCCCTCCTCCATCTGGTGTAAGTCACCGCATCGCCTGGCTCCAGGTCGCGAGGAAATCTTCCGCTGCAGGGCTCCACCTCCTCCCGATCCACGTGAATCTGCAGCGGCTCCCCGATTTCTTGGATAACCCCGCGTCCATACTGAGGGTTAAAGGCCACCAATACACCCCAGTGTGATGGCGGGATCTCCGGGGTGCTAATTAAATCAACCTGCTCTGCAGGCTGGGGCCGGCTCCGCCACGCTGCCATCAGATGCCGTAGATGTTCGGCGTCCGGCATGATCTTCAGGCCCGGCGTCTGTAGCGTACCTTCAGCCGCGGCCAGGTGGGAGGGAGCAGGGGACACTGGGGATAAACGGATCTCCGTAGGCTGGCCCAGCCGAGTGAGCAAGCCGAGTGAGCACGCGGGCATCAGCCTCCAGCCTGCGGGCTAGCTGTCGGGCCTCGGCTGCAGCCACACATTCCTCAGACAGCGGCAGAGGGGGTCGGCCCATCGGTGACTCTGTGAGGGTCAGACCCCGCAGCGTCGGCGTTTCTGGGGCTATGTCAGGTTGCGCAGCCTCAGGCCGGACCGGGTCAGCCCTGCGTGGTGTTCCTGGTGTCGCCATCTTGGCCTTTTCTCCAATGTCTTCTTCCCGCGGTCTCTTTCGTGGGCAGCCCTGTCCCCATGGTCTCCACCCTCCAACCAGGATCAGGAGGCGGACCTCGGCTGTTGACGGGCACGTCCTCAGGACACAGAAATACTTAGACTGGGCGGCCATCGCTGTTCGCGCTCTCCAGCTTGTCTACGCCTACTTCACGCCCCTTCTCTCTTCAGCGCTGCAATGGCGGCGGATTTTGGCGGTAAATGGCGCAACACAGTCTTCGTAATAAAGCACAGTCAAAGCACAACAAATCACAGTTCCAAGGCACACATGACCCGATTCTTCAGGCTTAAGTAGATCCTGTTCGTGACGCCAAGTTGGAGCGCCCCCACACCGCCGCAGGGCCGAGGGGTACCCGGAGCCGGGCCTCTGGGATCTCAGTCCTGGGGTTGTCACGGTGGCTAGACCCGGTCCGTGGCCCTGTCTGTCAGTGGGGGATGTCCGGTGCAATAAGTGGTGTTGTAACGGTGCAGTTGTGAGGTGCAGGGCGCGGTAAATAACGAGGACACCAGGTTGCAGTCTCTTTACCTCTTTACTGAAGATCTCTGAGTCCTCAATCCAGAATACGGCTCACCAGGCTACGCAAGTCCGGCCGGTCCAATGACACTTCCAGAGTTCTCTTCACAGGAGGAAATCTGTGCCTTCCCCCTAGCGCTATGTGTTGTAGTCCTTCCCTGCTGTGCTTACGGAAAGTACCCCACAACTGTTGTGTCTGTTTCTGATGTTCCCTCACAACTCGACTAGATGATGTTCTGCTAATCCTCCGTCCCTCCCTGAGGTTCGGGTAGGAACGGCACCCGTTTGACGGGTAGGCCTGGAGTTCTTCCGGGACCCTAGAGACGCCCCTCTCCCACAATTGCCTCCCAAGACTTCATAGGTGATTTGAGTTAGACAGCCCGCCTGAGACTGACTGCCCTGCCGCTGTTTGGAGTATTGCTTGAAGCTGAATGTTATTCTACTCCCTCGGCGTTCCGGCCACCGGTAGTACGCCTCAGTAGGATGTTGCTTCGGTCTTACAGCACGACTCCTACTGGTATTCACCTTTGCATGATCCCGTTTCTCACTCAGCACAATCTATCTCGCTTCTAATCCTTTCTTGGGTCCCGCCGCTTCCCGGAGCTGGCGCGGACCCGTTACGTTCTTTTCAATGCCAAGCCTCTGTCAGGATCCCACCCCTGACAGAGACCCTACTGTCTCTTCCTCCACAACACCCTCTGCCACCAGGTGTTGCTTCATCCAATCCAGTCAGCTTTCTCATCTAACTTCCTGCCTGACCCCCAGTTTACCCACTATGGTGGGGAGTGGCCTAATGAATAGCACCCTTAGCTCCCCCCGGAGGCCCAGCTGTGAAATGTATTGGTGTCTGTGATACCTGATCAGATGAACTCCTTCAGTGCCATCGGACGCACCGTAGCTCCCCATAGTGGCGGAGCCACAGTACTGCAACGACCAGGACTCTGGGGCGCTGCATGGGCAGCTTGAGCCATTTTACAGGGTCTCTATCACAACCTTTGGTCTTCAGGTGCTGCTTTGTCTTCAGGTGTGGTGTGGGCAAACTACATACAGTTCAATGCCCTCCGGTTCTGTCACGTGTCCTGGAGCACAACACGACCTCGGGCTCCCGGTGCCCGGTTCCTGCACTCTGGCTCTGAGGGTGCCCAGTTGCAGTTCCCCTCTGAGCTCCCTTCCTTTTAGACTGTGCTCCATTCCTCAGTAGCTCCACCACATTCAACACCCCTCAGGTTCTTGTCCTTCCCTGGAGCTGCAGCTCAGTCCTGGCTGCACGGCTCCATAGTTTGCACTCAGTTTCATTATTCCTTCTCTGTCCACTGTCTCTCACCAACTGAACTAACTCCTCCTCCAGACCAGAATATTTAAAGCTGAGGGAAGCTCCATGAATCTGGGTCCTGAGCTCCCCCTTCTGGCCTAGATTCAGAATGTGTTTTATGTGGGTGCCTTACGTGGTAAAGGAAATTCTCCTTGCCTCCAAGCATGATATCACCCTCCCCGAAAGGAAGGCAACATCACTGTAATAAACGGTTACCTGGGGTGTTACAACTGCAGAGTCTGATTTCTCCTACTTCTGCACTGATTATAAGCACTTTAACTTCTTATTAAATGGTGTAACTTTCTTTTGCCAGTACAACGGTTAATCTGCTCTGTTGAGAGATCCTGGAGCATTTAGACTCTCAGCTGTGATCTCTTAGCCACTCAAATCTCCTATATAAACTAGGCTCTGGCTAGCACTCATTGTCAAAGATAGCTTATGTTGCATGGCTGGAGGTTGGTTATTATAAAAGAAGGCGCTTGGTGAGTTTATCTGTGAATGTTGTTAGGTTTTGTGAGTGTAATAATTCCCTTTCTTCTCCTACTTAGGTTTAACCACATCCTCCACTCCCAGGTGCATTTCTCTGTTACATATGTGAGTATATTTGTATGTTTGGTATTTTTCATTAGCACTGTTCATATTACCTTGTTAGTCTGGTTTGTGTACTACGGTATACTACTACTCCCTTCTTTCTGAGGTGGGGGAGTGGTACAGACTGAGGGCGATTTCAGGAACTAAGGCAAGGTACATGACCTCTGTGCCTTCACCATCAGAAGTAATCCGGGGAACAGGACAAGCTTAAAAAATTACACCAAGAAGAATCTTTTAGCAAACTTTTTCTTCACTTAATGTTACCTTTAATATGCACAATTCAATTGAAAAATAAACTAAATCTTTTTGAGTGGAAAAAGAAAAATAAAGAATTAAAATAATGTAATTGAATACATATGCACACCTTTAAACTAATTCTTTTTTTAAGTACCGTATATACTCGAGTATAAGCCGACCCGAGTATAAGCCGACCCCCCTAATTTTGCCACAAAAAACTGGGAAAACTTATTGACTCGAGTATAATCCTAGGGTGGAAAATGCAGCAGCTACCGGTGAATTTCAAAAATAAAAATAGATGCTCCATACCGTTCATTATGGCCCCATAGCTGTGCCATATAGTGCTCTGCACCATTCATTATTGCCCCATAGCTGTACCATAGAAAGCTGTGCCATATAGTGCTCTGCACCGTTCATTATTGCCCCATAGCTGTACCATAGAAAGCTGTGCCATATAGTGCTCTGCACCGTTCATTATTGCCCCATAGCTGTGCCATATAGTGCTCTGCACCGTTCATTATTGCCCCATAGCTGTGCCATATAGTGCTCTACACCGTTCATTACTGCCCCATAGCTGTGCCATATAGTGCTCTGCACCGTTCATTACTGCCCCATAGCTGTACCATAGAAAGCTGTGCCATATAGTGCTCTGCACCGTTCATTATTGCCCCATAGCTGTGCCATATAGAGCTCTGCACCGTTCATTATTGCCCCATAGCTGTGCCATATAGTGCTCTACACCATTCATTATTGCCCCATAGATGTACCATAGAAAGCTGTGCCATATAGTGCTCTGCACCGTTCATTATTGCCCCATAGCTGTGCCATATATTGCTCTGCACCGTTCATTATTACCCCATAGCTGTGCCATATAGTGCTCTGCACCGTTCATTATTGCCCCATAGCTGTGCCATATAGTGCTCTGCACCGTTCATTATTGCCCCATAGCTGTGCCATATAGTGCTCTGCACCGTTCATTATTGCCCCATAGATGTACCATAGAAAGCTGTGCCATTGCTGCTGCTGCTGCAATAAAAAAAAATGACATACTCACCTCTCTTGCTTGCAGCTCCTCAGCGCCCCGTCCCGGCATCTCTCTGCACTGACTGATCAGGCAGAGGGCGGCGCGCACACTATATGCGTCATCGCGCCCTCTGACCTGCACAGTCAGGGCGGAGAGACGCCGGGAAGATGGAGCGGCGCCCGGCGTGTGGAACGCGGACAGGTGAATATGTAATACTTACCTGCTCCCGGCGTCCCGCTCCCCCTGCCCGTCCCATGGTCTTCGGTGCCGCAGCCTCTTCCTCTATCAGCGGTCACCGTTACCGCTCATTAGAGAAATGAATATGCGGCTCCACCCCTATGGGAGTGGAGTCCATATTCATTTCTCTAATGAGCGGTCCCACGTGACCACTGAACAGGGGAAGAGCTGCGGCACCGAAGACCATGGGACGGGCAGGGGGAGCGCCAGGAGCCCCGGAAGCAGGTGAGTATGCCTCAGCGCCCTCTCCCCCTCACCCGCCGACCGTGACTCGAGTATAAGCCGAGAGGGGCACTTTCAGCCCAAAAATTTGGGCTGAAAATCTTGGCTTATACTCGAGTATATACGGTACTCTTTAAATTTATGACAGCATTCAGCATTCTAGGGTAAGAGTCTATCACCATGGCACATCTAGAATTGACAATTCTTACCCACTATTCCCTGCAATGGCCCTCCAAAATCATCAGATTTCAAAGGAATCTCCTATGTACAGCTCTTTTCAGGTCAACTCACAGATTTTCAAGCAGATTCAGGAATGAGCGTTGGCTGGCCAATCCAAAACTTTGATCTTCTTCAAAGCCATTCTTTTTTTTTTTTTAATTTGGAGGTATGCTTAGAGCCATTATCATGATGAAAGTTTAAATTCCTCTCATCTTCAGCTATTTAGTAGAGGCCTGAAAGTCCTGTTGCAAAATTGACTGATATTTGAATTCTTCATAATTCCCTCCATGTAGACGAAACTCGCAGTTCCAGCTTCTGAAAAACAGCCCTAAAGTACAATGCTACCTTTGCTTTGGGTGTGGTCTTTTTTTGAGATGTAAAGTGCTGCTTTGCACCAAACATATCATTTGGAACTATGGTCACCAAATTGAGTACCAGTCTCATCACTCTATAACAATTGTTCCCACATGCTTTTGATAGACTTGATATAGGTTTTGACAAAACATAGCAAAGCTTGGAGCTTCTGTCTTACCAACCCACTCAACAGGCCAGACATATGAAGATTGTTGTCACATTCAGTACATAACCAGTACTTGCCAGAAATTCCTGCAGCTCCTTGCTGCAGGACTTTTGGCAGTCTCCCGGACAAATGAACAGTTTTAGATAGTTTCACTGTTGTGCCAAAATTAGGTCAAATGAGAGAATGTCAGGAAAATTCTACTAGAACATTTAAAGTTTATATCAGTGGTTCTCAACCTTTCCAATGCCGTGACCCCGCAATACAGTTCCTCATGTTGCAGTGACTAGGGTTGAGCGAAACGGATCAGACAAATTGAAAAATCACCGACTTTCGGCAAAATCGGGTTTCGTGAAACCCGACCCGATCCCACTGTGGGATCGGCCATGAGGTTGGCGATCTTCGTGCCAAAGTCGGGTTTCGTATGACGCTTTCAGCGCCATTTCTCAGCCAATGAAGGAGGCATCAGAGTGTGGGCAGCGTGATGACATGGGTCTCGGTCCCCACCATCTTAGAGAAGGGCATGACAGTGATTGGCTTGCTTTCTGCGGCGTCACAGGCGATATAAAGGGGCATGCACGCCGACCGCCATCTTACTTCTGCCGATCTGAGCATAGGGAGATGTTGTTGTAGCTTCGTCAGAAACAGGGATATTGTAAGGGAGGAAAGATTAACCTCCAAACCGTTTGTGCTGTAGTGATTTCCACTGTCCAACATCACCTTTTCTTTGCAGGGACAGTGGAGGCTAGTTTATTGTGCAGCAGCTCTGTAGCTTATAATGCTCCCTGATAGCTGCATTGCTGTTTGTACGCCGCTGTGCAAACCAACTGCTTTTTTAAAAGCAAAAATCCTGTTGCTCCTTTCTGCACAGTTCTTTTGTTTATTTGTCCACACTTTTGTGTGCAGCAGTCCTTTTTATTGCTGCCATACTTGTCCTGAGATCATTGTAGGGAGATTGTTATTGTAGTACGGTCCCATATATATATATATATATATATATATATATATATATATATATATATATATGAACTGGAGAAAGATGCGGCAGCACTCACCAGCAAGGTGCGGTTACAATCCTTTATTGCAGACGAAACTTCATAACAGCATTTTCACGGCATCGGGGGATGTGCAAAGGAGGTGAGCAGGGAGCGACATCGTTCCCTGCTCACCTCCTCTGCACATCCCTCGATGCCGTGAAAATGCTGTTATGAAGTTTTGTCTGCAATAAAGGATTGTAACCGCACCTTGCTGGTGAGTGCTGCCGCATCTTTCTCCAGTTCATATGTTGATACAGACTTTGTTTCTTGCGAGCACCTCCAGCAGTGAAGTGAGACACCATTCATTTAATACACACCGTGGTTGGATTGCAGTCTCTCGCTCTCATTTTAGAAGCTGTGCGGCTCTACCTTTTTTCTACTATTTATATATATATATATATATATATATATATATCTTCCAGCCACGTTCTGCCACTTACATTGTGTAGTGTAATACAGCGGGCCTGATTTTTGCAGCAGTCTCCCACATAATAAAGGGAGATTTAAATTGCCCCTAAGTGGATATGCTTCAATTCTGTTTGTCGTATATCTGCCAGCCACTTTCTGCCACTTACATTGTGTAGTGTAATACAGTGGGCCTGGTTTTTTGCAGCAGTCTCCCACATAATAAAGGGAGATTTAAATTGCCCCTAAGTGGATCTGCATCAGTTCTGTTTGTCGTATATCTGCCAGCCACTTTCTGCCACTTACATTGTGTAGTGTAGTGTAATACAGTGGGCCTGGTTTTTTGCAGCAGTCTCCCACATAATAGAGGGAGATTTAAATTGCCCCTAAGTGGTTCTGCGTCATGTTATGATCTGGTGGCCTAGGAGCAGCATGAGACGCACTCTGGAGAAGGTGGTACCTGTACTGACCGCAGACCCTGAACTTAACACCGCAACTAGAAGTAGCCGTGGAACGTACCTTACACTCCCTAGACATCTCGACACAGCCGGAGGACTAAATACCCCTAGAGATAGAAAAGGGAAAACTATCTTGCCTCAGAGAAAATCCCCAAAGGATAGACAGCCCCCCACAAATATTGACTGTGAGAGGAGAGGGAAATAACATACACAGACTGAAATCAGGATTTAGCAAAGGAGGCCGCTTCTAGCTAAATAGAAAGGATAGGACAGAGTACTATGCGGTCAGTATTAAAACACTAAAAAATATCCACCACAGAAAATACAAAATCTCCACATCTAACTAAAGATATGGAGGGTATATCTGCATCTCCAGAGATACCAGTTTGGCTGAACAAATCCTTATACAGACCAAGCTGGACAATACAAAACATGAAAAAAGAACTGAACAATAAGGCCCACAGCATGTGGACTGCAAAAAACAAGGCCAGAACTTAACTTTGATGAAATGAACAGCAGAGAAGGAGAGACCAGGCAGGGATGTGAATCCTCCAGGAACAATGGACAACTGGCACTGACTAAAGGGTCAAACAAGACTAAATAGCCCAGTCAGACTTGCAATAAGTGGACACACTTGATGAATGCTGCGATCCAAAGACAGCAGCACTACCACTTATAACCACTGGAGAGAGCCCAAGAGCAGAATTCACAACAGTACCCCCCCTTGAGGAGGGGTCACCGAACCCTCACCAGAGCCCCCAGGCCGATCAGGACGAGCCAAATGAAAGGCACGAACCAAATCGTCAGCATGAACATCGGAGGCAACAACCCAAGAATTATCCTCCTGACCATAACCCTTCCATTTGACAAGATACTGAAGCTTCCGCCTCGAAAAATGAGAATCCAAAATCTTCTCCACCACATACTCCAACTCCCCATCAATCAACACCGGGGCAGGAGGATCAACAGACGGAACAACGGGCACCACATATTTCTGCAACAAACATCTATGAAAAACATTATGGATGGAAAAAGAGGCTGGAAGGGCCAAATGAAAAGATACTGGATTGATAATCTCAGAAATCCTATAAGGACCAATAAACCGAGGCTAGAACTTAGGGGAAGAAACCTTCATAGGAACATGACGGGAAGATAACCAGACCAAATCCCCAACCCGAAGCCGGGAACCCACACACCGACGACGGTTAGCAAAACGCTGAGCCTCCTCCTGAGACAACACCAAATTGTCCACAACATGAGCCCAAATTTGCTGAAACCTGTCAACCACAGAATCCACCCCGGGACAATCAGAAGGCTCAACCTGCCCTGAAGAAAAACGAGGATGAAAACCAGAATTACAAAAGAAGGGTGAAACCAAGGTAGCAGAACTAGCCCGATTATTAAGGGCAAACTCGGCCAATGGCAAGAAAGCCACCCAATCATCCTGATCAGCAGACACAAAGCATCTCAAATAAGTTTCCAAAGTCTGGTTAGTTCGCTCGGTTTGGCCATTTGTCTGAGGATGAAATGCGGAAGAAAAAGACAAATCAATGCCCAGCCTAGCACAAAAGGACCGCCAAAACTTGGAAACAAACTGGGAACCTCTATCGGACACAATATTCTCCGGAATGCCATGCAAACGAACCACATGCTGAAAAAACAACGGAACCAAATCAGAAGAGGAAGGCAATTTAGGCAAAGGTACCTGTCATGGTTCCCAATGGCAAGGGAACATCTGAGAACTTAAACAACAGACTAGCTCTTGGGTGATGGAATCTCGAGCTGACCGTGAGCTAAACCTACCACACAACTAACAGTGGCCGGGTGGCGTACCTACGTTTTATCCCTAGACGCCTAGCGCCAGCCGGAGGACTAACTAACCCTAATAGAGGAAAAGACAGACCTGGCTTACCTCTAGGGAAATTCCCCCAAAAAGGAGACAGAAGCCCCCCACATATATTGACGGTGAGTTCAGAGGAAAAGACATACGCAGTATGAAGGTAGGTTCAGCTGTTGTGAAATTGGATTTTGGGCTCCCCCGGTGGCCACTGGTGGAATTGAACTGGTGTGCATCATCCTCTCTGTTCACCTGTTTCCATCAGTATGTGGGAGTCGCTATTTAGCCTTGCTCCTCTGTCACTTCCATGCCGGTCAACATTGTAATCAGAAGCCTTTCTGTGCATGTTCCTGCTGCTGGACAACTCCCAGCTAAGTTGGACTTTAGTCCTTGTTTGTTTTTGCATTTTGTTCCAGTTCGCAGCTGTAGTTTCGTTTCTGTGTCTGGAGGGCTCTTGTGGTCTGAGGTTGCCACTCTGATGTTGTGAGTTGATACTGGAGTCTTGAAGTAGTTTCAGGATGGTGTTTTGATGGGGTTTTCAGCTGACCATGAAGGTGCCCTTTCTGTCTTCCTGCTATCTAGTAGGCGGACCTCAATTTTGCTAAACCTATTTTCATACTACGTTTGTCATTTCATCTAAAATCACCGCCAATATTTGTGGGGGCCTCTGTCTGCCTTTCGGGGAAATTTCTCTAGAGGTGAGCCAGGACTATATTTTCCTCTGCCAGGATTAGTTAGTCCTCCGGCCGGCGCTGGGCGTCTAGGGATAAAACGCAGGCTACGCTACCCGGCTACTGTTAGTTGTGCGACAGGTTTAGTTCATGGTCAGTTTAGTTTCCATCCTTCCAAGAGCTAGTTCTTATGTTTGCTGGGCTATGTTCTCTTGCCATTGAGAACCATAACATTCAGCAAAGCGAGGTCCGCTTACTAGATAGCAAGAAGATACAATAGGGAACTTCACGGTCAGCTGAAAACCCTATTAAAATACCATCCCGAAATTACTTTAAGACTCATGTGTCAACTCATGACACCGGAGTGGCAATTTCGGCCCACAAGAGCTTCCAGCTACAGAAAAATAACATAACTGTGAACTGGAACAAAAATGCAAAACAAACTCAGGACTAAGAGTCCAACTTAGCTGATAGTAGTCTAGAAGCAGGAACATGCAACAGAAAGGCTCTGGTTACATTGATGGCCGGCACTAGAATAACTGAGCAGCAAGGCTAAATAGGATACACCCATATCCTGATGGAAACAGGTGAACAGAGAAAGTGAAGCACACAAGTCCAGTACCACCAGTGACCACCGGGGGAGCCCAAAAACCAAATTCACAACAGTACCCCCCCCTCAAGGAGGGGGCACCGAACCCTCACAAGAACCACCAGGGCGATCAGGATGAGCCCTATGAAAGGCACGGACCAAATCAGAGGCATGAACATCAGAGGCTGTCACCCAAGAATTATCCTCCTGACCGTAGCCCTTCCACTTGACCAGATACTGAAGTTTCCGTCTGGAAACACGGGAGTCCAAGATCTTCTCCACAATGTACTCCAATTCACCCTCAACCAACACCGGAGCGGGAGGCTCAACGGAAGGCACAACCGGTACCTCATACCTGCGCAATAATGACCAATGGAAGACATTATGGATAGAAAAAGATGCTGGGAGGTCCAATCGAAAGGACACGGGGTTAAGAATCTCCAAAATCTTATACGGGCCGATGAACCGAGGCTTAAACTTAGGAGAAGAAACCCTCATAGGGACAAAACGAGAAGACAACCACACCAAGTCCCCAACACGAAGACGAGGACCAACACGACGACGGCGGTTAGCAAAATGCCGAGTCCTCTCCTGGGACAACTCCAAATTGTCCACCACCTGTCCCCAAATCCGATGCAACTTATCCACCACAGTATCCACTCCAGGACAATCCGAAGACTCCACCTGACCGGAAGAAAAACGAGGATGAAACCCCGAATTGCAAAAGAAAGGAGAAACCAAAGTGGCAGAACTAGCCCGATTATTGAGGGCAAACTCCGCCAATGGCAAAAAGGCAACCCAGTCATCCTGATCCGCAGACACAAAACACCTCAAATAAGTCTCCAAGGTCTGATTAGTTCGCTCAGTCTGGCCATTAGTCTGAGGATGGAACGCAGACGAAAAAGACAATTCAATGCCCATCCTAGCACAGAACGCCCGCCAAAATCTAGACACGAACTGGGTCCCCCTGTCAGAAACGATATTCTCCGGAATACCATGCAAGCGAACCACATTTTGAAAAAACAGAGGAACCAACTCGGATGAGGAAGGCAACTTAGGCAAGGGCACCAAATGGACCATCTTTGAAAAACGGTCACACACCACCCAGATGACAGACATTTTCTGAGAAACAGGGAGATCAGAAATAAAATCCATAGAGATGTGAGTCCAAGGCCTCTTCGGAATAGGCAAAGATAACAACAATCCGCTGGCCCGAGAACAACAAGGTTTGGCCCGAGCACAAACATCACAAGACTGCACAAAAACTCGTACATCTCGAGACAGGGAAGGCCACCAGAAGGACCTAGCCACCAAATCCCTGGTACCAAAGATCCCGGGATGACCTGCCAACACAGAAGAATGAACCTCCGAGATGACTCTACTGGTCCAATCATCAGGAACAAACAGTCTACCAGGCGGGCAACGATCAGGTCTATCCGCCTGAAACTCCTGCAAAGCCCGTCGCAGGTCTGGGGAAACAGCAGATAATATCACCCCATCCTTAAGGATACCTGTAGGTTCAGAATCACCAGGGGAATCAGGCTCAAAACTCCTAGAAAGGGCATCCGCCTTCACATTTTTAGAACCTGGTAAGTATGAGACCACAAAATTAAACCGAGAGAAAAACAACGACCAGCGCGCCTGTCTAGGATTCAGGCGCCTGGCAGACTCAAGATAAATCAAATTCTTGTGATCGGTCAATACCACCACCTGATGTCTAGCCCCCTCAAGCAAATGACGCCACTCCTCAAAAGCCCACTTCATAGCCAAAAGCTCCCGATTACCAATATCATAATTTCGCTCGGCGGGCGAAAATTTTCGAGAAAAGAACGCACAAGGTCTCATCACGGAGCAGTCGGAACTTTTCTGCGACAAGACCGCCCCAGCTCCGATCTCGGAAGCATCGACCTCAACCTGAAAAGGAAGAGTAACATCAGGCTGACGCAACACAGGGGCGGAAGAAAAGCGGCGCTTAAGCTCCCGAAAGGCCTCCACAGCAGCAGGGGACCAATCAGCAACATCAGCACCCTTTTTGGTCAAATCAGTCAAAGGTTTAGCAACATCAGAAAAACCAGTTATAAATCGACGATAAAAATTAGCAAAGCCCAAAAATTTCTGAAGGCTCTTAAGAGAAGAAGGTTGCGTCCAATCACAAATAGCCCGAACCTTGACAGGATCCATCTCAATGGAAGAGGGGGAAAAAATGTACCCCAAAAAAGAAATCTTTTGAACCCCAAAAATACACTTAGAACCCTTCACACACAAGGAATTAGCCCGCAAAACCTGAAAAACCCTCCTGACCTGTTGGACATGAGAATCCCAGTCATCCGAAAAAATCAAAATATCATCCAGATACACGATCATAAATTTATCCAAACATTCACGGAAAATGTCATGCATAAAGGACTGAAAGACTGAAGGGGCATTTGAAAGACCAAAAGGCATTACTAAATACTCAAAATGGCCCTCGGGCGTATTAAATGCGGTTTTCCACTCATCCCCCTGCTTAATTCGCACCAAATTATACGCCCCACGGAGATCAATCTTAGAGAACCACTTAGCCCCCTTTATTCGAGCAAACAAATCAGTCAGCAGTGGCAGAGGATACTGATATTTGACTGTAATTTTATTCAAGAGTCGATAATCAATACACGGCCTCAAAGAGCCATCTTTTTTAGATACAAAGAAAAAAACGGCTCCTAAGGGAGATGAAGAAGGACGAATATGTCCCTTTTCCAGGGACTCCTTAATATATTCTCGCATAGCAGCATGTTCAGGTACAGATAGATTAAATAAACGACCCTTTGGAAATTTACTGCCCGGAATCAGATCTATGGTACAATCGCAATCTCTGTGAGGAGGTAGTGAACCAAGCTTAGGCTCCTCAAAAACATCACGATAATCAGACAAAAATTCCGGAATCTCAGAGGGAATAGATGACAAAATGGAAACCAAAGGTACGTCCCCATGAGCCCCCTGACATCCCCAGCTTAACACAGACATAGCTTTCCAGTCAAGGACTGGGTTATGAGATTGTAACCATGGTAATCCGAGCACCAAAACGTCATGTAGATTGTACAACACAAGGAAGCGAATCATCTCCTGATGGTCTGGATTCATACGCATAGTCACTTGTGTCCAGTATTGTGGTTTATTACTAGCCAATGGTGTAGAGTCAATACCCTTCAGAGGTATAGGAACTTCCAGAGGCTCTAGATCAAACCCACAGCGCCTGGCAAAGGACCAATCCATTAGACTCAAAGCGGCGCCAGAGTCGACATAGGCATCCGCGGTAATTGACGATAATGAACAAATCAAGGTCACAGACAGAATAAACTTAGACTGTAAAGTGCAAATTGAAATAGACTTATCAACCTCTTTTGTACGTTTAGAGCATGCTGATATAACATGAGTTGAATCACCACAATAGAAGCACAACCCATTCTTTCGCCTAAAATTCTGCCGTTCGCTTCTGGACAGAATTCTATCACATTGCATATTTTCTGGAGCCTTCTCAGAAGACACCGCCAAATGGTGCACAGGTTTGCGCTCCCGCAAACGCCGATCAATCTGAATAGCCATTGTCATGGACTCATTCAGACCTGTAGGTGCAGGGAACCCCACCATAACATCTTTAATGGCATCAGAGAGACCCTCTCTGAAATTCGCCGCCAGGGCGCACTCATTCCACTGAGTAAGCACAGACCATTTACGAAATTTTTGGCAGTATATTTCAGCTTCATCTTGCCCTTGAGATAGGGCCATAAAGGCTTTTTCAGCCTGAATCTCTAAGTTAGGTTCCTCATAAAGCAACCCCAAAGCCAGAAAAAACGCATCCACATTGAGCAACGCAGGATCCCCGGGTGCCAATGCAAATGCCCAGTTTTGAGGGTCACCCCGCAGCAAGGAAATCACTATCTTAACCTGCTGTGCGGGATCTCCAGCGGAGCGAGATCTCAGGGAAATAAATAATTTACAATTATTTTTGAAATTCAGGAAACGAGATCTATCCCCGGAGAAAAATTCTGGTATAGGAATTCTAGGTTCAGATATAGGAGCATGAATAACAAAATCCTGTAAATTTTGAACCTTCGTAGCAAGATTATTCAAACCTGTAGCCAAACTCTGAGGATCCATTTTAATCAGGTGAGATCAGAGCCATTCAAGGATTAGAAGGAGAGAGAGAGAAAAAACAGTCTTGGCACTCAAAATAGCTCTCTTTTCCAAAATAAGATTTTTTATTGAAGGAATATGTTCCAGAAATTTCATAACGTTTCGGTCTTTTTAATGACCTTCATCAGACTGGAAAGCACAAACAGAATGAAAAAATGAATATTTGAACATATACACATCCATCAATTGTACATTACATGAAAATATAAATTCATAACATATTCTTTGAAAAATGGACGACTTACTCCTCAGGGAGCGGCATAATAGAAAATAAAAGAATCCAAAACATAGATAACAACAGTACACTATTGTGCCAATCTAATGGTAACGATCAATAGGTGGCTAACTGCAAGGAGGTCCCATATAGGACCAATGTCTTTCTGGTAGTCTCTCAGCAGCAGTGGGTTCCAAGGCAATCTGGTCACAAAATAACTATGACTGATCATGCTCAAAGTCTCTATAGAAAATAAAGAAGTCTCCTGGTATGCACAAAATGAACAATAAAACAAAATAAAAGCAGAAACCAAGGAAGAAAAAAAGCAAAAAAACGGGAAAACAAGAAACCAAAGGATAAATGCCAAATTAGTAAGTTATAGAAAGTGGCTGGTTATCTTACCAGAAACTTGTAAGGCATATGTGCTCATGTATGCAGACCCATGAGGTCTCTATAAGAAAGAGGGGCCATCCATGTAAACGTCCTATGGCAAAACAACGATCAAAATATGATGTGTAAATAAAATATATAAGTGTGCCCCATCTCTTAGTGCAAGCATTCAATGGCAGTGCTAACAACATCATCCCTGTTCTGAAAGTGAAGCTCCTTACCAGTAAAAAGAATGGTGATGGGATCCGACGCTGCCGCGTGTAAAGTACAGGGAATGGTACATGGACGCCATAAACTTCCACAGAGCGGCTCCCTCTTTATATGGTGGCTAAACCGGAAGGAATAGATGGCGGCGCTTAAGTGACATGGTGTGTGTCACTGGACCGCATGTGGCACGCATACCTGTCCTATATCGCACTTACAATAGGCGTCTCTGTTGTGAGGAATCCTGTCTAATGCAGCGCGTCTCAAACCGGAAGTGCGTCACCGTGCTCCTCGGACTGGCGGAAGTGCTCAGTGAAACGCTCTGGTGGAGCGCAAACATGGCTCAGAGGTGAAGGGGAGGGACAAGAGGGCGGTGCAGGAGGCAGTCCTCATCACTGAGGTGATGGATGAGTGAAATGTTCCAACGGACAGAAAGAAAAAAATACAAAGGAGAGGAATATCATGAATTGACCTAGGAGACATTAAAGAAAAATCAATCAATACTTGAAATATATAAAGTTACAGTAATAAATATGGCAGATTGTGTGTAGACACTGTAATTAGTGTTGAGCGATACCGTCCGATACTTGAAAGTATCGGTATCGGAAAGTATCGGCCGATACCGGCAAAATATCGGATCCAATCCGATACCGATACCCGATACCAATACAAGTCAATGGGACTCATGTATCGGACGGTATTCCTGATGGTTCCCAGGGTCTGAAGGAGAGGAAACTCTCCTTCAGGCCCTGGGAACCATATAAATGTGTAAAAGAAAGAATTAAAATAAAAAATATCGCTAGACTCACCTGTCCGACGCAGCCGGGACTTCAGCGAGGGAACCGGCAGCGTTGTTTGTTTAAAATTTGCGCTATTACTTGGTTACGTGAATTCCCGGCTTGTGATTGGTCAGGTCGGCCATGTTGCCGGGACGCGGACCAATCACAGCAAGCCGTGACGAAATTACGTCACGGCTTGCTGTGATTGGTCCGCGTCCCGGCAATATGGCCGCCCTGACCAATCACAAGCCGTGACGTCACGGGAGGCTGGACACGCGCTCATTTTAAAATGGGCGCGTGTCCAGCCTTCCGTGACGTCACGGCTTGTGATTGGTTGCGCCGCGGTCAACCAATCACAAGCCGGGAGGCTGGACGCGCTCATTTTAAAATGGGCGCGTGTCCAGCCTCCCGTGACGTCACGGCTTGTGATTGGTTGCGCCGCGGTCAACCAATCACAAGCCGGGAGGCTGGACGCGCTCATTTTAAAATGGGCACGTGTCCAGCCTCCCGTGACATCACGGCTTGTGATTGGTTGCGCCGCGGTCAACCAATCACAAGCCGGGAGGCTGGACGCGCTCATTTTAAAATGGGCGCGTGTCCAGCCTCCCGTGACGTCACGGCTTGTGATTGGTCAGGGCGGCCATATTGCCGGGACGCGGACCAATCACAGCAAGCCGTGACGTAATTTCGTCACGGCTTGCTGTGATTGGTCCGCGTCCCGGCAACGTGGCCGACCTGACCAATCACAAGCCGGGAATTCACGTAACCAAGTAATAGCGCGAATTTTAAACAAACAACGCTGCCGGTTCCCTCGCTGAAGTCCCGGCTGCGTCGGACAGGTGAGTATAGCGATATTTTTTATTTTAATTCTCTCTTTTACACATTTTAACATTAATGTTGTTGCGATACCCGATACCCGATACCACAAGAGTATCGGAATCCCGGTATCGGAATTCCGATACAGCAAGTATCGGCCGATACCCGATACTTGCAGCATCGGAATGCTCAACACTAACTGTAATACGAGAGTAAATATATAAACATTAATGCATATATAATTTAAAGAGGAGGGACGGACAGAAGGCAATCCTATTATAAGAATCAAAATAGGCTAGTGACATCAAAGTCTCTATTGAGCCCCCGTGGTTCCATACTCTGTAGGAAATGGATCCAATAAGCCTCTCTTGTTAGTAATCTCTTAGTTATATCACCGCCCCTTCTACTCATAGAAATTTGCTCCAATACCAAAAAACGCAGCTGAGCTATTGAATGTCCTTCTGTATTGAAATGAAATGGTACTGGAAGGTGGTTCTTTTTACAACGAATGTCAGACTTGTGATGGGAAATGCGGTCTTTAATTGCCTGTGTGGTTTCGCCCACATAAATTTTGCCACAGGGACACTTAATTGCATAAATTACTAGTTTCGAATCACAAGTAAAAAAGCCATCAATTGGAATGTCTGCTCCTGTCTGGGGATGTGATATCTTAGGGCCTTTCAAAACATTGGCGCATTGCGCACATTGTAAGCAGGGAAACGTTCCCTTGCGCTGGGTTGACAGAAAGGTTTGTCTGGAACATACCCGGGCTGAGCCTATATCTGCTCTAATGATACTATTTTTCAAGTTCTTTGGTCTCCTAAAACAGGGCAAAAATGTTTTTTGGAATTCCTGGATGTCAGGGAAGCTTTCTTTTAGAATGTGCCAATGCTTGCGAATTTTCCTGTGTATCTTGTACATAAATGGGTGAAAGGTATGTACAAATGCCACACGGTGGGAGGTGTCTAATCTTGCAGGTCTGGTCTCATTATTTTGTGCCTGACGGAGGAGATGTGGAGGATATCCTCTTTGCAGAAATTTGTCATTCATCTCTTTTAGTCGCTGTGCGCGTGTTTGAGGATGACTCACTATCCTCCTCACTCTCTCAAACTGAGAAATTGGTACTGACCTCTTCACAGCTGTGGGATGACAACTTTGAAAAAGTAACAAATTATTACGATCAGTGTCTTTAGTATAAAGATCCAAGGTCAAGTTGCCATCCACTCCCTGTATGACTTTAGTGTCTAAAAAATTTTGATTGAAATTAAGAGTAAATTTTAACTATGGCCAAATCGCGTTAATGTCATCTAAGAATTGTAGTAGGCTCTCACTCGTGCCATTCCATAAGCAAAAAATGTCGTCAATATAGCGACGCCATAGGAGGCAATGTGCTTGATAGAGTCTATTGGGATAGATATAATCCAGTTCAAAGCGAGACATGAAACAATTGGCATAGGGTGGGGCCACATTGGACCCCATCGCAGTACCCTGTAATTGAAGATAAAATTGATCCTCAAACATGAAAAAAATTTTTGTGAGGACAATTTCCAGGAGTTCCATGAGAAAATTCATCACATTAGGCTGCATATGGGATTCCTCTAGTAATGCCTTCATGGCCGTTATGCCCTTTGAATGTTGTATTGACGTATATAAGTTGTTAACGTCCAAGGTAGCCATAAGGGTGCCCTGTGGTAACGTGTCAAAATTTTTGATAAGCTGTAGAAAGGAACCTGTATCTAGTAAAAATGAGGGAGTATTTTTAATGAGGGGTGTCAACACTTTTTCCAGCAAAATTGATAAAGGGGAAAGGACCGAATCTGTGGAGGCCACAATTGGTCGGCCTGGAGGTTTGTCAAGTCTCTTGTGTATTTTCGGTAAAACATAGAAAATAGGAATTAATGGGTGGTTATTTATCAGATAGTCCCTCGTTTTGGTATCAATAATCTGTGCTTGTAAGGCCCTATCTAGTGTTGCCGCGATTAATTGTTGAATAGCAAAGGTGGGGTTCTTAGATAAAGGCTGGTAGACCTCTGGATTAGTTAGTTGGGACAAAATTTCTTCCTTGTATGATAAGACATCCATTACCACTATGGCCCCTCCTTTGTCAGCTGGTTTAACCACTAACTCCTTGTCCTCAATCAATAACCTCAATGCTATTTTGTCTATCGGTTTAAGATTCGATCGTAGATTGAAGTCCCCTCTAGCTATTTGTTTAGTATAATCAGATATCTCTCTATCTACAAGTGCAACAAAAGTTTCTACAGGATGACTATTTTTTGGAGGAGAAAAGCTACTACGTGTTTTAAGACCCAAGTCAGTTAAGTTAATTGGTGTTGGACGTACAGTGGAAACAGTATTACTCTCAATATTCCTGAAAAACGCCTTGAGACGCAGATTCCTATAGAACCTCTGTAAGTCAACTTCCAGTTGGAAGGTATTAAACCGATAAGTTGGGCAGAACGAGAGGCCCCTTTGTAGTAAGTTTATCTGTGAGTTACTTAGGCTTTTAGACGAGATGTTGACAACTAGGTTAGAATTACCTGGGATTAGGGTTGAGCGAAACGGGTCGTTCATTTTCAAAAGTCGCCGACTTTTGGCTAAGTCGGCGTCTCATGAAACCCGATCCGACCCCTGTGCTTGTCGGCCATGCGGTACGCGACTTTCGCGCCAAAGTCGCGTTTCAATGACGCGAAAAGCGCCATTTCTCAGCCAATGAAGGTGAACGCAGAGTGTGGGCAGCGTGATGACATAGGTCCTGGTCCCCACCATCTTAGAGAAGGGCATTGCAGTGATTGGCTTGCTGTCTGCGGCGTCACAGGGGCTATAAAGGGGCATTCCCGCCGACCGCCATCTCACTGCTGCTGATCTGAGCTTAGGGAGAGGTTGCTGCCGCTTCGTCAGAAGCAGGGATAGCGTTAGGCAGGGTCCACTAACCACCAAACCGCTTGTGCTGTAGCGATTTCCACTGTCCAACACCACCTTCGGTGTGCAGGGACACTGGAAGCTACATTTTTTTTTTTCCCTCAGCGCTGTAGCTCATTGGGCTGCCCTAGAAGGCTCCGTGATAGCTGTATTGCTGTGTGTACGCCACTGTGCAAACCAACTGCTTTTTTCAAAGCACATATCCTCTTGTTCCTTCCTTTCTGCACAGCTATTTTTTTTGTTTGTCCACACTTTTTATTTAATTTGTGCATCAGTCCACTCCTATTGCTGCCTGCCATACCTGGCTTACATTACTGCAGGGAGATAGTAATTGTAGGACAGTCCCTGTTTTTTTTTTTTTGTGGAAGATTAAGATTGGCATTTCTGCTACAGTGCCATCCCTGTGTGTGCCATCTCTCACTGAGTGGGCCATAGAAAGCCTATTTATTTTTTTCCTTGATTTGTGTTCTAAAATCTACCTCAACACAAAAACACTACATCAATCAGTGGGAGAAAAATATTGGCCTCAGTCAGGGCTTGTGTGCCACTCCTGTGTGTGCCATCTCTCATTCAGTGGGCCATACAAAGCCTATTTATTTTTTTGTTTTTTTTAATATTATTGGGTTTCTAAAGTCTCCGTGAAAAAAAAAAAATACATAAAAAAACAGTGGGAGAGTAATATTGCCCTTTCAGCTTGTGTGCCAGTCTTGACTCCTGGGTGTGCCACCTCTCTCTCTCTAATTGTGGGCCATAGGAAGCCTATTTATTTTTTTGCTTTTTTTAATATTATTTGGTTTCTAAAGTCTCCCTGAAAAAAAAAAATACATAAAAAAACAGTGGGAGAGTAATATTGCCCTTTCAGCTTGTGTGCCAGTCTTGACTCCTGGGTGTGCCACCTCTCTCTCTCTAATTGTGGGCCATAGAAAGCCTATTTATTTTTTTGCTTTGTTTAATATTATTTGGTTTCTAAAGTCTCCCTGAAAAAAAAAATACATAAAAAAACAGTGGGAGAGTAATATTGCCCTTTCAGCTTGTGTGCCAGTCTTGACTCCTGGGTGTGCCACCTCTCTCTCTCTAATTGTGGGCCATAGAAAGCCTATTTATTTTTTTGCTTTTTTTAATATTATTTGGTTTCTAAAGTCTCCCTGAAAAAAAAAAATACATAAAAAAACAGTGGGAGAGTAATATTGCCCTTTCAGCTTGTGTGCCAGTCTTGACTCCTGGGTGTGCCACCTCTCTCTCTCTAATTGTGGGCCATAGAAAGCCTATTTATTTTTTTGCTTTTTTTAATATTATTTGGTTTCTAAAGTCTCCCTGAAAAAAAAAATACATAAAAAAACAGTGGGAGAGTAATATTGCCCTTTCAGCTTGTGTGCCAGTCTTGACTCCTGGGTGTGCCACCTCTCTCTCTCTAATTGTGGGCCATAGAAAGCCTATTTATTTTTTTGCTTTTTTTAATATTATTTGGTTTCTAAAGTCTCCCTGAAAAAAAAAATACATAA
Organism: Ranitomeya variabilis; assembly: GCF_051348905.1. NCBI lineage: Eukaryota > Metazoa > Chordata > Amphibia > Anura > Dendrobatidae > Ranitomeya > Ranitomeya variabilis. Next base: position 294,097,300 of record NC_135236.1, on the reverse strand, counting down.
AAAAACAGTGGGAGAGTAATATTGCCCTTTCAGCTTGTGTGCCAGTCTTGACTCCTGGGTGTGCCACCTCTCTCTCTCTAATTGTGGGCCATAGAAAGCCTATTCATTTTTTTGCTTTTTTTAATATTATTTGGTTTCTAAAGTCTCCCTGAAAAAAAAAATACATAAAAAAACAGTGGGAGAGTAATATTGCCCTTTCAGCTTGTGTGCCAGTCTTGACTCCTGGGTGTGCCACCTCTCTCTCTCTAATTGTGGGCCATAGAAAGCCTATTTATTTTTTTGCTTTGTTTAATATTATTTGGTTTCTAAAGTCTCCCTGAAAAAAAAAATACATAAAAAAACAGTGGGAGAGTAATATTGCCCTTTCAGCTTGTGTGCCAGTCTTGACTCCTGGGTGTGCCACCTCTCTCTCTCTAATTGTGGGCCATAGAAAGCCTATTTATTTTTTTGCTTTTTTTAATATTATTTGGTTTCTAAAGTCTCCCTGAAAAAAAAAATACATAAAAAAACAGTGGGAGAGTAATATTGCCCTTTCAGCTTGTGTGCCAGTCTTGACTCCTGGGTGTGCCACCTCTCTCTCTCTAATTGTGGGCCATAGAAAGCCTATTTATTTTTTTTGCTTTGTTTAATATTATTTGGTTTCTAAAGTCTCCCTGAAAAAAAAAATACATAAAAAAACAGTGGGAGAGTAATATTGCCCTTTCAGCTTGTGTGCCAGTCTTGACTCCTGGGTGTGCCACCTCTCTCTCTCTAATTGTGGGCCATAGAAAGCCTATTTATTTTTTTGCTTTTTTTAATATTATTTGGTTTCTAAAGTCTCCCTGAAAAAAAAAAATACATAAAAAAACAGTGGGAGAGTAATATTGCCCTTTCAGCTTGTGTGCCAGTCTTGACTCCTGGGTGTGCCACCTCTCTCTCTCTAATTGTGGGCCATAGAAAGCCTATTTATTTTTTTGCTTTGTTTAATATTATTTGGTTTCTAAAGTCTCCCTGAAAAAAAAATACATAAAAAAACAGTGGGAGAGTAATATTGCCCTTTCAGCTTGTGTGCCAGTCTTGACTCCTGGGTGTGCCACCTCTCTCTCTCTAATTGTGGGCCATAGAAAGGCTATTTTATTTATTTATTTTTTTTATTAGTATTTGGTTTCTAAATTGTCCCTGAAAAAAACATTTTATCTTATTTGGTTTCTAAAGTCTCCCTAAGGGAAAAAAAAAAAAAAAATTAGGTGGGAGAATAATATTGACATTAGTGCTTGAGTGACAGTCCTGCGTGTGTGTCATCTCTGTGATTTTGTGCCACAGAAAACAGAGTGTGTAACATTGTGCCTGATTTTCCTTGTGGTCTCACCAACCTGTTAAGGGATATAGAAATCATACTGAAGTTATAGCTCACCGTGTAAGTTGTTTGACAGCAACAAATAAAGTTACTTTGGTTAATTTTTTAAAACAATGAGGAAGTCTGGTGCAAGAGGTCGTGGCCGTGGGCGTTCATTGTCAGCTGGTAATGATGGTAGTGGTAGTGGAGCATCAGGTGGTCGTGGGGATAAAAATATTCCACCTAAGTCTGGAGCTGTGGAGCCAGTTTCATCGTCTGGCTACACAAGGCCTCGAACGCTCTCTTTTCTGGGAGTAGGAAAAACGCTTTTAAAGCCGGAGCAGCAACAGCAAGTTTTGGCTTACATTGCAGACTCAGCCTCTAGCTCTTTTGCCTCCTCTTCTGAAACTGGTAAATGTAAAAGCAGCGCGTCGCTTGTGGATGTTCACGGTCAGGGACAAGTCGCTTCCTTGTCCTCCTCAGCAAAAACTACAACAAGAGAGAAGAATGCAGCAGGCGACACAACGGGTCACTCCATGGAGCTCTTTACACATACCGTCCCTGGCTTAGAAAGTGAAACACTTAACAGGCCATGCCCATTACAAGTAGATTCTGACATGGAGTGCACTGATGCACAGCCACAGCCAGAGTACTATGCTGCTCCTTTGACTCAGACCACCACATTGCCCTCTCAGGGTACAGATCCACAATCAGACCCTGATGAGACTATGTTGCCCCGCCACGAACGCTATACCACAGACCGACACAGTGACACAGACGAAGTTGCACACGAGCTCGAAGAGGAGGTAATAGATGACCCGGTTGTTGACCCCGATTGGCAGCCATTGGGGGAACAGGGTGCAGGCAGCAGTAGTTCAGAAGCGGAGGTGGAGGAGGGGCCGCAGCAGGCATCAACATCGCAACAGGTTCCATCTGCCGGGCCCCTATCTGGCCCAAAACGCGTGTCAAAGCCAAAACCTGTTGGAGCACAGCGTTGCCATCCGGTTAAAGCTCAGTCTGCAATCCCTGAAAAGGGATCCGATGCTAGGAAGAGTGCAGTCTGGCATTTTTTTAAACAACATCCAATTGATCAGCGCAAAGTCATCTGTCAAAAATGTTCTACTAGCTTAAGCAGAGGTCAGAATCTGAAAAGTCTCAATACTAGTTGCATGCATAGACACTTAACCACCATGCATTTTCAAGCCTGGACTAACTACCAAACGTCCCTTAAGGTTGTAGCACCCTCGGCCAATGAAGCTAGTCATCAACGCAACATCCCTTCCGTCACTGTAAGGCCACCATTTTCCGCACCACCGGCAGTATCTGTGCAGGTTTCTTTGCCAGCCAAAAGCAGTCAGGGTCAGGGAATCACCAGTTTTGTAGGCGGAAATATTGCATCTAGGGCACCGGCGGAAACAATACCGTCTCCAACCGTCTCTCAGTCTGCCATGTCCACCGGCACACCCGCAAGTTCCACGATCTCCATCTCTCCAGTTCAGCTCACACTACATGAGACTCTGGTTAGAAAAAGGAAGTACTTATCCTCGCATCCGCGTACACAGGGTTTTAATGCCCACATAGCTAGACTAATCTCGTTAGAGATGATGCCCTACCGGTTAGTTGAAAGCGAAGCTTTCAAAGCCCTGATGGAGTACGCTGAACCACGATACGAGCTACCCAGTCGACACTTTTTTTCCAGAAAAGCCATCCCAGCCCTGCACCAGCATGTTAAACAGCGCATCGTCCATGCACTCAGGCAATCTGTGAGTACAAAGGTGCACCTGACTACAGATGCATGGACCAGTAGGCATGGCCAGGGACGTTATGTGTCCATCACGGCACACTGGGTGAATGTGGTGGATGCAGGGTCCACAGGGGACATCAATTTCGGGACAGTTGTGCCTAGCCCACGGTCTAGGAAACAGTTGGCTGTAGGCGTTCGCACCCCCTCCTCCTCCTCCTCCTCGTCCTCCTGCAGAAGCTACAGCTCTTCCACAGACCGCAGTCGGCCAACCACTCCATCGGCAGATGACACTGTTGCACACCAGTTGTCCCATTATGGGCCAGCTACTGGCAAGCGTCAGCAGGCTGTATTGGCTATGAAGTGTTTGGGCGACAACAGACACACCGCGGAAGTTCTGTCCGAGTTCTTGCAACAAGAAACGCAGTCGTGGCTGGGCACAGTAGATCTTGAGGCAGGCAAGGTAGTTAGTGATAACGGAAGGAATTTCATGGCTGCCATCTCCCTTTCCCAACTGAAACACATTCCTTGCCTGGCTCACACCTTAAACCTGGTGGTGCAGTGCTTATTGAAAACTTATCCTGGGTTCTCCGACCTGCTCCTCAAAGTGCGTGGACTTTGCTCACATATCCGACGTTCGCCTGTACACGCCAGCCGTATGCAGACCTATCAGCGGTCTTTGAACCTTCCCCAGCATCGCCTAATCATAGACGTTGCAACAAGGTGGAACTCAACACTGCACATGCTTCAGAGACTGTGCCAACAGAGGCGGGCTGTTATGTTTTTGTGGGAGGATACACATACACGGGCAGGCAGTAGGATGGCAGACATGGAGTTGTCAGGTGTGCAGTGGTCGAAGATACAAGACATGTGTCAAGTCCTTCAGTGTTTTGAGGAATGCACATGGCTGGTTAGTGCAGACAACGCCGTAATAAGCATGAGCATCCCCCTAATGCGTCTGCTGATGCAAAGTTTGACGCACATAAAGGAGCAGGCGTCTGCACCAGAGGAAGAGGAAAGCCTTGATGACAGTCAGCCATTGTCTGGTCAGGGCAGTGTACAGGACGAGGTAGTGGGCGAAGAGGAGGTGGAGGACGAGGAGGATGATGGGGATGAGTATATTTTTAATGCGGAACCTTTCCCGGGGGCACTGGAAATTGGTTGCGTGTCAAGGCCGGGTTCTGGTTTTTTGAGGGACACAAGTGACGTAGATTTGCCTGCAACTGCCCCTCACCCAATCACAACCGGAGATTTGACAACTGGAACTTTGGCCCACATGGCGGATTATGCCTTACGTATCCTAAAAAGGGACACACGCATAACGAAAATGATGAACGATGACGATTACTGGTTGGCCTGCCTCCTTGATCCACGCTATAAAGGCAAATTGCAAAATATTATGCCACATGAGAACTTGGAACTAATATTAGCAACCAAACAATCAACTCTTGTTGACCGTTTGCTTCAGGCATTCCCAGCACACAGCGCACGTGATCGTTCTCACACGAGCTCAAGGGGGCAACAGACTAGGAGTGTTAGGGGTGCACACATCAGAAGTGGCGTTGGACAGAGGGGTTTTCTGACCAGGTTGTGGAGTGATTTTGCTATGACCGCAGACAGGACAGGTACTGCTGCATCAATTGAAAGTGACAGGAGACAACATTTGTCCAGTATGGTTACTAACTATTTTTCATCCCTTATCGATGTTCTCCCTCAACCGTCATTCCCATTTGATTACTGGGCATCAAAATTAGACACCTGGCCAGAATTGGCATAATATGCATTGCAGGAGCTTGCTTGCCCGGCAGCAAGTGTCCTATCAGAAAGAGTATTCAGTGCTGCAGGTTCAATATTAACCGAAAAAAGGACTCGTCTGGCTACCCAAAATGTTGACGATCTAACATTCATTAAAATGAACCACAACTGGATTTCGAAATCTTTTGCCCCACCTTGCCCGGCCGACACCTAGCTTTCCTATGAAAAGCTCTTGCCTGTGGACTACTGTGAATTACTTTTCTAATGTCTAATTTGCTGCAGCTGATTGTCCAGCATACGACATGTTTACACCTCCCTAAATGGCCAAACTCCCCACACGGGGCCGTGGTATCGCGACTTGGCGCAAGCACCCGTGAGACTGCTGTTTGTCTGAAGAGGTGGGTGTACTCGCTTTTGGTCGACGGCATTGCTACTGGGTTCCTCATAGTACAATAAAGTGTCTCTGGCGGTGGTGGTGCGCACCCAACGTCAGACACACTGTTGTAACATGAGGGGCCTTGGGCCTGTAACGCCGGCCACAAGAGAGTTCACCCACCCCCAGGTCAAACATTGCTCTACCACTTCCACAGTTATCTCTCACACTTCCACCAATGTTAAGTCTATGCGCTGACATCCTTCCATACCTGCCACTGACAATACCATTGTGTTGACATGTATGATGGTACTTAACATAGTCAGGGGCAGTGTCCTCTATTTACCACAGTAAATACTTTGCGCAAAATTAGTAGGTCTGAAACAACGCAGAGGATCCCACCCCTGAACCTAATGATTGCACCCTTTAGTGTTTTTGTTTTGTTTTAATGCGAGACATTCACATTTAGTTGTTGTTTTGGACTACTAACTGGCAGACACTCATTACAATCGGCCTCCGTTGACCAGACCACTGCTGCCCGTGTACCCCTTTAACTAATAATAAAGTGCCTACAGCCAGCCCAATTTAATTATGTTAGGCCTTCGAAGCCTGTCTGCGGTCCCTCCTTCCACTAGGCCTCCACTGACCAGACCACTGCTGCCCGTGTACCCCTGGAACCAATTATAAAGTGCCTACAGCCAGCCCAATTTAATTATGTTAGGCCTTCGAAGCCTGTCTGCGGTCCCTCCTTCCACTAGGCCTCAACTGACCAGACCACTGCTGCCCGTGTACCCCTTTAACTAATAATAAAGTGCCTACAGCCAGCCCAATTTAATTATGTTAGGCCTTCGAAGCCTGTCTGCGGTCCCTCCTTCCACTAGGCCTCCACTGACCAGACCACTGCTGCCCGTGTACCCCTGTAACTAATAATAAAGTGCCTACAGCCAGCCCAATTTAATTATGTTAGGCCTTCGAAGCCTGTCTGCGGTCCCTCCTTCCACTAGGCCTCCACTGACCAGACCACTGCTGCCCATGTACCCCTGGAACCAATTATAAAGTGCATAGAGCCTATTTTTTAATTTAATTTAATATTAATAAAGCCAGGATGAACTACGATATACCACGCTATGAGCTACCCAGTTGACAATTATTTTGCGAGAAAAGCCATCCCACCCCTCCACCTGCATGTTAAAGACCGCATTGTCCTTGCATTCTGTCAATTTGTCAGTCCAAAGGTATACCTGACAACAGACACATGGACCTGTAGGCCTGGCCACGGAAGGTTACGTGTCCTTGGTGGCTCAATGGGTTAATGTATTGGATGCATGGTCCACACAGGGGACAGCCTGCAAAGTCTGTCTGCAGTCCCTAATTCAAGTTGGCCTCAACTGAATAAAGCTGAGCTTCTACCTTCTGGCTCAGATTAACTGCTGTTTTTAAAAAAATTGGCTTTTCCGTCCTTCTAAAGGTGTCTGCCCCTGCCTGGTGTTGTCCTCAACTGAATAAAGCTGAGCTTCAACCTTCAGTTCCAAACATACAACAAAAAACTGGTACAATACAAAAAGTGGCCTCCAGCTACAAAAACTTTCTCCTACAAGTAGTTAACTGACAGTTTTTTTTCCAGTGAAAACACAGATATGGCATCCAACGAGTGTTGTCCTGTCTCGTCTTCTTTATATTATTGCCAAGAAGCTGCAACTGAATAAAGCTGTGCTTCAACCTTCAGTTCCAAATTACCATTTTTAAAAATGCAATTGGCTGTTCCGGCCTACTAAAGGTGTCTGTCTGCCCCTGCCTGGTGTTGTCCTCAACTGAATAAAGCTGAGCTTCAACCTTCAGTTCCAAATTACCATTTTTAAAAATGCAATTGGCTGTCCCGGCCTACTAAAGGTGTCTGTCTGCCCCTGCCTGGTGTTGTCCTCAACTGAATAAAGCTGAGCTTCAACCTTCAGTTCCAAACATACAACCAAAAACTGGTACAATACAAAAAGTGGCCTCCAGCTACAAAAACTTTCTCCTACAAGTAGTTAAATGACAGTTTTTTTTCCAGTGAAAACACAGATATGGCATCCAACGAGTGTTGTCCTGTCTCGTCTTCTTTATATTATTGCCAAGAAGCTGCAACTGAATAAAGCTGTGCTTCAACCTTCAGTTCCAAATTACCATTTTTAAAAATGCAATTGGCTGTTCCGGCCTACTAAAGGTGTCTGTCTGCCCCTGCCTGGTGTTGTCCTCAACTGAACAAAGCTGTGCTTCAACCTTCTGTTCCAAATTACCATTTTTAAAAATGCCATTGGCTGTTCCGGCCTACTAAAGGTGTCTGTCTGCCCCTGCCTGGTGTTGTCCTCAACTGAATAAAGCTGAGCTTCAACCTTCAGTTCCAAATTACCATTTTTAAAAATGCAATTGGCTGTTCCGGCCTACTAAAGGTGTCTGTCTGCCCCTGCCTGGTGTTGTCCTCAACTGAATAAAGCTGAGCTTCAACCTTCAGTTCCAAATTACCATTTTTAAAAATGCAATTGGCTGTTCCGGCCTACTAAAGGTGTCTGTCTGCCCCTGCCTGGTGTTGTCCTCAACTGAATAAAGCTGAGCTTCAACCTTCAGTTCCAAACATACAACCAAAAACTGGTACAATACAAAAAGTGGCCTCCAGCTACAAAAACTTTCTCCTACAAGTAGTTAAATGACAGTTTTTTTTCCAGTGAAAACACAGATATGGCATCCAACGAGTGTTGTCCTGTCTCGTCTTCTTTATATTATTGCCAAGAAGCTGCAACTGAATAAAGCTGTGCTTCAACCTTCAGTTCCAAATTACCATTTTTAAAAATGCAATTGGCTGTTCCGGCCTACTAAAGGTGTCTGTCTGCCCCTGCCTGGTGTTGTCCTCAACTGAATAAAGCTGAGCTTCAACCTTCAGTTCCAAATTACCATTTTTAAAAATGCAATTGGCTGTTCCGGCCTACTAAAGGGGTCTGCCCCTGCCTGGTGTTGTCCTCAACTGAATAAAGCTGAGCTTCTACCTTCTGCCTCTTACTAACTGCTGTTTTTTAAAAAAAAATTGGCTGTTCCGGCCTACTAAAGGTGTCTGTCTGCCCCTGCCTGGTGTTGTCCTCAACTGAATAAAGCTGAGCTTCAACCTTCAGTTCCAAACATACAACCAAAAACTGGTACAATACAAAAAGTGGCCTCCAGCTACAAAAACTTTCTCCTACAAGTAGTTAAATGACAGGTTTTTTTCCAGTGAAAACACAGATATGGCATCCAACGAGTGTTGTCCTGTCTCGTCTTCTTTATATTATTGCCAAGAAGCTGCAACTGAATAAAGCTGTGCTTCAACCTTCAGTTCCAAATTACCATTTTTAAAAATGCAATTGGCTGTTCCGGCCTACTAAAGGTGTCTGTCTGCCCCTGCCTGGTGTTGTCCTCAACTGAATAAAGCTGAGCTTCAACCTTCAGTTCCAAATTACCATTTTTAAAAATGCAATTGGCTGTTCCGGCCTACTAAAGGGGTCTGCCCCTGCCTGGTGTTGTCCTCAACTGAATAAAGCTGAGCTTCTACCTTCTGCCTCTTACTAACTGCTGTTTTTTAAAAAAAATTGGCTGTTCCGGCCTACTAAAGGTGTCTGTCTGCCCCTGCCTGGTGTTGTCCTCAACTGAATAAAGCTGAGCTTCAACCTTCAGTTCCAAACATACAACCAAAAACTGGTACAATACAAAAAGTGGCCTCCAGCTACAAAAACTTTCTCCTACAAGTAGTTAAATGACAGGTTTTTTTCCAGTGAAAACACAGATATGGCATCCAACGAGTGTTGTCCTGTCTCGTCTTCTTTATATTATTGCCAAGAAGCTGCAACTGAATAAAGCTGTGCTTCAACCTTCAGTTCCAAATTACCATTTTTAAAAATGCAATCGGCTGTTCCGGCCTACTAAAGGTGTCTGTCTGCCCCTGCCTGGTGTTGTCCTCAACTGAATAAAGCTGAGCTTCAACCTTCAGTTCCAAATTACCATTTTTAAAAATGCAATTGGCTCTTCCGGCCTACTAAAGGTGAATGTCTGCCCCTGCCTGGTGTTGTCCTCAACTGAATAAAGCTGAGCTTCTACCTTCTGTTCCAAATTACCATTTTTAAAAATGCCATTGGCTGTTCCGGCCTACTAAAGGTGTCTGTCTGCCCCTGCCTGGTGTTGTCCTCAACTGAATAAAGCTGAGCTTCAACCTTCAGTTCCAAATTACCATTTTTAAAAATGCAATTGGCTGTTCCGGCCTACTAAAGGTGTCTGTCTGCCCCTGCCTGGTGTTGTCCTCAACTGAATAAAGCTGAGCTTCAACCTTCAGTTCCAAATTACCATTTTTAAAAATGCAATTGGCTGTTCCGGCCTACTAAAGGTGTCTGTCTGCCCCTGCCTGGTGTTGTCCTCAACTGAATAAAGCTGAGCTTCTACCTTCAGTTCCAAACATACAACCAAAAACTGGTACAATACAAAAAGTGGCCTCCAGCTACAAAAACTTTCTCCTACAAGTAGTTAAATGACAGGTTTTTTTCCAGTGAAAACACAGATATGGCATCCAACGAGTGTTGTCCTGTCTCGTCTTCTTTATATTATTGCCAAGAAGCTGCAACTGAATAAAGCTGTGCTTCAACCTTCAGTTCCAAATTACCATTTTTAAAAATGCAATTGGCTGTTCCGGCCTACTAAAGGTGTCTGTCTGCCCCTGCCTGGTGTTGTCCTCAACTGAATAAAGCTGAGCTTCAACCTTCAGTTCCAAATTACCATTTTTAAAAATGCAATTGGCTGTTCCGGCCTACTAAAGGTGAATGTCTGCCCCTGCCTGGTGTTGTCCTCAACTGAATAAAGCTGAGCTTCTACCTTCTGTTCCAAATTACCATTTTTAAAAATGCCATTGGCTGTTCCGGCCTACTAAAGGTGTCTGTCTGCCCCTGCCTGGTGTTGTCCTCAACTGAATAAAGCTGAGCTTCAACCTTCAGTTCCAAATTACCATTTTTAAAAATGCAATTGGCTGTTCCGGCCTACTAAAGGTGTCTGTCTGCCCCTGCCTGGTGTTGTCCTCAACTGAATAAAGCTGAGCTTCAACCTTCAGTTCCAAATTACCATTTTTAAAAATGCAATTGGCTGTTCCGGCCTACTAAAGGGGTCTGCCCCTGCCTGGTGTTGTCCTCAACTGAATAAAGCTGAGCTTCTACCTTCTGCCTCTTACTAACTGCTGTTTTTTTTTAAAAATTGGCTGTTCCGGCCTACTAAAGGTGTCTGTCTGCCCCTGCCTGGTGTTGTCCTCAACTGAACAAAGCTGAGCTTCAACCTTCAGTTCCAAATTACCATTTTTAAAAATGCAATTGGCTGTTCCGGCCTACTAAAGGTGTCTGTCTGCCCCTGCCTGGTGTTGTCCTCAACTGAATAAAGCTGAGCTTCAACCTTCAGTTCCAAATTACCATTTTTAAAAATGCCATTGGCTGTTCCGGCCTACTAAAGGTGTCTGTCTGCCCCTGCCTGGTGTTGTCCTCAACTGAATAAAGCTGAGCTTCAACCTTCAGTTCCAAATTACCATTTTTAAAAATGCAATTGGCTGTTCCGGCCTACTAAAGGGGTCTGCCCCTGCCTGGTGTTGTCCTTAACTGAATAAAGCTGAGCTTCTACCTTCTGCCTCTTACTAACTGCTGTTTTTAAAAAAAATTGGCTGTTCCGGCCTACTAAAGGTGTCTGTCTGCCCCTGCCTGGTGTTGTCCTCAACTGAACAAAGCTGAGCTTCCACATTCTGGCTTTCGCCCTATACTATCAGATATTAAACTGCATTTGGCCTACTAGTGTGGTTAGGCCCTTGAAACAGTGTCTGCTGCTCTTGGGTTTGCTACTCCACTGAACAAAGCAATGCCGCCTGTTTAGTCCTGTTACCAATTTTGAACTGCATTTAGCCTACTTTATTCTTTGGCCCTATATCTGTTTCCTCCTCATCCTGCCCATTGCCCAGCCACTGCTAGATGAGTCTGCTGGTACATTGACCTAGACCACTACATTCCCCTTATACTCTACACAGCCAGAATCTGACCCTGCTGAAAGTAAGGTTCCCCTTCCCGCATGTTATACCACCTTACACAGGGACAGAGAGGAAGGTGCAGATGAAAGTGCAGGTTCCTTCATCAGGTGGGGGGGCATACTCGTTGGCGACGTCACTGGCACAGGGCCCCTCAGAGTACGCAAAAGTGTCGCTGCTGGTGGGAGGCGCCCCCGCCATGCAAACACACCGCTGTACTTTGAGGGGCCCTGTGCCAGTGCCAATGCGAACGAGTGGGCCCCCCCTGCTTGCTCAGGATCACAGCACTTGCAACGTTGAAATACTTACCTTTCCCTGCAACACCGCCGTGACGTAGTCCGCATTTCCTGGGCCCACGAAAAACTTGAGCCAGCCCTACTCCCCCCACAACTTTTGCCAAATGACCCCCAATTCCCTATGCCCAACTATTATTATAAAGTTAATTAAGATTGGCAAGCTTCAGAAACAAGAATGGATGTTTTTGGCATTAAAATGGGCACTGTAGGTGTTTTCCTGGCCTCCACTCACTGCCGACTATGCTTCCCCATTGACTTGCATTGGGTTTCGTGTTTCGGCCGATCCCCGACTTTTAGCGATAATCGGCCGACTGCACTCGACTCGACTCTGGACAAAATCGGGTTTCACACAACCCGACTCGATCTTAAAAAAATGAAAGTCGCTCAACTCTACCTGGAATCTGGTGTGCATCCCTTGACGATTGGATTCGGCGGCATTGACCCCCCCTCCTCGTCCTTTTCTTGGGTAATTCCTCCTGCCGAAACCTAAAAAAGAGGAGGAAGAGGGACGAGGATTCCTCACAACAGAGACGCCTATTGTAAGTGCGATATAGGACAGGTATGCGTGCCACATGCGGTCCAGTGACACACACCATGTCACTTAAGCGCCGCCATCTATTCCTTCCGGTTTAGCCACCATATAAAGAGGGAGCCGCTCTGTGGAAGTTTATGGCGTCCATGTACCATTCCCTGTACTTTACACGCGGCAGCGTCGGATTCCATCACCATTTTTTTTACTGGTAAGGAGCTTCACTTTCAGAACAGGGATGATGTTGTTAGCACTGCCATTGAATGCTTGCACTAAGAGATGGGGCACACTTATATATTTTATTTACACATCATATTTTGATCGTTGTTTTGCCATAGGACGTTTACATGGATGGCCCCTCTTTCTTATAGAGAACTCATGGGTCTGCATACATGAGCACATATGCCTTACAAGTTTCTGGTAAGATAACCAGCCACTTTCTATAACTTACTAATTCGGCATTTATCCTTTGGTTTCTTGTTTTCCCGTTTTTTTGCTTTTTTTCTTCCTTGGTTTCTGCTTTTATTTTGTTTTATTGTTCATTTTGTGCATACCAGGAGACTTCTTTATTTTCTATAGAGACTTTGAGCATGATCAGTCATAGTTATTTTGTGACCAGATTGCCTTGGAACCCACTGCTGCTGAGAGACTACCAGAAAGACATTGGTCCTATATGGGACCTCCTTGCAGTTAGCCACCTATTGATCGTTACCATTAGATTGGCACAATAGTGTACTGTTGTTATCTATGTTTTGGATTCTTTTATTTTCTATTATGCCGCTCCCTGAGGAGTAAGTCGTCCATTTTTCAAAGAATATGTTATGAATTTATATTTTCATGTAATGTACAATTGATGGATGTGTATATGTTCAAATATTCATTTTTTCATTCTGTTTGTGCTTTCCAGTCTGATGAAGGTCATTAAAAAGACCGAAACGTTATGAAATTTCTGGAACATATTCCTTCAATAAAAAATCTTATTTTGGAAAAGAGAGCTATTTTGAGTGCCAAGACTGTTTTTTCTCATTCTATGTAGTAAGGGAGTGGTGACCCTTGTCTCAGGCACCAGCATATAGGACAGAGGAGTGACGTGTCAACTTCTTCTATAGAAGGAGAGAGAGAGACAAAGGCTGCAATTAGAGCAGAAATGCAACTGAGTCAACTAAAAAGCAAGCTCAGAAGAAAAAAAAAAAAAAAATCTGCAGACTTCTTTTTCTCTCCTTTCTTCTGCCAACGGTTTTAACCCTTGGCCGGCCATACTGTCATGGTTCCCAATGGCAAGGGAACGTCAGAGAACTTAAACAACAGACTAGCTCTTGGGTGATGGAATCTCGAGCTGACCGTGAGCTAAACCTACCACACAACTAACAGTGGCCGGGTGGCGTACCTACGTTTTATCCCTAGACGCCTAGCGCCAGCCGGAGGACTAACTAACCCTAATAGAGGAAAAGACAGACCTGGCTTACCTCTAGGGAAATTCCCCCAAAAAGGAGACAGAAGCCCCCCACATATATTGACGGCGAGTTCAGAGGAAAAGACATACGCAGTATGAAGGTAGGTTCAGCAAAGCGAGGTCCGCTTACTAGATAGCAAGAAGATACAATAAGGAACTTCACGGTCAGCTGAAAACCCTATTAAAATACCATCCCGAAATTACTTTAAGACTCATGTGTCAACTCATGACACCGGAGTGGCAATTTTGGCCCACAAGAGCTTCCAGCTACAGAAAAATAACATAACTGTGAACTGGAACAAAAATGCAAAACAAACTCAGGACTAAGAGTCCAACTTAGCTGATAGTAGTCTAGAAGCAGGAACATGCAACAGAAAGGCTCTGGTTACATTGATGGCCGGCACTAGAATAACTGAGCAGCAAGGCTAAATAGGATACACCCATATCCTGATGGAAACAGGTGAACAGAGAAAGTGAAGCACACAAGTCCAGTACCACCAGTGACCACCGGGGGAGCCCAAAAACCAAATTCACAACAGGTACCAAATGAACCATCTTAGAAAACCAGTCACAAACCACCCAGATAACCGACATCCTCTGGGAAACTGGAAGATCTGAAATAAAATCCATAGAAATATGCGTCCAAGGCCTCTCAGGAACCGGCAAAGGCAAAAGCAACCCACTAGCGTGGGAGCAGCAAGGCTTGGCCCGCGCACAAGTCCCACAGGACTGCACAAAAGAACGCACATCCCGTGACAAGGAAGGCCACCAAAAGGACCTACCAACCAAATCTCTGGTACCAAAAATCCCAGGATGGCCAGCCAACACAGAACAATGAACCTCAGAAATCACTTTACTAGTCCATCTGTCAGGAACAAACAGTTTCCCCACTGGACAGCGGTCAGGTTTATCAGCCAGAAACTCCTGAAGAACCTGTCACAAATCAGGGGAGATGGCAGAAAGAATCACCCCTTCCTTCAGAATGCCGACCGGCTCAAGGACCCCAGGGGAATCAGGCAAAAAGCTCCTAGAGAGGGCATCAGCCTTAACATTCTTAGAACCCGGAAGATACGAGACAACAAAATTAAAATGGGAGAAAAACAGGGACCATCGGGCCTGTCTAGGATTCAGCCGTTTGGCAGACTCGAGGTAAATCAGATTCTTATGATCGGTCAAGACCACAATACGGTGCTTGGCCCCCTCAAGCCAATGTCGCCACTCCTCAAATGCCCACTTCATAGCCAACAACTCACGATTGCCGACATCATAATTTTGTTCCGCAGGCGAACACTTTAGAGAAAAGAAGGCACACGGTTTCATCAAGGAACCATCAGAATTCCTCTGAGACAAAATGGCCCCTGCCCCAATCTCAGAAGCGTCAACCTCAACCTGAAAAGGAAGAGAAACATCCAGCTGACGCAACACAGGGGCAGAAGTAAATCGGCGTTTAAGCTCCTGAAAGGCAGCAACAGCCGCAGAGGACCAATTCGTCACATCAGCGCCTTTCTTCATCAAATCGGTCAGGGGTTTAACCACACTGGAGAAGTTGGCAATGAAACGGCGATAAAAATTAGCAAAGCCCAAAAATTTCTGAAGGCTCTTCATGGATGTGGGCTGGATCCAATCATGAATGGCCTGAACCTTAACCGGATCCATTTCTATAGATGAGGGAGAAAAAATGAAGCCCAAAAAAGAAAACTTCTGTAATCCAAAGAGGCACATAGACCCCTTCACAAACAAGGCATTATCACGAAGGATCTGAAATACCATCCTGACTTGTTTCACATGAGACTCCCAATCATCTGAAAAAATCAAAATATCATCCAAATACACAATCATGAATTTATCAAGATAATTCCGAAATATATCATGCATGAAGGACTAAAACACAGATGGAGCATTAGAGAGTCCGAATGGCATCACAAGGTATTCAAAATGGCCTTCGGGCGTATTAAACACAGTTTTCCATTCATCACCCTGCTTAATACGAACAAGACTATATGCCCCTTGAAGGTCAATCTTAGTAAACCATCTAGCCCCCTTAATCCTAGCAAACAAATCAGAAAGCAAAGGCAAAGGGTACTGGAATTTGACCGTGATCTTATTCAAGAGGCGATAATCAATACAGGGTCTCAAGGAGCCATCCTTCTTGGCAACAAAAAAAAAACCTGCTCCCAATGGTGAAGAAGATGGCCGAATATGCCCCTTCTCCAAAGACTCCTTAACATAACTCCGCATGGCGGCATGTTCTGGCACAGACAAGTTGAAAAGTCGGCCCTTAGGGAACTTACAGCCTGGAATCAAGTCAATAGCACAATCACAGTCCCTATGCGGTGGAAGGGAACTGGATTTGGGCTCATTGAATACATCCTGGAAATCTGACAAAAACTCAGGAATTTCAGAAGAGGGGGAGTAGGAAATTGACATCAAAGGAACGTCACCATGAACCCCCTGACAGCCCCAACTAGTCACAGACATAGATTTCCAATCCAACACCAGATTATGCACCTGTAACCATGGGAAACCCAGCACAATAGCATCATGCAAATTATGCAAAACCAGAAAACGACAATCTTCCTGGTGAGCTGGCGCCATGCATATGGTCAGCTGTGTCCAAAACTGAGGTTTATTTTTAGCCAACGGTGTAGCATCAATGCCCCTCAAAGGAATAGGACTCTGTAATGGCTGCAAGGGGAAACCACAACGTCTGGCAAATTCTAAGTCCATTAAGTTTAAAGCGGCGCCTGAATCCACAAATGCCATGACAGAAAATGACAATAATGAGCAGATCAGGGTCACAGATAACAGAAATTTAGGTTGTACAGTACTGATGGTAATGGACTAGCGATTCTCTTGGTACGCTTAGGGCAATCCGAAATAACATGAGCAGAATCGCCGCAGTAAAAACACAACCTATTCTGACGTCTGAATCCTTGTCGTTCAGCTCTAGACACAATCCTATCACACTGCATAGGCTCAGGACTCCGCTCGGAAGACAACGCCATAGTGTGCACAACTCTGCACTCGCGCAAGCGCCGATCAATCTGAATGGCCAGAGACATAGAATCACTCAGACCAGCAGGCGTGGGAAACCCCATCATAACATCTTTAACGGATTCAGAAAGACCCTTTCTGAAAATTGCCGCCAAGGCATCCTCATTCCATTTAGTCAGCACAGACCATTTTCTAAATTTCTGGCAATACGATTCTGCCGCTTCTTGACCCTGACACAGGGCCAACAAGGTCTTCTCAGCATGATTCACTGAATTAGGTTCATCAAACAATAACCCAAGCGCCTGGAAAAAGGTGTCTACATTAAGCAAAGCCGGATTCCCAGGTTCCAGGGCAAATGCCCAATCCTGGGGGTCACCACGCAGCAGAGATATGACAATTTTAACCTGCTGGATGGGATCACCAGAGGAACAAGGTTTCAGAGCAAAAAACAATTTACAGTTATTTTTAAAGCTCAAAAATTTGGACCTGTCCCCAAAAAACAAATCAGGAGTTGGAATTCTAGGCTCTAAAACCGGAGTCTGAACGATATAATCGGAAATACCCTGTACTCTAACAGCAAGTTCATCCACACGAGAAGCCAATCCCTGAACATCCATGCCAGCATCAAACTCCTGAGCCACCCAGAGGTAAAGAGGGAAAAAAACACACAACAGACTACAGAAAAAAAATGGCTCAGCACTTTCCTTCCCTTCTTCTGAGATGCAATTAACTCATTGTTGGCCAGTTGTACTGTTATGATCTGGTGGCCTAGGAGCAAAATGAGACGCACTCTGGAGAAGGTGGTACCTGTACTGACCGCAGACCCTGAACTTAACACCACAACTAGAAGTAGCCGTGTGTTATGATCCTAGTGGCTTAGGATCACAAATCTAACCAGCTAAGTAGAAGATAATAGGACGAGCTCTGGGGATGTGGTAACTGGACTGACCGCAAACCTGATCCTAACCGCAAACACTATAGGCAGCCGTGGAACATTTCCTGAAATCCTAGACGTCTCTTCACGGCCTGAGAAACTAACTACCCCTAAAGAGAAAGTAAAGACCTCACTTGCCTCAGAGAAATAACCCCAGAGATATAGAAGCCCCCCACAAATAATAACGGTGAGTTAAGAGGAAAAGACAAACGCAGAGATGAAACAGGTTGAGCAAATGAGGCCCGCTAACGCTAGATAGCAGAAAATAGCAAGGGATCTGTGCGGTCAGTAAAAAACCCTATGCAAAAATATCCACGCAGAGAATGCGAGAACCCCCACACCAACTAACGATGTGGGGGGAGCAACTCAGCACCCCAGAGCACCAGCAAGCAAGGAAATCACATATTAGCAAGCTGGACAAAACTCATCATATACTAGGAAAAATCTTGAACACAGATGAGCAAAAATAAGCAAACAAAACTTAGCTTCTCTTGAGAGACTGATAACGGATGTAGACAGGAGCAATCAGAATAGCACTGAATACAACGACAACAGGCAAGGAATGAAGGACCAGGTGGATTAAATAGGAAACCTGACTAGCAGATGACGAGACAGCTGATCCCAGCCAGAAACCTGCAAACTAACAAAAAGAGCCACCAGGAGGAGCCCAAAGAGAGAACTCACACAGTACCACTCACGACCACAGGAGGGAGCCCGGAAACAGAGTTCACAACAGCCGTGGAATGTACCTAACACTCCCTAGACGTCTCGACACAGCCGGAGGACTAAATACCCCTAGAGATAGAAAAGGGAAAACTATCTTGCCTCAGAGAAAATCCCCAAAGGATAGACAGCCCCCCCCACAAATATTGACTGTGAGAGGAGAGGGAAATAACATACGCAGACTGAAATCAGGATTTAGCAAAGGAGGCCGCTTCTAGCTAAATAGAAAGGATAGGACAGAGTACTATGCGGTCAGTATTAAAACACTAAAAAATATCCACCACAGAAAATACAAAATCTCCACATCTAACTAAAGATATGGAGGGTATATCTGCATCTTCAGAGATACCAGTTTGGCTGAACAAATCCTTATACAGACCAAGCTGGACAAGACAAAACATGAAAAAAGAACTGAATAATAAGGCCCACAGCATGTGGACTGCAAAAAACAAGGCCAGAACTTAACTTTGATGAAATGAACAGCAAAGAAGGAGAGACCAGGCAGGGATGTGAATCCTCCAGGAACAATGGACAACTGGCACTGACTAAAGGGTCAAACAAGACTAAATAGCAAAGTCAGACTTGCAATAAGTGGACACACCTGATGAATGCTGCGATCCAAAGTCAGCAGCACTACCACTTATAACCACCGGAGAGAGCCCAAGAGCAGAATTCACAACAGCGTCAGTTCTGTTTGACGTATATCTTCCAGTTACGTTCTGCCACTTACAATGTGTAGTGTATTACAGGGGGCCTGGTTTTTGCAGCAGTCTCCCACATAATAAAGGGAGATTTAAATTGCCACTAAGTGGATCTGCGTCAGTTCTGTTTGTCGTATATCTGCCTGCCACTTTCTGCCACTTACATTGTGTAGTGTAATACAGTGGGCCTGGTTTTTTGCAGCAGTCTCCCACATAATAAAGGGAGATTTAAATTGCCTCTAAGTGGATCTGCGTCAGCTCTCTTTGTCGTATATCTGCCTTCCACTTTCTGCCACTTACATTGTGTAGTGTCATACAGTGGGCCTGATTTTTGCAGCAGTCTTCCACATAATAAAGGGAGATTTAAATTGCCCCCAAGTGGTTCTGCATCAGTTCTGTTTGTCGTACATATCTGCTTTCCACTTTCTGCCATTTATATTGTGTAGTGTAATACAGCGGGCCTGGTTTTTTGCAGCAGTCTCCCACATAATAAGGGGAGATTTAAAGAAGTTGTCCACTACTATAACCTTTTTTTTTTTTTTCATAAATCTTGCTATTATGTGCCACTGAAAACATCTACTGTGTTTATTTTAGCAATATTACCTTTTATCATGCTGTAGCAGCACATCTTTAGTGCTGGATTCAGCTCTCATGGGGTTAATCGACAACTTCCTTTCTCCTGAGTTATTGTGCTCTAATACTACAAGTTCCATGATGCATTGCAATGCTACTAAGCACGAATCTACCACACCCACTCCAAAACACACCCCAACCCCTCCCTCCTCTCCGCCCTCTATTTTCAAAACGATTTGTGATGTCATTTCTGTCCAACCTCCTCTTTTACATTTGTCCAACCCACACTCCATTACACAGATAGATGGATAGATAGATAGACAGACAGACAGACAGACAGATGATAGATCGATAGATAGATACATACAGATATATCTATGTCTATTTCCATAGATATGTCCATATCCATGTTTCTAAACCCCTTCACCCCTGGAGCTTTTTTGTTTTCGTTTATCGCTCCCCTTCTTTCCAGAGCCATAATTTTTCCGTCAATATGGCCATGTGGGGGCTTATCTTTTGCGGGACAAGTTCTACTTTTGAATGACATCATTGGTTTTACCATGTCGTGTAACAGAAAATGTGAAAAAAATTCAAAGTGCAATGAAATGGCAAAAAAGTGCAATCCCACATT
Organism: Ranitomeya variabilis; assembly: GCF_051348905.1. Classification (NCBI taxonomy): domain Eukaryota; kingdom Metazoa; phylum Chordata; class Amphibia; order Anura; family Dendrobatidae; genus Ranitomeya; species Ranitomeya variabilis. The sequence goes on along the minus strand of NC_135236.1, from coordinate 294,077,236 downwards.
TGTTTTTTGCTTGGCTTTTTTGCTCGGTTCCCTAAATGCTAAGGCTGTGTGCACACGTTGCAGATCTGATTGCAGATCCGCAGCGTTTTTTGCCACACTGAATTGCATCAAATCTGCAGTGTAGTGCACAACCAATGTAATTCTATGGGAGCCGCAGACTTGTTGTGCACATGCTGCGGAAAAAGCCGCACCAAAACCACACCAAGAACTGCATCAAAACCGCACCAAAAACTGCATCAAAACCGCACCAAAACTGCAAAACTGCACCAGGTTTTGATGCAGTTTTTGGTGCAGTTTTGATGCAGTTTTTGGTGCAGTTTTGATGCTTTTTTTGGTGCGGTTTATGCGCGGTTTTAATGCCGTTTTTGGAAATAAGTAAATAAACAGAAAATGTGCATGATTTGAATGGAAACATGCCTGAAAAAATGGATTCCAAGGCCGGATTCATCATTTCACAGCTCAGTTTCATACGTTTTTTTGCCGGATCCGTCGCTGTGCGTTTTTTCGCCGGACAGAAAAAACGTTCCTCTGTATGTGTTTTCCATCCGGCGGAAAAAGCTTTTTTGACGGATCTGGCAAAAAACGGATGAAACGTGTGGCCATCAGGCGCAATCCGGTGCTAATACAACTCTATGAGAAAAAAACAGATCCGGCGGAAAAAAATGGATCCGTTTTTTTCAAAACTCGCCGGATTGTGCCTCACGGCAAAAACCTGATGTGTGAAAGCAGCCAAATATATGGATAGATACATCTATGTATCTATAGATATATCTATCTATAAATATATCTATGGATAGATATATCCATAGATATATAATAGAAAGGCCAATGTTTCTAAGGCCTCTTTCACACTAGCGTCGTGCACTGCACGTCGCAATGCGTCGTTGTGGAGAAAAAACTCGTCCTGCAAAGTTGTCTGCAGGATGCGTATTTTTCTCCATAGACTTTTATTAGCGACGCAGCGCGACGGACCCTTACCGATGCTAGTGTGAAAGCAGCCTAAGGCTACTTTCACACTTGAGTTTTTAGCAATCCGTCTATTTGGGAAAAAAACGGATCCTGCAAATGTGCTCGCAGGATGCGTTTTTTACCCACAGACGTGTATTAGTAAAGGATCGCGACGGATGGCCACACGTCGCGTCCGTCGTGCAACGGATGCGTCGTGTTTTGGCGGACCGTTGGCACGTCCGTCGCATCTGCCATTTTCTACCGCGCATGCGCGGCCAAAACTCCGCCCCCTCCTCCCCGGACTTCAGAATTGGCAGCTGATGCGTTGAAAAACTGCATCCGCTGCCCACGACGTGCACAAATTTCACAACGTGCGTCGGTACGTCGGCCCGACGCATAGCGATGGACCCATACCGACGCAGGGGTGAAAGAGGCCTTAATGAGCGTTTAAGTTAATAAAAAAACGGAAAAAAATGGCATGGGCTCCCGCGCAATTTTCTGCGCCAGAGGGGGAAAGCCGACGGCCGGGGGCCAATATTTGTAGCTTGCTATGAATATCAGCCCGCAGCTGTCTGCGTAGCCTTTACTGGCTATTAAAATAGGGGGACCCCCCCAAAAAAATGATGTGGGGTCCCCCTATATTTTATAGCCAGAAAGGCTACACAGACAGCTGCGGGCTGATATTCATAGCCTAGAGAGGGGCCATGGATATTGGTCCCCCCCCGGCTACAAATACCAGTCCGCAGCCGCCCCAGAAATGGCGCATCTGTAAGATGCGCCAATTCCAGCACTTAGCCCCTCTCTTCCCACTCCCGTGTAGCGGTGGGATATGGGGTAATAAGGGGTTAATGTCACCTTGCTATTGTAAGGTGACATTAAGCCGGGTTAATAACGGAGAGGCGTCAATAAGACGCCTATCCGTTATTAATCCAATACTAAAAAAGGGTTAATAAAACACGCACACATTAGGAAAAAGTATTTTAATATTCTTCATTTAACCATACTTACCATACTTCAGCGCCTGCAAAAAACGTAAAATAATAAACCATATACTACCTGTCCGCCGTAGTCAAATTAATAACGAGGGTCCCACGACGATCCCCCCTATAGAACAGTGACATCGGGTGATGTCACTGCTCTATAGGACCCTCAATGACACACTGACAGGAGACCGTTGTGAACTGTGTTTCTGGGCTCCCTCTGGTGGTCACTAATGGTATTGTATGAGTCATGTCTTTCTGCATGCCTGGGCTTCAGCTGTTTCATTAAGCTGTGGGTTTTCCCTATTTAGTCCTCCTTAGGACTCAGTCTCTTGCCTGGTATCGATGTATTCAGTCCTATTTGGTCTCCTCCTGATTCCCTTGCCATCTGTCTCATGCAAGAAAAGCTAAGTCCAGTTTGCATACTTTGGATCATTTGCATTATCAGTGTTTTTTGTTCAGCTTGCTCAAAATGTGATTTTCTAGCTCGCTGGAAGCTCTAGGGTGCTGTTATTCTCCCCTCACACCGTCAGTCGGTGCGGGGGTTCTTGAATACTCAGCGTGGATGTTTTTGCAGGGTTTTCTGCTGACCGCATAGTTCACTTTCTATTTTCTGCCTATCTAGATTAGTGGGCCTCACTTTGCTAAATCTAGTTCATCTCTACGTTTGTGTTTTCCTCTTGCCTCACCGTTATTATTTGTTGGGGGCTTTCTATATCTTTGGGGTTAATTTCTCTGGAGGCAAGTCAGGTCTTACTTTCCCTCTAGGGGTAGTCAGTTCTCCGGCTGGCTCGAGACATCTAGAATCAACGTAGGCACGTTCACCGGCTACTTCTAGTTGTTTGTTAGGATCAGGTATGCGGTTAGCCTAGTTTCCACCTCCCTAGAGCAGTTCTATGTTATTGCGGACTTAGTCTGAATACCAGAGATTCTCTACCACTAGAATCATAACAGTATACCAGGCCAAAAAGAAAATGTTTAAAGCATCACAGAAGCGGGATTAAAAAGAAGTTCTGAGTTTTTTTTTTTGCAGTCTGTCTAGCTTCTTTCTTCCCCTTATACTCTGAGTGGTTTTGAGCTCTGCTGCAGACATGGATTTTCAGACTCTGACTTCTAGTGTGGATCAGCTTGCTGCAAGGGTGCAAAGCATTCAGGATTTTGTCATTCATAGTCCTATGTGTGAACCAAAAATACCTATCCCTGAGCTGTTTTTTGGAGATAGATCTAAGTTCCTGAATTTTAGGAATAATTGCAAATTGTTTCTGTCTCTGAGACCTCGTTCCTCTGGGAATTCCACTCAGCAAGTTAAAATTGTTATTTCCTTCTTGCGTGGCGACCCTCAAGATTGGGCTTTCTCTCTGGCGCCAGGAGATCCTGCATTGGTGAATGTTGATGCGTTTTTTCTGGCGCTTGGTTTGCTTTATGAGGAGCCTAATCTTGAAAATCAGGCCGAAAAGGCCTTGCTAGCTATCTCTCAAGGTCAGGACGAAGCTGAGGTATATTGTCAAAAATTTCGGAAATGGTCCGTGCTTACTCAATGGAATGAGTGTGCCCTGGCCGCAAATTTCAGAAATGGTCTTTCTGAAGCCATTAAGAATGTGATGGTGGGGTTTCCTATCCCTACAAGTCTGAATGATTCAATGGCTCTGGCCATTCAAATTGATCGGCGTTTGCGGGAGCGCAAATCTGCTAATCCTTTGGTGGTGCTGTCTGAACGGACACCTGACCCTATGCAATGTGACAGAATTCTGACCAGAGCCGAACGGCAAAATCATAGACGTCAAAATGGGTTGTGTTTTTACTGTGGTGATTCAACGCATGTTATCTCAGCATGCTCTAAGCGCTTAAAAAGAGTTGTTAATCCTGTCACCATTAGTACTTTACAGCCTAAATTTATTTTGTCTGTTACCTTAATTTGTTCATTGTCTTCTTACTCAGTCATGGCTTTTGTGGATTCTGGTGCTGCTCTGAGTCTGATGGATTTGTCGTTTGCCAGGCGCTGTGGTTTTGTCCTGGAGCCGTTGGAATTCCCTATTCCTCTTAGAGGAATTGATGCTACGCCATTGGCGTAGAATAAACCTCAGTATTGGATGCAAGTGACCATGTGCATGACTCCTGTACATCAGGAGGTGATTCGCTTCTTGTTCTGCATGATTTGCATGATATGGTCGTTTTGGGTCTGCCATGGCTACAGATCCATAATCCAGTTTTGGATTGGAAAGCTATGACTGTGTCAAGTTGGGGTTGTCGGGGGATTCATGGTGATACTCCGTTGGTGTCTATAGCTTCTTCCACTCCTTCTGAGACCCCTGAGTTTTTGTCAGATTACCAGGATGTATTTAGTGAGCCCAGGTCCAGTGCCCTTCCTCCTCATAGGGACTGTGATTGTGCTATAAATTTGATTCCTGGTAGTAAATTTCCTAAGGGTCGACTCTTTAATTTGTCTGTACCAGAGCATGCCGCGATGTGGAGTTATATAAAGGAGTCTTTGGAGAAGGGACATATTCGTCCATCCTCTTCTCCTCTTGGTGCAGGATTCTTTTTTGTGGCCAAAAAGGACGGGTCTTTGAGACCTTGTATAGATTATCGTCTTCTGAATAAGATCATGGTCAAGTTTCAGTATCCTTTGCCATTGTTTTCTGATTTGTTTGCTCGGATTAAGGGTGCCAGTTGGTTCACCAAGATAGATCTTCGTGGTGCGTATAACCTCGTGCGCATTAAGCAGGGAGATGAATGGAAAACAGCATTTAATACGCCCGAGGGTCATTTTGAGTACTTGGTGATGCCGTTTGGACTCTCTAATGCCCCTTCTGTGTTTCAGTCCTTCATGCATGACATCTTCCGGAAATATCTGGATAAATTTATGATTGTTTATCTGGATGATATTTTGTTTTTTTCTGATGATTGGGAGTCCCATGTAAACCAGGTCAGGATGGTGTTTCAGGTTCTGCGTGATAATGCTTTGTTTGTGAAGGGCTCAAAATGTCTCTTTGGAGTACAGAAGGTGTCTTTTTTGGGTTTTATTTTTTCCCCTTCTACTGTGGAGATGGACCCAGTCAAGGTCCGTGCCATTCATGACTGGACTCAGCCCACGTCTGTTAAGAGCCTTCAGAAGTTCTTGGGCTTTGCTAACTTTTACCGTCGTTTTATCGCTAATTTTTCTAGCGTAGTTAAACCTTTGACGGATATGACCAAGAAAGGTTATGATTAGTGTTGAGCGATACCGTCCGATACTTGAAAGTATCGGTATCGGAAAGTATCGGCCGATACCGGCAAAGTATCGGATCCAATCCGATACCGATACCCGATACCAATACAAGTCAATGGGACTCAAGTATCGGACGGTATTCCTGATGGTTCCCAGGGTCTGAAGGAGAGGAAACTCTCCTTCAGGCCCTGGGATCCATATAAATGTGTAAAAGAAAGAATTAAAATAAAAAATATCGCTATACTCACCTGTCGGACGCAGCCTGGACCTCAGCGAGGGAACCGGCAGCGTTGTTTGTTTAAAATTCGCGCTTTTACTTGGTTACGTGAAGTCCCGGCTTGTGATTGGTCAGGGCGGCCATGTTGCCGGGACGCGGACCAATCACAGCAAGCCGTGACGAAATTACATCACGGCTTGCTGTGATTGGTCTGCGTCCCGGCAACATGGCCGCCATTAACCAATCACAAGCCGTGACGTCACGGGAGGCTGGACACGCGCGCTTTTTAAAAAGCGCGCGTGTCCAGCCTCCAGTGACGTCCCGGCTTATGATTGGTCACGGCGCCATGTTGCCGGGACGCGGACCAATCACAGCAAGCCGTGACGAAATTACGTCACGGCTTGCTGTGATTGGTCCGCGTCCCGGCAACATGGCCGCCATTAACCAATCACAAGCCGTGACGTCACGGGAGGCTGGACACGCGCGCTTTTTAAAATGGGCGCGTGTCCAGCCTCCCGTGACGTCCCGGCTTGTGATTGGTTGCGCCGCGGTCAACCAATCACAAGCCGGGAGGCTTGTATAATACATCAGCTGAGAGGTGATACATGGGAATGTGAGACACATCCTGCAAATTCGACCAAACTTATTATGCAATAATTGATGTTTTGACAACATTGGCAGTTTCCCCTTGTTTGGTTTAGTTCATCCTCACTCATTTTGTGCGCCGCGGTCAACCAATCACAAGCCGGGAGGCTGGACACGCGCGCATTTTAAAATTTTAAAATGCGCGCGTGTCCAGCCTCCCGGCTTGTGATTGGTTGATCGCGGCGCAACCAATCACAAGCCGGGACGTCACGGGAGGCTGGACACGCGCCCATTTTAAAATGCGCGCGTGTCCAGCCTCCCGTGACGTCACGGCTTGTGATTGGTTGCGTCTCCCATGTGACTGCGACGCAACCAATCACAAAGCCGGGACGTAATTTTAAAATCCTTAAGGACCTGAAATTACGTCACGGCTTGCTGTGATTGGTTGCGTCGCCCATGTGACTGCGACGCAACCAATCACAACGCCGGAACGTAATTTTAAAATCCTGAAGGACCTGAAATTACGTCACGGCTTGCTGTGATTGGTTGCGTCCCGGTCACATGGGCGGCACGCAACCAATCACAAGCCGGGACTCACGTAAAGGAAAGAAAAGCGCGAATTTTAAACAAAGAACGCTGCCGCTTCCCTCGGTAAGGTGCAGGCTGCGTCGGAGAGGTGAGTATAGCAATATTTTTTATTTTAATTCTCTCTTTTACACATTTTTACATTAATGTTGTTTCGATACCGATACCCGATATCACAAAAATATCGGATCTCGGTATCGGAATTCCGATACAGCAAGTATCGGCCGATACCCGATACTTGCAGTATCGGAATGCTCAACACTAGTTATGATGTTGCTAATTGGTCTCCTGCGGCCGTGGAGGCCTTTCGGGAGCTGAAGCGCCGGTTTACTTCAGCACCAGTCTTGTGCCAGCTGGATGTCTCTCTTCCCTTCCAGATTGAAGTTGATGCTTCTGAGATTGGTGCGGGGGCCGTTTTGTCGCAGAGAAGCTCTGATTGCTCTGTGATGAAGCCATGCGCTTTCTTTTCCAGAAAATTTTCGCCTGCTGAGCGGAACTATGATGTTGGCAATCGGGAGTTGTTGGCTATGAAGTGGGCATTTGAGGAGTGGCGTCATTGGCTCGAGGGAGCTAAGCATCGTGTGGTGGTCTTGACGGATCATAAAAATCTGATTTATCTCGAGTCTGCCAAGCGTCTGAATCCTAGACAGGCTCGTTGGTCGTTGTTTTTCTCCCGTTTTGACTTTGTGGTCTCATACCTGCCTGGTTCGAAGAACGTGAAGGCTGATGCGCTTTCTAGGAGTTTTGTGCCTGACTCTCCGGGAGTCTCGGAACCGGCGGGTATTCTCAGAGAGGGAGTGATTTTGTCTGCCATCTCCCCAGATTTGCGACAAGTGCTGCAGAAATTTCAGGCTGATAGACCTGATCGTTGCCCATCAGGGAGGCTGTTTGTCCCTGATAGATGGACCAGCAGAGTTATTTCCGAGATTCATTCTTCGGTGTTGGCGGGTCATCCTGGGATTTTTGGTACCAGAGATTTGGTGGCTAGGTCCTTTTGGTGGCCTTCCTTGTCGCGGGATGTGCGTTCCTTTGTGCAGTCCTGTGGGATTTGTGCTCGGGTTAAGCCTTGCTGTTCTCGTGCCAGCGGGTTGCTTTTGCCCTTGCCTATCCCGAAAAGGCCTTGGACGCACATTTCCATGGATTTCATTTCAGATCTTCCAGTATCTCAGAAGATGTCTGTCATCTGGGTGGTGTGTGATCGTTTTTCTAAAATGGTCCATTTGGTGCCCTTACCTAAGTTGCCTTCCTCCTCCGATTTGGTTCCTTTGTTCTTTCAGAATGTGGTTCGTTTGCACGGCATCCCTGAGAATATTGTGTCTGACAGAGGGTCCCAGTTTGTGTCCAGATTCTGGCGATCCTTTTGTGCTAAGATGGGTATTGACTTGTCGTTCTCATCGGCTTTTCATCCTCAAACTAATGGCCAAACCGAGCGAACTAATCAGACGTTGGAAGCTTATTTAAGATGTTTTGTTTCTGCTGATCAGGATGATTGGGTGACCTTTTTGCCACTGGCCGAGTTTGCCCTTAATAATAGGGCTAGTTCTGCCACTTTGGTTTCACCCTTTTTCTGCAATCTTGGTTTTCATCCTCGTTTTTCCTCGGGTCAGGTTGAACCTTCTGACTGTCCTGGGGTTGATTCTGTGGTGGATAGGTTGCAGCGGATTTGGAACCATGTGGTGGACAATTTGAAATTGTCACAAGAGAAGGCTCAGCGTTTTGCCAACCGCCGCCGTGGTGTGGGTCCCCGACTTCGTGTTGGGGATTTGGTTTGGTTGTCTTCTCGGCATGTTCCTTTGAAGGTCTCCTCTCCTAAGTTCAAGCCTCGAATTATCGGTCCTTATAAGATTTTGGAAATCCTTAACCCGGTGTCTTTTTGTTTGGACCTTCCAGCGTCATTTGCTATTCATAATGTATTCCATAGGTCCTTGTTGCAGCGGTACGTGGTGCCTGTGGTCCCTGCTGTTGAGCCTCCTGCTCCGGTTTTGGTTGAGGGCGAGTTGGAGTACGTAGTGGAGAAGATCTTGGATTCTCGTATCTCTAGACGTAGACTTCAATATTTGGTTAAATGTAAGGGTTATGGTCAGGAGGATAATTCCTGGGTTGTCGCCTCTGATGTTCATGCGGCTGATTTGGTTCATGCCTTTCACGCTGCTCATCCTGATCGTCCTGGGGGTCTTGGTGAGGGTTCGGTGACCCCTACTCAAGGGGGGGTACTGTTGTGAACTGTGTTTCTGGGCTCCCTCTGGTGGTCACTAATGGTATTGTATGAGTCATGTCTTTCTGCATGCCTGGGCTTCAGCTGTTTCATTAAGCTGTGGGTTTTCCCTATTTAGTCCTCCTTAGGACTCAGTCTCTTGCCTGGTATCGATGTATTCAGTCCTATTTGGTCTCCTCCTGATTCCCTTGCCATCTGTCTCATGCAAGAAAAGCTAAGTCCAGTTTGCATACTTTGGATCATTTGCATTATCAGTGTTTTTTGTTCAGCTTGCTCAAAATTTGATTTTCTAGCTCGCTGGAAGCTCTAGGGTGCTGTTATTCTCCCCTCACACCGTCAGTCGGTGCGGGGGTTCTTGAATACTCAGCGTGGATGTTTTTGCAGGGTTTTCTGCTGACCGCATAGTTCACTTTCTATTTTCTGCCTATCTAGATTAGTGGGCCTCACTTTGCTAAATCTAGTTCATCTCTACGTTTGTGTTTTCCTCTTGCCTCACCGTTATTATTTGTTGGGGGCTTTCTATATCTTTGGGGTTAATTTCTCTGGCGGCAAGTGAGGTCTTATTTTCCCTCTAGGGGTAGTCAGTTCTCCGGCTGGCTCGAGACGTCTAGAATCAACGTAGGCACGTTCACTGGCTACTTCTAGTTGTTTGTTAGGATCAGGTATGCGGTTAGCCTAGTTTCCACCTCCCTAGAGCAGTTCTATGTTATTGCGGACTTAGTCTGAATACCAGAGATTCTCTACCACTAGAATCATAACAGGAGACAATGGCTCCTGCTGTGCATCACTGAGGTTACTAAAGTTCACTGGTCTCACTTTATGGCCAAAAGTTGCGTGGGAACTTCCTCACACAGCAATGCCATAAAGTGAGACTAGGGACTATTTTCTCACAGGGGCGTAGGAATACATTGTGGGGAATACATTGTGGAAGGATACCTTCCTCCCCTCATTGTGTTCCTGGAGCCCCTGGAGAGTGGTTGCATCAGCAGATGCTCCAGCTCTCCACGGGAGATCGTCGAGGGACACTCGTTTTAATTGGATTTCTGCGGATCAGGGAGTATAGTGTTTGTTTATTATTTTAATATTTTTTTACAGATGACAATGGCTTCAGGGATCAAAGTGACAAGTGATGGTGAGTATATACTCTATGTTATATGTACTGTATGTATGTATGTACTGTATGTCTGTATGTATGTACTGTATGTATGTACTGTATGCGGCATGCCGCATGTCGTCGCATGCCGCATGTCGTCGCATGGCGCATGTCGTTGTATGGCGCATGTCATCGCATGTCGTCGCATGGCGCATGGCGTCGCATGCTGCATGTCGACGCATGGCGCATGTCGTAGCATGCCGAATGTCGTAGCATGCCGCATGTCGTCGCATGGCGCATGTCGTCGCATGGCGCATGCCGTCGCATGGCGCATTTTGTTGCATGCCGCGCGTCGTCGCATGCTGCATGTCGTCGCATGTCGCCGCATGCTGCATGTCGCCGCATGCTGCATGTCGCCGCATGCTGCATGTCGTCGCATGGCGCATGTCGTCGCATGCTGCATGTCGTCGCATGGCGCATGTCGTCACATGCCGCATGTCGCCGCATGTCGTCGCATGGCGCATGTCGTCACATGCCGCATGTTGTCGCATGCCGCATGTTGTCGCATGCCGCATATTGTCGCATGTCGTCGCATGCTGCATGTCGTCGCATGCCGCATGTTGTTGCATGCCGCATATCGTCGCATGTCATATGTCGTCGCATGGCGCATGTCGTTGCATGCTGCATGTCGTCGCATGGCGCATGTCGTCGCATGCTGCATGTCAACGCATGGCGCATGTTGTCTCATGGTGCATGTCATCGCATGGCGCATGTCGACGCATGGCGCATGTCATTGCATGCCGCATGTCGTCGCATGCTGCATGTCGACGCATGGCGTATGTTGTCGCATGGCGCATGTCGGCGCATGTCGACGCATGCCGCATGTCGTCGCATGCCGCATGTCGTCGCATGCTGCATGTCGTCACATGGCGCATGTCGCATGTTCTGTATGTGTTCTATGTATGTATGTACTGTATATGTGTTTTTTTTTCTTTGTTTTTTTTTTACATTCAACACATTAGCCGGATGATGGGACTACTACTATCCCATCATTGGCTAATGTGTCACTCACTGTCACTGTAGCAGGCAGAGCCCGATGGGACTTGTAGTCCCATAGGACATGCCTGCACACAGAGACAACGCCGCCACCACCACCACCGCACAGCCACCTTCATCACCACGCAGACCCCCGCCGTCGCACCGGCTGCCGCCGCCACGGCACCGGCCGCAGCCGCGGGACTGGCCGCCGACGCACCGGCCGCCGACGCACCGGCCGCCGACGCGGGACTAGCCGCCCACGCACCGGCCACCGCCGGTACAGTACAGTACACTGGCCACTGCCGCCGCGGCGGGACCGGCCGCCCACGCACCGGTCACCGCTGGTACAGTGCAGTACACTGGCCGCGGCCGCCCACGCACCGGCCGCCGCCGGTACAGTGCAGTACACCGTCCGCCGCCACCAAGGGACCAGCCGCCGCACATCTCGGCAAGCAGATCCCAGCACCAGACAACTGCAGTCCACAGCCCCGCCCGCCCCCAGCAACTCCCCGCCCACCCCCAGCACAGCACAGGCAGCCCACAGTCCTTGAGTGACTGCTGACTGTGCGGCTGGGACACGCCTGTTACTGACGTCATGTCAATTTCCAGAGTCTGGAAATTGAGGTGACTTCGGCGGAAATTAGCGGTGGCTGCAGCCTCGGGGTCGCGTGACCAGGACTCAGTCACCAGCATAGCGCCGCTCACAGGCGAAAAAGGCAACGCAAGGTATTTACAAAATTCGTCAGGGGCCCTGGGGGGATACATTGGGGGGATAATTGAAAGTAGTGGACAACCCCTTTAAATTGCCCCTAAGTGGATCTGCATCAGTTCTGTTTGTCGTATATCTGCCTGCCACTTTCTGCCACTTACATTGTGTAGTGTAATACAGGGGGCCTGGTTTTTGCAGCAGTCTCCCACATAATAAAGGGAGATTTAAATTGCCACTAAGTGGATCTGCGTCAGTTCTGTTTGTCGTATATCTGCCTGCCACTTACTTTGTGCAGTGTAATACAGCGGACCTGGTTTTTTGCAGCAGTCTCCCACATAATAAAGGGAGATTTAAATTGCACCTAAGTGGATCTGCGTCAGTTCTGTTTGTCGTATATCTGCCTGCCACTTTCTGCCACTTACATTGTGTAGTGTAATACAGTGGGCCTGATTTTTCAGCAGTCTCCCACATAATAAAGGGAGATTTAAATTGCCCCTGGTGGATCTGAGTCAGTTCTGTTTGTCGCATATCTGCCTTCCACTTTCTGCCACTCACATTGTGTAGTGTCATACAGTGGGCCTGATTTTTGCAGCAGTATTCCACATAATAAAGGGAGATTTAAATTGCCCCTAAGTGGATCTGCGTCAGTTCTGTTTGTCGTATATCTGCCAGCCAATCTCTGCCACTTACATTGTGTAGTGTAATACAGTGGGCCTGGTTATTTGCAGCAGTCTCCCACATAATAGAGGGAGATTTAAATTGCCCCTAAGTGGATCTGCGTCAGTTCTGTTTGACGTATATCTTCCAGTTAAGTTCTGCCACTTACATTGTGTAGTGTAATACAGTCGGCCTGATTTTTGCAGCAGTCTCCTACATAATAAAGGGAGATTTAAATTGCCCCTAAGTGGATCTGCGTCATTTCTGTTTGTCGTATATCTGCCTGCCACTTTCTGCCACTTACATTGTGTAGTGTCATACAGCAGGCCTGATTTTTGCAGCAGTCTCCCACATAATAAAAGGAGATTTAAATTGCCCCTAAGTGGATCTCCATCAGTTCTGTTTGTCGTATATCTGCCAGCCACTTTCTGCCACTTACATTGTGTAGTGTATTACAGGGGGCCTGGTTTTTGCAGCAGTCTCCCACATAATAAAGGGAGATTTAATTTGCCACTAAGTGGATCTGCGTCAGTTCTGTTTGTCGTATATCTGCCTGCCACTTTCTGCCACTTACATTGTGTAGTGTAATACAGTGGGCCTGGTTTTTTGCAGCAGTCTCCCACATAATAAAGGGAGATTTAAATTGCCTCTAAGTGGATCTGCGTCAGTTCTGTTTGTCGTATATCTGCCTACCACTTTCTGCCACTTACATTGTGTAGTGTAATACAGTGGGCCTGATTTTTCAGCAGTCTCCCACATAATAAAGGGAGATTTAAATTGCCACTAAGTGGATCTGCGTCAGTACTGTTTGTCGTATATCTACCAGCCACTTTCTGCAACTTACATTGTGTAGTGGAATACAGCAGGCCTGATTTTTGCAGCAGTCTCCCACACAAAAAAGGGAGATTTAAATTGCCACTAAGTGGATCTGTTGTGAATTAGACTTTTTGGCTCCCTCTTGTGGTTACTAGTGATATGACTCTGGGATTGTCTTTCCTCAGTTTGGCACCCACCTGGGTCGTTAGTCCAGGGGAGTTGCTATATAAGCTTCCTGGATCCTTAGTCCAGTGCCTGGCATCGTTGTAATCAGATCCTTTCTGTTTGCTCCTGTCTGCTGGTCCGGGTTCGTGCAAAAATTAAGCTAAGTCCTGCTTCTTTGTTTTTTGGTTATTTGCTTGCTCTCATTTTTGTCCAGCTTGTACTAAATGTGATTCCTGACCTTGCTGGAAGCTCTAGGGGGCTGGTGTTCTCCCCCGGGCCGTTAGACGGTTCGGGGGTTCTTGAATATCCAGCGTGGATATTTTGATAGGGTTTTTGCTGACCATATAAGTCATCTTACTATATTCTGCTATTAGCTAGTGGGCCTCTCTTTGCTAAATACCTAGCTCATTCTTACGTTTGTCTTTTCCTCTTACCTCACCGTTATTATTTGTTGGGGGCTTGTATCCAACTTTTGGGGTCTCTTCTCTGGAGGCAAGAAAGGTCTTTCTTTTCCCTTCTAGGGTTAGTTAGTTCTCCGGCTGGCGCGAGACGTCTAGAACCAACGTAGGCACGTTCCCCGGCTGCTGCTATTTGTGGTGCTAGGATTAGATATATGGTCAGCTCAGTTACCACTGCCCTATGAGCTGGTTTTTTGTGTTTGCAGACTTAGTAATTATTTCTGAGACCCTCTGCCATTGGGGTCATAACAGTATGCCAGGCCAACATTGAATGTTTAATGCATTGCTGAAGTGGGATTATAAGAAAGGAAATTCTGAGTTTTTTTTTTTCCTCTCTTCCTCCCCTTTACCTCTGAGTGGCTTGTGCTTGCTGCAGACATGAATGTCCAGACCTTGATTACAAGTGTAGACCAGCTTGCTGCTCGTGTGCAGGGCATACAAGATTTTGTTACCAGTAGTCCAATGTCTGAACCTAAAATACCTATTCCTGAACTGTTTTCTGGAGACCGATTTAAGTTTAGGAATTTCAGGAATAATTGTAAATTGTTTCTATCTCTGAGACCCCGTTCATCTGGAGATTCAGCTCAGCAAGTTAAAATTGTTATCTCTTTTTTACGGGGCGACCCTCAGGATTGGGCTTTCTCGCTAGCGCCAGGAGATCCGGCATTGGCAAATATTGATGCGTTTTTTCTGGCGCTCGGATTGCTTTACGAGGAACCCAATCTTAAAGTTCAGGCAGAAAAAGCCTTGCTGGCTATTTCTCAGGGCCAGGATGAAGCTGAAGTGTATTGCCAAAAATTTCGGAAATGGTCCGTGCTTACTCAGTGGAATGAGTGTGCTCTGGCCGCAAATTTCAGAAATGGCCTTTCTGAAGCCATTAAGAATGTGATGGTGGGTTTCCCCATTCTTACAAGTCTGAATGATTCCATGGCGCTGGCTATTCAGATTGACCGACGTTTGCGGGAGCGCAAAACCGCTAATCCTCTGGTGGTGTTGTCTGAACAAACACCTGATTTAATGCAATGTGATAGAATTCAGACTAGAAATGAGCGGAAAAATCATAGACGTCAGAATGGGTTGTGTTTTTACTGTGGTGATTCTACACTTGTTATATCAGCATGCTCTAAACGCCTTACAAGGGTTGTTAGTCCTGTCGCCATTGGTAATTTGCAACCTAAATTTATTTTGTCTGTGACTTTAATTTGCTCATTGTCTTCTTACCCTGTTATGGCGTTTGTGGATTCAGGTGCTGCCCTGAGTCTTATGGATCTGTCATTTGCCAAGCGCTGTGGTTTTGTTCTTGAACCGTTGGTAAATCCTATTCCTCTTAGAGGTATTGATGCTACGCCATTGGCGGAAAATAAACCGCAGTTTTGGACGCAGGTAACCATGTGCATGACTCCTGAACATCGGGAGGTGATTCGTTTTCTTGTTCTGCATAAAATGCATGATTTGGTCGTTTTGGGTCTGCCATGGTTACAGACCCACAATCCAGTCTTGGATTGGAAGGCAATGTCTGTGTCAAGTTGGGGCTGTCAGGGAATTCATGCTGATTCCCTGCCGGTGTCTATTGCTTCCTCTACTCCTTCGGAAGTTCCTGAGTATTTGTCTGATTATCAGGATGTATTCAGCGAGTCCAGGTCCAGTGCTCTGCCTCCTCATAGGGACTGTGACTGCGCCATAAATTTGATTCCAGGTAGTAAATTTCCTAAGGGAAGACTATTTAATCTTTCTGTACCTGAGCATGCCGCAATGCGTTCGTATATCAAGGAGTCTCTGGAGAAGGGGCATATCCGTCCATCCTCTTCCCCTCTTGGTGCGGGATTCTTTTTTGTGGCCAAGAAGGATGGATCTTTGAAACCTTGTATTGACTATCGGCTTCTGAATAAAATCACTGTTAAATTTCAGTATCCTTTGCCTCTGTTGTCGGACTTGTTTGCCCGGATTAAAGGTGCCAAGTGGTTCACCAAGATAGATCTTCGTGGTGCGTACAACCTTGTGCGCATTAAGCAAGGAGATGAATGGAAGACAGCATTTAATACGCCCGAAGGTCATTTTGAGTACTTGGTGATGCCTTTTGGGCTCTCTAATGCTCCCTCAGTGTTTCAGTCCTTTATGCATGATATTTTCCAGAAGTATCTGGATAAATTTATGATTGTTTATCTGGATGATATTCTGGTTTTCTCTGAAGATTGGGACTCACATGTGGAACAGGTCAGGATGGTGTTTCAGGTTTTGCGTGAGAATGCTTTGTTTGTTAAGGGCTCAAAGTGTCTCTTTGGAGTACAGAAGGTTCCCTTTTTGGGGTTTATTTTTTCCCCTTCTGCTGTGGAGATGGACCCAGTCAAGGTCCGAGCTATTCATGATTGGACTCAACCCACGTCAGTTAAGAGTCTTCAGAAGTTCTTGGGTTTTGCTAACTTCTACCGTCGTTTTATCGCTAATTTTTCTAGCGTTGTTAAACCTTTGACGGATATGACCAAGAAAGGTTCTGATGTTGCTAACTGGGCTCCTGCAGCCGTGGAGGCGTTCCAAGAGTTGAAGCGCCGGTTTACTTCGGCGCCTGTTTTGTGCCAGCCTGATGTCTCACTTCCCTTTCAGGTCGAAGTGGATGCTTCTGAGATTGGGGCAGGGGCCGTTTTGTCGCAGAGAGGCCCTGGTTGCTCGGTAATGAGACCATGTGCTTTCTTCTCTAGGAAGTTTTCGCCTGCTGAGCGGAATTATGATGTTGGCAATCGGGGGTTGCTGGCCATGAAGTGGGCATTTGAGGAGTGGCGTCATTGGCTCGAGGGTGCTAAGCATCGTGTGGTGGTCTTGACTGATCACAAAAATTTGATGTATCTCGAGTCTGCTAAACGCCTGAATCCTAGACAGGCCCACTGGTCATTGTTTTTCTCCCGTTTTGACTTTGTGGTCTCGTATTTACCAGGTTCAAAGAATGTGAAGGCTGATGCTCTTTCAAGGAGCTTTGTGCCTGACTCTCCTGGAGTCGCAGAACCAGTTGGTATTCTTAAAGAGGGAGTTATCTTGTCGGCCATTTCTCCCGATTTGCGACGTGTGTTGCAGCGATTTCAGGCTGGTAGACCTGACACTTGTCCACCTGACAGACTGTTTGTTCCTGATAAGTGGACCAGCAGAGTCATTTCCGAGGTTCATTCCTCGGTGTTGGCAGGGCATCCGGGAATTTTTGGCACCAGAGATCTGGTGGCTAGGTCCTTTTGGTGGCCTTCCTTGTCACGGGATGTGCGGTCATTTGTGCAGTCCTGTGGGACTTGTGCTCGAGCTAAGCCTTGCTGTTCTCGTGCCAGCGGGTTGCTCTTGCCCTTGCCTGTCCCGAAAGAGGCCTTGGACACACATTTCCATGGATTTCATTTCAGATCTCCCGGTGTCTCAGGGCATGTCTGTCATCTGGGTGGTGTGTGATCGCTTTTCTAAAATGGTCCATTTGGTGCCTTTGCCTAAGCTGCCTTCCTCTTCCGATCTGGTTCCTGTGTTCTTTCAGAATGTGGTTCGTTTACATGGCATTCCTGAGAATATTGTGTCTGACAGAGGATCCCAGTTTGTTTCCAGGTTCTGGCGATCCTTTTGTGCTAGGATGGGCATTGATTTGTCGTTTTCGTCTGCCTTTCATCCTCAGACTAATGGACAAACGGAGCGAACTAATCAGACTCTGGAGGCTTATTTGAGGTGTTTTGTTTCGGCAGATCAGGATGATTGGGTGACCTTCTTGCCGTTGGCTGAGTTTGCCCTTAATAATCAGGCTAGTTCCGCTACTTTGGTTTCGCCATTTTTCTGCAACTCTGGTTTCCACCCTCGTTTTTCCTCGGGACATGTGGAGCCTTCTGACTGTCCTGGGGTAGATTCTGTGGTGGATAGGTTGCAGCAGATCTGGAATCATGTGGTGGACAACTTAAAGTTGTCACAGGAGAAGGCTCAGCGTTTTGCCAACCGCCGCCGCGGTGTGGGTCCCCGACTTCGTGTTGGGGATTTGGTATGGCTGTCTTCTCGATTTGTTCCGATGAAGGTCTCCTCTCCTAAATTTAAGCCTCGCTTCATCGGTCCTTACAAGATATTGGAAATCCTTAATCCTGTGTCCTTTCGCTTGGATCTTCCGGTGTCGTTTGCCATTCACAACGTGTTCCATAGGTCTTTGTTGCGGCGGTACGTTGTACCTGTGGTTCCTTCTGTTGAGCCTCCTGCTCCGGTGTTGGTTGAGGGCGAGTTGGAGTACGTGGTGGAGAAGATCTTGGATTCTCGTCTCTCCAGACGGAGGCTTCAGTATCTGGTCAAGTGGAAGGGCTATGGTCAGGAGGATAATTCCTGGGTGGTTGCCTCTGATGTGCATGCGGCCGATTTAGTTCGTGCCTTTCACGCTGCTCATCCTGATCACCCTGGTGGTCTTGGTGAGGGTTCGGTGACCCCTCCTTAAGGGGGGGTACTGTTGTGAATTAGACTTTTTGGCTCCCTCTTGTGGTTACTAGTGATATGACTCTGGGATTGTCTTTCCTCAGTTTGGCACCCACCTGGGTCGTTAGTCCAGGGGAGTTGCTATATAAGCTTCCTGGATCCTTAGTCCAGTGCCTGGCATCGTTGTAATCAGATCCTTTCTGTTTGCTCCTGTCTGCTGGTCCGGGTTCGTGCAAAATTAAGCTAAGTCCTGCTTCTTTGTTTTTTGGTTATTTGCTTGCTCTCATTTTTGTCCAGCTTGTACTAAATGTGATTCCTGACCTTGCTGGAAGCTCTAGGGGGCTGGTGTTCTCCCCCCGGGCCGTTAGATGGTTCGGGGGTTCTTGAATATCCAGCGTGGATATTTTGATAGGGTTTTTGCTGACCATATAAGTCATCTTACTATATTCTGCTATTAGCTAGTGGGCCTCTCTTTGCTAAATACCTAGCTCATTCTTACGTTTGTCTTTTCGTCTTACCTCACCGTTATTATTTGTTGGGGGCTTGTATCCAACTTTTGGGGTCTCTTCTCTGGAGGCAAGAAAGGTCTTTCTTTTCCCTTCTAGGGTTAGTTAGTTCTCCGGCTGGCGCGAGACGTCTAGAACCAACGTAGGCACGTTCCCCGGCTGCTACTATTTGTGGTGCTAGGATTAGATATATGGTCAGCTCAGTTACCACTGCCCTATGAGCTGGTTTTTTGTGTTTGCAGACTTAGTAATTATTTCTGAGACCCTCTGCCATTGGGGTCATAACAGTATGCCAGGCCAACATTGAATGTTTAATGCATTGCTGAAGTGGGATTATAAGAAAGGAAATTCTGAGTTTTTGTTTTTTTTTCCTCTCTTCCTCCCCTTTACCTCTGAGTGGCTTGTGCTTGCTGCAGACATGAATGTCCAGACCTTGATTACAAGTGTAGACCAGCTTGCTGCTCGTGTGCAGGGCATACAAGATTTTGTTACCAGTAGTCCAATGTCTGAACCTAAAATACCTATTCCTGAACTGTTTTCTGGAGACCGTTCCCCGGCTGCTGCTATTTGTGGTGCTAGGATTAGATATATGGTCAGCTCAGTTACCACTGCCCTATGAGCTGGTTTTTTGTGTTTGCAGACTTAGTAATTATTTCTGAGACCCTCTGCCATTGGGGTCATAACAGGATCTGCGTCAGCTCTCTTTGTCGTATATCTGCCTTCCACTTTCTGCCACTTACATTGTGTAGTGTCATACAGTGGGCCTGATTTTTGCAGCAGTCTTCCACATAATAAAGGGAAATTTAAATTGCCCCTAAGTGGATCTGCGTCAGTTCTTTTTGTCGTATATCTGCCAGCCACTTTCTGCCACTTACATTCTGTAGTGTAATACAGTGGGCCTGGTTATTTGCAGCAGTCTCCCACATAATAGAGGGAGATTTAAATTGCCCCTAAGTGGTTCTGCATCAGTTCTGTTTGACGTATATCTTCCAGTTAAGTTCTGCCACTTACATTGTGTAGTGTAATACAGTCGGCCTGATTTTTGCAGCAGTCTCCTACATAATAAAGGGAGATTTAAATTGCCCCTAAGTGGATCTGCGTCAGTTCTGTTTGTCGTATATCTGCCTGCCACTTTCTGCCACTTACATTGTGTAGTGTCATACAGCAGGCCTGATTTTTGCAGCAGTCTCCCACATAATAAAAGGAGATTTAAATTGCCCCTAAGTGGATCTCCATCAGTTCTGTTTGTCGTATATCTGCCAGCCACTTTCTGCCACTTACATTGTGTAGTGTATTACAGGGGGCCTGGTTTTTGCAGCAGTCTCCCACATAATAAAGGGAGATTTAAATTGCCACTAAGTGGATCTGCGTCAGTTCTGTTTGTCGTATATCTGCCTGCCACTTTCTGCCACTTACATTGTGTAGTGTAATACAGTGGGCCTGGTTTTTTGCAGCAGTCTCCCACATAATAAAGGGAGATTTAAATTGCCTCTAAGTGGATCTGCGTCAGTTCTG
The DNA here is from genome assembly GCF_051348905.1 of Ranitomeya variabilis. Lineage (NCBI taxonomy): Eukaryota > Metazoa > Chordata > Amphibia > Anura > Dendrobatidae > Ranitomeya > Ranitomeya variabilis. The sequence goes on along the minus strand of NC_135236.1, from coordinate 294,057,134 downwards.
TTTGTCGTATATCTGCCTGCCACTTTCTGCCACTTACATTGTGTAGTGTAATATAGTGGGTCTGATTTTTCAGCAGTCTCCCACATAATAAAGGGAGATTTAAATTGCCCCTAGTGGATCTGCGTCAGTTCTGTTTGTCGCATATCTGCCTTCCACATTCTGCCACTTACATTGTATAGTGTCATACAGCGGGCCTGATTCTTGCAGCAGTCTCCCACATAATAAAGGGAGATTTAAATTGCCACTAAGTGGATCTGCGTCAGTACTGTTTGTCGTATATCTGCCAGACACTTTCTGCAACTTACATTGTGTAGTGGAATACAGCAGGCCTGATTTTTGCAGCAGTCTCCCACACAAAAAAGGGAGATTTAAATTGCCACTAAGTGGATCTGCATCAGCTCTCTTTGTGGTATATCTGCCTTCCATTTTCTGCCTTTTACATTGTGTAGTGTCATACAGTGGGCCTGATTTTTGCAGCAGTCTTCCACATAATAAAGGGAGATTTAAATTGCCCCTAAGTGGATCTGCGTCAGTTCTGTTTGTCGTATATCTGCCAGACACTTTCTACCACTTACATTGTGTAGTGTAATACGGTGGGCCTGGTTATTTGCAGCAGTCTCCCACATAATAGAGGGAGATTTAAATTGCCCCTAAGTGGTTCTGCGTCAGTTCTGTTTGACGTATATCTTCCAGTTACGTTCTGCCACTTACATTGTGTAGTGTAATACAGTGGGCCTGATTTTTGCAGCAGTCTCCTACATAATAAAGGGAGATTCAAATTGCCCCTAAGTGGATCTGCGTCAGTTCTGTTTGTCGTATATCTGGCTGCCACTTTCTGCCACTTACATTGTGTAGTGTCATACAGCAGGCCTGATTTTTGCAGCAGTCTCCCACATAATAAAAGGAGATTTAAATTGCCCCTAAGTGGATCTCCATCAGTTCTGTTTGTCGTATATCTGCCAGCCACTTTCTGCCACTTACATTGTGTAGTGTATTACAGGGGGCCTGGTTTTTGCAGCAGTCTCCCACATAATAAAGGGAGATTTAAATTGCAACTAAGTGGATCTGCGTCAGTTCTGTTTGTCGTATATCTGCCTGCCACTTTCTGCCACTTACATTGTGTAGTGTAATACAGTGGGCCTGGTTTTTTTCAGCAGTCTCCCACATAATAAAGGGAGATTTAAATTGCCTCTAAGTGGATCTGCATCAGTTCTGTTTGTCGTATATCTGCCTGCCACTTTCTGCCACTTACATTGTGTAGTGTAATATAGTGGGCCTGATTTTTCAGCAGTCTCCCACATAATAAAGGGAGATTTAAATTGCCCCTAGTGGATTTGCGTCAGTTCTGTTTGTCGCATATCTGCCTTCCACTTTCTGCCACTTACATTGTATAGTGTCATACAGCGGGCCTGATTCTTGCAGCAGTCTCCCACATAATAAAGGGAGATTTAAATTGCCACTAAGTGGATCTGCGTCAGTACTGTTTGTCGTATATCTGCCAGACACTTTCTGCAACTTACATTGTGTAGTGGAATACAGCAGGCCTGATTTTTGCAGCAGTCTCCCACACAAAAAAGGGAGATTTAAATTGCCACTAAGTGGATCTGCATCAGCTCTCTTTGTGGTATATCTGCCTTCCACTTTATGCCTTTTACATTGTGTAGTGTCATACAGTGGGCCTGATTTTTGCAGCAGTCTTCCACATAATAAAGGGAGATTTAAATTGCCCCTAAGTGGATCTGCATCATTTCTGTTTGTCGTATATCTGCCAGACACTTTCTGCCACTTACATTGTGTAGTGTAATACAGTGGGCCTGGTTATTTGCAGCAGTCTCCCACATAATAGTGGGAGATTTAAATTGCCCCTAAGTGGTTCTGCGTCAGTTCTGTTTGACGTATATCTTCCAGTTACGTTCTGCCACTTACATTGTGTAGTGTAATACAGTGGGCCTGATTTTTGCAGCAGTCTCCTACATAATAAAGGGAGATTTAAATTGCCCCTAAGTGGATCTGCGTCAGTTCTGTTTGTCGTATATCTGCCTGCCACTTTCTGCCACTTACATTGTGTAGTGTCATACAGCAGGCCTGATTTTTGCAGCAGTCTCCCACATAATAAAAGGAGATTTAAATTGCCCCTAAGTGGATCTCCATCAGTTCTGTTTGTCGTATATCTGCCAGCCACTTTCTGCCACTTACATTGTGTAGTGTATTACAGGGGGCCTGGTTTTTGAAGCAGTCTCCCACATAATAAAGGGAGATTTAAATTGCCACTAAGTGGATCTGCGTCAGTTCTGTTTGTCGTAAATCTGCCTGCCACTTTCTGCCACTTACATTGTGTAGTGTAATACAGTGGGCCTGATTTTTCAGCAGTCTCCCACATAATAAAGGGAGATTTAAATTGCTCCTAAGTGGATCTGCGTCAGTTCTGTTTGTCGCATATCTGCCTTCCACTTTCTGCCACTTACATTGTATAGTGTCATACAGCGGGCCTGATTCTTCTAGCAGTCTCCCACATAATAAAGGGAGATTTAAATTGCCACTAAGTGGATCTGCTTCAGTACTGTTTGTCGTATATCTGCCAGCCACTTTCTGCAACTTACATTGTGTAGTGTAATACAGCAGGCCTGATTTTTGCAGCAGTCTCCCACACAAAAAAGGGAGATTTAAATTGCCACTAAGTGGATCTGCGTCAGCTCTCTTTGTCGCATATCTGCCTTCCACTTTCTGCCACTCAAATTGTGTAGTGTCATACAGTGGGCCTGATTTTTGCACCAGTCTTCCACATTATGAAGGGAGATTTAAATTGACCCTAAGTGGATCTGCGTCATTTCTGTTTGTCGTATATCTGCCAGCCACTTTCTGCCACTTACATTGTGTAGTGTAATACAGTGGGCCTGGTTATTTGCAGCAGTCTCCCACATAATAGAGGGAGATTTAAATTGCCCCTAAGTGGTTCTGCGTCAGTTCTGTTTGACGCATATCTTCTAGTTACGTTCTGCCACTTACATTGTGTAGTGTAATACAGCGGGCCTGATTTTTGCAGCAGTCTCCTACATAATAAAGGGAGATTTAAATTGCCCCTAAGTGGATCTGCGTCAGTTCTGTTTGTCGTATATCTGCCTGCCACTTTCTGCCACTTACATTGTGTAGTGTCATACAGCAGGCCTGATTTTTGCAGCAGTCTCCCCCATAATAAAGGGAGATTTAAATTGCCCCTAAGTGGATCTCCATCAGTTCTGTTTGTCGTATATCTGCCAGCCACTTTCTGCCACTTACATTGTGTAGTGTATTACAGGGGGCCTGGTTTTTGAAGCAGTCTCCCACATAATAAAGGGAGATTTAAATTGCCACTAAGTGGATCTGCGTCAGTTTTGTTTGTCGTATATCTGCCTGCCACTTTCTGCCACTTACATTGTGTAGTGTAATACAGTGGGCCTGGTTTTTGCAGCAGTCTCCCACATAATAAAGGGAGATTTAAATTGCCTCTAAGTGGATCTGCTTCAGTTCTGTTTGTCATATATCTGCCTGCCACTTTCTGCCACTTACATTGTGTAGTGTAATACAGTGGGCCTGATTTTTCAGCAGTCTCCCACATAATAAAGGGAGATTTAAATTGCCCCTAAGTGGATCTCCATCAGTTCTGTTTGTCGTATATCTGCCTGCCACTTTCTGCCACTTACATTGTGTAGTGTAATATAGTGGGTCTGATTTTTCAGCAGTCTCCCACATAATAAAGGGAGATTTAAATTGCCCCTAGTGGATCTGCGTCAGTTCTGTTTGTCGCATATCTGCCTTCCACATTCTGCCACTTACATTGTATAGTGTCATACAGCGGGCCTGATTCTTGCAGCAGTCTCCCACATAATAAAGGGAGATTTAAATTGCCACTAAGTGGATCTGCGTCAGTACTGTTTGTCGTATATCTGCCAGACACTTTCTGCAACTTACATTGTGTAGTGGAATACAGCAGGCCTGATTTTTGCAGCAGTCTCCCACACAAAAAAGGGAGATTTAAATTGCCACTAAGTGGATCTGCATCAGCTCTCTTTGTGGTATATCTGCCTTCCATTTTCTGCCTTTTACATTGTGTAGTGTCATACAGTGGGCCTGATTTTTGCAGCAGTCTTCCACATAATAAAGGGAGATTTAAATTGCCCCTAAGTGGATCTGCGTCAGTTCTGTTTGTCGTATATCTGCCAGACACTTTCTACCACTTACATTGTGTAGTGTAATACGGTGGGCCTGGTTATTTGCAGCAGTCTCCCACATAATAGAGGGAGATTTAAATTGCCCCTAAGTGGTTCTGCGTCAGTTCTGTTTGACGTATATCTTCCAGTTACGTTCTGCCACTTACATTGTGTAGTGTAATACAGTGGGCCTGATTTTTGCAGCAGTCTCCTACATAATAAAGGGAGATTTAAATTGCCCCTAAGTGGATCTGCGTCAGTTCTGTTTGTCGTATATCTGGCTGCCACTTTCTGCCACTTACATTGTGTAGTGTCATACAGCAGGCCTGATTTTTGCAGCAGTCTCCCACACAAAAAAGGGAGATTTAAATTGCCACTAAGTGGATCTGTTGTGAATTAGACTTTTTGGCTCCCTCTTGTGGTTACTAGTGATATGACTCTGGGATTGTCTTTCCTCAGTTTGGCACCCACCTGGGTCGTTAGTCCAGGGGAGTTGCTATATAAGCTTCCTGGATCCTTAGTCCAGTGCCTGGCATCGTTGTAATCAGATCCTTTCTGTTTGCTCCTGTCTGCTGGTCCGGGTTCGTGCAAAAATTAAGCTAAGTCCTGCTTCTTTGTTTTTTGGTTATTTGCTTGCTCTCATTTTTGTCCAGCTTGTACTAAATGTGATTCCTGACCTTGCTGGAAGCTCTAGGGGGCTGGTGTTCTCCCCCGGGCCGTTAGACGGTTCGGGGGTTCTTGAATATCCAGCGTGGATATTTTGATAGGGTTTTTGCTGACCATATAAGTCATCTTACTATATTCTGCTATTAGCTAGTGGGCCTCTCTTTGCTAAATACCTAGCTCATTCTTACGTTTGTCTTTTCCTCTTACCTCACCGTTATTATTTGTTGGGGGCTTGTATCCAACTTTTGGGGTCTCTTCTCTGGAGGCAAGAAAGGTCTTTCTTTTCCCTTCTAGGGTTAGTTAGTTCTCCGGCTGGCGCGAGACGTCTAGAACCAACGTAGGCACGTTCCCCGGCTGCTGCTATTTGTGGTGCTAGGATTAGATATATGGTCAGCTCAGTTACCACTGCCCTATGAGCTGGTTTTTTGTGTTTGCAGACTTAGTAATTATTTCTGAGACCCTCTGCCATTGGGGTCATAACAGTATGCCAGGCCAACATTGAATGTTTAATGCATTGCTGAAGTGGGATTATAAGAAAGGAAATTCTGAGTTTTTTTTTTTCCTCTCTTCCTCCCCTTTACCTCTGAGTGGCTTGTGCTTGCTGCAGACATGAATGTCCAGACCTTGATTACAAGTGTAGACCAGCTTGCTGCTCGTGTGCAGGGCATACAAGATTTTGTTACCAGTAGTCCAATGTCTGAACCTAAAATACCTATTCCTGAACTGTTTTCTGGAGACCGATTTAAGTTTAGGAATTTCAGGAATAATTGTAAATTGTTTCTATCTCTGAGACCCCGTTCATCTGGAGATTCAGCTCAGCAAGTTAAAATTGTTATCTCTTTTTTACGGGGCGACCCTCAGGATTGGGCTTTCTCGCTAGCGCCAGGAGATCCGGCATTGGCAAATATTGATGCGTTTTTTCTGGCGCTCGGATTGCTTTACGAGGAACCCAATCTTAAAGTTCAGGCAGAAAAAGCCTTGCTGGCTATTTCTCAGGGCCAGGATGAAGCTGAAGTGTATTGCCAAAAATTTCGGAAATGGTCCGTGCTTACTCAGTGGAATGAGTGTGCTCTGGCCGCAAATTTCAGAAATGGCCTTTCTGAAGCCATTAAGAATGTGATGGTGGGTTTCCCCATTCTTACAAGTCTGAATGATTCCATGGCGCTGGCTATTCAGATTGACCGACGTTTGCGGGAGCGCAAAACCGCTAATCCTCTGGTGGTGTTGTCTGAACAAACACCTGATTTAATGCAATGTGATAGAATTCAGACTAGAAATGAGCGGAAAAATCATAGACGTCAGAATGGGTTGTGTTTTTACTGTGGTGATTCTACACTTGTTATATCAGCATGCTCTAAACGCCTTACAAGGGTTGTTAGTCCTGTCGCCATTGGTAATTTGCAACCTAAATTTATTTTGTCTGTGACTTTAATTTGCTCATTGTCTTCTTACCCTGTTATGGCGTTTGTGGATTCAGGTGCTGCCCTGAGTCTTATGGATCTGTCATTTGCCAAGCGCTGTGGTTTTGTTCTTGAACCGTTGGTAAATCCTATTCCTCTTAGAGGTATTGATGCTACGCCATTGGCGGAAAATAAACCGCAGTTTTGGACGCAGGTAACCATGTGCATGACTCCTGAACATCGGGAGGTGATTCGTTTTCTTGTTCTGCATAAAATGCATGATTTGGTCGTTTTGGGTCTGCCATGGTTACAGACCCACAATCCAGTCTTGGATTGGAAGGCAATGTCTGTGTCAAGTTGGGGCTGTCAGGGAATTCATGCTGATTCCCTGCCGGTGTCTATTGCTTCCTCTACTCCTTCGGAAGTTCCTGAGTATTTGTCTGATTATCAGGATGTATTCAGCGAGTCCAGGTCCAGTGCTCTGCCTCCTCATAGGGACTGTGACTGCGCCATAAATTTGATTCCAGGTAGTAAATTTCCTAAGGGAAGACTATTTAATCTTTCTGTACCTGAGCATGCCGCAATGCGTTCGTATATCAAGGAGTCTCTGGAGAAGGGGCATATCCGTCCATCCTCTTCCCCTCTTGGTGCGGGATTCTTTTTTGTGGCCAAGAAGGATGGATCTTTGAAACCTTGTATTGACTATCGGCTTCTGAATAAAATCACTGTTAAATTTCAGTATCCTTTGCCTCTGTTGTCGGACTTGTTTGCCCGGATTAAAGGTGCCAAGTGGTTCACCAAGATAGATCTTCGTGGTGCGTACAACCTTGTGCGCATTAAGCAAGGAGATGAATGGAAGACAGCATTTAATACGCCCGAAGGTCATTTTGAGTACTTGGTGATGCCTTTTGGGCTCTCTAATGCTCCCTCAGTGTTTCAGTCCTTTATGCATGATATTTTCCAGAAGTATCTGGATAAATTTATGATTGTTTATCTGGATGATATTCTGGTTTTCTCTGAAGATTGGGACTCACATGTGGAACAGGTCAGGATGGTGTTTCAGGTTTTGCGTGAGAATGCTTTGTTTGTTAAGGGCTCAAAGTGTCTCTTTGGAGTACAGAAGGTTCCCTTTTTGGGGTTTATTTTTTCCCCTTCTGCTGTGGAGATGGACCCAGTCAAGGTCCGAGCTATTCATGATTGGACTCAACCCACGTCAGTTAAGAGTCTTCAGAAGTTCTTGGGTTTTGCTAACTTCTACCGTCGTTTTATCGCTAATTTTTCTAGCGTTGTTAAACCTTTGACGGATATGACCAAGAAAGGTTCTGATGTTGCTAACTGGGCTCCTGCAGCCGTGGAGGCGTTCCAAGAGTTGAAGCGCCGGTTTACTTCGGCGCCTGTTTTGTGCCAGCCTGATGTCTCACTTCCCTTTCAGGTCGAAGTGGATGCTTCTGAGATTGGGGCAGGGGCCGTTTTGTCGCAGAGAGGCCCTGGTTGCTCGGTAATGAGACCATGTGCTTTCTTCTCTAGGAAGTTTTCGCCTGCTGAGCGGAATTATGATGTTGGCAATCGGGGGTTGCTGGCCATGAAGTGGGCATTTGAGGAGTGGCGTCATTGGCTCGAGGGTGCTAAGCATCGTGTGGTGGTCTTGACTGATCACAAAAATTTGATGTATCTCGAGTCTGCTAAACGCCTGAATCCTAGACAGGCCCACTGGTCATTGTTTTTCTCCCGTTTTGACTTTGTGGTCTCGTATTTACCAGGTTCAAAGAATGTGAAGGCTGATGCTCTTTCAAGGAGCTTTGTGCCTGACTCTCCTGGAGTCGCAGAACCAGTTGGTATTCTTAAAGAGGGAGTTATCTTGTCGGCCATTTCTCCCGATTTGCGACGTGTGTTGCAGCGATTTCAGGCTGGTAGACCTGACACTTGTCCACCTGACAGACTGTTTGTTCCTGATAAGTGGACCAGCAGAGTCATTTCCGAGGTTCATTCCTCGGTGTTGGCAGGGCATCCGGGAATTTTTGGCACCAGAGATCTGGTGGCTAGGTCCTTTTGGTGGCCTTCCTTGTCACGGGATGTGCGGTCATTTGTGCAGTCCTGTGGGACTTGTGCTCGAGCTAAGCCTTGCTGTTCTCGTGCCAGCGGGTTGCTCTTGCCCTTGCCTGTCCCGAAAGAGGCCTTGGACACACATTTCCATGGATTTCATTTCAGATCTCCCGGTGTCTCAGGGCATGTCTGTCATCTGGGTGGTGTGTGATCGCTTTTCTAAAATGGTCCATTTGGTGCCTTTGCCTAAGCTGCCTTCCTCTTCCGATCTGGTTCCTGTGTTCTTTCAGAATGTGGTTCGTTTACATGGCATTCCTGAGAATATTGTGTCTGACAGAGGATCCCAGTTTGTTTCCAGGTTCTGGCGATCCTTTTGTGCTAGGATGGGCATTGATTTGTCGTTTTCGTCTGCCTTTCATCCTCAGACTAATGGACAAACGGAGCGAACTAATCAGACTCTGGAGGCTTATTTGAGGTGTTTTGTTTCGGCAGATCAGGATGATTGGGTGACCTTCTTGCCGTTGGCTGAGTTTGCCCTTAATAATCAGGCTAGTTCCGCTACTTTGGTTTCGCCATTTTTCTGCAACTCTGGTTTCCACCCTCGTTTTTCCTCGGGACATGTGGAGCCTTCTGACTGTCCTGGGGTAGATTCTGTGGTGGATAGGTTGCAGCAGATCTGGAATCATGTGGTGGACAACTTAAAGTTGTCACAGGAGAAGGCTCAGCGTTTTGCCAACCGCCGCCGCGGTGTGGGTCCCCGACTTCGTGTTGGGGATTTGGTATGGCTGTCTTCTCGATTTGTTCCGATGAAGGTCTCCTCTCCTAAATTTAAGCCTCGCTTCATCGGTCCTTACAAGATATTGGAAATCCTTAATCCTGTGTCCTTTCGCTTGGATCTTCCGGTGTCGTTTGCCATTCACAACGTGTTCCATAGGTCTTTGTTGCGGCGGTACGTTGTACCTGTGGTTCCTTCTGTTGAGCCTCCTGCTCCGGTGTTGGTTGAGGGCGAGTTGGAGTACGTGGTGGAGAAGATCTTGGATTCTCGTCTCTCCAGACGGAGGCTTCAGTATCTGGTCAAGTGGAAGGGCTATGGTCAGGAGGATAATTCCTGGGTGGTTGCCTCTGATGTGCATGCGGCCGATTTAGTTCGTGCCTTTCACGCTGCTCATCCTGATCACCCTGGTGGTCTTGGTGAGGGTTCGGTGACCCCTCCTTAAGGGGGGGTACTGTTGTGAATTAGACTTTTTGGCTCCCTCTTGTGGTTACTAGTGATATGACTCTGGGATTGTCTTTCCTCAGTTTGGCACCCACCTGGGTCGTTAGTCCAGGGGAGTTGCTATATAAGCTTCCTGGATCCTTAGTCCAGTGCCTGGCATCGTTGTAATCAGATCCTTTCTGTTTGCTCCTGTCTGCTGGTCCGGGTTCGTGCAAAATTAAGCTAAGTCCTGCTTCTTTGTTTTTTGGTTATTTGCTTGCTCTCATTTTTGTCCAGCTTGTACTAAATGTGATTCCTGACCTTGCTGGAAGCTCTAGGGGGCTGGTGTTCTCCCCCCGGGCCGTTAGATGGTTCGGGGGTTCTTGAATATCCAGCGTGGATATTTTGATAGGGTTTTTGCTGACCATATAAGTCATCTTACTATATTCTGCTATTAGCTAGTGGGCCTCTCTTTGCTAAATACCTAGCTCATTCTTACGTTTGTCTTTTCGTCTTACCTCACCGTTATTATTTGTTGGGGGCTTGTATCCAACTTTTGGGGTCTCTTCTCTGGAGGCAAGAAAGGTCTTTCTTTTCCCTTCTAGGGTTAGTTAGTTCTCCGGCTGGCGCGAGACGTCTAGAACCAACGTAGGCACGTTCCCCGGCTGCTACTATTTGTGGTGCTAGGATTAGATATATGGTCAGCTCAGTTACCACTGCCCTATGAGCTGGTTTTTTGTGTTTGCAGACTTAGTAATTATTTCTGAGACCCTCTGCCATTGGGGTCATAACAGTATGCCAGGCCAACATTGAATGTTTAATGCATTGCTGAAGTGGGATTATAAGAAAGGAAATTCTGAGTTTTTTTTTTTTTTTCCTCTCTTCCTCCCCTTTACCTCTGAGTGGCTTGTGCTTGCTGCAGACATGAATGTCCAGACCTTGATTACAAGTGTAGACCAGCTTGCTGCTCGTGTGCAGGGCATACAAGATTTTGTTACCAGTAGTCCAATGTCTGAACCTAAAATACCTATTCCTGAACTGTTTTCTGGAGACCGTTCCCCGGCTGCTGCTATTTGTGGTGCTAGGATTAGATATATGGTCAGCTCAGTTACCACTGCCCTATGAGCTGGTTTTTTGTGTTTGCAGACTTAGTAATTATTTCTGAGACCCTCTGCCATTGGGGTCATAACAGGATCTGCGTCAGCTCTCTTTGTCGTATATCTGCCTTCCACTTTCTGCCACTTACATTGTGTAGTGTCATACAGTGGGCCTGATTTTTGCAGCAGTCTTCCACATAATAAAGGGAAATTTAAATTGCCCCTAAGTGGATCTGCGTCAGTTCTTTTTGTCGTATATCTGCCAGCCACTTTCTGCCACTTACATTCTGTAGTGTAATACAGTGGGCCTGGTTATTTGCAGCAGTCTCCCACATAATAGAGGGAGATTTAAATTGCCCCTAAGTGGTTCTGCATCAGTTCTGTTTGACGTATATCTTCCAGTTAAGTTCTGCCACTTACATTGTGTAGTGTAATACAGTCGGCCTGATTTTTGCAGCAGTCTCCTACATAATAAAGGGAGATTTAAATTGCCCCTAAGTGGATCTGCGTCAGTTCTGTTTGTCGTATATCTGCCTGCCACTTTCTGCCACTTACATTGTGTAGTGTCATACAGCAGGCCTGATTTTTGCAGCAGTCTCCCACATAATAAAAGGAGATTTAAATTGCCCCTAAGTGGATCTCCATCAGTTCTGTTTGTCGTATATCTGCCAGCCACTTTCTGCCACTTACATTGTGTAGTGTATTACAGGGGGCCTGGTTTTTGCAGCAGTCTCCCACATAATAAAGGGAGATTTAAATTGCCACTAAGTGGATCTGCGTCAGTTCTGTTTGTCGTATATCTGCCTGCCACTTTCTGCCACTTACATTGTGTAGTGTAATACAGTGGGCCTGGTTTTTTGCAGCAGTCTCCCACATAATAAAGGGAGATTTAAATTGCCTCTAAGTGGATCTGCGTCAGTTCTGTTTGTCGTATATCTGCCTGCCACTTTCTGCCACTTACATTGTGTAGTGTAATATAGTGGGTCTGATTTTTCAGCAGTCTCCCACATAATAAAGGGAGATTTAAATTGCCCCTAGTGGATCTGCGTCAGTTCTGTTTGTCGCATATCTGCCTTCCACATTCTGCCACTTACATTGTATAGTGTCATACAGCGGGCCTGATTCTTGCAGCAGTCTCCCACATAATAAAGGGAGATTTAAATTGCCACTAAGTGGATCTGCGTCAGTACTGTTTGTCGTATATCTGCCAGACACTTTCTGCAACTTACATTGTGTAGTGGAATACAGCAGGCCTGATTTTTGCAGCAGTCTCCCACACAAAAAAGGGAGATTTAAATTGCCACTAAGTGGATCTGCATCAGCTCTCTTTGTGGTATATCTGCCTTCCATTTTCTGCCTTTTACATTGTGTAGTGTCATACAGTGGGCCTGATTTTTGCAGCAGTCTTCCACATAATAAAGGGAGATTTAAATTGCCCCTAAGTGGATCTGCGTCAGTTCTGTTTGTCGTATATCTGCCAGACACTTTCTACCACTTACATTGTGTAGTGTAATACGGTGGGCCTGGTTATTTGCAGCAGTCTCCCACATAATAGAGGGAGATTTAAATTGCCCCTAAGTGGTTCTGCGTCAGTTCTGTTTGACGTATATCTTCCAGTTACGTTCTGCCACTTACATTGTGTAGTGTAATACAGTGGGCCTGATTTTTGCAGCAGTCTCCTACATAATAAAGGGAGATTTAAATTGCCCCTAAGTGGATCTGCGTCAGTTCTGTTTGTCGTATATCTGGCTGCCACTTTCTGCCACTTACATTGTGTAGTGTCATACAGCAGGCCTGATTTTTGCAGCAGTCTCCCACATAATAAAAGGAGATTTAAATTGCCCCTAAGTGGATCTCCATCAGTTCTGTTTGTCGTATATCTGCCAGCCACTTTCTGCCACTTACATTGTGTAGTGTATTACAGGGGGCCTGGTTTTTGCAGCAGTCTCCCACATAATAAAGGGAGATTTAAATTGCAACTAAGTGGATCTGCGTCAGTTCTGTTTGTCGTATATCTGCCTGCCACTTTCTGCCACTTACATTGTGTAGTGTAATACAGTGGGCCTGGTTTTTTTCAGCAGTCTCCCACATAATAAAGGGAGATTTAAATTGCCTCTAAGTGGATCTGCATCAGTTCTGTTTGTCGTATATCTGCCTGCCACTTTCTGCCACTTACATTGTGTAGTGTAATATAGTGGGCCTGATTTTTCAGCAGTCTCCCACATAATAAAGGGAGATTTAAATTGCCCCTAGTGGATTTGCGTCAGTTCTGTTTGTCGCATATCTGCCTTCCACTTTCTGCCACTTACATTGTATAGTGTCATACAGCGGGCCTGATTCTTGCAGCAGTCTCCCACATAATAAAGGGAGATTTAAATTGCCACTAAGTGGATCTGCGTCAGTACTGTTTGTCGTATATCTGCCAGACACTTTCTGCAACTTACATTGTGTAGTGGAATACAGCAGGCCTGATTTTTGCAGCAGTCTCCCACACAAAAAAGGGAGATTTAAATTGCCACTAAGTGGATCTGCATCAGCTCTCTTTGTGGTATATCTGCCTTCCACTTTATGCCTTTTACATTGTGTAGTGTCATACAGTGGGCCTGATTTTTGCAGCAGTCTTCCACATAATAAAGGGAGATTTAAATTGCCCCTAAGTGGATCTGCATCATTTCTGTTTGTCGTATATCTGCCAGACACTTTCTGCCACTTACATTGTGTAGTGTAATACAGTGGGCCTGGTTATTTGCAGCAGTCTCCCACATAATAGTGGGAGATTTAAATTGCCCCTAAGTGGTTCTGCGTCAGTTCTGTTTGACGTATATCTTCCAGTTACGTTCTGCCACTTACATTGTGTAGTGTAATACAGTGGGCCTGATTTTTGCAGCAGTCTCCTACATAATAAAGGGAGATTTAAATTGCCCCTAAGTGGATCTGCGTCAGTTCTGTTTGTCGTATATCTGCCTGCCACTTTCTGCCACTTACATTGTGTAGTGTCATACAGCAGGCCTGATTTTTGCAGCAGTCTCCCACATAATAAAAGGAGATTTAAATTGCCCCTAAGTGGATCTCCATCAGTTCTGTTTGTCGTATATCTGCCAGCCACTTTCTGCCACTTACATTGTGTAGTGTATTACAGGGGGCCTGGTTTTTGAAGCAGTCTCCCACATAATAAAGGGAGATTTAAATTGCCACTAAGTGGATCTGCGTCAGTTCTGTTTGTCGTAAATCTGCCTGCCACTTTCTGCCACTTACATTGTGTAGTGTAATACAGTGGGCCTGATTTTTCAGCAGTCTCCCACATAATAAAGGGAGATTTAAATTGCTCCTAAGTGGATCTGCGTCAGTTCTGTTTGTCGCATATCTGCCTTCCACTTTCTGCCACTTACATTGTATAGTGTCATACAGCGGGCCTGATTCTTCTAGCAGTCTCCCACATAATAAAGGGAGATTTAAATTGCCACTAAGTGGATCTGCTTCAGTACTGTTTGTCGTATATCTGCCAGCCACTTTCTGCAACTTACATTGTGTAGTGTAATACAGCAGGCCTGATTTTTGCAGCAGTCTCCCACACAAAAAAGGGAGATTTAAATTGCCACTAAGTGGATCTGCGTCAGCTCTCTTTGTCGCATATCTGCCTTCCACTTTCTGCCACTCAAATTGTGTAGTGTCATACAGTGGGCCTGATTTTTGCACCAGTCTTCCACATTATGAAGGGAGATTTAAATTGACCCTAAGTGGATCTGCGTCATTTCTGTTTGTCGTATATCTGCCAGCCACTTTCTGCCACTTACATTGTGTAGTGTAATACAGTGGGCCTGGTTATTTGCAGCAGTCTCCCACATAATAGAGGGAGATTTAAATTGCCCCTAAGTGGTTCTGCGTCAGTTCTGTTTGACGCATATCTTCTAGTTACGTTCTGCCACTTACATTGTGTAGTGTAATACAGCGGGCCTGATTTTTGCAGCAGTCTCCTACATAATAAAGGGAGATTTAAATTGCCCCTAAGTGGATCTGCGTCAGTTCTGTTTGTCGTATATCTGCCTGCCACTTTCTGCCACTTACATTGTGTAGTGTCATACAGCAGGCCTGATTTTTGCAGCAGTCTCCCCCATAATAAAGGGAGATTTAAATTGCCCCTAAGTGGATCTCCATCAGTTCTGTTTGTCGTATATCTGCCAGCCACTTTCTGCCACTTACATTGTGTAGTGTATTACAGGGGGCCTGGTTTTTGAAGCAGTCTCCCACATAATAAAGGGAGATTTAAATTGCCACTAAGTGGATCTGCGTCAGTTTTGTTTGTCGTATATCTGCCTGCCACTTTCTGCCACTTACATTGTGTAGTGTAATACAGTGGGCCTGGTTTTTGCAGCAGTCTCCCACATAATAAAGGGAGATTTAAATTGCCTCTAAGTGGATCTGCTTCAGTTCTGTTTGTCATATATCTGCCTGCCACTTTCTGCCACTTACATTGTGTAGTGTAATACAGTGGGCCTGATTTTTCAGCAGTCTCCCACATAATAAAGGGAGATTTAAATTGCCCCTAAGTGGATCTCCATCAGTTCTGTTTGTCGTATATCTGCCTGCCACTTTCTGCCACTTACATTGTGTAGTGTAATATAGTGGGTCTGATTTTTCAGCAGTCTCCCACATAATAAAGGGAGATTTAAATTGCCCCTAGTGGATCTGCGTCAGTTCTGTTTGTCGCATATCTGCCTTCCACATTCTGCCACTTACATTGTATAGTGTCATACAGCGGGCCTGATTCTTGCAGCAGTCTCCCACATAATAAAGGGAGATTTAAATTGCCACTAAGTGGATCTGCGTCAGTACTGTTTGTCGTATATCTGCCAGACACTTTCTGCAACTTACATTGTGTAGTGGAATACAGCAGGCCTGATTTTTGCAGCAGTCTCCCACACAAAAAAGGGAGATTTAAATTGCCACTAAGTGGATCTGCATCAGCTCTCTTTGTGGTATATCTGCCTTCCATTTTCTGCCTTTTACATTGTGTAGTGTCATACAGTGGGCCTGATTTTTGCAGCAGTCTTCCACATAATAAAGGGAGATTTAAATTGCCCCTAAGTGGATCTGCGTCAGTTCTGTTTGTCGTATATCTGCCAGACACTTTCTACCACTTACATTGTGTAGTGTAATACGGTGGGCCTGGTTATTTGCAGCAGTCTCCCACATAATAGAGGGAGATTTAAATTGCCCCTAAGTGGTTCTGCGTCAGTTCTGTTTGACGTATATCTTCCAGTTACGTTCTGCCACTTACATTGTGTAGTGTAATACAGTGGGCCTGATTTTTGCAGCAGTCTCCTACATAATAAAGGGAGATTTAAATTGCCCCTAAGTGGATCTGCGTCAGTTCTGTTTGTCGTATATCTGGCTGCCACTTTCTGCCACTTACATTGTGTAGTGTCATACAGCAGGCCTGATTTTTGCAGCAGTCTCCCACATAATAAAAGGAGATTTAAATTGCCCCTAAGTGGATCTCCATCAGTTCTGTTTGTCGTATATCTGCCAGCCACTTTCTGCCACTTACATTGTGTAGTGTATTACAGGGGGCCTGGTTTTTGCAGCAGTCTCCCACATAATAAAGGGAGATTTAAATTGCAACTAAGTGGATCTGCGTCAGTTCTGTTTGTCGTATATCTGCCTGCCACTTTCTGCCACTTACATTGTGTAGTGTAATACAGTGGGCCTGGTTTTTTTCAGCAGTCTCCCACATAATAAAGGGAGATTTAAATTGCCTCTAAGTGGATCTGCATCAGTTCTGTTTGTCGTATATCTGCCTGCCACTTTCTGCCACTTACATTGTGTAGTGTAATATAGTGGGCCTGATTTTTCAGCAGTCTCCCACATAATAAAGGGAGATTTAAATTGCCCCTAGTGGATCTGCGTCAGTTCTGTTTGTCGCATATCTGCCTTCCACTTTCTGCCACTTACATTGTATAGTGTCATACAGCGGGCCTGATTCTTGCAGCAGTCTCCCACATAATAAAGGGAGATTTAAATTGCCACTAAGTGGATCTGCGTCAGTACTGTTTGTCGTATATCTGCCAGACACTTTCTGCAACTTACATTGTGTAGTGGAATACAGCAGGCCTGATTTTTGCAGCAGTCTCCCACACAAAAAAGGGAGATTTAAATTGCCACTAAGTGGATCTGCATCAGCTCTCTTTGTGGTATATCTGCCTTCCACTTTATGCCTTTTACATTGTGTAGTGTCATACAGTGGGCCTGATTTTTGCAGCAGTCTTCCACATAATAAAGGGAGATTTAAATTGCCCCTAAGTGGATCTGCATCATTTCTGTTTGTCGTATATCTGCCAGACACTTTCTGCCACTTACATTGTGTAGTGTAATACAGTGGGCCTGGTTATTTGCAGCAGTCTCCCACATAATAGTGGGAGATTTAAATTGCCCCTAAGTGGTTCTGCGTCAGTTCTGTTTGACGTATATCTTCCAGTTACGTTCTGCCACTTACATTGTGTAGTGTAATACAGTGGGCCTGATTTTTGCAGCAGTCTCCTACATAATAAAGGGAGATTTAAATTGCCCCTAAGTGGATCTGCGTCAGTTCTGTTTGTCGTATATCTGCCTGCCACTTTCTGCCACTTACATTGTGTAGTGTCATACAGCAGGCCTGATTTTTGCAGCAGTCTCCCACATAATAAAAGGAGATTTAAATTGCCCCTAAGTGGATCTCCATCAGTTCTGTTTGTCGTATATCTGCCAGCCACTTTCTGCCACTTACATTGTGTAGTGTATTACAGGGGGCCTGGTTTTTGAAGCAGTCTCCCACATAATAAAGGGAGATTTAAATTGCCACTAAGTGGATCTGCGTCAGTTCTGTTTGTCGTAAATCTGCCTGCCACTTTCTGCCACTTACATTGTGTAGTGTAATACAGTGGGCCTGATTTTTCAGCAGTCTCCCACATAATAAAGGGAGATTTAAATTGCTCCTAAGTGGATCTGCGTCAGTTCTGTTTGTCGCATATCTGCCTTCCACTTTCTGCCACTTACATTGTATAGTGTCATACAGCGTGCCTGATTCTTCTAGCAGTCTCCCACATAATAAAGGGAGATTTAAATTGCCACTAAGTGGATCTGCTTCAGTACTGTTTGTCGTATATCTGCCAGCCACTTTCTGCAACTTACATTGTGTAGTGTAATACAGCAGGCCTGATTTTTGCAGCAGTCTCCCACACAAAAAAGGGAGATTTAAATTGCCACTAAGTGGATCTGCGTCAGCTCTCTTTGTCGCATATCTGCCTTCCACTTTCTGCCACTCAAATTGTGTAGTGTCATACAGTGGGCCTGATTTTTGCACCAGTCTTCCACATTATGAAGGGAGATTTAAATTGACCCTAAGTGGATCTGCGTCATTTCTGTTTGTCGTATATCTGCCAGCCACTTTCTGCCACTTACATTGTGTAGTGTAATACAGTGGGCCTGGTTATTTGCAGCAGTCTCCCACATAATAGAGGGAGATTTAAATTGCACCTAAGTGGTTCTGCGTCAGTTCTGTTTGACGCATATCTTCTAGTTACGTTCTGCCACTTACATTGTGTAGTGTAATACAGCGGGCCTGATTTTTGCAGCAGTCTCCTACATAATAAAGGGAGATTTAAATTGCCCCTAAGTGGATCTGCGTCAGTTCTGTTTGTCGTATATCTGCCTGCCACTTCCTGCCACTTACATTGTGTAGTGTCATACAGCAGGCCTGATTTTTGCAGCAGTCTCCCACATAATAAAGGGAGATTTAAATTGCCCCTAAGTGGATCTCCATCAGTTCTGTTTGTCGTATATCTGCCAGCCACTTTCTGCCACTTACATTGTGTAGTGTATTACAGGGGGCCTGGTTTTTGCAGCAGTCTCCCACATAATAAAGGGAGATTTAAATTGCCACTAAGTGGATCTGCGTCAGTACTGTTTGTCGTATATCTGCCAGACACTTTCTGCAACTTACATTGTGTAGTGGAATACAGCAGGCCTGATTTTTGCAGCAGTCTCCCACACAAAAAAGGGAGATTTAAATTGCCACTAAGTGGATCTGCATCAGCTCTCTTTGTGGTATATCTGCCTTCCACTTTCTGCCTTTTACATTGTGCAGTGTCATACAGTGGGCCTGATTTTTGCAGCAGTCTTCCACATAATAAAGGGAGATTTAAATTGCCCCTAAGTGGATCTGCGTCAGTTCTGTTTGTCGTATATCTGCCAGACTCTTTCTGCCACTTACATTGTGTAGTGTAATACAGTGGGCCTGATTTTTCAGCAGTCTCCCACATAATAAAGGAAGATTTAAATTGCTCCTAAGTGGATCTGCGTCAGTTCTGTTTGTCGCATATCTGCCTTCCACTTTCTGCCACTTACATTGTATAGTGTCATACAGCGGGCCTGATTCTTCTAGCAGTCTCCCACATAATAAAGGGAGATTTAAATTGCCACTAAGTGGATCTGCTTCAGTACTGTTTGTCGTATATCTGCCTGCCACTTTCTGCAACTTACATTGTGTAGTGTAATACAGCAGGCCTGATTTTTGCAGCAGTCTCCCACACAAAAAAGGGAGATTTAAATTGCCACTAAGTGGATCTGCGTCAGCTCTCTTTGTCGCATATCTGCCTTCCACTTTCTGCCACTCACATTGTGTAGTGTCATACAGTGGGCCTGATTTTTGCACCAGTCTTCCACATAATGAAGGGAGATTTAAATTGACCCTAAGTGGATCTGCGTCATTTCTGTTTGTCGTATATCTGCCAGCCACTTTCTGCCACTTACATTGTGTAGTGTAATACAGTGGGCCTGGTTATTTGCAGCAGTCTCCCACATAATAGAGGGAGATTTAAATTGCCCCTAAGTGGTTCTGCTTCAGTTCTGTTTGACGTATATCTTCTAGTTACGTTCTGCCACTTACATTGTGTAGTGTAATACAGCGGGCCTGATTTTTGCAGCAGTCTCCTACATAATAAAGGGAGATTTAAATTGCCCCTAAGTGGATCTGCGTCATTTCTGTTTGTCGTATATCTGCCTGCCACTTTCTGCCACTTACATTGTGTAGTGTCATACAGCAGGCCTGATTTTTGCAGCAGTCTCCCACATAATAAAGGGAGATTTAAATTGCCCCTAAGTGGATCTCCATCAGTTCTGTTTGTCGTATATCTGCCTGCCACTTTCTGCCACTTACATTGTGTAGTGTATTACAGGGGGCCTGGTTTTTGAAGCAGTCTCCCACATAATAAAGGGAGATTTAAATTGCCACTAAGTGGATCTGCGTCAGTTCTGTTTGTCGCATATCTGCCTTCCACTTTCTGCCACTTACATTGTATAGTGTCATACAGCGGGCCTGATTCTTCTAGCAGTCTCCCACATAATAAAGGGAGATTTAAATTGCCACTAAGTGGATCTGCGTCAGTTCTGTTTGTCGTATGTCTGCCTGCCACTTTCTGCCACTTACATTGTGTAGTGTCATACAGCAGGCCTGATTTTTGCAGCAGTCTCCCACATAATAAAGGGAGTTTTAAATTGCCCCTAAGTGGATCTCCATCAGTTCTGTTTGTCGTATATCTGCCAGCCACTTTCTGCCACTTACATTGTGTAGTGTATTACACGGGGCCTGGTTTTTGAAGCAGTCTCCCACATAATAAAGGGAGATTTAAATTGCCACTAAGTGGATCTGCGTCAGTTTTGTTTGTCGTATATCTGCCTGCCACTTTCTGCCACTTACATTGTGTAGTGTAATACAGTGGGCCTGGTTTTTTGCAGCAGTCTCCCACATAATAAAGGGAGATTTAAATTGCCTCTAAGTGGATCTGCTTCAGTTCTGTTTGTCGTATATCTGCCTGCCACTTTCTGCCACTTACATTGTGTAGTGTAATACAGTGGGCCTGATTTTTCAGCAGTCTCCCACATAATAAAGGGAGATTTAAATTGCCCCTAAGTGGATCTCCGTCAGTTCTGTTTGTCGCATATCTGCCTTCCACTTTCTGCCACTTACATTGTATAGTGTCATACAGCGGGCCTGATTCTTCTAGCAGTCTCCCACATAATAAAGGGAGATTTAAATTGCCACTAAGTGGATCTGCTTCAGTACTGTTTGTCGTATATCTGCCAGCCACTTTCTGCAACTTACATTGTGTAGTGTAATACAGCAGGCCTGATTTTTGCTGCAGTCTCCCACACAAAAAAGGGAGATTTAAATTGCCACTAAGTGGATCCGCGTCAGCTCTCTTTGTCGCATATCTGCCTTCCACTTTCTGCCACTCACATTGTGTAGTGTCATACAGTGGGCCTGATTTTTGCACCAGTCTTCCACATAATGAAGGGAGATTTAAATTGACCCTAAGTGGATCTGCGTCATTTCTGTTTGTCGTATATCTGCCATCCACTTTCTGCCACTTACATTGTGTAGTGTAATACAGTGGGCCTGGTTATTTGCAGCAGTCTCCCACATAATAGAGGGAGATTTAAATTGCCCCTAAGTGGTTCTGCGTCAGTTCTGTTTGACGTATATCTTCTAGTTACGTTCTGCCACTTACATTGTGTAGTGTAATACAGCGGGCCTGATTTTTGCAGCAGTCTCCTACATAAGAAAGGGAGATTTAAATTGCCCCTAAGTGGATCTGCGTCAGTTCTGTTTGTCGTATATCTGCCTGCCACTTTCTGCCACTTACATTGTGTAGTGTCATACAGCAGGCCTGATTTTTGCAGCAGTCTTCCACATAATGAAGGGAGATTTAAATTGACCCTAAGTGGATCTGCGTCATTTCTGTTTGTCGTATATCTGCCATCCACTTTCTGCCACTTACATTGTGTAGTGTAATACAGTGGGCCTGGTTATTTGCAGCAGTCTCCCACATAATAGAGGGAGATTTAAATTGCCCCTAAGTGGTTCTGCGTCAGTTCTGTTTGACGTATATCTTCTAGTTACGTTCTGCCACTTACATTGTGTAGTGTAATACAGCGGGCCTGATTTTTGCAGCAGTCTCCTACATAATAAAGGGAGATTTAAATTGCCCCTAAGTGGATCTGCGTCAGTTCTGTTTGTCGTATATCTGCCTGCCACTTTCTGCCACTTACATTGTGTAGTGTCATACAGCAGGCCTGATTTTTGCAGCAGTCTCCCACATAATAAAGGGAGATTTACATTGCCGCTAAGTGGATCTCCATCAGTCCTGTTTGTCGTATATCTGCCAGCCACTTTCTGCCACTTACATTGTGTAGTGTATTACAGGGGGCCTGGTTTTTGAAGCAGTCTCCCACATAATAAAGGGAGATTTAAATTGCCACTAAGTGGATCTGCGTCAGTTTTGTTTGTCGTATATCTGCCTGCCACTTTCTGCCACTTACATTGTGTAGTGTCATACAGTGGGCCTGGTTTTTTGCAGCAGTCTCCCACATAATAAAGGGAGATTTAAATTGCCACTAAGTGGATCTGCTTCAGTTCTGTTTGTCGTATATCTGCCTGCCACTTTCTGCCACTTACATTGTGTAGTGTAATACAGTGGGCCTGGTTATTTGCAGCAGTCTCCCACATAATAGAGGGAGATTTAAATTGCCCCTAAGTGGTTCTGCGTCAGTTCTGTTTGACGTATATCTTCCAGTTACATTCTGCCACTTACATTGTGTAGTGTAATACAGAGGGCCTGATTTTTGCAGCAGTCTCCTACATAATAAAGGGAGATTTAAATTGCCCCTAAGTGGATCTGCGTCATTTCTGTTTGTCGTATATCTGCCTGCCACTTTCTGCCACTTACATTGTGTAGTGTCATACAGCAGGCCTGATTTTTGCAGCAGTCTCCCACATAATAAAGGGAGATTTAAATTGCCCCTAAGTGGATCTCCATCAGTTCTGTTTGTCGTATATCTGCCTGCCACTTTCTGCCACTTACATTGTGTAGTGTATTACAGGGGGCCTGGTTTTTGAAGCAGTCTCCCACATAATAAAGGGAGATTTAAATTGCCACTAAGTGGATCTGCGTCAGTTCTGTTTGTCGCATATCTGCCTTCCACTTTCTGCCACTTACATTGTATAGTGTCATACAGCGGGCCTGATTCTTCTAGCAGTCTCCCACATAATAAAGGGAGATTTAAATTGCCACTAAGTGGATCTGCGTCAGTTCTGTTTGTCGTATGTCTGCCTGCCACTTTCTGCCACTTACATTGTGTAGTGTCATACAGCAGGCCTGATTTTTGCAGCAGTCTCCCACATAATAAAGGGAGTTTTAAATTGCCCCTAAGTGGATCTCCATCAGTTCTGTTTGTCGTATATCTGCCAGCCACTTTCTGCCACTTACATTGTGTAGTGTATTACACGGGGCCTGGTTTTTGAAGCAGTCTCCCACATAATAAAGGGAGATTTAAATTGCCACTAAGTGGATCTGCGTCAGTTTTGTTTGTCGTATATCTGCCTGCCACTTTCTGCCACTTACATTGTGTAGTGTAATACAGTGGGCCTGGTTTTTTGCAGCAGTCTCCCACATAATAAAGGGAGATTTAAATTGCCTCTAAGTGGATCTGCTTCAGTTCTGTTTGTCGTATATCTGCCTGCCACTTTCTGCCACTTACATTGTGTAGTGTAATACAGTGGGCCTGATTTTTCAGCAGTCTCCCACATAATAAAGGGAGATTTAAATTGCCCCTAAGTGGATCTCCGTCAGTTCTGTTTGTCGCATATCTGCCTTCCACTTTCTGCCACTTACATTGTATAGTGTCATACAGCGGGCCTGATTCTTCTAGCAGTCTCCCACATAATAAAGGGAGATTTAAATTGCCACTAAGTGGATCTGCTTCAGTACTCTTTGTCGTATATCTGCCAGCCACTTTCTGCAACTTACATTGTGTAGTGTAATACAGCAGGCCTGATTTTTGCTGCAGTCTCCCACACAAAAAAGGGAGATTTAAATTGCCACTAAGTGGATCCGCGTCAGCTCTCTTTGTCGCATATCTGCCTTCCACTTTCTGCCACTCACATTGTGTAGTGTCATACAGTGGGCCTGATTTTTGCACCAGTCTTCCACATAATGAAGGGAGATTTAAATTGACCCTAAGTGGATCTGCGTCATTTCTGTTTGTCGTATATCTGCCATCCACTTTCTGCCACTTACATTGTGTAGTGTAATACAGTGGGCCTGGTTATTTGCAGCAGTCTCCCACATAATAGAGGGAGATTTAAATTGCCCCTAAGTGGTTCTGCGTCAGTTCTGTTTGACGTATATCTTCTAGTTACGTTCTGCCACTTACATTGTGTAGTGTAATACAGCGGGCCTGATTTTTGCAGCAGTCTCCTACATAATAAAGGGAGATTTAAATTGCCCCTAAGTGGATCTGCGTCAGTTCTGTTTGTCGTATATCTGCCTGCCACTTTCTGCCACTTACATTGTGTAGTGTCATACAGCAGGCCTGATTTTTGCAGCAGTCTTCCACATAATGAAGGGAGATTTAAATTGACCCTAAGTGGATCTGCGTCATTTCTGTTTGTCGTATATCTGCCATCCGCTTTCTGCCACTTACATTGTGTAGTGTAATACAGTGGGCCTGGTTATTTGCAGCAGTCTCCCACATAATAGAGGGAGATTTAAATTGCCCCTAAGTGGTTCTGCGTCAGTTCTGTTTGACGTATATCTTCTAGTTACGTTCTGCCACTTACATTGTGTAGTGTAATACAGCGGGCCTGATTTTTGCAGCAGTCTCCTACATAATAAAGGGAGATTTAAATTGCCCCTAAGTGGATCTGCGTCAGTTCTGTTTGTCGTATATCTGCCTGCCACTTTCTGCCACTTACATTGTGTAGTGTCATACAGCAGGCCTGATTTTTGCAGCAGTCTCCCACATAATAAAGGGAGATTTACATTGCCGCTAAGTGGATCTCCATCAGTCCTGTTTGTCGTATATCTGCCAGCCACTTTCTGCCACTTACATTGTGTAGTGTATTACAGGGGGCCTGGTTTTTGAAGCAGTCTCCCACATAATAAAGGGAGATTTAAATTGCCACTAAGTGGATCTGCGTCAGTTTTGTTTGTCGTATATCTGCCTGCCACTTTCTGCCACTTACATTGTGTAGTGTCATACAGTGGGCCTGGTTTTTTGCAGCAGTCTCCCACATAATAAAGGGAGATTTAAATTGCCACTAAGTGGATCTGCTTCAGTTCTGTTTGTCGTATATCTGCCTGCCACTTTCTGCCACTTACATTGTGTAGTGTAATACAGTGGGCCTGATTTTTCAGCAGTCTCCCACATAATAAAGGGAGATTTAAATTGCCTCTAAGTGGATCTGCGTCAGTTCTGTTTGTCGTATATCTGCCTGCCACTTTCTGCCACTTACATTGTGTAGTGTAATATAGTGGGTCTGATTTTTCAGCAGTCTCCCACATAATAAAGGGAGATTTAAATTGCCCCTAGTGGATCTGCGTCAGTTCTGTTTGCCGCATATCTGCCTTCCACTTTCTGCCACTTACATTGTATAGTGTCATACAGCGGGCCTGATTCTTGCAGCAGTCTCCCACATAATAAAGGGAGATTTAAATTGCCACTAAGTGGATCTGCGTCAGTACTCTTTGTCGTATATCTGCCAGACACTTTCTGCAACTTACATTGTGTAGTGGAATACAGCAGGCCTGATTTTTGCAGCAGTCTCCCACACAAAAAAGGGAGATTTAAATTGCCACTAAGTGGATCTGCATCAGCTCTCTTTGTGGTATATCTGCCTTCCACTTTCTGCCTTTTACATTGTGTTGTGTCATACAGTGGGCCTGATTTTTGCAGCAGTCTTCCACATAATAAAGGGAGATTTAAATTGCCCCTAAGTGGATCTGCGTCAGTTCTGTTTGTCGTATATCTGCCAGACACTTTCTGCCACTTACATTGTGTAGTGTAATACAGTGGGCCTGGTTATTTGCAGCAGTCTCCTACATAATAGAGGGAGATTTAAATTGCCCCTAAGTGGTTCTGCGTCAGTTCTGTTTGACGTATATCTTCCAGTTATGTTCTGCCACTTACATTGTGTAGTGTAATACAGTGGGCCTGATCTTTGCAGCAGTCTCCTACATAATAAAGGGAGATTTAAATTGCCCCTAAGTGGATCTGCGTCAGTTCTGTTTGTCATATATCTGCCTGCCACTTTCTGCCACTTACATTGTGTAGTGTCATACAGCAGGCCTGATTTTTGCAGCAGTCTCCCACATAATAAAAGGAGATTTAAATTGCCCCTAAGTGGATCTCCATCAGTTCTGTTTGTCGTATATCTGCCAGCCACTTTCTGCCACTTACATTGTGTAGTGTATTACAGGGGGCCTGGTTTTTGCAGCAGTCTCCCACATAATAAAGGGAGATTTAAATTGCCACTAAGTGGATCTGCGTCAGTTCTGTTTGTCGTATATCTGCCTGCCACTTTCTGCTACTTACATTGTGTAGTGTAATACAGTGGGCCTGATTTTTTGCAGCAGTCTCCCACATAATAAAGGGAGATTTAAATTGCCTCTAAGTGGATCTGCGTCAGTTCTGTTTGTCGTATATCTGCCTGCCACTTTCTGCCACTTACATTGTGTAGTGTAATACAGTGGGCCTGATTTTTCAGCAGTCTCCCACATAATAAAGGGAGATTTAAATTGCTCCTAAGTGGATCTGTGTCAGTTCTGTTTGTCGCATATCTGCCTTCCACTTTCTGCCACTTACATTGTATAGTTTCATACAGCGGGCCTGATTCTTCTAGCAGTCTCCCACATAATAAAGGGAGATTTAAATTGCCACTAAGTGGATCTGCTTCAGTACTGTTTGTCGTATATCTGCCAGCCACTTTCTGAAACTTACATTGTGTAGTGTAATACAGCAGGCCTGATTTTTGCAGTAGTCTCCCACACAAAAAGGGAGATTTAAATTGCCACTAAGTGGATCTGCGTCAGCTCTCTTTGTCGCATATCTGCCTTCCACTTTCTGCCACTCACATTGTGTAGTGTCATACAGTGGGCCTGATTTTTGCACCAGTCTTCCACATAATGAAGGGAGATTTAAATTGACCCTAAGTGGATCTGCGTCATTTCTGTTTGTCGTATATCTGCCAGCCACTTTCTGCCACTTACATTGTGTAGTGTAATACAGTGGGCCTGGTTATTTGCAGCAGTCTCCCACATAATAGAGGGAGATTTAAATTGCCCCTAAGTGGTTCTGCGTCAGTTCTGTTTAACTTATATCTTCTAGTTACGTTCTGCCACTTACATTGTGTAGTGTAATACAGCGGGCCTGATTTTTGCAGCAGTCTCCTACATAATGAAGGGAGATTTAAATTGCCCCTAAGTGGATCTGCGTCAGTTCTGTTTGTCGTATATCTGCCTGCCACTTTCTGCCACTTACATTGTGTAGTGTCATACAGCAGGCCTGATTTTTGCAGCAGTCTCCCACATAATAAAGGGAGATTTAAATCGCCCCTAAGTGGATCTCCATCTGTTCTGTTTGTCGTATATCTGCCAGCCACTTTCTGCCACTTACATTGTGTAGTGTATTACAGGGGGCCTGGTTTTTGAAGCAGTCTCCCACATAATAAAGGGAGATTTAAATTGCCACTAAGTGGATCTGTGTCAGTTTTGTTTGTCGTATATCTGCCTGCCACTTTCTGCCACTTACATTGTGTAGTGTAATACAGTGGGCCTGGTTTTTTGCAGCAGTCTCCCACATAATAAAGGGAGATTTAAATTGCCTCTAAGTGGATCTGCTTCAGTTCTGTTTGTTGTATATCTGCCTGCCACTTTCTGCCACTTACATTGTGTAGTGTAATACAGTGGGCCTGATTTTTCAGCAGTCTCCCACATAATAAAGGGAGATTTAAATTGCCCCTAAGTGGATCTCCGTCAGTTCTGTTTGTCGCATATCTGCCTTCCACTTTCTGCCACTTACATTGTATAGTGTCATACAGCGGGCCTGATTCTTGCAGCAGTCTCCCACATAATAAAGGGAGATTTAAATTGCCACTAATTGGATCTGCGTCAGTACTGTTTGTCGTATATCTGCCAGCCACTTTCTGCAACTTACATTGTGTAGTGGAATACAGCAGGCCTGATTTTTGCAGCAGTCTCCCACACAAAAAAGGGAGATTTAAATTGCCACTAAGTGGATCTGTGTCAGCTCTCTTTGTCGTATATCTGCCTTCCACTTTCTGCCATTTACATTGTGTAGTGTCATACAGTGGGCCTGATTTTTGCAGCAGTCTTCCACATAATAAAGGGAGATTTAAATTGCCCCTAAGTGGATCTGCGTCAGTACTGTTTGTCGTATATCTGCCAGCCACTTTCTGCAACTTACATTGTGTAGTGGAATACAGCAGGCCTGATTTTTGCAGCAGTCTCCCACACAAAAAAGGGAGATTTAAATTGCCACTAAGTGGATCTGTGTCAGCTCTCTTTGTCGTATATCTGCCTTCCACTTTCTGCCATTTACATTGTGTAGTGTCATACAGTGGGCCTGATTTTTGCAGCAGTCTTCCACATAATAAAGGGAGATTTAAATTGCCCCTAAGTGGATCTGCGTCAGTTCTGTTTGTCGTATATCTGCCAGCCACTTTCTGCCACTTACATTGTGTAGTGTAATACAGTGGGCCTGGTTATTTGCAGCAGTCTCCCACATAATAGAGGGAGATTTAAATTGCCCCTAAGTGGTTCTGCGTCAGTTCTGTTTGACGTATATCTTCCAGTTACATTCTGCCACTTACATTGTGTAGTGTAATACAGAGGGCCTGATTTTTGCAGCAGTCTCCTACATAATAAAGGGAGATTTAAATTGCCCCTAAGTGGATCTGCATCAGTTCTGTTTGTTGTATATCTGCCTGCCACTTTCTGCCACTTACATTGTGTAGTGTCATACAGCAGGCCTGATTTTTGCAGCAGTCTCCCACATAATAAAGGGAGATTTAAATTGCCCCTAA
The DNA here is from genome assembly GCF_051348905.1 of Ranitomeya variabilis. Taxonomy (NCBI): domain Eukaryota; kingdom Metazoa; phylum Chordata; class Amphibia; order Anura; family Dendrobatidae; genus Ranitomeya; species Ranitomeya variabilis. The sequence continues at coordinate 294,028,629 of NC_135236.1, read as the reverse complement.
GTGGATCTCCATCAGTTCTGTTTGTCGTACATCTGCCAGCCACTTTCTGCCTCTTACATTGTGTAGTGTATTTCACGGGGCCTGGTTTTTGCAGCAGTCTCCCACATAATAAAGGGAGATTTAAATTGCCATTAAGTGGATCTGCGTCAGTTCTGTTTGTCGTATATCTGCCTTCCACTTTCTGCCACTTACATTGTGTAGTGTCATACAGTGGGCCTGATTTTTGCAGCAGTCTCCCACATAATAAAGGGAGATTTAAATTGCCATTAAGTGGATCTACGTCAGTTCTGTTTGTCGTATATCTGCCAGCCACTTTCTGCCACTTACATTGTGTAGTGTAATACAGTTGGCCTCGTTTTTGCAGCAGTCTCCCACACAAGAAAGGGAGATTTAAATTCTCAACAAGATTATATACACCTTCTACCTTGTTTTATAGTACTATATAACGGTTGTTAGTTTGGTTACATTTTCCCAAAAATGAGAAATTCTGGTGGAAGAGGCCGTGGGCGGTCATTGCCAACTGGTGGTAGTGGGAAAAGCAAAATAGCAGCTAAGGCTCGAGTTGTTCAGACAGCATCGTTGTCTGGCTACACAAGGCCTCGAAGGCTCCCTTATCTGGGAGTAGGAAAACCGCTTTTAAAGCCGGAGCAGCAGGAACAAGTTTTGGCTTTCATTGCTGACTCAGCCTCTAGCTCTTTCGCCTCCTCTTCTGAAAGTTCGAAATATAAAAGCAGCGAGTCGTCAGTGGATGCTCCCGGTCAGGAACAAGTCGCTTCCTTGTGTCCTTCACCCAAAGCAAAAGTGAAGGATGCGGCAGGCAACACTGCAGTTTACTCCATGGGGCTCTTTACGCATACCGTGCCAGGGTTAGAAAGGGAAATAGTTAACAGCCCATTACAATATGAATTGGACATGGAGTGCACAGATGCACAGCCACAGTTAGATTATTATGCTGTTCCATTGACTCTGATCACTACATTGCCCTCGCAGTGTACTGAGCCAGAATCTGACCCTGATGAGACTATGGTGTCCCATCCCAAATGCTATAGCACCTTACACGGTGACACAGAGGACAGTGCACAGGCCATTGAAGAGGAGGTGGTAGATGACCCAGTTGTTGGCCCAGATTGGCAGCCATTGGGGGAACAGGGTGCCGCTGGCAGTAGCTCTGAAGTGGAGGAGGATGATCCACAGCAGGCATCAACATAGCAACGGCTTTCATCTGGCAGACCCATATCAGGCCCAAAACATGTGTCTAAAACAAAAACAGTTTTAGGCCTATCCGGTGAAAGTAGTACAGTGTGCAATGCCTGAAAAGGTATTCGATAGTAGGAAGAGTGCAGTGTGGCAATTTTTTAACCAAGATCCGAATGATCAGTGCAAAGTTATCTGTAAGAAATACTCAAAGACCTTTAGCAGAGGGAAGAATTCCCTAAATTTAAATACAACGTGCATGCGTAGACATTTAACCAGCATGCACTTGCAAGCCTGGACTAACTACCAAATGTCCCGTAACATTGGTGCACCTGCTCAGAATGAAGGTAGTCAGCAACGCTACATTGCTTACCACCTGCAGCAAATGTGGAGGTATCGTCGCAAGGCCTAGGCAGTTAGGGAATCACCAGGTTCTTGGGAGGAAACACTGCATGTAGGCCAACATCAAGAATACCATCACCAACCCTCTCTCAATCTGCCATGTCCACCACCACCCCCGCTAGTTCCACCATATGCAGCTCTCCAGTCCAGCTCACCCTACAAGAGACTCTCATTAGTAAAAGGAAGTACTCATCCTCTCATCTGCGTACACAGAGTTTGAATGCCCACATTGCTAGACTAATCTCGTTAGAGATGATGCCCCACCGGTTGGTTGAAAGCGAAGCTTTCAAAGCCCTGATAGCCTACGCAGTACCACGCTATGACCTACTCAGTCGACACTTCTTTGCGAGAAAAGCCATCCCAGCCCTTCACCAGCATGTCAAAGACCGCATTGTCCATGCACTCAGGCAATCAGTCCGTAGAAAGGTGCACCTCACAACAGATGCATGGACCAGTAGGCATGGCCAGGGACGTTACGTGTCCATCATGGCGCACTGTGTTAATGTGGTGGATACAGGGTCAGCCATAGTGGGACAGTTCTGCCTAGCCCACGGTCTAGGAAACAGTTGGCTGTAGGCGTTTGACTCCCCTCCTCCTCCTCCTCCAGAAGTGAAAGGTCGTCCACAGAGCGCAGTCACCCTACCACTCCATCCACAGCTGCCAGTCTTGCACAGGAGGTGTCCCATTATAAAACAGCTAGTGGTAAGCGTCAGCAGGCTGTGTTGGAAATGAAGTGTTTTGGCAACAACAGACACACCGCGGAAGTACTCACAGAGTACTTGCAGCAAGAAACTCAGTCATGGCTGGGCAGTGTACATCTTGAGGCAGGCAAGGTAGTCAGTGATAACGGAAGGAATTTTATGGCTGCCATAGCCCTTTCAGAACTGAAACACATACCTTGCCTGGCTCACACCTTGATCCTGGTGGTGCAGTGCTTCCTGAAAGTTATCCGGGGTTACCAGCCCTGCTCCTGAAGGTGCGAAGACTTTGCTCGCACATCCGCCGGTCGCCCGTACACTGCAGCCGTATGCAGAACCATCAGCGATCGCTGAAGCTTCCCCAGCACCGCCTAATAATCGATGTTGCAACAAGGTGGAACTCCACACTGACCATGCTTCAGAGGCTGTGCGAACAGAGGCGTGCTGTAATGTATTTGTGGGAGGATACACATACACGGGCAGGCAGTTGGATGGCAGACATGGAGTTGTCAGGTGTGCAGTGGTCGAATCTACAAGACCTCTGTCAAGTCTTTCAGTGTTTTGAGGAATGCACACAGCTGGTAAGTGCAGACGATGCCATCATAAGCATGAGCATCCCACTAATGCATCTGCTGATGTAAAGTTTGACGCACATTATGGAGCAGGCGTCTGCAGCCGAGGAGGAGGGAAGCCTTGATGACAGTCAGCCATTGTCTGCTCAGGAAACTCTCCTGGATGAGGTGGTGGACGAAGAGGAGGAGGAGGAGGATGATGGGGATGAACATTAATGGGAGGAGGATGCTTCTCAGGTGGCAATAGAAACTGGTGGCGATGCAAGGTCAGGTACAGGGTTTTTGCGGGAGACAAGTGATGTTGATTTGCAAGAAAGTGCTCCTCAGCCCAGCACGAGCAGTGAATTGACACCTGGAACATTGGCCCACATGGCTGATTATGCCTTGCGTATCCTAAAAAGGGACCCCCGCATTATAAAAACGATGACAGATGACAATTACTGATTGGCCTGCCTCCTGGATCCACGCTACAAAGGGAAATGACAAAATATCATGCCACATGAGAACCTTGAGCAAATATTGGCTACCAAACAAGCAACTCTTGTAGACCGTTTGGTTCAGGCATTCCCAGCACACAGCGGCGGCGGTGATGGTTCTCACACGAGCTGCAGGGGGCAACATGGCAGAGGTGTTAGAGGTGCACAAATCAGAAGTGGCATTGGACAGAGGGGTTTTATGACCAGGTTGTGGAGTGATTTCGCAATGACCACAGACACAACAGGTACTGCTGCATCACTTCAAAGTGACAGGAGACAACATTTGTCCAGTATGGTTACGAACTATTTTTCCTCGCTTATCGATGTTCTCCCTCACACATCATTCCCCTTTGATTACTGGGCATCTAAAATAGACACCTGGCCTGAATTGGCAGAATATGCATTACAGGAGCTCGCTTGCCCAGCTGCTAGTGTGCTATCAGAAAGAGTCGTCAGTGCTGCTGGTTCAATACTGACCGAAAAAAGGACTTGTCTGGCTACCCCAAATGTTGGTGATCTAACCTTCATTAAAATGAACCAATCATGGATTTCTAATTATTTTGCCCCACCTTCCCCTGCTGACACGTAGCTTGCCTGAAAAATGTCTTGCTTTTGGCCTCCTCTTACTGACTGCTCCAATTCCTCCATTGGCAGCTGCTGAATGTCCACCATAGGCCATTTTTTTACCTCCCTAAATGGGCTGACTCCCTCCACAGGGCCCTGGTCACCACCTCGCGCAAGCACCCGTGCGAGTGCCGTTTGCCTTGACAGGTGGGTGTGCCAACTCTTGGGAGATGGCACTGGCACATGGTCCCTCATAGTACAATGAAGTGTCTCTGATGGTGGTGGTGCACAACCAACGTCAGACACACCGTCGTAATATGAGGGGCCCTGTGCCAGTACCGCCGCCCACGAGAGAGAGTTCCCCCCAGATCGAACAGTGCTCTACCACTTGCAATACTTACCTCTCCCTGCTCCACCACAGTGTAGTCTGTGCTGATAAACCCTTCAATGACACTGCCAATACAAATTTGTTGAAATGATAGATGATAGTTAAAATATACCCTGGCCTCCATTTAGACCATTTAATACTTTGCGCCAACTACCACTGTCTGCTACTCAGCAGAGGAGCCCACCCCTGTACGTAGCTATGCCACCTGTTTATTTTTGAAAATTGTTTTGGCAGACATTTACCTCACTTTATTATTTTGGCCTACTAACTCTGTCAGACACTCCTTGCAGTTGTCCTCCACTGAACAAAGCTATGCCGCCAGTTTACTGCTGTTACCAATTTTGAACTGCATTTAGCCTATTACTTTTTTGGGCCTACTAACTGTGTCTGACACTCCTTACAATCGTCCTCTGCTGAACAATGCTATGCCGCCTATGTACCCCTGTAACCAATTTTAAACTGCATTGAGCCTACTTTTTTATTTTAGGCCTACTAAGTCTGTCTGCTGTTGTGAACTCTATTTCTGGGCTCCCTCTTGTGGTCACAAGTGGTACTGTGTGAGTGCTGTCTTTCTGCAGGTTTGTGACTGGCATCAGCTGTCTCGTTATCTGTGGGCTGGTTTTCTATTTAAGCTCACTTGGACTCTCAGTCTATGCCTGCTGTCAATGTATTCAGTGCTATTCTGATTCCTTCTGACTACCTTGCTCCCAGTCTCTTCAAGAGAAGCTAAGTTTCCGTTTTGTTCATTTTTTGATCATCAGTGTTCTATATGTTTCTTGTCCAGCTTGCTAATATGTGATTTCCCAGCTTGCTGGTAGCCCTGGGGGGCTGAGTTTCTCCCCCCACACCGTTAGTTGGTGTGGGGGTTCTTGATTTCTCAGCGTGGATATTTTGGTAGGGTTTTTTACTGACCGCACAGTTCGCTATCTGTCTTCTGCTATCTAGTATTAGCGGGCCTCATTTGCTGAATCTGTTTTCATTCCTACATGTGTCTTTTCTCCTTACCTCACCGTTATTATTTGTTGGGGGCTTCCTATATCTTTGGGGTTATTTCTCTTGAGGCAAGTGAGGTCTTGCTTTCTCTTTAGGGGTAGTCAGTTTGTCAGGCTGCTGTTGTGGATTCTGTTTTTGGGCTCCCTCTGGTGGTTACAACTGGTACTGGGTGACTTTGGTGGGTTGCGGCCTCTGGTTTCCACCTGTCCATCAGAGGCTGGGTGTTTCCTATTTAACCTGGCTTTCCTGTCATTCCCTTGCCGGCTATCAATGTATCAGTGTGTCTCTGTTACCTTTGCTACCTGCTCCTAAAGTCTTCAGGACAAGCTAAGTCTGATTCCCCTGTTTCATGTTTGCTTTCATGTTTTTAGTCCAGCTTGCAGATATGTAATTCTCTGCTGCTGGTTGCTCTAGTGGGCTGAAATTACCACTCATGTACCATGAGTTGGCACATGAGTTCAAGTAATTTCAGGATGGTATTTTGAAGGGTTTTCAGCTGACCGCGCAGTTCACCTTTTGTATCCTCTGCTATCTGCGGCCTCATTTTGCTGAATCTGTTTTCATAACTACGTTTGTGCCTTCCTCTCATTTCACCGTCATTATATGTGGGGGGCTGCTATTTCTGTGGGAATATTTCTCTGGAGGCAAGACAGGTCTATTATTCTTCTGATAGGGGTAGCTAGATCTCCGGCTGGCGCGAGACGTCTAGAGTCCCCCCAGGAACGTTCCCCGGCTGCTGTTAGATGAGTGTTGAGGTTCAGGATCGCGGTCAGCTCAGGTTCCATCACCCTAGAGCTCATCCTGTAATTTCCCGTGTTATGTGTTAAATTCCCTGCCATTGGGAATCATGACAGTATAGCCGGCCCACAAAGTGTTAATTGTTTGGGCTGAAGCAGGAGAAAAAGAAGTGTTGAAGGGAAATTTTTTTTTTTTTTTTTTCCCTCAGAGTTTTGCTGCCTAGCCCTTAATTGCTGTCTAGCTTCTTCTTACCTCCTCTTAACCCTTGAATGGCTCTGACCTTAGCTGTTTAACATGGATGTCCAGAGTTTGGCTTCCAGCCTGAATAATCTTGCTGCAAAAGTTCAAAACATACAGGATTTTGTTGTTCACACTCCTATGTCTGAACCTAGAATTCCTATCCCAGAGTTTTTTTCTGGAGATAGATCTACCTTCCTGAATTTCAGGAACAATTGCAAATTGTTTCTTTCTTTGAAATCTCGCTCCTCTGGAGACCCTGCTCAGCAGGTCAAGATTGTAATATCTTTCCTGCGGGGCGACCCTCAGAATTGGGCATTTGCATTGGCACCAGGGGATCCTGCATTGCTCAGTGTGGATGCGTTTTTTCTGGCACTGGGATTGCTCTATGAGGAACCTAACCTGGAGATTTAGGCTGGAAAGGCTTTATTAGCCCTCTCTCAGGGGCAAGATGAAGCGGAAGTATATTGTCAAAAATTTTGGAAATGGTCGGTGCTTACTCAGTGGAATGAGTGCGCCCTGGCTGCAAACTTCAGAGATGGTCTTTCTGAGGCCATTAAGGATATTATGGTGGGGTTCCCTGCGCCTACAGGTCTGAATGAGTCTATGACTATGGCCATTCAGATTGATCGGTGTTTACGGGAGCGCAAACCTGTGCACCAGTTGGCGGTGTCTTCTGAACAGGCACCTGAGACTATGCAATGTGATAGAATTCAGTCCAGAAGTGAACGGCAAAATTATAGGCGGAAAAATGCATTGTGTTTTTATTGTGGTGATTCAGCTCATGTTATATCAGCATGCTCTAAACGCACAAAAAAGGTTGATAAATCTTTTGCCATTAGTACTCTGCAGTCTAAGTTCATTTTGTCTGTAACTCTGATTTGTTCACTTTCATCCATTTCCGTCGATGCCTATGTGGATTCGGGCGCTGCCCTGAGTCTTATGGATTGGTCATTTGCCAAACGCTGCGGTTTTAGTCTGGAGCCTCTGGAAGTTCCTATTCCTTTGAAGGGAATTGACTCTACACCATTGGCTATGAATAAACCGCAGTACTGGACACAAGTGACCATGCGCATGACTCCCGTTCATCAGGAGGTGATTCGCTTCCTTGTACTGTATAATTTACATGATGTACTAGTGCTTGGTCTGCCATGGTTACAAACTCATAATCCAGTCCTGGATTGGAAAACAATGTCTGTGTTAAGCTGGGGATGTCAGGGGGTTCATGATAATGCACCTCTGATTTCAATCGCTTCATCTACTCCTTCTGAGGTCCCTGCGTTTTTGTCTGACTATCGGGATGTTTTTGAGGAGCCTAAGCTCAATTCGCTCCCTCCTCATAGGGATTGTGACTGTGCTATAGAATTAATTCCTGGCAGTAAGTTCCCTAAGGGTCGTTTATTTAATCTGTCAGTACCAGAGCATACTGCTATGCGGAATTATATTAAGGAGTCCTTGGAAAAGGGACATATTCATCCATCTTTGTCCCCTCTGGGAGCAGGTTTTTTTTTCGTGGCTAAAAAGGACGGTTCCCTGAGGCCTTGTATAGATTATCGCCTTCTGAATAAGATTACAGTCAAATATCAGTATCCATTGCCATTATTGACTGATTTGTTTGCTCGCATTAAGGGGGCTAGGTGGTTCACTAAGATAGATCTTCGCGGTGCGTATAATCTTGTGCGGATAAAGCAGGGTGATGAGTGGAAAACCGCATTTAATACGCCTGAGGGCCATTTTGAGTATTTGGTAATGCCTTTTGGACTTTCTAATGCTCCTTCAGTCTTTCAGTCCTTTATGCACAATATTTTCCGTGAATATCTGGATAAGTTTATGATTGTGTATTTGGATGATATTTTGGTGTTTTCTGATGACTGGGAGTCTCATGTTCTACAGGTCAGGAAGGTGTTTCAAGTCCTGCGGGCCAATTCTCTGTTTGTGAAGGGCTCAAAGTGTCTCTTCGGAGTCCAGAAGATTTCTTTTTTGGGGTACATTTTTTCTCCTTCTACTATTGAGATGGATCCCGTCAAGGTTCAGGCGATTTGTGACTGGACACAACCTACATCTGTTAAGAGTCTTCAGAAGTTTTTGGGTTTTGCTAATTTTTATCATCGGTTCATTACTAATTTTTCCAGTGTTGTTAAACCTTTGACTGATTTGACTAAAAAGGGTGCTGATGTTGCTAATTGGTCTCCTACGGCTGTGGAGGCCTTTCAGGAACTTAAGCGCCGGTTTTCTTCTGCTCCTGTGTTATGTCAACCAGATGTTTCACTTCCTTTTCAGGTTGAGGTTGATGCTTCCAAGATTGGAGCGGGGGCGGTTTTGTCACAGAGAAGTTCCGATGGCTCGGTGATGAAGCCATGTGCGTTCTTTTCTAGAAAACTCTCGCCCGCCGAGCGCAATTATGATGTGGGTAATCGGGAGCTTTTGGCCATGAAGTGGGCATTTGAGGAGTGGCATCATTGGCTTGAGGGTGCTAGACATCGTGTGGTGGTCTTGACTGATCACAAAAATCTGATTTACCTTGAGTCTGCCAGGTGTCTGAATCCTAGACAGGCTCGTTGGTCGTTATTCTTTTCTCGTTTCAATTTTGTGGTTTCAAACCTGCCAGGTTCAAAGAATGTGAAGGCGGATGCTCTTTCCAGGAGTTTTGTGCCTGACTCTCCTGGAGACTCTGGGCCTACTGGTATCCTTAGGGATGGGGTAATATTGTCCGCCGTCTCCCCAGACTTGCGACGTTCATTGCAGGAGTTTCAGGCGGATAAACCTGATCGTTGTCCACCAGAAAGACTGTTTGTTCCGGATGATTGGACCAGTAGAGTCATCTCCGAGGTCCATTCTTCTGTGTTGGCTGGTCATCCTGGAATATTTGGTACTAGAGACTTGGTGGCCAGGTCTTTTTGGTGGTCTTCCTTGTCAAGTGATGTGCGCACCTTTGTGCAGTCTTGTGAAGTGTGTGCTCGGGCTAAGCCTTGCTGTTCTCGGGCCAATGGGTTGTTGTTATCCTTGCCTATCCCGAAGAGGCCTTGGACGCACATTTCCATGGATTTTATTTCGGATCTCCCTGTCTCACAGAAAATGTCCGTTATCTGGGTTGTGTGTGACCGCTTTTCTAAGATGGTTCATTTGGTACCCTTGCCTAAGTTGCCTTCCTCCTCTGAGTTGGTTCCTTTATTTTTTCAGAACGTGGTTCGTTTGCATGGGATTCCGGAGAATATCGTTTCTGACAGAGGATCCCAGTTTGTGTCTAGATTTTGGCGGACGTTTTGTGCTAAGATGGGCATTAATTTGTCTTTCTCGTCTGCATTCCATCCTCAGACGAATGGCCAGACAGAGCGAACTAATCAGACCTTGGAAACTTATTTAAGGTGTTTTGTTTCTGCTGATCAAGATGACTGGGTTGCCTTTTTGCCTCTGGCCGAATTTGCCCTTAATAATCGGGCTAGTTCTGCTACTTTGGTTTCTCCTTTCTTTTGTAATTCGGGGTTTCATCCTCGTTTTTCCTCTGGTCAGGTGGAGCCTTCAGATTGTCCTGGAGTGGACGTGGTGGTGGACAGGCTACATCAGATTTGGAATCAGGTGGTGGACAATTTGAAGTTGTCTCAGGAGAAGGCTCAGCAGTTTGCTAATCGCCGTCGCCGCGTGGGTCCCCGACTTCGTGTTGGGGACTTGGTGTGGTTGTCTTCTCGTTTTGTCCCTATGAAGGTATCTTCTCCTAAGTTCAAGCCTCGGTTCATCGGTCCTTATAAGATCTTGGAGATTCTTAACCCTGTATCTTTTCGTTTGGATCTCCCAGCATCGTTTGCTATTCATAATGTGTTCCATCGGTCGTTATTGCGGAGGTATGAGGTGCCCGTTTTTCCTTCGGTTGAGCCTCCTGCTCCGGTGCTGGTGGAGGGAGAATTGGAGTATGTTGTTGAGAAGATCTTGGATTCTCGTGTTTCCAGACGTAAACTCCAGTATTTGGTTAAGTGGAAGGGTTATGGTCAGGAGGATAATTCCTGGGTGGTCGCCTCTGATGTTCATGCGACTGATTTGGTCCGCGCCTTCCAAAGAGCTCATCCTGATCGCCCTGGGGGTTCTCGTGAGGGTTCGGTGACCCCTCCTCAAGGGGGGGGTACTGTTGTGGATTCTGTTTTTGGGCTCCCTCTGGTGGTTACAACTGGTACTGGGTGACTTTGGTGGGTTGCGGCCTCTGGTTTCCACCTGTCCATCAGAGGCTGGGTGTTTCCTATTTAACCTGGCTTTCCTGTCATTCCCTTGCCGGCTATCAATGTATCAGTGTGTCTCTGTTACCTTTGCTACCTGCTCCTAAAGTCTTCAGGACAAGCTAAGTCTGATTCCCCTGTTTCATGTTTGCTTTCATGTTTTTAGTCCAGCTTGCAGATATGTAATTCTCTGCTGCTGGTTGCTCTAGTGGGCTGAAATTACCACTCATGTACCATGAGTTGGCACATGAGTTCAAGTAATTTCAGGATGGTATTTTGAAGGGTTTTCAGCTGACCGCGCAGTTCACCTTTTGTATCCTCTGCTATCTAGCTTAAGCGGGCCTCATTTTGCTGAATCTGTTTTCATAACTACGTTTGTGCCTTCCTCTCATTTCACCGTCATTATATGTGGGGGGCTGCTATTTCTGTGGGAATATTTCTCTGGAGGCAAGACAGGTCTATTATTCTTCTGATAGGGGTAGCTAGATCTCCGGCTGGCGCGAGACGTCTAGAGTCCCCCCAGGAACGTTCCCCGGCTGCTGTTAGATGAGTGTTGAGGTTCAGGATCGCGGTCAGCTCAGGTTCCATCACCCTAGAGCTCGTCCTGTAATTTCCCGTGTTATGTGTTAAATTCCCTGCCATTGGAAATCATGACAGGCTGCGTCGAGACGTCCAGGATTTTAGGCACGTTCACCAGCTACCTTTAGTGTGTTTGGATAGGATCAGGTTTTGCGGTCAGTCCAGTTACCACCTCCCTAGAGTTCGTGTCTATGTTTAGTTACTTAGATAGTATTTCCTGTGATCCCCAGCCACTGGGATCATAACAGTACAGCAGGCCAAAAAAGTGTTTAATGCATAGCATGAAGTGGGATAAAAGAAGTCCTGAGTACAATTTTTTTTTCCTCCTTTGCTGCAGTCTGTCTAGCTTCTCTCATCCCCTTAATCTCTGGGTGGTTTTGAGCTCAGCTGCAGACATGGATATTCAGAGTCTGACTTCTAGTGTGGATCATCTTGCTGCAAAGGTGCAAAATATTCAGGATTTTGTTGTTCATAGCCCTATGTCAGAGCCAAAAATACCTATTCCTGAGTTGTTTTCTGGAGATAGATCTAGGTTTCTGAATTTTAGGAATAATTGTAAATTGTTTCTATCTTTGAGACCTCGTTCCTCTGGTGATTCCGCTCAGCAAGTTAAAATTGTTATCTCCTTGTTACGCGGCGACCCTCAAGATTGGGCTTTCTCTCTGGCGCCAGGAGATCCTGCATTGCTGAATGTGGATGCATTTTTTCTGGCGCTTGGACTGCTTTTTGAGGAACCTAATCTTGAGAACCAGGCAGAAAAGGCTTTGCTGGCTATCTCTCAAGGTCAGGATGAAGCTGAGGTGTACTGTCAAAAATTTCGGAAATGGTCAGTGCTTACTCAATGGAATGAGTGTGCCCTGGCTGCAAATTTCAGAGAGGGTCTTTCTGAAGCCATTAAGAATGTTATGGTGGGGTTCCCCACGCCGGCAAGTCTGAGTGATTCAATGGCTTTGGCCATTCAGATTGATCGGCGTTTGCGGGAGCGCAAATCTGCGCATCCTCTGGCGGTGTTCTCTGAACAGAGACCTGAGTCAATGCAATGTGACAGAATTCTGACTAGAATTGAGCGACAAAGTCATAGACGTCAAAATGGGTTGTGCTTTTACTGTGGTGATTCTACTCATGTTATCTCAGCATGCTCTAAGCGCTTAAAAAAAATCGCTAAACCTGTCACCATTGGTACTATACAGCCTAAGTTCATTTTGTCTGTTACTTTAATCTGTTCTTTGTCATCCTACTCGGTTATGGCTTTTGTGGATTCAGGTGCTGCCCTGAATATTATGGATTTGTCGTTTGCCAAGCGCTGTGGATTTGTTCTGGAGCCTTTGGAATTTCCTATTCCACTGAGGGGAATAGATGCTACGCCATTGGCTGAGAATAAGCCTCAGTATTGGACTCAAGTGACCATGTGCATGACTCCTGTACATCAGGAAGTGATTCACTTTCTTGTGCCGCATAATTTGCATGATGTTGTAGTTTTGGGTCTGCCATAGCTGCAGGCCCATAATCCAGTTGTGGATTGGAAAGCTATGTCTGTGTCAAGTTGGGGTTGTCAGGGGATTCATGGCGATGTCCCTTTGGTGTCAATTGCTTCTTCCACTCCTTCTGAGGTCCCTGAGTTTTTGTCGGATTACCAGGATGTATTTGATGAGCCCAGATCCGGTGCCCTGCCTCCTCATAGGGATTGTGATTGTGCTATAAATTTGATTCCTGGCAGTAAGTTCCCTAAGGGACGACTTTTTAATTTGTCTATACCAGAACATGCCGCGATGCGGAGTTATATAAAGGAGTCTTTGGCGAAGGGACATATTCGCCCATCCTCCTCCCCTCTTGGTGCAGGATTCTTTTTTGTGGCCAAGAAGGATGGTTCTCTGAGACCTTGTATAGATTATCGTCTTCTAAATAAAATCACGGTCAAATTTCAGTATCCTTTGCCATTATTGTCTGATCTGTTTGCTCGGATTAAGGGATCCAGTTGGTTCACCAAGATAGATCTTCATGGTGCGTATAACCTTGTGCGTATCAAGCAGGGGGACGAATGGAAAACAGCATTTAATACGCCCGAAGGCCATTTTGAGTACTTGGTGATGCCTTTTGGACTCTCTAATGCTCCTTCTGTGTTTCAGTCCTTTATGCATGACATTTTCCGAGAATATCTGGATAAATTTATGATTGTGTATCTGGATGACATTTTGGTCTTTTCTAATGATTGGGAGTCCCATGTGAAGCAGGTCAGGATGGTGTTTCAGGTCCTGCGTGCTAATGCTTTATTTGTGAAGGGCTCAAAATGTCTTTTCGAAGTACAGAAGGTTTCCTTTTTGGGTTTTATTTTTTCTCCTTCTACTATTGAGATGGACCCAGTCAAGGTCCAGGCTATTCATGACTGGACTCAGCCTACATCTGTTAAGAGTCTTCAGAAGTTCTTGGGTTTTGCTAATTTTTACAGTCGCTTCATCGCTAATTTTTCTGGCGTAGTTAAGCCCTTGACGGATTTGACCAAGAAAGGTTCTGATGTGACTAATTGGTCTCCTGCGGCAGTGGAAGCCTTTCGGGAGCTGAAGCGCCGGTTTTCTTCAGCTCCAGTCTCATGTCAGCCTGATGTCTCTCTTCCTTTCCAGGTCGAGGTGGATGCTTCTGAGATTGGAGCAGGGGCTGTTTTGTCGCAGAGAAGCTCTGATGGCTCTGTGATGAAGCCTTGTGCCTTCTTTTCAAGAAAGTTTTCGCCTGCCGAGCGGAATTATGATGTTGGTAATCGGGAGTTGTTGGCTATGAAGTGGGCATTTGAGGAGTGGCGACATTGGCTCGAGGGAGCTAGGCATCGTGTGGTGGTCTTGACTGATCACAAAAATCTGATTTATCTCGAGTCTGCCAAGCGCCTGAATCCTAGACAGGCTCGTTGGTCGTTGTTTTTCTCCCGTTTCGATTTCGTGGTCTCGTACCTGCCTGGTTTGAAGAACGTGAAGGCTGATGCCCTTTCTAGGAGTTTTGTGCCTGACTCTCCGGGAGTTTCAGAGCCGGCTGGTATCCTCAAAGAGGGAGTGATTTTGTCTGCCATTTCCCCAGATTTGCGACGAGTGCTGCAGAAATTTCAGGCTGATAGACCTGACCGTTGCCCACCAGAGAGACTGTTTGTCCCAGATAGATGGACCAGCAGAGTTATTTCCGAGGTTCATTCTTCGGTGTTGGCAGGTCATCCTGGGATTTTTGGTACCAGAGATTTGGTGGCTAGGTCCTTCTGGTGGCCTTCCTTGTCGCGGGATGTGCGTTCCTTTGTGCAGTCCTGTGGGATTTGTGCTCGGGCTAAGCCTTGCTGTTCTCGTGACAGCGGTTTGCTTTTGCCTTTGCCTGTCCCGAAGAGGCCTTGGACGCACATTTCCATGGATTTTATTTCAGATCTTCCAGTATCTCAGAGAATGTCTGTCATCTGGGTGGTGTGTGATAATTTTTCCAAAATGGTCCATTTGGTGCCCTTGCCTAAGTTGCCTTCCTCCTCCGATTTGGTTCCTTTATTTTTTCAGAATGTGGTTCGCTTGCACGGCATCCCTGAAAATATTGTGTCTGACAGAGGATCCCAGTTTGTGTCCAGATTTTGGCGGATTTTTTGTGCTAAGATGGGCATTGATTTGTCTTTTTCGTCGGCCTTCCATCCTCAGACGAATGGCCAAACCGAGCAAACTAATCAGACGTTGGAAACTTATTTAAGATGTTTTGTTTCTGCTGATCAGGATGATTGGGTGACTTTTTTGCCATTGGCCGAGTTTGCCCTTAATAATCGGGCTAGTTCTGCTACTTTGGTTTCGCCTTTTTTCTGCAATTCTGGTTTTCATCCTCGTTTTTCCTCGGGTCAGGTTGAGCCTTCTGACTGTCCGGGGGTGGATTCTGTGGTGGATAGGTTGCAGCAGATTTGGAACCATGTGGTGGACAATTTGAAGTTGTCACAGGAGAAGGCTCAGCGCTTTGCCAACCGCCGTCGCGGTGTTGGTCCCCGACTTCGTGTTGGGGATTTGGTATGGCTGTCTTCTCGGTATGTTCCTATGAAGGTTTCCTCTCCTAAATTCAAGCTTCGCTTCATCGGTCCTTATAATATTTTGGAAATCCTTAACCCGGTGTCGTTTGGACCTCCCAGCATCGTTTGCCATTCATAATGTGTTCCATAGGTCTTTGTTGCGGAGGTATGTGGTGCCTGTGGTTCCTTCTGTTGAGCCTCCTGCTCCGGTGCTGGTTGAGGGCGAATTGGAGTACGTGGTGGAGAAGATCTTGGATTCTCGTATTTCCAGACGGAGGCTTCAGTATTTAGTTAAGTGGAAGGGCTATGGTCAGGAGGATAATTCCTGGGTTGTCGCCTCTGATGTCCATGCGGCCAATTTGGTTCGTGCCTTCCATGCGGCTCATCCTGATCGCCCTGGGGGTCTTGATGAGGGTTCGGTGACCCCTCCTCCAGGGGGGGTACTGTTGTGAACTCTATTTCTGGGCTCCCTCTTGTGGTCACAAGTGGTACTGTGTGAGTGCTGTCTTTCTGCAGGTTTGTGACTGGCATCAGCTGTCTCGTTATCTGTGGGCTGGTTTTCTATTTAAGCTCACTTGGACTCTCAGTCTATGCCTGCTGTCAATGTATTCAGTGCTATTCCGATTCCTTCTGACTACCTTGCTCCCAGTCTCTTCAAGAGAAGCTAAGTTTCCGTTTTGTTCATTTTTTGATCATCAGTGTTCTATATGTTTCTTGTCCAGCTTGCTAATATGTGATTTCCCAGCTTGCTGGTAGCTCTGGGGGGCTGAGTTTCTCCCCCCACACCGTTAGTTGGTGTGGGGGTTCTTGATTTCTCAGCGTGGATATTTTGGTAGGGTTTTTTACTGACCGCACAGTTCGCTATCTGTCTTCTGCTATCTAGTATTAGCGGGCCTCATTTGCTGAATCTGTTTTCATTCCTACGTGTGTCTTTTCTCTTTACCTCACCGTTATTATTTGTTGGGGGCTTCCTATATCTTTGGGGTTATTTCTCTTGAGGCAAGTGAGGTCTTGCTTTCTCTTTAGGGGTTGTCAGTTTCTCAGGCTGCGTCGAGACGTCCAGGATTTTAGGCACGTTCACCGGCTACCTTTAGTGTGTTTGAATAGGATCAGGTTTTGCGGTCAGTCAAGTTACCACTTCCCTAGAGCTCGTGTCTATGTTTAGTTACTTAGCTAGTATTTCCTGTGATCCCCAGCCACTGGGATCATAACAGTCTGCGCCACTCCTTACAGTTGACCTCCACTGAACAAACCAATGCCGCCTGTGTACCCCTGTAACCAATTTTAAACTGCATTGAGCCTACTTTTTTATTTTAGGCCTACTAAGTCTGTCTGCGCGACTCCTTACAGTTGACCTCCACTGAACAAACCAATGCTGCCTGTGTACCCCTGTAACCAATTTTAAACTGCATTGAGCCTACTTCTTTATTTTAGGCCTATTAAATCTGTCTGCGCTACTCCTTACAGTTGACCTCCACTGAACAAACCAATGCCGCCTGTGTACCCCTGTAACCAATTTTAAACTGAATTGAGCCTACTTCTTTATTTTAGGCCTACTAAGTCTGTCTGCGCGACTCCTTACAGTTGACCTCCACTGAACAAACCAATGCTGCCTGTGTACCCCTGTAACCAATTTTAAACTGCATTGAGCCTACTTCTTTATTTTAGGCCTACTAAATCTGTCTGCGCTACTCCTTACAGTTGACCTCCACTGAACAAACCAATGCCGCCTGTGTACCCCTGTAACCAATTTTAAACTGCATTGAGCCTACTTTTTTATTTTAGGCCTTTGAAGTCTGTCTGCGCAACTCCTTACAGTTGACCTCCACTGAACAAACCAATGCCACCTATGTACCCCTGTAACCAATTTTAAACTGCATTGAGCCTACTTTTTTATTTTAGGCCTATAAGTCTGTCTGCGCCACTCCTTACAGTTGACCTCCACTAAACAAACCAATGCCGCCTGTGTACCCCTGTAACCAATTTTAAACTGCATAGAGCCTACTTTTTTATTTTAGGCCTACTAAGTCTGTCTGCGCCACTCCTTACAGTTGACCTCCACTGAACAAACCTATGCCACCTGTGTACCCCTGTAACCAATTTTAAACTGCATTTGCCCTACTTGTTTGGTTGGGCTTACTAACGGTGTCTGCCGCTCTTTGCTTTTCTCCTCCACTGAACAAAGCTGAGCTTCAATTTTCAGCCTATATCAGATATGAAACTGCATTTAGCCTACTTGTTTGGTTGGGCCTACTAACGGTGTCTGCCGCTCCTTGCTTTTCTCCTCCACTGAACAAAGCTGAGCTTCAATTTTCAGCCTATATCAGATAATAATCTGCATTTGGCCTACTTGTTTGGTTGGGCCTACTAACGGTGTCTGCCACTGCTTGCTTTTCTCCTCCACTGAACAAAGCTGAGCTTCAATTTTCAGGCTTTCAGCCTATATCATATATGAAACTGCATTTGGCCTACTTGTTTGGTTGGGCCTACTAACGGTGTCTGCCACTCTTTGCTTTTCTCCTCCACTGAACAAAGCTGAGCTTCAATTTTCAGCCTATATTAGATATGAAACTGCATTTGGCCTACTTGTTTGGTTGGGCCTACTAACGGTGTCTGCCGCTCCTTGCTTTTCTCCTCCACTGAACAAAGCTGAGCTTCAATTTTCAGCCTATATCAGATATTAAGCTGCATTTGGCCTACTTGTTTGGTTGGGCCTACTAACGGTGTCTGCCGCTCCTTGCTTTTCTCCTTCACTGAACAAAGCTGAGCTTCAATTTTCAGGTTTTCAGCCTATAAGAACTATGAAACTGCATTTGGCCTACTTGTTTAGTTGGACCTATTAATGGTGTCTGCCGCTCCTTGCTTTTCTCCTCCACTGAACAAAGCTGAGCTTCAATTTTCAGGTTTTCAGCCTATAAGCACTATGAAACTGCATTTGGCCTACTTGTTTGGTTGGACCTACTAACCGTGTCTGCCGCTGCTTGTTGTTCTCCTCCACTGAACAAAGCTGAGCTTCAATTTTCAGGCTTTCAGCCTATATGAACTATGAAACTGCATTTGGCCTACTTGTTTGGTTGGGCCTACTAACGGTGTCTGCCGCTCCTTGCTTTTCTCCTCCACTGAACAAAGCTGAGCTTCAATTTTTAGGCTTTCAGCCTATATGAACTGTGAAACTGCATTTGGCCTACTTGTTTGGTTGGGCCTACTAACGGTGTCTGCCGCTGCTTGTTGTTCTCCTCCACTGAACAAAGCAGTGCCGCCTGTTTACTCCTGTTACCAATTTTGAACTTCATTTGGCCCACTTTATTACTTGGGCCTACTAACTTTGTCTGCCACTCA
The DNA here is from genome assembly GCF_051348905.1 of Ranitomeya variabilis. NCBI lineage: Eukaryota > Metazoa > Chordata > Amphibia > Anura > Dendrobatidae > Ranitomeya > Ranitomeya variabilis. Next base: position 294,010,238 of record NC_135236.1, on the reverse strand, counting down.
TTACAGTTTTCCTCCACTGAACAAAACAATGCCGCCTGTTTAGTCCTGTTACCAATTTTGAACTGCATTTAGCCTACCTTATTATTTGTGCCTATATCTGTGTTTCCTCCTCATCCTGCACATTGCCCAGCCACTGCTAGATGAGTCTGCTGGTACATTGACCCAGACCACTACATTCCCCTTGCACTCTACACAGCCAGTACCTGACCCTGCTGAAAGTCTGGTTCCCCTTCCCGCATACTATACCACCTTACATGGGGACAAAGAGGAAGGTGCAGATGGAAGTGCAGGTTCCTTCATCAGGTGGGGGGGCATACTCATTGGCAACGTCACTGGCACAGGGCCCCTCATAGTACACAAAAGTGTCTCTACCGGTGGGAGGCGCCCCTGCCATCAAACACACCGCCGTACTTTGAGGGGCCCGGTGCCAGTGCCAATGCGAATGAGTGTGGCCCCCTTGCTTGCTCAGGATTACAGCACTTGCAAAGTTGAAATACTTACCTCTCCCTGCTCCACCGCCGTGACGTAGTTCCCGTTTCCTGGGCCCACAGAAAACTTGAGCCAGCCCTACCCCCCACAACTTTAGCCAAATGACCCCCTATTTTCAATGCCTAACTATTATTATAAGGCAAATTAAGATTGACAAGCTTACGTAACAAGAATTGATGTTTTTGGCATTACAATGGGCACTGTAGGTGTTTTCCTGTCCTCCACTCACTGCCGACTTTGCTTCCCCATTGACTTGCATTGGGTTTCGTGTTTCAGTGGGATCCTCGACTTTTCACAATAATTGGCCGATTTCACCCGACCTGACTTTTGACAAAGTCGGGTTTCGCGAAACCCGACTCGATCCTAAAAAAGTAAAAGTCGCTCAACTCTAGCGGTGACCCCAAACCCAAAAAACATTTTTGGTGGCTACTTCATAACTGTAATTTTGCACAAGGACAATGACTGCAGGTGTGGAACTAGAGATCAGACAGATGGAACCAAAATCATTAATGAAACTAGAACATAATAGTAAATGTACCAGTCAAATGGTTTCACAGACATTTTGTGCTCTAAAAACGGAAAGGATTATGACAAGATTAATTATCCTTGCTAAAATGTACAGGTAAATGTCAGTATAATTGACCGGCCCGTTGTCTTGTTGACCAACCACAATGTCAGAGCTGGAGCACGTTCCTGTAACAGCACTGCTTGGCGATGTGGAAACTCCAGCCATGATGGCAATAGAATGGACCTGCTTGATTATTTCAAGCAGGTCTGCGCTTACCTCCCATTGAGATCAAAGGGAACTTAGCTGGAGGCAGAACATTGCTGTGAGTCTGCAGGATTTACAGCAGCATTTTGACGCTAAACAGGGCACTCTGCTCTGTGAGGACTGAGGATTCTGCCTGCCTATTTGGCTGGCAGATTCCTCAGTGTGAATGGAGCCTTAGGACCCGTTCACACTACATTTTCCTATGCAGTAAATTTAGTGCTGAAAATGGTTTGCCTCCTATTTTCATCAATCGGAGTCCAAAAGATTGAGCACTGAAAATTGAGCACTGAAAAAAACACCTTACACTTACACAGTATTGTGTGTATGGTGTGTGTACTGTTTTTACATTATTAACCTTTTTTACACCAGCAGGCTGTCTTGCAGGCTCTCTTGGCTCTCCGCCTCCTAGGCTTCTGTCCTCCGGTGCTTGCTGCGTCCGCCCACTGATAACGTAAGCTAGCGCCGGACACATGTAATGTGCTGCTATGGATGAGCAGGCACCCTGCTATGGACTGTGGAGCGTTCTCCCCATTTCCCCCGCCCCTTAGGCCCTGGTCGGATGATGCAATCACATCTGTGCATGTGTGCAGGCATTCATTTTGGAATGCACGTCCATAACGGCGTGCGTTCCAGCTGAATAGCGCTGCTGCAGACGGTAAGGCGGCTTCTCAGCAGCTAAAGCCATCGGAAATATGTATTTTCTGATGGCTTTAGGTAACCCCTGTGTTTTCGTCGTTCGACCCCCCGGGGTCGCGACCCACAGGTTGAGAACCGCTGGTTTATATAGTGTTATAATCACTTTAAATTATGGCAATTGTATACTGACTACTATTGGCTAATTCTGAACACATCTGAATACATCTATCTTACATGATATCTTGCTATGTGCGTAGGTGAGCAGTTATGATCTGACCTTGCATCATTTTTATACATGGCTTAACACATCTATATTTTTATTAACATTTCAAGTTAAAGAAATTTCCATAGATTCTTCTTTCCTTATTCATTTATGGCTGTTTCTCTATATAAGTATGTAGATGATGATATTTTGCACTGTTGCATGTTTTGCACAATGGTTTGACATAATTGTCACTTCATGATAATTTCTGCATATGTGATTAATCTATTGTATACACATATGTTTTATAATAAAAATAATAATAATAATAATTTTTATTTATATAGCGCCAACATATTTCGCAGCACTTTACAATTAAGCGGGGACATATACAGACAAATTCAATACAAGTTAAGACAATTTAAACAGTTACATTAGGAGTGCTGTCCTTGCTCGCAAGCTTACAATCTACAAGGAAATGGGGGGGACACGATAGGTGAAAAGTGCTTGTTATTTCAGGTCTGGCAATTATAATAAATAGGGATTTTCATATAAAGCTGCATGATCCGGTCATCAGCCCGTGTGTTTAAGTGCAATAGTCCAGTATCAAGTGCAGTTATCATGTGCATGAACGGTGTGGAGACAGATGAATAGTAGGGTACAGATTTAGAATAATATTTGGAAGGTGGGAACAGGGCAAAGTTAGTTTACTGAGTAGTTGATGTGGTAGGCTTGTTTGAAGAGATGGGTTTTTAGAGCGCACTTGAATAGGTCGGGGCTAGGTATCAGTCTGATCGTCTGGGGAAGTGCATTCCAGAGAGCTGCCACAGCATGAGAGAAGTCTTGGAGACGGAGGTGCGAGGTTCGGATTATGGGGGATGTTAGCCTTAGGTCATTTGTAGAACGGAGGGCACGTATAGGTTGATAGACAGAGATGAGAGAGGAGATATAAGGCGGTGCAGAACTGTGGAGGGCTTTGTGGGTGAGAGAAATGAGTTTATACTGGACCCTGTAGCGAATGGGTAGCCAGTGTAATGATTGGCACAAGATGGAGGCATCGGTGAAGCGGTTGGACAGAAATATGACCCTGGCTGCCGCATTCAAGATGGATTGGAGAGGAGAAAGTTTGGTAAGAGGGAGACTGATCAGAAGAGAGTTGCAGTAGTCCAGACGGGAATGAATAAGAGCAACAGTAAGAGTCTTAGCAGTTTCAAAGGTGAGAAAAGGTTGGATTCTGGAGATGTTTTTAAGATGCAGGTGACAAGAGCGAGTGAGTGATTGGATATAGGGAGTAAAGGAAAGATCGGTGTCGAATATGACCCCAAGACAGCGGGCATGCTGCTTGGGAGTTATGGTTGAACACTCCAGGGTAATTTCGATGTTGGAAAGAGTGAGGTTAGAAGAAGGGAGAAACACAAAAAGTTCCGTTTTGGAGAGATTTAGTTTCAGATAGAGGAAGGACATGATGTTAGAGACAGCAGACAGACAATCCTTGGTATTTTGAATTAGGGTAGGGGTGATGACAGGGGATGAAGTGTATATTTGGGTGTCATCAGCATAGAGATGATACTGGAACCCAAATCTGCTGATTGTTTGTCCAATAGGGGCCGTGTATAGAGAGAAGAGGAGGGGGCCTAGGACTGAGCCCTGCGGAACCCCGACAGTAAGGGGACGAGGAGAGGAAGAGGAAACGGCAAAGGATACAGTGAAGGAGCGGTCAGAGAGGTAGGAGGAGAACCAGGAGAGGGCTGTGTCCTTGAGGCCTATGGAGCGGAGCATAGTGAGAAGGATCTGGTGATCCACAGTGTCAAATGCGGCAGAGAGATCCAGGAGAATCAGCAGAGAGCAATGGCCTTTGGATTTAGCTGTTATTAGATCATTAGAGACTTTAGTGAGGGCAGTTTCAGTGGAGTGTAAAGAGTGGAAACCAGATTGTAAGGGGTTGAAAAGAGAGTTATCCAAGAGATAGCGGATTAGACGGGAGTGGACCAAGCATTCCAGGAGTTTAGAGATGAAGGAAAGGTTAGAGACAGGTCTGTAGTTAGCAGTGCAGTTCTGGTCCAGGGATGGCTTTTTAAGTAAAGGGGTTATGATGGCATGTTTAAATGAGGAGGGAAAGATACCTGAAGAAAGAGAGAGGTTAAATATTTTAGTCAGGTGAGTGGTGACCACTGGTGAGAGAGACTGCAGGAGAGGTGAAGGAATGGGGTCACTGTTGCAGGTTGTAGGTCGAGCAGAAGCGAGGAGCTTAGAAACTTCTTCTTCTGAGACAGGCTCAAAGATGTCTAGTGAGCTTGAGGTGCGGCAGGGAAGGGGATCCAGGCACTGAGGAGATTGGGCTGAGATATCCTGATGGATGTGGTTGATTTTTTCTAGGAAGTGAGTGGCCAGATCCTCACCACTGAGATTGGGGATGGGGGCCTGTACTTTAGGTTTCAGGAGGGAGTTTAAGGTTTCAAAAAGTCGTTTGGGGTTGTTGGATAGTAAGGTGATGAGGGTGGTGAAGTAGGATTGTTTGGCCAGATAAAGGGCAGAGTTATAGGTTTTGAGCATGAACTTATAGTGGATGAAGTCTTCTGCTAAGAGAGACTTTCTAAACTGCCGCTCTGCACACCTTGAACAACGCTGAAGAAAGCGTGTTTGCATAGTGTGCCAGGGCTGCCGTTGTCTGTGTCGGGTCTTTCTGCATGTAGAAGGTGCTGGTTCATCTAGGGCATTCTTCAGTGTATAATTGAAGTGAGATAATGCTAAGTCTGGACAGGAGAGGGAGGAGATGGGGGCTAAAGATGTGTGGAGATTGTCCATAAGCTGCTGGGTATTAATGGAACGTGTATTCCGATAAGTGTGGTAAGTGGGTGTGTCCTGAGTGAGGAGACAATTCTTGACAGAGAAGGACAGAAGGTTGTGGTCCGAAAGCGGGAGAGGGGAGTTAGTAAAGTCGTGCAGCGATCCGGGATGGGAGAAAACCAGGTCAAGAGTATTCCCATCCTCATGCGTAGGAGAATTAGTAAACTGTGAGAGGCCAAATGAAGAAGTTAAAGAAAGAAGATGAGAGGCAGATTGGGAGAGGGGATCATTGATGGGGATGTTAAAGTCTCCCATGATGAGGGTGGGGATGTCACAGGATAGAAAGTGAGTAAGCCAGGTGGCAAAGTGGTCTAGAAACAGAAGCCTAGAGGGCGGTAAACAACCACCACCTACAAGGAGAAGGGCTTAAAGAGTCTGACGGCATGGACTTCAAAGGAAGGAAATGTAAGTGAGGGAACCGGGGGGATGACCTGGAAAGCACATTGTGATGAAAGGAGCAAATCAACACCCCCACACTGTCTGTTTTCAGGTTTTGCCCAATACCTACTCTATATCACACTATATATATGTATTTTTTTAGATTTGATACATATTTCTCATATTTTATGTCATTATGTTCATATTACACATTTCCAATCTAAATATATAGGACCACCGCGCAGTAAACCTTCAGCTTGGTAGTAAGGCTGAGTCCCCTTCATTCCCAGACATTCTTACGCAGTCTCCCGAAGGCGGCACTAGCTTTGGCGATTCTGTTATTAACCTCAGCGTCTATGGTTACTTCACGGGAAAGTGTGCTGCCTAAGTAGGTGAAGTTATCGACTGCTTTGAGGTTTTGCTCATTTACCGTGATACAGTTTTCCTGGAACCGGTTGATACATGACTTCGGTTTTCCTAATGTTGATCTTGAGACCAAAACTGTCTCAAGCTTGCGAAAAACAATCCATTTCATGCTGCATCTGCTGTTCCGTGCTAGCGTTAAGTGCACAGTCATCAGCAAATAATAATTCACGGATAACAGTCTCATGCACTTTCGTAACCGCCTTCAGGCATTTTGGGTTGAATAGCTTGCCATCAGTCCTGTACCTAACCTGGATTCCATCTTCACAGTTGTTAAAGGCATCACTTAACATTGCAGAGAACAGCATACTGAACAGGGATGGAGCAAGCACACAGCCTTGTTTTACACCGTTTGTTACTGGGAAAGCTGTTGTGAACTCTATTTTTAGGCTCCCTCTAGTGGTCACAAGCGGTACTGTGTAGTGTTGTCTTTCTGCAGGTTGGCTGCATCAGCTGGTTCGTTATCCTTGGTTGGTTTCCTATTTAGCTCACCTGGATACTCAGTTCCTTGCCTGCTATCAATGTATTCAGTGCTCTTCAGATTTAAGTTTTTGTTTGTTCATTTTTTGATTATCAGCATTCATCATGTCTCTTGTCCAGCTTGCTAAAATGTGATCTCCTCGCTTGCTGGTTGCTCTAGGGGACTGAGTTTCTCCCCCCACACCGTTAGTTGGTGCGGGGGTTCTTGAAATCTCAGTGTGGATATTTTGTAAGGGTTTTTTACTGACCGCACAGACCCCTTTTCTATTTTCTGCTATCTAGTATTAGTGGGCCTCATTTGCTGAATCTGTTTTCACCCCTGTGTATGTGCCTTCCTCTTACCTCACCGTTATTACATGTTGGGGGCTTCTATATCTTTGGGGATTATTTCTCTGGAGGCAAGAGAGGTCTTTCTTTCTCTCTAGGGGTAGTTAGTTCCTCAGGCTGGCTCGAGATGTCTAGGATTTTTAGGCACGTTCATTGGCTACCTCTAGTGTGTTTGGATAGGTTCAGTTTTGCGGTCAGTCCAGTTTACCACCTCCCTAGAGCTTGTCCTATGTTTGTTACTTAGCTGGAGTAATTTGTGATCCTCAACCACTAAGGATCATAACAGTATAGCAGGCCAAAAAGTGTTTAATGCATCGCAGAAGTGGGATAAAAAGAAGACCTGAGTACATTTTTTTTTTTTCCTCCCGCTTTTCCTTTGCTGCAGTCTGTTTAGCTTCTTTCATCCCCTTGAACTCTGGGTGGTTTTGAGCTCAGCTGCAGACATGGATATTCAGAGTCTGACTTCTAGTGTGGATCATCTTGCTGCAAAGGTGCAAAATATTCAGGATTTTGTTGTTCATAGCCCTATGTCAGAGCCAAAAATACCTATTCCTGAGTTGTTTTCTGGAGATAGATCTAGGTTTCTGAATTTTAGGAATAATTGTAAATAGTTTCTATCTTTGAGACCTCGTTCCTCTGGTGATTCCGCTCAGCAAGTTAAAATTTTTATCTCCTTGTTGCGTGGCGACCCTCAAGATTGGGCCTTCTCTCTGGCGCCAGGAGATCCTGCATTGCTTAATGTAGATGCATTTTTTCTGGCTCTTGGACTGCTTTATGAGGAGCCGAATCTTGAGAATCAGGCAGAAAAGGCGTTGCTGGCTATCTCTCAAGGTCAGGATGAAGCAGAGGTGTATTGTCAAAAATTTCGGAAATGGTCGGTGCTTACTCAATGGAATGAGTGTGCCCTGGCTGCAAATTTCAGAGAAGGTCTTTCTGAAGCCATTAAGAATGTTATGGTGGGGTTTCCCACCCCTACAAGTCTGAGTGATTCTATGGCTTTAGCCATTCAGGTTGATCGGCGTTTGCGGGAGCACAAATCTGCTCATCCTTTGGCGGTATTTTCTGAACAGAGACCTGAGTCTATGCAATGTGACCGAACTCTGACCAGAATTGAGGGACAAAGTCATAGACGTCAAAATGGGTTGTGCTTTTACTGTGGTGATTCTACTCATGTTATCTCAGCATGCTCTAAACGCTTAAAGAAAATCGCTAAACCTGTCACCATTGGTACTATACAGCCTAAATTTATTTTGTCTGTTACTTTGATTTGTTCTTTGTCGTCTTACCCGGTTATGGCTTTTGTGGATTCGGGTGCTGCCCTGAATCTGATGGATTTGTCGTTTGCCAGGCGCTGTGGTTTTGTCCTGGAGCCTTTGGAATTTCCTATTCCTCTGAGGGGAATTGATGCTACACCATTGGCTGAGAATAAGCCTCAGTATTGGATGCAAATGACCATGTGCATGACTCCCGTACATCAGGAGGTGATTCGCTTTCTAGTTTTGCATAATTTGCATGATGTTGTCTTTTTGGGTCTGCCATGGCTGCAGGATCATAATCCAGTTTTAGATTGGAAAGCTATGTCTGTGTCAAGTTGGGGTTGTCAGGGAATTCATGGCGATACTCCGTTGGTGTCTATTGCTTCTTCCACTCCTTCTGAGGTCCCTGAGTTTTTGTCTGACTACCAGGATGTATTTGATGAGCCCAGGTCCAGTGCCCTGCCCCCTCATAGGGATTGTGACTGTGCTATAAATTTAATTCCAGGTAGTAAATTCCCTAAGGGACGACTTTTTAATTTGTCTATACCAGAGCATGCCGCGATGCGGAGTTATATAAAGGAGTCTTTGGAGAAGGGACATATTCGCCCATCCTCTTCCCCTCTTGGTGCAGGATTTTTTTTTGTGGCCAAGAAGGACGGTTCTTTGAGACCTTGTATAGATTATCGTCTTCTGAATAAAATCACAGTCAAATTTCAGTATCCTCTGCCATTATTGTCCGATTTGTTTGCTCGGATTAAGGGTGCCAGTTGGTTCACCAAGATAGATCTCCGTGGTGCGTATAACCTTGTGCGCATTAAGCAGGGAGATGAATGGAAAACAGCATTTAATACGCCCGAAGGCCATTTTGAGTACTTGGTGATGCCTTTTGGACTCTCTAATGCTCCTTCTGGGTTTCAGTCCTTCATGCATGACATCTTCCGAGAATATCTGGATAAATTTATGATTGTTTATCTGGATGACATTTTGGTCTTTTCTGATGATTGGGAGTCCCATGTGAAGCAGGTCAGGATGGTGTTTCAGGTCCTGCGTGCTAATGCTTTATTTGTGAATGGCTCAAAATGCCTCTTCGGAGTACAGAAGGTCTCCTTTTTGGGTTTTATTTTTTCCCCTTCTACTGTGGAGATGGACCCAGTCAAGGTCCAGGCTATTCATGACTGGACTCAGCCCACGTCTGTTAAGAGTCTTCAGAAGTTCTTGGGTTTTGCTAATTTTTACCGTCGTTTCATCGCTAATTTTTCTAGCGTGGTTAAACCTTTGACGGATTTGACCAAGAAGGGTTCTGATGTGACTAATTGGTCTCCTGCGGCCTTGGAGGCCTTTCGGGAGCTGAAGCACCGGTTTTCTTCAGCTCCAGTCTTATGTCAGCCAGATGTCTCTCCAGGTCGAGGTTGATGCTTCTGAGATTGGAGCAGGGGCTGTTTTGTCGCAGAGAAGCTCTGATGGCTATGTGATGAAGCCATGTGCTTTCTTTTCAAGAAAATTTTCGCCTGCCGAGCGGAATTATGATGTTGGTAATCGGGAGTTGTTGGCTATGAAGTGGGCATTTGAGGAGTGGCGACATTGGATCGAAGGAGCTAAACATCGTGTGGTGGTCTTGACTGATCACAAAAATCTGATTTACCTCGAGTCTGCCAAGCGCCTGAATCCTAGACAGGCTCGTTGGTCGTTGTTTTTCTCCCGTTTCAACTTCGTGGTCTCATACCTGCCTGGTTCGAAGAACGTGAAGGCTGATGCACTTTCTAGGAGTTTTGTGCCTGACTCTCCGGGAGTTTCTGAGCCGGCTGGTATTCTCAGAGAGGGAGTGATTTTGTCTGCCATTTCCCCAGATTTGCGACGAGTGCTTCAGAAATTTCAGGTGGATAGACCTGACCGTTGTCCGCCAGAGAGATTGTTTGTCCCGGATAGATGGACCAGCAGAGTTATTTCCGAGGTTCATTCTTCGGTGTTGGCCGGTCATCCTGGGATTTTTGGTACCAGAGATTTGGTGGCTAGGTCCTTCTGGTGGCCTTCCTTGTCACGGGATGTGCGTTCCTTTGTGCAGTCTTGTGGGATTTGTGCTCGGGCTAAGCCTTGCTGTTCTCATGCCAGCGGTTTGCTTTTGCCTTTGCCTGTCCCGAAAAGGCCATGGACGCACATATCCATGGATTTTATTTCGGATCTTCCAGTATCTCAGAAAATGTCTGTCATCTGGGTGGTGTGTGATCGTTTTTCCAAGATGGTCCATTTGGTGCCCTTGCCTAAGTTGCCTTCCTCCTCCGATTTGGTTCCTCTATTTTTTCAGAATGTGGTTCGCTTGCACGGCATTCCTGAAAATATTGTGTCTGATAGAGGATCCCAGTTTGTGTCCAGGTTTTGGCGGACTTTTTGTGCTAAGATGGGCATTGATTTGTCTTTTTCGTCGGCCTTCCATCCTCAGACTAATGGCCAAACCGAGCGAACTAATCAGACGTTGGAAACTTATTTGAGATGTTTTGTTTCTGCTGATCAGGATGATTGGGTGACTTTTTTGCCATTGGCCGAGTTTGCCCTTAATAATCGGGCTAGTTCTGCTACTTTGGTTTCGCCTTTTTTCTGCAATTCTGGTTTCCATCCTCGTTTTTCCTCGGGTCAGGTTGAGTCTTCCGACTGTCCTGGGGTGGATTCTGTGGTGGATAGGTTGCAGCAGATTTGGAACCATGTGGTGGACAATTTGAGGTTGTCACAGGAGAAGGCTCAGCGCTTTGCCAACCGCCGCCGCGGGGTGGGTCCCCGACTTCGTGTTGGGGATTTGGTGTGGCTGTCTTCTCGGTATGTTCCTATGAAAGTCTCCTCTCCTAAATTCAAGCCTCGCTTCATCGGTCCTTATAAGATCTTGGAAATCCTTAACCCGGTGTCTTTTCGTTTGGATCTCCCAGCATCGTTTGCCATTCATAATGAGTTCCATAGGTCTTTGTTGCGGAGGTATGTGGTACCTGTGGTTCCTTCTGTTGAGCCTCCTGCTCCGGTGCTGGTCGAGGGCGAATTGGAGTACATGGTGGAGAAGATTTTGGATTCTCGTATCTCTAGACGGAGGCTTCAGTATTTGGTTAAGTGGAAGGGCTATGGTCAGGAGGATAATTCCTGGGTTGTCGCCTCTGATGTTCATGCGGCCGATTTGGTTCGTGCCTTCCACGCGGCTCATCCTGATCGCCCTGGGGGTCTTGATGAGGGTTCGGTGACCCCTCCTCAAGGGGGGGGTACTGTTGTGAACTCTATTTTTAGGCTCCCTCTAGTGGTCACAAGCGGTACTGTGTAGTGTTGTCTTTCTGCAGGTTGGCTGCATCAGCTGGTTCGTTATCCTTGGTTGGTTTCCTATTTAGCTCACCTGGATACTCAGTTCCTTGCCTGCTATCAATGTATTCAGTGCTCTTCAGATTCCTTGTGACTATCTTGCTCCCAGTCTCTCCAAGACAAGCTAAGTTTTTGTTTGTTCATTTTTGGATTATCAGCATTCATCATGTTTCTTGTCCAGCTTGCTAAAATGTGATCTCCTCGCTTACTGGTTGCTCTAGGGGACTGAGTTTCTCCCCCCACACCGTTAGTTGGTGCGGGGGTTCTTGAAATCTCAGTGTGGATATTTTGTAAGGGTTTTTTACTGAACGCACAGACCCCTTTTCTATTTTCTGCTATCTAGTATTAGTGGGCCTCATTTGCTGAATCTGTTTTCACCCCTGTGTATGTGCCTTCCTCTTACCTCACCGTTATTACATGTTGGGGGCTTCTATATCTTTGGGGATTATTTCTCTGGAGGCAAGAGAGGTCTTTCTTTCTCTCTAGGGGTAGTTAGTTCCTCAGGCTGGCTCGAGACATCTAGGATTTTTAGGCACGTTCACCGGCTACCTCTAGTGTGTTTGGATAGGTTCAGTTTTGCGGTCAGTCCAGTTTACCACCTCCCTAGAGCTTGTCCTATGTTTGTTACTTAGCTGGAGTAATTTGTGATCCTCAACCACTAAGGATCATAACAGAAAGCCTCAGATACGGCTCCATCGTTCAGAACCTTCACCATCATGCCATCCTGGAACTGCCAGATGACTGAGATGAACTTGCTCGGGCAGCCAAATTTTGCCATGATCTTCCACAGGCCGTCTCTACTGACTGTGTCGAAAGCCTTGGTCAAATCAACAAAAGTTACATTAAGGTCACGGTGTTGCTCCTGGCACTTTTCCTGAAGTTGACATGCTGAAAAGACCATATCTACTGTTCCACGTTTAGCACAGAAACCACACTGGCTTTCGGGTAATAGTCCTAGCTCAAGGTGATGTAAAAGGTGGTTGAGCAAGAGACGAGCCAATATCTTACCTGCAGTGGACGGAAGGGAGATGCCTTGATGGTTGTCACAAGATTGGCGATTACCTTTCCTCTTGTATATGTGAATTATGCTGGCATCTTTCATCTGTTGTGGAACCTGTTCCTTTGTCCACATATATTGGAATAGTTTGGTCACCGTTTGCATCAGAACAGAGCCACCAGCTTTATATACCTCAGCAGGTATAGCATCATTTCCAGGTGCTTTTCCACAAGAAAGTTGTTTTACTGCTTTCCTGACTTCATCTCCACTTGGAAGAACATTAAGCTTCTTGTTGATTTCTACCTGGGGCAGGCGAGCAATAGCCTCATCATTGATATTGGCTGGGCGATTAAGAATATTATTAAAGTGCTCAGCCCACCGTTCAAGAATTTGTTTCTCTTCTGTCAGCAGCTTGATTCCATCTCCGTTAAGCAGAGATGAAGAGCTTGATGACTGGGGTCCATATACAGCTTTGAGCGCATCGTAGAAGCGTTTCTGGTCATGGGTATCTGCATAGCCCTGAATTTCGTCGGCCTTCTTGCTAAACCAGATATCCTGCATCTCGCGTAGCTTGATTTGTACCTTTCTTTTTATGTTGGTAAAGGCAACTTTCTTAGCTAACGGCGTGGGGTCATTTTGATACACCTTATACCACTGATGTTTCTCTTCTAGGAGTGTCTTTATTTCCTCATCATTTTCATCGAACCAGTCTTGATTATTTCTGGCTGCTGACCCGAGATGCTTCAGAGCAGTATTATAAGCAGCATCTCTCAGAATTGTCCACTGTTCCTCAACGCCAATCTCCTCTGCCTGTAGTATATTTAACAGTCTGCCATCAAGGTCATTGGCAAATTCCCTTGCAATTCTTTTATTTTGCAGCTTATAGATATTCAGCCTCTTTGTCGTTTTCTGCCCTTGGGGTCTCCTTGCAGGCAGGATGTGAAGCCTGCACTTAGACACAATGAAGCGATGGTCAGTCCAGCAGTCTGCACCTCACATGGCCCTCGTTACTCTAAAGTCCATCTCATCCCTTCTCCTGGCAATGATGTAATCAATGAGATACCAATGCCTCAAGCGTGGGTGCATCCGTGATGTCTTCTTGCGTGTGGGTAAGCGGAATAAAGTGTTGGTGATGACAAGGTGACAAGGTAATGTGTGGCACACATCTTGAGGAGCAGCAGGCCATTACTGTTACACTTGCCAGTGCCGTGTCTCCCAATGACCCCTTCCCAGGTTTGATGGTCTGTTCCCACTCTGGCATTAAAGTCTCCAAGTATAATGACCTTGTCTGCCTGTGGGACTGCTGAAATAAGTGTGTCAAGTTCATCGTAGAACTTATCTTTAATGTCATCAGGATTAGTCATCGTGGGAGCATAGGCACTGATCAGAGTCGCGTGTTTCTTGTTTGTAAGTGGGAGCTGAAATGTCATCAGATGGTCGTTGAGGCCCTCCGGAAGCCTGGTAAGTTTACGAGCAAGATGAGTTTTGATAGCAAATCCCACGCCTGCTTCTCATTTTTCAGTGCTGCCTCGACCACTCCAGAAAAATGTATATCCACCACTATGCTCTGTCAATTGACCCTTGTCTGCCAGGGGTGGTTCGCTGAGAGCTGCTATATCAACCTTGTAACGAGCTAGCTCTTGAGCAACCAATGCAGTTCTTCTCTCTGGTCTGTCTGCCTTGGTATTATCCAGCAGAGTTCTCGCATTCCATGTGCCAAGGTTGAGTACCATCATTTTCTTTCTCTTTATTGCGTGTCGACTGCTGTATGGGAAACCCGCCAGCTGTGGTAGGCTGGCCAGGTGAAATGAAGCAGACTATGTTTGAGGCACCTTTTCTAGCCCCGTCCTCGATTGAGGTGAGCAGAGTCATTCTGAACAGGACTGCTCAGACACCCAGGACACTGCCGAACTCCACTGCTGCTTCGGTCCAGTGGAGAGCGACCATATGGCCTGGGCTGCCTGCATGCAGGTTCATCATGACTACAGCTTCCAGTAACTCCACACCTGCTGCTTTGCCAATCTCCTATCGCCACAGGACTTTTGATACGCAGTGGTTGAAGTAATGACTTGCGCTTGACTTGGATTAAAGTGAGGAAGAGTTGCGCAGTCGTCAACCTCACTCTCTCGCCCATACCTATCGAGCCCCAGTGGCAAGAACTAGGCGAGACAACTGGAGATAGGTTGGGGTGCGGTGGATGGCCAGCAGTGTCCTATATGTGCATCACTGTGCCCTCTCAATGCTCTACAACGCTGTGCTGGAAATCGCTTGTCTGTCCGTTGAATCTTGGTTTCTTCCGCACAGTCTGCCATATCCAGTCTTCACATGCAAGGGTAGGCAAACCCTTGAAAATCACTGTAGGTCTCAAGAAACCCAACAGCTACCCTCACCTGGTTTGGCCCACCTGCCGAGGCGGTGTTCCGGGGTGTATCTGCTGCCGCATGCTAGCAGCTACTTGGAGGTACAGGGGAGAGTTGAGCATCAGATGAGGACCAAAGATGGAAGAGCTGTCCAAAAAGGACATGGCAAGCACTCCACCAGAGGTGCTACCTCTATCTAGATACCCCATTATCCCCCTGTACCTAATATAAATAACCTGAATATCCAGTACTGCATCACCCATTGACAAAGCTAGATGTGAAATGCGCGTTGCGTGCGGTTCTGTATGGATTCTTGAGATTTTACATTATATGTGCCACTATGCTTAACTTTGCATTCCATACTTCTGGATCTGTATTGTTTGTTATATTTTTTGATAACCTATTAAAGTGTTTTCTGATAAATACAACCATACTTTACTATGCTGCCTTTATTACATCGGTATACATCAGTAACATTTAGATCAAACTGGGTTGTATATATCTTTTATTTATTATCTTTTGTACTGTAGCCCTATCTGACTGTATGTACCCTGAAGGGCATACCATATGGTATGTTATCTCTCATCAGCCTAGTATCTTGTGTTTTGTATGTTTGTTCCTGTTTTAATTATTGTTCAAATAAAATTTATATTTTGTAATACATCTGCCCTGCTCTTTTTTCAATCAGTTTTTCTAGGTTTATATGCATTTTCTGGCCTATTTACTATCTCGCTTATGATAACTATACAGGATTAAAACCCCTTTCTGCCATTGGACGGAATAGTACATCCGATGGCAGAACCCCCCACTTTGAACAGCTGACATGTGCCCGCAATAGGCGCGGGCAGAATCGCGATCCACCCACATCTATTAACTAGTTAAATGCTGCTGTCAAATTCTGACAGCAGCATTTAACAAGCGCTTCCAGCCATCCGACCGGAAATGCAAGCAAGGGTGACCCCCGTCGCTTGATTGGGGGTCATCAGTGCTTCGGCTTGACAACCAGAAGTCTCCTTGAGACCCCTATGGATGTTGATGCCAGATTGCTATGAGCGACACCCTCTAGTCGGCGCTCATAGCAAGGCTGTAATTCTACTACATAGAGGCGATCTGAGCATCGCCTCTATGTAGTAGAGGCAATCGAGCCTCCCATTGAAACTTTGGAATCATGCCAAATTTTTTAAAAAAGTTTTTAAAAATATGAAAAAAATAAATGTTTAGATCACTCATCTTTTGCCCCCTTCAAAATAAAACAATAAAAAAATCAAACCTACACATATTTGGTATTGCCGCATTCAGAATTGCCCAATCTATCAATAAAAGAAAGATTAACCTGATCGCTAAACATATTTGGTGTTTATAAACTCAAAATAACCTGGAGAATCATGATAGCAGGTCATTTTTAGCAATTAGTGAATCTAGGAAAAAAAACAAACAAAAAACAAGTTTTGGATTGCACTTTTTTTGAAATTTCACTGCACTTGGAATTTTTTTCCCATTTTCTAGTACACAAGATGGTAAAACCAATGGTGTCTATCAAAAGTACAATTTGTTCTGTAAAAATAAGACCTCACATGGCCATTTTGACGGAAAAATAAAAAAGTTATGGCTCTTGGAAGAAGGGGAGAGAAAAACGAAAATGCAAATCCAAAAAAGTTCCGGTCATTAACCCCTTTACCCCCAAGGGTGGTTTGCACGTTAATGACCAGGCCAATTTTTACAATTCTGACCACAGTCCATTTATGAGGTTATAACTCTGGAACGCTTCAACGGATCCTGGTGATTCTGACATTGTTTTTTCATGACATATTGTACTTCATGATAGTGGTAAAATTTATTTGATATTACCTGCGTCTATTTGTGAAAAAAATGGAAATTCGGTGAAAATTTTGAAAATTTTGCAATTTTCCAAATTTGAATTTTTATACAATTAAATCACAGAGATATGTCATACAAAATACTTAATAAGTAACATTTCCCACATGTCTGCTTTACAGCAGCACAATTTTGGAACCAAAATTTTTTTTTGTTAGGGAGTTATAAGGGTTAAAAGTTGACCAGCAATTTCTCATTTTTACAACACCATTTTTTTTAGGGACTGCATCTCATTTGAAGTCATTTTGAGGGGTCTATATGATAGAAAATAACCAAGTGTGACACCATTCTAAAAACTGCACCCCTCAAGGTGCTCAAACCCACATTCAAGAAGTCTATTAACTCTTTAGGTGTTTCACAGAAATTTTTTGAATGTTTAAATAAAAATGAACATTTAACTTTTTTTCACAAAAAAATTACTTCAGCTCCAATTTGTTTTATTTTACCAAGGCTAACAGGAGAAAATGGACCACAAAAGTTGTTGTGCAATTTGTCCTGAGTAGGCTGATACCCAATATGTGGGGGTAAACCACTGTTTGGGCGCATGGCAGAGCTCGGAAGTGAAGGAGCGCCATTTGACTTTTCAATACAAAATTGACAGGAATTGAGATTGGATGCCATGTTGCGTTTGGAGAGCCCCTGATGTGCCTAAACATTGAAACCCCCCACAAGTGACACCATTTTGGAAAGTAGACCCCCTAAGGAACTCATCTAGATGTGTTGTGAGAGCTATGAACCCCCAAGTGTTTCACTACACTTTATAATGCAGAGCAATGAAAATAATAAAAAAAAAATTCCACAAAAATAATTTTTTAGCCCCCAGTTTTTTATTTTTCCAAGCGTAACAGTTGAAATTGGACCCCAAAAGTTGTTGTCCAATTTTATCTGAGTACGCTGATACCCCATATGTGGGAGGGAACCACCGTTTGAGTGCATGGCAGAGCTCGAAGGGAAGGAGTGTCATTTGGAATGCAGACTTAGATGGATTGGTCTGCAGGCGTCACATTGCGTTTGCAGAGCCCCTAATGTACCTAAACAGTAGAAACCCCCCACAAGTGACCCCATATTGGAAGCTAGACCCCCCAAGGAACTTACCTAGATGTGTTATGAGAGCTTTGAACCCCCAACTGTTTCACTACAGTTTATAACACAGAGCAATGAAAATAAACAAATAAAAAATTTCCACAAAAATTATTTTTTAGCCCCCAGTTTTGTATTTTTCCAAGGGTAACAGTTGAAATTGGACCGCAAAAGTTGTTGTCCGATTTGTCCTGAGTACGCTGATACCCCATTTGTGGGGGGAACCACCATTTGAGTGCATGGCAGAGCTCGGAAGGGAAGGAGCGTCATTTGGAATGCAGACTTAGATGGATTGGTCTGCAGGTGTCACATTGCGTTTGCAGAGCCCCTAATGTACCTAAACAGTAGAAACCCCCCACAAGTGACCCCATATTGATAACTAGACCCCCACGGAACTTACCTAGATGTGTTATGAGAACTTTGAACCCCCAAGTGTTTCACTACAGTTTATAACGCAGAGCCGTGAAAATAAAAAATCCTTTTTTTTCTACAAAAATTATTTTTTAGCCCCCAAGTTTTGTATTTTCCCAAGGGTAACAGGAGAAATTGGACCCCAAAGGTTGTTGTCCAATGTGTCCTGAGTACGCTGATACCCCATATGTTGGGGTTAATCCCTGTTTGGGCGCACGGGAGAGCTCGGAAGGGAAGGAGCACTGTTTTGCTTTTTCAACGCAGAATTGGCTGGAATTGAGATCAAACGCCATGTCGCGTTTGGAGAGCCCCTGATGTGCCTAAACAGTGGAAACCCCCCAATTATAACTGAAACCCTAATCCAAACACATACCTAACCCTAATCCCAACGGTAACCGTAACCATACCCCTAACCCTGACACACCCCTAACCCTAATCCCAACCCTATTCCCAACCGTAAATGTAATCCAAACCCTAACCCTAACTTTAGCCCCAACCCTAACTGTAGCCTTAACCCTAGCCCCAACCCTAACCCTAGCCCTAACCCTAGCCCTAACCCTAACACTAGCCATAACCCTTGCCCTAACCCTAACCCTAGCCCTAGCCCTAACCCTCACCCTAGCCCTAACCCTAGCCCTAACCCTAGCCCTAGCCCTAACCCTAACCCTAGCCCTAACCCTAACCCTAACCCTAGCCCTAACCCTAGCCCTAACCCTAACCCTAATGGGAAAATGGAAATAAATACATTTTTTTAATTTATTAATTTTTGCTAACTAAGAGGGTGATGAAGGGGGGTTTGATTTACTTTTATAGTGTTTTTTTAGCGGATTTTTATGATTGGCAGCCGTCACACACTGAAAGATGCTTTTTATTGCAAAAAATATTTTTTGCGTTACCACATTTTGAGAGCTATAATTTTTCCATATTTTGGTCCACATAGTCATGTCTTTTTTTTTGTGGGACAAGTTGACGTTTTTATTGGTGACATGTTCAGGCATGTGACTTTTTTTGATCCCTTTTTATTCTGATTTTTGTGAGGCAGAATGTCCAAAAACCAGCTATTCAAGAAATTCTTTTGTGGGAGGCGTTTATACCGTTCTGCGTTTGGTAAAATGGATAAAGCAGTTTTATTCTTCGGGTCAGTACGATTACAACGATACCTCATTTATATCATTTTTTTATGTTTTGCCGCTTTTATACGATAAAAACAATTTTATAGAAAAAAATTATTTTTGCATCGCTTTATTCTGAGGACTATAACTCTTTAATTTTTTCTTTGATGATGGTATATGGTGGCTTTTTTTTGCGGGACAAGATGACATTTTCAGCGGTACCATGGTTATTTATATCCGTCTTTTTGATCGCATGTTATTCCACTTTTTGTTTGGCGGTATGATAATAAAACGTTGCTTTTTGCCTCTTTTATTTTTTTTTACGGTGTTCACCGAAGGGGTTAACTAGTGGGACAGTTTTATAGGTCGGGTCGTTACGGATACTAAATATGTGTACTTTCGTTGTTTTTTTTTTATTTCGATAAAGAAATGTATTTATAGGGACAATTTATTTTTTTTTTAATTTTTTGGGGGATTTTTTAATTTTTTTTTACACATGTGAATATTTTTTTTTTACACTGTAACATTGCCCCAGGGGAGGCATCATATTATAGTGTAAGATCGCCGATCTGACACTTTGCTGTGCACTGTGTCAGATCGGCGATCTGACGTGCACAGCTCCTGGAGGCTTCCCGGCGCCTGCTCTGAGCAGGCGCAGTGAAGCCACCTCCCTGCAGGACCCAGATGCCACGGCCATCTTGGATCCGGGCCTGCTGCAGGGAGGAGGAGGTAAGAGACCCGGGGGTCTCAGGGAAGCATGCAGGGAGGGGGCTCCCTATACTGCCGGAACACTGCGATCATGTTTGATCGCAGTGTGCTGGGGGTTAATGTGCCGGGAGCGGTCCGTGACCGCTCCTGGCACATAGTGCTGGATGTCAGCTGCAATAGTCAGCTGACACCCGGCCCCGATCGGCCGCGCTCCCCTCGTGAGCGCGGCTGATCGGTGATGATGTGCTATCCCGTCGGTGGTCATACGGGCCCACCCCACCTTGACGGGATAGTACATGTAATGTCAGAAAGGGGTTAATAATTCTGAACACAACCACATCTTTAATAATAAGAAGGTGTCCAGTAGTGATGAGCAGACCTGTGGATGTTTGGGTCTATCGGGTTCAGCGAACATTAAAAACCTAAACTCAAACTCAAACCCAAACCCGGACCTCATTCAAATGAATGGGGTGCCTGAACATCCAGCATTTCCCAAACCGTCATCTGTTTGACAGCACGAGAAACACTGTATCTGATCAGTGGTAAGTTCGTTACCATCGTTCAGAGCACCATAGTTCCCACGCTGTGACACAAATGGCAGTGTTTAAACAAGCAGCTGTGACCGGCGTTAAAAAATTTACCGCAGGTCATAAGTGTTGGCTGATGACAGTGCTACTCTCTTCATCATATACCTGGTCTTGTTGATAGCTGCAAGAGCAGGCATATGATGGAAGCATTCACCAGTCGGTGCCTGTGCAATAAATAAATAAATAAAATTAAAAAATGGCGTGAAGTCCCCTTTATTATTGATGTCCAGTGCAGATAAAGCTGACTGCTGTGGGCTGTAATTTTTTTAATTAAGTAAATAATTTTAAAATAATGGCTTGGGGGTCCCCCAGACAGGTTCATGAATATTGGCCTTCCCCTGCCTAAATATGGCAGCCTGCAGCTGCCCCAGAAAAGATGCATCTATTAGATGTACCAATTATGTTGCCTTTCCTGGCTCTTCCCACTTACCCTGGTGTGGTGGTAAATGGGGTAATATTATTGGGATTGATTTCAGTTTTGTTATGTCAGCTGACATCAAGCCCAGAAGTTAATAATTTGGAGTCGTTTATCAGACACCCCCATTACTAACCCAGTATCAACTGTAATAAACAGAAAGACAGAGTAAAGTCCTTCAATTGAAATAAACACACAGACTCTTTTATTTGACATAAAAACTCCCTTCCCTTGTTTACACATTTATTCACCAAAAATTAAAGTAAAAGCAAAACTTATACTCACCTTTCTGACAATAATTCATTAATAGCCATGTCATATGACATTTCGGATAGTTTGGAGAGCAGTCTCTCTCCACGCCAGAAGGAACACAATGAGCAAAGCGCGAGAAGCTCTGCTTGTGACCGGTGGTATCCTTAATGACGTCACCGCTGGTCACACGCAGCCGGGTTCTCATGCTGTGCTCAGTGTCGTGGAACATGACCATTAATGGTGTATTGGCAAAAAGGTAAGTATAACTATTTTTTATTTTCATTTTTGGAGAATAAATGGGTAAAAGAGGGTCATGAAATTTTTATTTCAAATAAAGCAGTATGTGTGTTTATTTCAATTAATGGACTTTACTCAGGACAAGTGGGAAGAGTCAGGAAAAGGGCCAGAATTAGCACATCTAATGGATGAGCCTTTTCTGGGGTGGCAGCTATTTTTAGGCTGGAGAAGACCAATATCCATGGCCCTTTCCCTATCTGAGAATGTCAGCCCCCTAGCTGTCCACTTTAGCTTTGCTGGTTATCAAAAATGAGTAAGACCATACGCTGGTTTTTAAATCATTTATCAAAAAAATGGTGTAGTGATCCCTCTATGTTTGATAACCAGCCAAGACAAAGCTCACAGCTGGGGCTGCAGAGCACAACTGTCGCTTTTGTCTGTGCTGGTTATCATAAATAGACAAGACCCTATGTCTCTTTTTTTATGCACAGTGTGTACTGGTCAATCACAGTCATGCCAATACTTGACATGGCTGTGATTGAGCTGGAAGTGGTCATGCAGTAAATCTTGTTGATTGGCTGCCTTGCAGCCTTTCATCAAGCTTTGTTCGGGCTGCCAAACCCGAACAGTAAGATGTACTTTCTGAAAAAGTTTGTGTGGGGGGTCCGTGAATGGATGCTAGGTGTCCCGGCAAGGATGTCAAACTTTACCATTCGGGTTCACCCACCCCTCCTGTTCACACTTATGAAACCATATTAGTTTTGTTATTTTTATATTTCCCATCAAAATTATTTCAGTTTGTTTCTCAATAGATTTGTATTCAAGGTAGAAACATTTCTGAAATTATTCTTTTTGGTATGATTTTTTACCTGACAAAAACCTAGTATATTAAAAAAAGGATATAAACTTTTTATATCCACTATAGTTAAATAAAAGAGAGAGATTATTGTTATTTCTTTTTCATTTTCTCATTTGATATATCGATGATTTAATTTTGCTTGCATTTTTTCTAATTAAATTCATAATTAAACTTGCGGTATTATATTGCTGCTTCTGAAGTGAATTTTACATTGAGCTAGAATGCGACAAAGACATTAATTTTGAAACAATATTGCTTGGAATTATAGTTTGCAGTAACATTTCAATTTAAATGTAGAAATATAGAAGTAAAGATAAATATAAAAGTAAAGATAATTGCTTTTAAATATATTTAGATAAACTTTTTATTTCACGCTGCTACACTGGGGGAAATAAATATTTAATCCCTTGCTGATTTTGTAAGTTTGCCCACTGACAAAGACATGAACAGTCTATAATTCATCTATAAAATAAAAGTCTTAATAATTAAGAGATGATCTGCGAAGAGGAGTGGACCAAAATTCCTCCTGACGTGCACAAACCTCATCATCAACTGCAAAAAAAGTCTGACTACTGTGCTTGCCAACAAGGATTTTGCAACCAAGTATTAAGTCTTATTTGCCAAAGGGATCAAATACTTATTTCTCACTGCAAAATGCAAAAATATTTATATAAATGTGATTTTCTGGATTTTAATTTTCATATTCTATATTTCAATGTTAAAATTAAGCTACCCTTAAAATTATAGACTGTTCATGTCTTGTCAGTGGGCAAACTCACAAAATCAGCAAGGGATCAAATACTTATTTCCCCCACTGTACATGTGATTTATAAAATATCCTAGATAACCAGCGGATAAAACTTGGGAACTAAAGGAAAAAACAGATTATTTTGTAAGCATGTATATAGTATATCTATACTACATGTTACTGCTGAAAATGTTCTGGGCTAACATGAATATTCAGCAACCAATTAATTTGCAAAGTTATTTACAAATATTCCATCCAGCCATTGTGGTTCGATCTCAAATTGTTTCATCCCTTTTAGCATGATTGATATACCATATGTTCTTATACTGGACTAGGTGATTTGTCTGGCAATAAGTACTAGTTGATAAACATATGGTAGTATGTGCAATTTAATCAAATGGGATGTTTATAGGGAACCTGTAACCAGAAAAAAACGCTATAAACCGTCACTTAGTTGTAAGAGTGTGCCACACTTCTTCCTTCCCCTTTAAGACAAATGTACTTTAAATAATTGAAATGTTTGATTTATGATTGTTAACTTGTCTGTATGTGTACAATGCTGTACTGTGTTGAAAGTGACAGTTTAGGGCTAGATATAATAGTTAGATAACATAGTTAGGAATGTGAAGTACAATTAGTGGGGGGACTATAGTGCAGTAGTATTAGGATAAGTTACGCCCACATAACAGGGGATTTCCAAGTTGATAGGGGTTAGAGATAGGTATATTGTACTTGAGTGTAGAGACTTCCTGATTAAGATCAGAGGTGGTGATACAGCAAGAGAAGACCGATAAGCCATGGGGCTGGAGAGAATTAAGGATATACGGGACCCCTAAGGAGAAGCAGCATGCGGGCTGTCGCTATCCAGTTCAGTGATTCTTCAGGAGATATCCGGGGCCTACGGACTGAAGTAGGCAGAACTGTGAGTGCCTCTTTCTTCATCCAAGGGAAGCCGAACGGAAGATTGACTGAACGTAGTGGACCTAAGTGCATGGGAGCTGCAGGGGTAGAAGGAACATCTTCAGGACTTGGATTGTCAGGAAGTGCAGGGAAAGATCAAGAATTACAAAGGAATATGAACTATGCTGCATCTGTAACAAATCTCCTGTTTTAGAGTAAAGTTGAATATGAACTTTGAGTCTGTAATCATTTATGTGGACTCTTCTGGATCTGGAAACAGAGTTGTAGGATCAGAAGGGACCTCGGAGCTTAAAGTGAGTGTTCTGCTTTTCAAGCACCACACACAACAGAACATTACAGTTTCTTTGTGGGGTGCCAGGTGTGGGAACACATCAACCCCTCGCCATTACTTCCACCCTCGACACCTCTCATAGTCTAAAGCTCCTGGGAGAAAATGAACCTTAATCACACCGGCAGAGTTCAAATTTCAGTCATGGGGGTGTTGCTGGTGCTGGTTCAGTCACCACTCTAAATATGCAGAGTAGCAGCAGTACCTGCACCCCTGGCCATGACTGACAGCCGACCCAATGCAGACCAGTGTCAGCCAGGGTTGGGGGCATGGTTACAGCCGTCACTCTGCTTGTTTACTTAGACTGGTGACTTTACCCACTCTGGTGCCAATTCCAAGACTAAAGTCATTAGGACCAGCTGTCAGTCAGAGCCAGAGGTGCAGTTACAGCTGCTGCTCTTTATTCTCAGAGTGGTTACTGAGCCAGCACAGGCACTGCCCTCATTACTGATACCCAAACGCTGTGGGTAAGAATAAAGTTTATTTCTCCCCACAACTTTAGGCTAAGTGCAGGCGCCAGCCAGCATAATAACGCTATTAATAGCTAATAGCTAAAAGGTTAATAGTGTTTTCTTCTGGTGACAGGTTCCCTTTAAACATAACCTTATATGGAAATATATTATCTTTATTAAATAGATGTAAGAGATATTCCCTAGGTAGAGTAATACTAAAAGATGTTCATACATGGATATTGAATATATTTGATACAGTATTTTATATACAGTGGGGCAAAAAAGTATTTAGTCAGTCAGCAATAGTGCAAGTTCCACCACTTAAAAAGATGAGAGGCGTCTGTAATTTACATCATAGGTAGACCTCAACTATGGGAGACAAACTGAGAAAAAAAAATCCAGAAAATCACATTGTCTGTTTTTTTATCATTTTATTTGCATATTATGGTGGAAAATAAGTATTTGGTCAGAAACAAACAATCAAGATTTCTGGCTCTCACAGACCTGTAACTTCTTCTTTAAGAGTCTCCTCTTTCCTCCACTCATTACCTGTAGTAATGGCACCTGTTTAAACTTGTTATCAGTATAAAAAGACACCTGTGCACACCCTCAAACAGTCTGACTCCAAACTCCACTATGGTGAAGACCAAAGAGCTGTGAAAGGACACCAGAAACAAAATTGTAGCCCTGCACCAGGCTAGGAAGACTGAATCTGCAATAGCCAACCAGCTTGGAGTGAAGAAATCAACAGTGGGAGCAATAATTAGAAAATGGAAGACATTCAAGACCACTGATAATCTCCCTCGATCTGGGGCTCTACGCAAAATCCCACCCCGTGGGGTCAGAATGATCACAAGAACGGTGAGCAAAAATCCCAGAACCACGCGGGGGGACCTAGTGAATGAACTGCAGAGAGCTGGGACCAATGTAACAAGGCCTACCATAAGTAACACACTACGCCACCATGGACTCAGATCCTGCAGTGCCAGACGTGTCCCACTGCTTAAGCCAGTACATGTCCGGGCCCGTCTGAAGTTTGCTAGAGAGCATTTGGATGATCCAGAGGAGTTTTGGGAGAATGTCCTATGGTCTGATGAAACCAAACTGGAACTGTTTGATAGAAACACAACTTGTCGTGTTTGGAGGAAAAAGAATACTGAGTTGCATCCATCAAACACCATACCTACTGTAAAGCATGGTGGTGGAAACATCATGCTTTGGGGCTGTTTCTCTGCAAAGGGGCCAGGACGACTGATCCGGGTACATGAAAGAATGAATGGGGCCATGTATCGTGAGATTTTGAGTGCAAACCTCCTTCCATCAGCAAGGGCATTGAAGATGAAACGTGGCTGGGTCTTTCAACATGACAATGATCCAAAGCAAACCACCAGGGCAATGAAGGAGTGGCTTCGTAAGAAGCATTTCAAGGTCCTGGAGTGGCCTAGCCAGTCTCCAGATCTCAACCCTATAGAAAACCTTTGGAGGGAGTTGAAAGTCCGTGTTGCCAAGCGAAAAGCCAAAAACATCACTGCTCTAGAGGAGATCTGCATGGAGGAATGGGCCAACATACCAACAACAGTGTGTGGCAACCTTGTGAAGACTTACAGAAAACGTTTGACCTCTGTCATTGCCAACAAAGGATATATTACAAAGTATTGAGATGAAATTTTGTTTCTGACCAAATACTTATTTTCCACCATAATATGCAAATAAAATGATAAGAAAACAGACAATGTGATTTTCTGGATTTTTTTGTCTCAGTTTGTCTCCCATAGTTGAGGTCTACCTATGATGTAAATTACAGATGCCTCTCATCTTTTTAAGTGGTGGAACTTGCACTATTGCTGACTGACTAAATACTTTTTTGCCCCACTGTACGTCAGAGCATCTTATACATATATGAGTATTTGGTTATGCTTTCCAATACATAAATAGAAAACCTAGCAATAACTGAATTTATTGTTATAGCAGCCCCATATTCATTTGCACTGGCATTATCTATTGTAATAACAACTGTACAGTGGGGAAAATAAGTATTTGATACACTGCAGATTTTGCAAGTTTTTCACCTACAAAAAAATGGAGAGGTCTGCTATTTTTATTGTAGGTACATTTCATCTGTGAGAGACATAATCTGAAAATAAAAGCATGAAATCAAATTGTCTGATTTTTAAATAACTAAATTGCATTTTATTGCATGAAATAAGCATTGGGTCATCTACCAACCATCAAGAATTCTGTCTCTCACAGACCTGTTAGTTTTTATTTAAGAAGCCCTCCTACTCTGCACTCATTACCTGTATTAATTGCACCTATTTGAACTTGCTAGCTGTATAGAAGACACCTATTCAAACACTAAATCAATCATACTCCAACCTCTCTCCATGGCCAAGACCAAAGAGCTATCTAAGGACACCAGGGGCAAAATTATAGACCTGTAAAATGTTGAATGTGCCACAGGACAATAGGCAAGCAGCTTGGTGAGAAGGCAACAACTTTTGTTATAATTATTAGAACATGTAAGAAACACAAGATGACTGTCAATCTTCCTCTGTCTGGGGCTCCTTGCAGGATCTTGCCGATGATTCTGAGAAAGGTCAGAACTCAGCCCAGAACTACACAGGAGGACCTGGTCAATGACCTAAAGAGAGCTTGGACCATAGTCTCAAACATTACCATTAGTAACGCACTACGTTATCATGGATTAAAACCCAACAGGGCATGCAAGGTCTATCTGCTCAAGCCAGCACATGTTCAGGCCCATTTTAAGTATGCCAATGGCCATCTGGATGATCCAGAGGAGGCATGGGAAAAGTTAATGTGGTCAGATGAGACCAAAATAGAAATTTTTGTTATCAACTCCTCTAGTTGTGTTTCTAGGAAGAAGAAGGCAGAGGAGACATGATGACTGCACCATATTGAATAGATGATGGATGAGATCATGTATCGACATATTTTGGCCAAAAGCATCTTTCTCTCAGCAAGGGCATTGAAGATGGGTCATGGCTGGGTCTTCCAGGATGAAAATGGCCCTAAACACACAGTCAGGACAACTAAAGAGGAGTGGCTTTGTAAGAAGCATTTCAAGGTCCTTGAGTGGCATAGCCTAGCCTAGTCAAAAATCTTTGGAGGAAGCTGAAACTCAATGTTGAGTTGGTAAAGAGCTACAAGAAACGTCTGTAATTGCAAACAACGGTTTCTGTACTGTGAGAGAGTGACCAGTGTTGTTGTGAATGGCTGGTATGTGTTGCAGAGAGGAGGTCCTCTGCGCTGCAAGCCTGGAATTTTTCTCTGGGGCTTGTAGTTCCATGAGCCTTGCTTAGTGTATAAGGGGCTGGGCTTACAGGGTTAGTCAGAGAGCTGGGCAGGTCTGGCTAAACACACACCTCCCATCAATGAGTGTGTCTCATACATTATAAGGAGTCTGTGTTTTGGTCACCCGGACTCTGTGTTGGCGCGTCCTGCAAGTGAACAGGTTTTCCTGGAAGGCACATGGAGGAGGCATGTGCCTGCAGAGTCTATGATGGCTATCTGTGTTGGGGAAGCTACCGTCCTTCTGAGGGTCTGGAACTGACAGAGCTTGAGCTTGTCAAGCAAGTCAAAGTACGTGTCAGTGATCCCAGTAAGGCAGCTTCCCTGGAAGTCAGGACCCATGTGATGCCAGACTGTGAAGCCTGCAAAGCTGAAAAGGGTCAGTTAATGAACTGTGCAGACATAAACGCAGTTGAGAGTAGACTGTATGCTAGGTCTGTGATCTATAACAGGACCTACAATGATTTATAACTGCATAATAAACTGTTTGGACCGGTTTAAGTAGAAAAATGTTCCTGTGTGCCTTAATTCCACTGCTAAGTGAGTGTCCCCCAACACATTCAGTGAGCACTGCACTACAGTACCAAATAGTAAGTTCTGTATTTCTATTGTATCAAATACTTATTTCATGCAACAAAATGCAAATTAATGATGAGAAAATCATACAATGTGATCTTCTGGAATTTTTTTTAAGATACTATCTTTCACAGTTGAAGGGAACCTACGATAATAAATTACAGACCTCTCCATTCTTTGTAAGTGGGAAAACTTGCAAAATCGACAGTGTATCAAACAATTATTTTCCCCACTCTAAGTTTTTAATCAATTTTTCAATAAAGTAATATTAATAACTTTATAGACTCATAGTTATCCAGTTTTTGTATGTCCTTAATAATAATAATAATATAATAATAATTTTTATTTATATAGCGCCAACATATTCCGCAGCGCTTTACAACTTATAGAGGGGATTTGTACAGACAATAGACATTACAGCATAACAGAAATCACAGTTCAAAATAGATACCAGGAGGAATGAGGGCCCTGCTCGCAAGCTTACAAACTATGAGGAAAAGGGGAGACACGAGAGGTGGATGGTAACAATTGCTTTAGTTATTTGGACCAGCCATAGTGTAAGGCTCGGGTGTTCATGTTAAGCTGCATGAACCAGTTAACAGCCTAAGGCCACGTTCACACTTTGCGGGTTCCTCTGCGGGTTAATCCCGCAGCGGAATTGATAAATCTGCAGGGCAAAACCGCTGCGGTTATCCCTGCAGATTTATCGCGGTTTGTTCCGCGGTTTCCGCTGCGGGATTACTCCTGTACTATTGATGCTGCATATGCAGCAATATGCAGCATCAATAGTAATGTAAAAAATAATAAAAATTGGCTATACTCACCCTCTGACGTCGCGATCTCCCCGGCGCTGCACGCGGCTGTGCTGACAAGGACCTTCGTGACGTCACGGTCATGTGACCGCGGCGTCATCACGGTCATGTGACCGCGACGTCACCACAGGTCCTGCAAGCACAGCAACTGATACCGGACGCCGCGGGCAGCGCAGAGAGGTGAGTATAGCATTATTTTTTATTTTAATTCTTTTTTTTACACCAAAATATGGTTCCCAGGGCCTGGAGGAGAGTCTCCTCTCCTCCACCCCGGGTACCATCGGCACATTATCCGCTTAACTTCCCGCAACGTGGGCACAGCCCCATGCGGGAAGTTAGCGGATCAATGCATTTCTATGGGTGCAGAATCGCTGCGATTCTGCACCAAGAAGTGACATGCTCCTTCTTTTTTTCCGCAGAAAAGCCGCGCGGCTTTTTCCGCGGAAATCTGCAGCATGTGCACAGCGGGTTTTGTTTTCCATAGGGTAACATTGTACTTTACCCTGCATGGAAAACTGCTGCGGATCTGCAGTGTCAAATCCGCTGCGGATCCGCGGCAAAACCTGCAAAGTGTGAACATAGCCTAAGTATGTAGCAGTACAGACACAGAGGCTAATGACTGCATAAAGTGTATGAGAACATGATGCGAGGAACCTGATAATGTGTTTTTTTTTGTTTTTTTTTCTTTAATAGGCCACACAGGGATAGTTAGGTTAATGCGTTGAGGTGGTAGGCCAGTCTGAACAAATACGTTTTTAGGGCACACTTAAAACTGTGGGGATTGGGGATTAATCGTATTAACCTAGGTAATGCATTCCAAAGAATCGGCGCAGCACGTGTAAAGTCTTGGAGACGGGAATGGGAGGTTCTGATTATTGAGGATGCTAACCTGAGGTCATTAGCGGAGCGGAGGGCACGGGTAGGGTGGTAGACTGAGACCAGAGAGGAGATGTAGGGTGGTGCTGAGCCATGGAGTGCTTTGTGGATGAGGGTAGTAGTTTTGTACTGGATTCTGGAGTGGATGGGTAGCCAGTGTAAAGACTGGCACAAGGTAGAAGCATCGGTGTAACGGTTGGTGTGGAATATGATCCTGGCAGCAGCATTCAGGACAGATTGGAGCGGGGAGAGTTTGGTAAGAGGGAGGCCGATTAGTAGAGAGTTACAATAGTCCAGACGAGAATGAATAAGTGAGACAGTAAGAGTTTTTGCAGAGTCGAAAGTAAGAAAAGGGCGAATTCTAGAAATGTTTTTGAGATGCAGATAAGAAGAGCGAGCCAGTGATCGGATGTGGGGGGTGAATGAAAGCTCGGAATCAAGGATGACCCCAAGGCAGCGGGCATGTTGCTTGGGAGTAATGATTGAACCGCACACGGAGATGGCAATGTCAGGCAAAGTTAGGTTAGTAGAGGGAGAGAACACGAGGAGTTCAGTTTTTGACAGGTTCAGTTTCAGATAGAGGGAGGACATTATGTTAGAGACAGCGGTAAGACAATCACTGGTGTTTTCTAAGAAGGTCGGAGTGAAAGCAGGAGAAGAGGTGTATAATTGGGTGTCGTCAACATAGAGATGGTACTGGAAACCAAATCTACTGATTGTTTGTCCAATAGGGGCAGTATACAAAGAGAAGAGGAGGGGGCCTAGGACTGATCCTTGAGGAACCCCAACAGTAAGGGGTAGGTGAGAGGAGGAGGAACCAGCAAAACATACAGTTGAAGGATCGGTCAGAGAGATAGGAGGAGAACAAAGAGAGAACGGTGTCCTTGATGCTGATGGAGCGGAGCATAGTGAGGAGGAGCTGATGATCCACAGTGTCGAATGCTGCGGAGAGATCCAACAGAATTAGCATGGAGTAGTGACCATTAGATTTAGCTGTTAGTAGGTCATTAGAGACTTTAGTGAGGGCAGTTTCAGTAGAGTGTAAAGAGCGGAAGCCAGATTGAAGAGGGTCGAGAAGAGAGTTATCTGAGAGATAGTGGGTAAGACGGGAGTGGACCAGGCGTTCCAGGAGTTTAGAGATGAAGGGAAGATTAGAGACAGGTCTATAATTAGCGGCACAATTTTGGTCGAGGGAGGGTTTTTTTAAGTATTGGATGTATGATGGCATGCTTAAATGAGGAGGGAAAAATACCGGAAGTGAGGGAAAGGTTGAATATTTTTGTTAGGTGAGAGGTGACAGCCGGGGAAAGGGACTGGAGGAGATGTGACGGAATGGGTTCACTGGTGCAAGTGGTCGGGCGAGAAGATGCAAGGAGCCTGCTTACTTCTTCTTCAGTAACTGGTTCAAAGTCTGAGAGTGAACTAGATGCAGTGGGGGAGGGAGGACAGTGCATGATATGAAGAGATTGGGAGATGATTTCCTGTCGAATGTGGTCAATTTTTTCTTTGAAGTAATTGGCCAGATCGTCAGCGTGGAGATCTGTGGTTGGGGCCTGCTCTCTTGGGTTGAGTAGGGACTGGAAGGTGTCGAAGAGACGTTTAGGGTTATTGGACAGTGAGGCGATGAGGGTGTTGAAATAGGTTTGTTTGGAGAGGTGAAGGGCAGAGTTGTATGATTTTAGCATGAACTTATAATGGATGAAATCTTCGAGTAGATTAGATTTTCTCCACAGACGTTCGGCGCACCTGGAGCATCGCTGCAGGAAGCGTGTTTGCAGCGTGTGCCACGGTTGTCGCCGTCTGTGTCGAGTTGCTCTATGTATAGGAGGAGCAGCTTCATCTAGGGCGCTTTGCAGGGTTTCATTGTAATGGTTCAGAGCAGAATCAGGACATGAGATGGAGAAGATTGGGGCCAATGAGGACTGCAAGTTCTTCATAAGTTTCTGGGTGTTAATGGCCTGTATGCTTCTATAAGTGTGGAAAGTGGGGGTGATCTGAGCGGATTGGCAGTTCTTGATAGAGAATGAAAGAAGGTTGTGGTCAGAGAGCGGGAGAGGGGTGTTTGTGAAATCATCCACTGAGCAAAGTCGGGAGAAGACCAAGTCAAGGGAGTTTCCATCTTCATGCGTTGGAGAGTTAGTATGCTGTGAGAGGCTGAAAGAGGAGGTTAGAGATAAAAGGTGAGAAGCAGACGGGGAGAGGGGAGAAGCTATGGGGATGTTGAAATCACCAATGATAAGGGTGGGGGTGTCACAGGAGAGAAAGTGTGGAAGCCAGGTGGCAAAATGATCCAGGAACTGATGAGAGGGGCCAGGAGGACGATACACCACCGCCACTCGCATGGAGAAGGGGACGTAGAGTCTGACAGCATGGACCTCAAAGGAAGGGAATACAAGTGAGGGTTCTTGGGGGATAACTTGGAAGGTACATTTGGGTGAAAGGAGCAGCCCAACGCCTCCACCTGCTCTGTTGTCTGATCTTGGGGTATGAGAAAAGTGTAGTCCACCATAGGAGAGAGCAGCAGCAGCGGTGGTGTCTGACTGCTGGATCCAGGTTTCAGTAAGAGCCAGGAGATTAAGAGCCTTAGAAAGGAAGAAGTCATGACACACAGAGCGAGAATTCCAAAGAGCACAATTGAAAGAGACAGAAGGCATGCGTGGAATATTAATAAGGTTAGAGGGGTTTCTGAGTGTAGCAGTTGGGAGGTCTGACTGGCTATATCATGGGGGGCCGGGGTTTGGAGAGATGTCTCCAGCGACTAGGAGAAGGAGGATAGAAAGAGTGAGCAGATGGTTAAGTGATTTGTGAGAGCGTCTTTTGTGTTGGATGGTGGGACTGAATGGATCTGCGCTGTTAAGCAATGTGAACAGAGCATGAGTGCTATACATAGGAGAGGCAATACTGTACTAGGCGATTAGTCTGGCAATAAGTACAAGTTGATAAATACACTAATACTGTGAATTCATTTTAACCCCTTCATGACCTTGCCGTTTTTTGCAATTCTGACCAGTGTCCCTTTATGAGGTAATAACTCAGGAACGCTTCAACGGATCCAAGCGATTCTGAGATTGTTTTTTCGTGACATATTGGGATTCATGTTAGTGGTAAATTTAGGTCGATAATTTCTGAGTTTATTTGTGAAAAAAACGGAAATTTGGCGAAAATTTTGAATATTTCGCAATTTTCACATTTTGTATTTTTATTCTGTTAAACCAGAGAGTTATGTGACACAAAATAGTTAATAAATAACATTTCCCACATGTCTACTTTACATCAGCACAATTTTGGAAACAAATTTTTTTTTTGCTAGGAAGTTATAAGGGTTAAAATTTGACCAGTGATTTCTCATTTTTACAACAAAATTTACAAAACCATTTTTTTTAGGGACCACCTCACATTTGAAGTCAGTTTGAGGGTTCTATATGGCTGAAAATACCCAAAAGTGCCACCATTCTAAAAACTGCACCCCTCAAGGTGCTCAAAACCACATTCAAGAAGTTTATTAACCCTTCAGGTGTTTCACAGCAGCAGAAGCAACATGGAAGGAAAAAATGAACATTTAACTTTTTAGTCACAAAAATGATCTTTTAGCAACAATTTTTTATTTTCCCAAGGGTAAAAGGAGAAACTGGACCACGGACGTTGTTGTCAAATTTGTCCTGAGTACGCTGATACCTCATATGTGGGGGTAAACCACTGTTTGGGCGCACGGCAGGGCTCGGAAGGGAAGGAGCGCCATTTGACTTTTTGAATGAAAAATTGGCTCCAATCTTTAGCGGACACCATGTCGCGTTTGGAGAGCCCCCGTGTGCCTAAACATTGGAGCTCCCCCACAAGTGACCACATTTTGGAAACTAGACCCCCCAAGGAACTTATCTAGAAGCATAGTGAGCACTTTAAACCCCCAGGTGCTTCACAAATTGATCCGTAAAAATGAAAAAGTACTTTTTTTTCACAAAAAAATTATTTTAGCCTCAATTTGTTCATTTTCACATGGACAACAGGATAAAATGGATCCTAAATTTTGTTGGGCAATTTCTCCTGAGTACACCAATACCTCACATGTGGGGGTAAACCACTGTTTTGGCACATGGTAAAGCTCGGAAGAGAAGGAGCGCCATTTGACTTTTTGAATGAAAAATTATCTCCATCGTTAGCGGACACCATGTCGCGTTTGGAAAGCCCCTGTGTGCCTAAACATTGGAGCTCCTCCACAAGTGACCCCATTTTGGAAACTAGACCCCCCAAGGAACTCATCTAGAGGCATAGTGAGCACTTTAAACCCCCAGGTGCTTCACAAATTGATCCGCAAAAATGAAAAAGTACTTTTTTTTCACACAAAATTTCTTTTAGCCTCAATTCTTTCATTTTCACATGGGCAACAGGATAAAATGGATCCTAAAATTTGTTGGGCAATTTCTCCTGAGTATGCCGATACCTCATATGTGGGGGTAAACCACTGTTTGGGCGCACGGCAGGGCTCGGAAGAGAAGCACGCCATTTGGCTTTTTGAATGGAAAATTAGCTCCAATCATTAGCGGACACCATGTCGCGTTTGGAGAGCCCCTGTGTGCCTAAACATTGGAGCTCCCGCACAAGTGACTCCATTTTGGAAACTAGACCTCCCAAGGAACTAATCTAGATGTGTGGTGAGCACTTTGAGCCCCCAAGTGCTTCACAGAAGTTTATAACGCAGAGCCATGAAAATAAAAAATAATTTTTCTTTTCTCAAAAAATAATTTTTAGCCCACAATTTTTTATTTTCCCAAGGGTAACAGGAGAAATTGGACCCCAAAAGTTGTTGTCCAGTTTCTCCTGAGTACGATGATACCCCATATGTGGGGGTAAACCACTGTTTTGGCACACGTCGGGGTTCGGAAGGGAAGTAGTGACGTTTTGAAATGCAGACTTTGATGGAATGCTCTGCGGGCATCAGGTTGCGTTTGCAGAGTCCCTGATGTGCCTAAACAGTAGGAACTCCCCACAAGTGACTCCATTTTGGAAACTAGACCCCCTAGGGAACTTATCTAGATGTGTGGTGAGCACTTTGAACCCCCATGTGCTTCACAGAAGTTTATAACGCAGAGCCGTGAAAATAATAAATGTGTTTCCTTTCCTCAAAAATATTTTTTTAGCCCAGAATTTTTTATTTTTGCAAGAGTAACAGGAGAAATTGGACACCAAAAGTTGTTGTCCAGTTTCTCCTGAGTACGCTGATACCCCATATGTGGGGGTAAACCACTGTTTGGGCACATGCCGGGGCTCGGAAGGGAAGTAGTGACGTTTTGGAATGCAGACTTTGATGGAATGGTCTGCGGGCATCATGTTACGTTTGCAGAGCCCCTGATATGCCTAAACAGTAGAAACCCCCCACAAGTGACCCCATTTTGGAAACTAGACCCCCCAAGGAACTTATCTAGATGTGTGGTGAGCACTTTCAACCCCCAAGTGCTTCACAGAAGTTTATAACGCAGAGCCGTGAAAATAAAAAATAATTGTTCTTTCCTCAAAAATTATGTTTTAGCAAGTAATTTTTTATTTTTGCAAGGGTAACAGGAGAAATTGGACCCCAACAGTTGTTGCCCAGTTTGTCCTGAGTATGCTGGTACCCCAAATGTGGGGGTAAACCACTGTTTGGGCGCACGTTGGGGCTTGGAAGGGCAGGAGCACCATTTGACTTTTTGAACGCAAGATTGGCTGGAATCAATGGTGGCGCCATGTTGCGTTTGGAGACCCCTGATGTGCCTAAACAGTGGAAACCCCTCAATTCTAACTTCAACACTAACCCCAACACACCCCTAATCCTAATCCCAACTGTAGCCATAACCCTAATCACAACCCTAACCCCAACACACCCCTAACCACAACCCTAACCGCAACACACCCGTAACCCTAATTCCAACCCAAATCCTAACCCTAATCCCAACCGTAACCCTAATCCCAACCCTAACAACAACTGTAACCCCAACACACCCCTAACCCTATCCGTAACCCTAACCACAAGCCTAATCTTAACCCTATTTCAAACCCTAGCCCTAATTCCAACCCTAACTGTAATTCCAACCCTAACCCTAAGGCTATGTGCCCACGTTGCGGATTCGTGTGAGATTTTTCCGCACGATTTTTGAAAAATCTGCAGGTAAAAGCCACTGCGTTTTACCTGCAGATTTACAGCAGATTTCCAGTGTTTTTTTGTGCGGATTTCACCTGCGGATTCCTATTGAGGAACAGGTGTAAAACGCTGCGGAATCCGCACAAAGAATTGACATGCTGCGGAAAATACAATGCAGCGTTTCTGCACGGAATTTTCCGCACCATGGGCACAGCGGATTTGGTTTTCCTTAGGTGTACATGGTACTGTAAACCTGATGGAAAACTGCTACGAATTCGCAGCGGCCGATCCGCTGCGGATCCGCGGCCGATCCGCTGCGGATCCGCGGCCGATCCGCTGCGGATCCGCTGCCGATCCGCTGCCGATCCGCTGCGGATCCGCGGCCGATCCGCTGCCGATCCGCGGCCGATCCGCTGCGGATCCGCGGCCGATCCGCTGCGGATCCGCGGCCGATCCGCTCTGTGTGCACATGCCATAACCCTAACCCTACCCGTAACCCTAACCCTACCCCTAACCCTACCCCTAGTTCTAACCCTAGTTCTAACCCTAACCCTAGTGGAAAAAGAAAAAAAAATATTTTCTTTATTTTATTATTGTCCCTACCTATGGGGGTGATAAAGGGGGGGGGTTATTTATTATTTTTTTATTTTGATCGCTGTGATAGAACCTACCACAGCGATCAAAATGTACTTGTAATGAATCTGCCGGCCGGCAGATTCGGCGGGCGCACTGAGCATGCGCCCGCCATTTTGGAAGATGGCGGCGCCCAGCGAGGAGACGGACCGACACCGGGAGCCTCGGTAAGTATAAGGGGGGGGGGAGATCGGGGCACGGGGGGGGCGTCGGAGCACCGGGGGGTGACATAGGAGCAGGGGGGAGCGGGCAGGAGGACGGGGGAGCGGAGCACAGGACGGAGGGGACCGGACCCCATAACGGAGCACTGGGGGGGCGATCGGTGGGGTGGGGGGGGTCACTTCAGGTTTTCCAGCCATGGCCGATGGTATTGCAGCATCGGCCATGGCTGGATTGTAATATTTCACCAGTTTTTTAGGTGAAATATTACAAATCGCTCTGATTGGCAGTTTCACTTTCAACAGCCAATCAGAGCGATCGTAGCCACGGGGCTGGGCTGAAGTACCACTCCCCCTCTCCCTGCAGATCGGGTAAAATAGGAGTTAACCCCTTCACCCGATCTGCAGGGACGCGATCATTCCATGACGCCACATAGGCGTCATGGGTCGGGAAGGGGTTAAATCTATCCCTTAAAATGTCCTTTCATTGTATCTATATTAAATTCAGTTTTGGAGGAATTGTAGTATTTAATGAATATTATGTAACAGACACTGGTATATGGTATATAATTCCTAGAAAATCAGCATTGGTAACATGACGCTGTTATAGGGATAATTCAGTCACAGGATCTATAATATAATGCTGGGAGCGTCACTCTGTCCGAAGCCTTTATAGACTGCACAAGCGCAAGCGCCGGCGCAGTCTGGACCCCACAGAGTGACGCTCCCAGGAGATTGCGGTATGCATAAGCACTGAACGCACACCGCGATCTCCAACGGAGAAGCAGGGATGAGCCAGGAGGGTGAGTATGCAATATTTACCTGTCTTCCGTTCCATCGATGCGCGCTGCTCCATCCTCCACATCCTGCCTGTGACGTTCAGTTCAGAGGGTGCGATGACGCGCTTAATGCGCGCCGCCCTCTGACTGAACAGTCACAGCCAAGATGTGGAGGATGGAGCAGCGCGCATCGATGGAACGGAGGACAGGTAAATATAGCAACGCAAGTGACGGGGGCCTGAGCTAGCAGCGACTCCGGCACCCGACCCCCACAGCGCGCCGGTGTCCCCGCGCCCACAAAAGCCACGCACAGCTGCCCGCACTCAGCACCGCCACGCACAGCCGCCCGCACTCACCACAGCCACGCACAGCCGCCCGCACTAAGCAGCGCCACGCACAGCCGCCCGCACTCAGCACAGCGATGCACAGCCGCCCGCACTCAGCACAGCCGCCCGCACTCAGCACAGCTGCCCGCACTCAGCACAGCCGCCCGCACTCAGCACAGCCGCCCACACTCAGCACATCCGCCCGCACTCAGCACCGCCATGCACAGCCACCTGCAGTCAGCACCGCCACGCACAGCCGCCCGCAGTCAGCACCACCATGCACAGCCGCCCACACTCAGCACCGCCACGCACAGCCGCCCGCACTCACCACAGCCACGCACAGCCGCCCGCACTAAGCAGCGCCACGCACAGCCGCCCGCACTCAGCACAGCGATGCACAGCCGCCCGCACTCAGCACAGCCGCCCGCACTCAGCACAGCCGCCTGCACTCAGCACAGCCGCCCGCACTCACCACAGCCACGCACAGCTGCCCGCACTCAGCACAGCCACCCGCACTCAGCACCACCACGCACAGCCGCCCGCAGTCAGCACCGCCACCCACAGCCGCCCGCACGCAGCACCGCCACGCACAGCCGCCTGCACTCAGCACCGCCACGCACAGCCGCCCGCACTCAGCACAGCCGCCTGCACTCAGCACAGCCGCCCGCACTCACCACAGCCATGCACAGCCGCCCTCACTCAGCACAGCCGCCCGCACTCAGCACCGCCACGCACAGCCACCCGCAGTCAGCACCGCCACGCACAGCCGCCCGCACTCAGCACCGCCACGCACAGCCGCCCGCAGTCAGCACCACCACGCACAGCCGCCCGCAGTCAGCACTGCCATGCACAGCTGCCCGCACTCAGCACCGCCACGCACAGCCGCCCACAGTAAGCACTGCCACGCACAGCCGCCCGCACTCAGCACCGCCACGCATAGCCGCCCGCACTCAGCACAGCCGCCTGCACTCAGCACAGCCGCCCACACTCAGCACAGCCGCCCGCACTCAGCACAGCCGCACTCGGGCAGTAGAGCCGGAGAGAGAAAGATGGGAGCAACATATGGCAGAATGGAAACAGGAACAGGCAGAATGGGTGCAGCACATTACAACAGAATGGGGGCGCAGGATGGGAGCAGCACATGATAGATTGGGGGCACGGGATGGGAGCAGCACATGACAGAATGGGGGTGCGGGATGGGAGCAGCACATGACAGAATGATTGCGCACGATGGGAGCAGCACATGACAGAATGGGGGCACACACATGACAGGATGGGGGTGCAGGATGGGAGCACATGACAGAATGGGGTGCAGGATGGGAGCACATGACAGGATTGGAGCAGCACATGACAGAATGGGGGCACAGGATGGGAGCAGCACATGACAGAATGGGGGCACACGCATGACAGGATGGGGGTGTAGGATGGAGCAGCATATGACAGGATGGGGGCGCAGGATGGGAGCACATGACAGGATGGGGACGCAGGATGGAGCAGCACATGATAGGATGGGGGCGCAGGATAGAGCAGCACATGACAGGATGGGAGAGCAAGATGGGAGCAGCACATACCAGGATGGAGACCATATACCAATATAAATGCTCGCCACCTGGGCGTAGAACGGGTTCAATAGCTAGTATTCTATAAATGTAAAAAAAAATGCTGGTTTAATTTAACCTAGTATCATCCTTTCTGCTTGGACAGCTTTAGTGGAAAGCATTTGGGATTAATAGTGCTAAGTAGGTACAATAGTAACTGATTAAAAGTACAACAAATTTTGAGGAATAAATGGAAACATTACAAATTCACATGTCTGTGAAAAGTTTTAGGTACAACAATTGACATATGGTTCAAATGAATAGATTGTTTAGTACAGAATATACTGTATACATTTTCAATAACTTGCCTATACAGTGGGGCAAAAAAGTATTTAGTCAGTCAGCAATAGTGCAAGTTCCACCACTTAAAAAGATGAGAGGCATCTGTAATTTACATCATAGGTAGACCTCAACTATGGGAGACAAACTGAGACAAAAAAATCCAGAAAATCACATTGTCTGTTTTTTTATCATTTTATTTGCATATTATGGTGGAAAATAAGTATTTGGTCAGAAACAAAATTTCATCTCAATACTTTGTAATATATCCTTTGTTGGCAATGACAGAGGTCAAACGTTTTCTGTAAGTCTTCACAAGGTTGCCACACACTGTTGTTGGTATGTTGGCCCATTCCTCCATGCAGATCTCCTCTAGAGCAGTGATGTTTTTGGCTTTTCGCTTGGCAACACGGACTTTCAACTCCCTCCAAAGGTTTTCTATAGGGTTGAGATCTGGAGACTGGCTAGGCCACTCCAGGACCTTGAAATGCTTCTTACGAAGCCACTCCTTCATTGCCCTGGTGGTTTGCTTTGGATCATTGTCATGTTGAAAGACCCAGCCACGTTTCATCTTCAATGCCCTTGCTGATGGAAGGAGGTTTGCACTCAAAATCTCACGATACATGGCCCCATTCATTCTTTCATGTACCCGGATCAGTCGTCCTGGCCCCTTTGCAGAGAAACAGCCCCAAAGCATGATGTTTCCACCACCATGCTTTACAGTAGGTATGGTGTTTGATGGATGCAACTCAGTATTCTTTTTCCTCCAAACACGACAAGTTGTGTTTCTATCAAACAGTTCCAGTTTGGTTTCATCAGACCATAGGACATTCTCCCAAAACTCCTCTGGATCATCCAAATGCTCTCTAGCAAACTTCAGACGGGCCCGGACATGTACTGGCTTAAGCAGTGGGACACGTCTGGCACTGCAGGATCTGAGTCCATGGTGGCGTAGTGTGTTACTTATGGTAGGCCTTGTTACATTGGTCCCAGCTCTCTGCAGTTCATTCACTAGGTCCCCCCGCGTGGTTCTGGGATTTTTGCTCACCGTTCTTGTGATCATTCTGACCCCACGGGGTGGGATTTTGCGTGGAGCCCCAGATCGAGGGAGATTATCAGTGGTCTTGAATGTCTTCCATTTTCTAATTATTGCTCCCACTGTTGATTTCTTCACTCCAAGCTGGTTGGCTATTGCAGATTCAGTCTTCCTAGCCTGGTGCAGGGCTACAATTTTGTTTCTGGTGTCCTTTCACAGCTCTTTGGTCTTCACCATAGTGGAGTTTGGAGTCAGACTGTTTGAGGGTGTGCACAGGTGTCTTTTTATACTGATAACAAGTTTAAACAGGTGCCATTACTACAGGTAATGAGTGGAGGAAAGAGGAGACTCTTAAAGAAGAAGTTACAGGTCTGTGAGAGCCAGAAATCTTGATTGTTTGTTTCTGACCAAATACTTATTTTCCACCATAATATGCAAATAAAATGATAAAAAAACAGACAATGTGATTTTCTGGATTTTTTTTTCTCAGTTTGTCTCCCATAGTTGAGGTCTACCTATGATGTAAATTACAGACGCCTCTCATCTTTTTAAGTGGTGGAACTTGCACTATTGCTGACTGACTAAATACTTTTTTGCCCCACTGTACATAGAACACACATACAGGACATGAGACATGCAGCATGCGACGACATGTGACAACATGCGCCATGCAATGACATGTGACATGTGATGACATGCGGCGACATTCAACGGCATGCAGCATGCGACGGCATGCACCATGCGACTGCATGCACCATGTGACATGTGACATGCGACGGCATGCACCATGCGACGGCATGCACCATGCGATGGCATGCACCATGCGACATGTGACATGCGACGACATGCACCATGTGACATGCAGCATGCGACATGCGACATGCGACATGCACCATGTGATAACATGCGACATGCAATAACATGCGACGACATGCAACATGCGACATCATGCGACATGCACCATGCGACATGTGATGGCATGCGACATGCGGTAACATTCGACGACATGCAGCATGCGACATGCAGCATGTCACATGCAGCATGCAACATGCAACAACATGCACCATATGACATGCAGCATGCGACGACATGCGACGACATGTGACATGCAGCATGCGACATGCACCATGCAGTGACATGCGACGACATGCACCATGTGATGACATGCAGCATGTGACATCATGTGACATGCCACATACAGTACATACATACAGTACATACATACAACATACATACAGACATACAGTACATATAACATAGAGTACATACTCACCATCACTTGTCACTTTGTTCCCCGAAGCCAGTGTTACCTATAAAAAATATAAAAATAATAAACAAACAATATACTCCCTGATCCGCAGAAATCCAATAAAAACGAGTGTCCCACGATGATCTCCCGTGGAGAGCAGGAGCATCTGCTGATGCGACTGCTCTCCAGGGGCTCCAGGAACACAATGGGGGGAGGAAGGTATCCTTCCACAATGTATTCCTCACAATGTATTCCTACGCCCCTGTGAGAAAATAGTCCCTGATCTCACTTTTGGCATTGCTGTGTGAAAAAGTTCCCATGCAGCTTTTTGCCATAAAGTGAGACCAGTGAACTTTAGTAACCTCTCAGTGATGCACTGCAGGAGCCATTGTCTCCTGTCAGTGTGTCACTGAGGGTCCTATAGAACAGTGACATCACCCAATGTCACTTTTCTATAGGGGAGATCATCGTGGGAC
Source organism: Ranitomeya variabilis (assembly GCF_051348905.1). Classification (NCBI taxonomy): domain Eukaryota; kingdom Metazoa; phylum Chordata; class Amphibia; order Anura; family Dendrobatidae; genus Ranitomeya; species Ranitomeya variabilis. The sequence goes on along the minus strand of NC_135236.1, from coordinate 293,967,534 downwards.
ACTCGTTATTAATTGGACTACGGCGGACAGGTAGTATACGGTTTATTATTTTAAGTTTTTTGCAGGTGCTGAAGTATGGTAAGTATGGTTAAATGAAGATTATTAAAATACTTTTTTCCTAATGTTTTTGTGTTTTATTAACCCTTTATTACTAATGGATTAATAACGGATAGGCGTCTTATTGACGCCTCTCCTTTATTAACCTGGCTTAATGTCACCTTACAATAGCAAGGTGACATTAACCCCTTATTACCCCATATCCCACCGCTACACGGGAGTGGGAAGAGAGGGGCTAAGTGCTGGAATTGGCGCATCTAATTGGCGCCATTTCCGGGGCGGCTGCGGACTGGTATTTGTAGCCGGGGGGGGGGGCAATATCCATGGCACCTCTCTAGGCTATGAATATCAGCCCGCAGCTGTCTGCATAGCCTTTCTGGCTATAAAATATGGGGGGACCCCACGTCATTTTTTTAGGGGGGGTCCCCCTATTTTAATAGCCAGTAAAGGCTACGCAGACAGCTGCGGGCTGATATTCATAGCAGGCTACAAATATTGGCCCCCGGCCGTCGGCTTTCCCCCTCTGGCGGATCCATTTTTTTCCGCCGGATCCGTTTTTTTCTCATAGAGTTGTATTAGCGCTGGATTGCGCCTGATGGCCACACGTTTCATCCGTTTTTTGCCGGATCCGTTAAAAAAGCTGTTTCCGCCGGACGGAAAACACATACAGAGGAACGCTTTTTCTGTCTGGCGAAAAAACGCACAGCGACGGATCCGGCAAAAAAACGTATGAAACTGAGATGTGAAATGATGAATCCAGCCTTGGAATCCGTTTTTTCATGCATGTTTCCATTCAAATCATGCACATTTTCCGTTTATTTATTTATTTCCAAAAACGGCATTAAAACCGCGCATAAACCGCACCAAAAAAAGCATCAAAACTGCACGAAAAACTGCATCAAAACCTGGTGAAGTTTTGGGCCATGTGCACATGTAGGTCGGCTCCTCCGCGGGTTCTCCCGCAGCGGATTTGACAAATCTGCAGGGCAAAACCGCTGCGGTTATCCCTGCAGATTTATCGTGGTTTGTTTTGCGGTTTCCGCTGCGGGTTTACTCCGATACTATTGATGCTGCATATGCAGCAATATGCAGCATCAATAGTAATGTTAAAAATAATAAAAAATGGTTATATACTCACCCAATGACGTCCCGATCTCCTCGGCGCTGCACGCGGCGGTCCGGTTCCAAAGATGCTGTGCGAGAAGGACCTTCGTGACGTCACGATCATGTGACCGCGACGTCAGCTCAGGCCCTGCTCGCACAGCTACCCTGCGACCGGACGGCCGCGTGCAGCGCTGAGAGGTGAGTATATCATTATTTTTTATTTTAATTCTTTTTTTTTACACAAATATGGTTCCCAGGGCCTGGAGGAGAGTCTCCTCTCCTCCACCCCGGGTACCATCTGCACATTATCCGCTTACTTCCCGCATCGTGGCCACAGCCCCGTGCGGGAAGTAAGCGGATCAATGCATTCCTATGTGTGCAGAATCGCAGCGATTCTGCACAAAAGAAGTGACATGCTGCGGAATGTAAACCGCTGCGTTTCTGCGCGGTTTTTCCTGCAGCATATGCACAGCGGATTGTGGTTTCCATAGGGTTTTCATGTAACTGTAAACGCAATGGAAACTGCTGCGGACCCACAGCTGCAGAAACGCTGCGGTTCCGCGGTAAAAACCGCTATGTGTGCACATAGCCGTGTGGTTTTGATGCAGTTTTTGGTGCGGTTTTGATGGAGTTTTTGGTGTGGTTTTGATGCAGTTTTTGGTGCAGTTTTGATGCCTTTTTTTGCAGTTTTGATGCGTTTTTTATGCAGTTTTTTGCACGGTTTTGATGCATTTTTTAATTCGCTTTTGGTGTGGTTGCGCACAGCGCTGTACACATCTGAACAGACCCGCACACATCCGAACAGCCCGCAGACTCCGCACACACCTGAACAGTCCCGCACAGCGCCGCACACATCCGAACAGCCCGCAGACCCAGCACACACATACACGCACACAGTCACCGCCCACATTACGCCCACACACTTCCCTCCTCCCGAGCTGCAGCGTTTCTCGGACCCACATCCGCATCTAAACTGCAGATCTTTTTTACATCTGCGGTTTTGCTGCGGATGTGCCCGACTCAATGAAAGTCTAAGGGTGCAGAAACGCTGCAGTTCCGCACAAAAGAAGTGACATGCTGCGAGAGAAAAAAGCTGCGTTTCGGTGCGGCTTTTTCCGCAGCATGTGCACAAGTCTGCGGCTCCCATAGCCTTACATTGGTTGTGCACTACACTGCAGATTTGATGCAATTCAGTGCGGCAAAAAACGCTGTGGATCTGCAATCAAATACGCAACGTGTGCACACAGCCTTAGCATTTCGTGAACCTAGCAAAAAAAGCCAAGCAAAAAACAAGTGTGGGATTGCACTTTTTTTGCAATTTCATTGCACTTTGAATTTTTTTCACATTTTCTGTTACACGAGATGGTAAAACCAATGGTGTCGTTCAAAAGTAGAACTTGTCCCGCAAAAAATAAGCCCTCACATGACCATATTGACGGACAAATTATGGCTCTGGAAAGAAGGGGAGCTATAAACGAAAAAAGCTCCAGGGGTGAAGGGGTTTAGATACATGGATATGGACATATCTATGGAAATAGACATAGATATATAGATATATCTCTGTATCTTTCTATCCATCCCATATCTATCTATCTATCTGTCTGTCTATATATCCCATATCTATCTATCTATCTATCTATCTATCTATCTGTGTGTAATGGAGTGTGGGTTGGACAGAAATGACATCACAAATCTTTTTGAAGATAGAGGGGGAGAGGAGGGAGGGGTTGGGGTGTGTTTTGGAGTGGGTGTGCCAGGTGCAGAGTTACAGGCGAGTGCAATGCATCATGGAACTTGTAGTATTAGAGCAAAGTAAGTCAGGAGAAAGGAAGTTGTCGATTAACCCCATGAGAGCTGGATCCAGCACTAAAGATGCTACAGCATGATAAAAGGTAATATTGCTAAAATAAACACAGTGGATGTTATCAGTGGCACATAATGGCAAGATTTATGAAAAAAAAAGGTTATAGTAGTGGACATCTTCTTTAAGGAGCAATGGATAATGTGCTTAACCTTCTTTTCATGCTTAACATTTTTTTATACCCAGATAACCCCTTTAATGTTTTGAAAAGTTTTATAAGAGAATCAACCCTCCTTTATTTATAAGATACAACAAAGCAAAGAATATGAAGACATTTGTTTATTCCCCTCATCTTATTTTAGAGTCTGTCTAGACAAGCTGCACATGACTAATATGAAAGTTTTATAAAATGTGTAAACTTATTACAGAAACCAACACTCTTAAGCAGCATTAAGCGTTGCAATAGAATCCCTAGTGGTTATTGATCCAGCTAAAGAGTGTTCTCAGAGCATAAATGGATTCACAGGAGTCAATTTCAAGGCCATGTATTATCACATCATGCCCTCTTTTCTTAACGTGTCAGTTACTCAATTCATAATGTTAGAGGAGGCAAAGTTAAATCAGATTTTCTGGTCTCCCCTTCTACAATGACTCCATTCCCACTTGTTTTCAGTGCCTTATGAAACATAGCCGATGCCAAAGAACGCAAGATTGATGGCTTTTTAGATGCTGGTACAAATGTAATTTGTGAAGTTCTTTGGGAACAATGCCTTCATATTGATCTCTTGCCTACATCCACTTGATTCCATATTAAAGACTAGGTGCGGGATGTTCGATAAAGAGGAGATAACAAAAAAATTGCCAAACAAAGGAAACCAGTGAACAGAACACAGTTTGAAGTTCAGCCAAAGTGGGGTTTTTTCAACCTAACAAAAGCTGACATTTAGGATCTGGATGCTACACAATCTTCAAACTTCACAAAAGAGGAAAATATAACTTTCCACATTGATTATGTTTAATTTGGATTAACAAAAGCGGTTGTGAAAGACCTGACAAAAAATCAAGTAACAAATGCATTGGCTGCATTTTTAGTACGTTCACTAAAGTGAAAAGTAATTTGAGGTCATAAATTTTCTCTATTTAAATGCTAAACAACATAAATCATGACTAGAAATGGGAGGACTTGTGGATGTTCGGGTTGGTCAGTTAAGCCAAACATTTAAAAAGATTTGGTTGGGGTACCGGAACAGTAACCAAGCTGTAAACCAAACCCAGGACCCATTCAAATAAAAGGGGGCTTGAACATCTGGCATTTCCCACTCTGTCATCTGTGTGACAGCGCAAGAAACACCAGCTCTGATCGGTGGTAAGTTCATTATTACAGATAACAGCGTGTTAGCCAGCAGCTGTGACTGGCGGTAAAAAAGTTACCGCCGGTCACAGGCATAGGCTGATGAGAGCACTGCTCTCATCAACAGAAGACTTGTCTAGCTTATAGCAGTACATGTGCAACAAGTAAATAAAATAAAAAATGGCATGAGGCCCCTCTATTTTTGCTAACCAGTGCAGGTAAAGCTGACAGCTGCTGGCTGCAGCCCCCAGCTGTCAGATTTATACTGCCTAGTTAGCAAAAATTGAGGGGTCCCAAGCTGTTTTTTTATTTATTTATTGCACAGGTGCTGGCTAATGAATACTCTCATCATCGTATTCCTGCTCTCCGCAATGCTCTCACCAGTGGTAACAAACTGACCGCCGATCACAGTCAATGTTTCTTGCACTGTCACACAGATGACAGAGTGAGGAAAGCTGGATGTTTGGACTTCCAAACCCAAACAGTAACACAGACTTCAGGGAGAAGTCCATGTTCGGGGTCCATGCACAGACACTAGGTACGTACCCCGAACTTTACAGTTTGGGTTTGCCCATCCCTAGATATTACTCAGGGTTCATAGAAATATATGTATGACAAAAATACAGTGGGTAGTGAACAAAAATAGCAGGTTTTGTATCTAATTAAGCGCTAAGTTTTTGCGTGACTGGAGAGTTTTGACCTTATATATTTTCTATTTTATAATATTAGCTTCAAGTGAAAAAAAAGACTAATTATTTTGAATCAAAGCCAATCGCTATATATGCTCTACATGTATAGCTCCTTGTAATTTTTTTCAGTAGGAAAGAAAGAAAAGACGTGTCAAAAATACAACTTAAGATATTATGTACACTAATGTTATAATGCAAAGCAATGGAAGAAGAATAAAATAATTTGAGTATAGTCAATGTAAAATATATTAGAAGGTCGAAAACTCAACTTTTTCAAAATTCCTAAATGAGGTTGTTCTTTTTTTTAGAAAACAACATTTTGAGGTGAGTGGGTGAAATGGTCTTGTGTTCTAAATGGAGTTGATCAAACTGTTGAAATTCAACAGGTCCATCAAATTTTCTCAGAACATTTGATTTGACGTGTATAAATTCTGCATTGAATTGCTTTTGAGCTGTTTAACCCCATAGTGACAGAGGCAATTTTGACTTTACTGACCAAGCCAAATATTACAATTCTGACCAGTGTCGCTATATATTTTATATTCATATATACGTTATATATTTTATATATATATATATATATATATATACACTCACCGGCCACTTTATTAGGTACACCATGCTAGTAACGGGTTGGACCCCCTTTTGCCTTCAGAACTGCCTCAATTCTTCGTGGCATAGATTCAACAAGGTGCTGGAAGCATTCCTCAGAGATTTTGGTCCATATTGACATGATGGCATCACACAGTTGCTGCTGATTTGTCGGCTGCACATCCCAAAGATGCTCCATACAAGGCAGGATGGATCCATGCTTTCATGTTGTTTACGCCAAATTCTGACCCTACCATCCGAATGTCGCAGCAGAAATCGAGACTCATCAGACCAAGCAACGTTTTTCCAATCTTTTACTGTCCAATTTCGATGAGCTTGTACAAATTGTAGCCTCAGTTTCCTGTTCTTAGCTGAAAGGAGTGGTACCCGGTGTGGTCTTCTGCTGCTGTAGCCCATCTGCCTCAAAGTTCGACGCACTGTGCGTTCAGAGATGCTCTTAGGCCTACCTTGGTTGTAACGGGTGGCGATTTGAGTCACTGTTGCCTTTCTATCAGCTCGAACCAGTCTGCCCATTCTCCTCTGACCTCTGGCATCAACAAGGCATTTCCGCCCACAGAACTGCCGCTCACTGGATTTTTTTTCTTTTTCGGACCATTCTCTGTAAACCCTAGAGATGGTTGTGCGTGAAAATCCCAGTAGATCAGCAGTTTCTGAAATACTCAGACCAGCCCTACTGGCACCAACAACCATGCCACGTTCAAAGGCACTCAAATCAACTTTCTTCCCCATACTGATGCTCGGTTTGAACTGCAGGAGATTGTCTTGACCATGTCTACATGCCTAAATGCACTGAGTTGCTGCCATGTGATTGGCTGATTAGAAATTAAGTGTTAACAAGAAGTTGGACAGGTGTACCTAATAAAGTGGCCAGTGAGTGTATGTATATATATATATATATATATATATATATATATATATATTCATACTTTATAATATTTCTCACCTGTCTGCATGTTGTTAAAAGTTGTCAAGCGCTCTCTCAGTTTTTCAACAAAATTTACAAAATCATTTTTTAGGGACCACGTTACATTTTATGTGACTTTGAGGGGCCTGTGTGGCAGAAAACATCATTCTAAAAACTGCACCCCTCAAGGTGCTCAAAACCACATTCAAGAAGTTTATTAACCCTTCAGGTGCTTCACTGAAGCAATGTGGAAGGAAAAAAATCTCAACTTTTTTTCACAGAAAATTTACTTTAAACCCATTTTTTTTTATTTCACAAGGGTAAAAAGAGAAAATGGACCTCATATTTGTTGGGCAATTTCTCCTGAGCACACTGGTATCCTAAATGTGGGGAGCATCCACTGTTTGGGCACACGACAGATATAGGAAGTGAAGGAGTGCAATTTGGCTTTTTGAATGCATAATTTGCTAGAATCAAGAGCAGATTCAATGTCGCGTTTGAAGAGCCCCTGATGTGCCTAAACAGTGGAAACTACCCACAAGTTATTGGTATAGAAGAAGAAGAGCACTCACCCTCCGCAAACTTTTTTTAGTCTTTATTCTGGCATCATATAAATGGCAGGACCATATAGGACCAAAAGACGATGGCCATCTAGACCACAGAAGCGCGGCAGCGTGAAACGGCCGTCGTCTTTTGGATCCACTGTTCTCCCTATATGATCATGCTATTTATATGATGCCAGAAGAAAGACTAAAAAAAGTTTGCGGAGGGTGAGTGCTCTTCTTCTTCTATACCAGTATATTTGATTGGACTTAGTTTTTACTTGAATGAGCACCCGAATTCTGCTATTTGCAATATAACGCAAAGTCAACTGTGATCAGTAAGTGCTGATTATCTAGCGTGCTGTTGGTGCGGACTCAATTTTTTCTTTTTTTTTTGCTACCCACAAGTTACCCCATTTTGGAAAACACACCCCTCAAGTATTTTATTCAGGGTTATAGTGAGCATTTTGAACCCACAGGTACAACACCGAATATGATAACATTTGGTCGCTATATTGAAGACTTTGTCTTTAGTGTTGAGGGCAAGTGCTCACTATTCCAGTTTGCTTAAGGTGCTCAGGTATTCACTGAGTATCGCGGGTGTTCGAGTGACATGCTAAAGTCCCTGCCCAGCATGTTTCATGGCTGTTAGACACTAAAAAAGAAATGCAGGGATCTGCGATACTTGGTGCATAACCAATCACCTGATGCAAAGTTGCGCTCAGTACTTTATTTTGAAAAACCCCCGACCATGACCACAACCCCAACCCTAGGACAACCCTAACCATAATACAACACTAACCCTAACCCCAGCTGCAAAGAATGGAAAAAAAAATATATATTTACATAACTAAAGGATTAACAAAGGGGACTTGATTTACGAGTTTTTTCTTTTGATCACTGTGGTAGGTTCTATCATCGTGATCAAAAGGAACCAATAGGAAAAATTCCCAATTGTTCCCAGGCACTGGCCGACAGATCTAGGCAGGAGCACTGCACATGCTCCTACAATTTTTTTCCAGGGAGATGATGCAAAGGGCCAGAGGACAGATCAGGAGGGACCGGGGATAGCTTGGGTACTGGGGGGTGCTCGGGGGACCTAATTTCTCTCTCCTCTGACATGTACAGTGACAAGAAACAGAAAAAGTGGACGTAATAATTTAAATAAAGAGGCAATCAAACTCAGAATATTTAACATAAACAATAATGACATGTACATCCTAAATAATGAATGGCAGACCATTGGGGAATGAAGAAACCGAAGAAAACTTAAGAACATAGATGAAAACAGAAAATAGATGGGGACAATATAAATAAAAAAAGCCTTTATTAAACAGTGGATAGCAACAGTAGACACTGTAAGTAAGAGTGCCCACACACTAATATGATACAAATTGAAAAACAATAAATGGAGAAAAACATAGACAACATGTAATATAAACTTAGTACGAACAAATAGGGGACCACTAATTAATATTATAAGAAAATTGTTAAATAGCACATGTGAACCGATATGATTTTTTTAAAATTCCTATATAATAAGTAGAATAGAGTAGAATGATAATAAGAGATGTAAATAAAGATAATATATTGACCTGAGGCTGTTACCTGGAAATGTTCTAGTAGTGGTCCCCGGTTCTTAGAGCGGCGCACACCCCGACGCACGTTTCGGAACTCGGTCCTTTGTCAGGGGGTGACAAGCAAAAAGGGTAACAATGTGTTGAACGTTTGACTTTCAGGCTCCATATCTCACCATCCACTACTGCTTTGTATGTGATACTACTATCATTTTATAGACTATCATCTTGGCTATCTCATACATAAATATGACCTGCAACTACTTAGCATATGATTAGTTATGCAGATTATTGTCATGTCACTGCATTGTTACTGTTTTGCTCCTAAAAATCTAAAGGTCACTACTCCATGCTAATTTTCTTGGATCTCTCTGCAGCATTCGACACTGTGGATCACTATCTCCCCCTCACTATGCTCCGCTCCATCGTCCTCAAGGACACCGTTCTCTCCTGGTTCTCCTCCTATATCTCTGACCGCTCCTTCACTATATCTTTTGCAGGCTCCTCCTCCTCTCCTCTTCCCCTTACTGTTGGGGATCCTAAAAGATCAGTTCTAGGCCCCCGCCTCTTCTCTTTGTATACTGCCTCTGTTGGACAAAATCAGTAGATTTGGTTTCCAGTACCATCATTTTGCTGATGACACCCAATTATATGACTCTACTCCTGATATCACGCCTGCCTTTTTAGAAAACACCAATGATAGTCTTGCCGCTGTCTCTAACATCATGTCCTCCCTCTATCTGAAACTGAACCTGTCAATAACTGAACTCCTTGTGTTTCCTCCCTCTACTAATGTGCCTATGCCTGACACTGGCATTTCCATGTGTGGTTCCACCGTTACTCCCCAGCAACATGCCCGCTGTCTTCAGGTCATACTTGATTCTGAGCTTTCATTCACCCCCCACATCCAATCACTGGCTCGCTCTTGTTATTTGCATCTCAAAAACATTTCTAGAATTCAACCTTTTCTTACTTTTGACTCTGCAAAAACTCTTACTGTTCTCTTATTCATTCTCATCTGGACTATTGTAATTCTCTACTAATCAGTCTCCCTTTTACCAAACTCTCCCCTCTCCAAACTGTCTTGAATGCTGCAGCCAGGATCATATTCCTCACCAATCGTTAGTCCGATGCCTTTACCTTGTGACAGTCAGTACACTGGTTACCCATCCACTCCAGAATTCAGTACAAACTTATTACCCTCACCCACAAAGCACTCCATGGCTCAGCACCACCCTACATCTCCTCCCTCATCTCAGCCTACCACCCTACCTGTGCCCTCTGTTCTGCTAATGACCTGAGGTTAACATCCTCAATAATTAGAACCTCTCACTCCCATCTCCAAGACTGTTCATGTGCTGCGCCAATTCTTCGGAATGCCCTACCCAGGCTAATACGATTAATCCCCAATCCACACAGTTTTAAGAGTGCCGTAAAAAACGCATTTGTTCATACTGGCTTACCACCTCAACGTGTTAACCTAACTATCCCTGTGTTGCCCATTCCAAATTTTTACCATAGCCAGGTTCCTCGCATCATGTTCTTACATGCTTAATGCATTTAATAGCCCTCTGTGTCTCTACTGTTACATACTTAGGCCAAAAACCGGTTCACGCAGCATTACATGAACACACGATTCTTACATTATGGCTGGTCCGAACAACGAAAGCAATTGTTACCATCCACCTTTCGTGTCTCCCCTTTTTCCTCATAGATAGTAAGCTTGCGAGCAGGGCCCTCATTCCTCTTGGTATATGTTTTGTTCTATATTTTCATTGCTACGCTGTAATTTCTATTGTCTGTACAAGTCCCCTCTAAAATATAAAGTGCTTCGAAATATGTTGGTGCTATAGAAATAAAATTATTATTATTATATTATTATTATTAATAGTGTTGAGCGATACCTTCCGATATCAAAAAGGCAAAATATCGGATCTCGCCGATACCGATACCCGATACCAATGCAAGTCAATGGGACGAAAATATCGGAATTAAAATAAACCCTTTCTTTCCTTGTAGGTTCATTCTACATGAAGGAAAACAACTAAGAATAATGTAGGATGTATTGGGGGAGGTGGCGGAGACATTAACCCCTTAACGACCGCCGATACGCCTTTTAACGGCGGCCGCTAAGGGTACTTAAACCACAGCGCCGTTAATTAACGGCGCTGTGGAAAAAGTGAATAGCGCCCCCCAGAGTCGGATTTTCTCTGGGGTCTCGGTTGCCGAGGGTAGCCGAGACCCCAGAGAACATGATTCGGGGGGTTTTTACCGACCCCCGAGTTGTGATTGCCGGTAATTAACCGTTTACCGGCGGTCGCAACAAAAAAAAAAACGTGATGTGCCGTTTAATTTCTCTGTCCTCCGATGTGATCGCACATCGGAGGACAGAGAAATAGGGTCCCCGATGGCCCCCAATACCCCCCGATACTTACCTACCTCCCCTGGTGCTCCTCGTGGGTCCCCATGGGCGCCGCCATCTTGTTTCTGGGAAAAAATGGCGGGCGCACGCGCAGTACGCCTGCCGCCCGGCACCCGGCAGATCTTTGGGGTCTCGGCTGCCGGGGGTAGCCGAGACCCCAAAGAACATGATCGGGGTCGGTTTGCACCGACCCCTGTTTTGCGATCGCCGGTAATTAACAGTTTACCGGCGACCGCAAAAAAAAAAAAAAAAAAAAAAAAAAGCGATCTGTATTTCTCTGTCCTCTGATGTGATCACACATCAGAGGACAGAGAAATAGGGGGATTCGGGGACCCTATCATACTCACCCGGGGTCCCTGGGTCCTCTTCTGTCTTCTCCTGCCAGCCGGCTTTTTCCTTATGGCGGGCGCATGCGCAGTGCGCCCGCCATCTGCTGCCATCTGCTGGCCGGCAGGAGAAGACGAGTTGGGGCTAAAATTAGGGTTAGGGTTAGGGTTAGGGTTAGAGTTAGGGTTAGGGTTAGAGTTAGGGTTAGAGTTAGGGTTAGGGTTAGAGTTAGGGTTAGGGTTATAGTTAGGGTTAGGGATAGGGCTAGAGTTAGGGTTAGAGTTAGGGTTAGGGTTAGGGCTAGAGTTAGGGTTAGGGTTAGGGCTAGAGTTAGGGTTAGGGTTAGGGTTGGGGCTAAATTTAGGGTTAGGGTTAGGGCTAGGTTTAGGGTTAGGCTACTTTCACATTAGCGTTTTTTGGCTTCCGTCGCAATGCGTCGGAGAAAAAACGCATCCTTCAAAAGTGCTTGCAGGATGCGTTTTTTCTCCATTGGCTTGCATTAGCGACGCATTGCGACAGATTGCCACATGTCGCATCCGTCGTGCGACGGATGCGTCGTGCTTTGGCGGACCATCGGCACAAAAAAAGCTTCATGTAACTTTTTTGTGCGACGTGTCCGCCATTTCCGACCGCGCATGCGTGGCCGGAACTCCGCCCCCGCCTCCCCTCACAATGGGGCAGCGGATGCGTTGAAAAAACAGCATCCGCTGCACCCGTTGTGCGGTGCTTACAACGCTAGCGTCGGTACGTCGGCCCAGCACACTGCGATGGGCCGAGTACGACGCTAGTGTGAAAGTAGCCTTAGGCTTCTATCACACTTGCGTCGGTACGGGGCGGTCGCAATGTGTCAGCCCGACGTACCGACGCACGTTGTGAAAATTGTGCACAACGCGCGCAGCGGATGCAGTTTTTCAACGCATCCGCTGCCCAGTCTATGTCCTGGGGAGGAGGGGGCAGAGTTACGGCCACGCATGCGCGGAAATGGCGGACGCGACGTACAAAAAAAAGGTTACATTGAACTTTTTTTGTGACGACGGGGCTAAAGTTATGGTTAGGGTTGGGGCTAAAGTTAGGGTTAGGGTTGGGGCTAAAGTTAGGGTTAGAGTTGGGATTAGGGTTTGGATTAGGGTTGGGATTAGGGTTACGTTTGGGATTAGGGTTAGGGGTGTGTTGGATTTAGGGTTTTGATTAGGGTTATGGTTAGGGTTGAGATTAGGGCTGTTTTGGGTAACCCAAAAAAAGAAATGGACGCCAAAGCTAAAAATGACAACTTTATTAGAGAATTATTAAAACAATACATAAATGTACAAATAAGTATATAGATAAAAACGTTGCAATAGAAAAAATGAAAGGCAACACTAGTACCACGTACAAAATGACAAGCTAACCAGCAGAAAGAGGTAGGTATATTCTAGTCCCACAAAGGTATACAAAAGGATGCAATAATAAACTAATATAGGCCTTGAATATTAGTAGTGACAGAACCAACCAAACATATAGTAGGGATTATACATGTAGTAGCTTGCTGCTAATAATCAGGTATGGGGAGAAACTGCGTATGCATATTGATTAAGGTATAAGTAAATAAATATAATATAATACAATACCTAATGCATAAAGTAATGCGGCAAACAAGCCCTATACTGCCATACCATCCTCAGCACATCAGTGTACATATTCAGGGAAAGTCCCGAAAGCGTATGAGAGAAAAGCAGTATACTTACTAAATAGTAGATGCACACACAGAATCCCCCTGTGACCGTACGTGGACAGAGGAGCCCCGACGCGCGTTTCGCAAATGCTGCTTCCTCGGGGGGCGCTCCCCGAGGAACTACTAATATTCAAGGCCTATATTAGTTTATTATTGCATCCTTTTGTATACCTTTGTGGGACTAGAATATACCTACCTCTTTCTGCTGGTTAGCTTGTCATTTTGTACGTGGTACTAGTGTTGCCTTTCATTTTTTCTATTGCATCGTTTTTATCTATATACTTATTTGTACATTTATGTATTGTTTTAATAATTCTCTAATAAAGTTGTCATTTTTAGCTTTGGCGTCCATTTCTTTTTTTGGGTTACATGATTACTTGCGATGGCGGAGCATTTACTCTGAGTGCCCATGTTATAGGTATACTGATATAGGGCTGTTTTGGGGTTAGGGTTGTGATTATCATTAGGGTTGTGATTAGGATTATGGATCGGGTTAAGATTAGGGTTAGGGGTGTGTTGGAGTTAGGGTTGGAGTTATAATTTGGGGGTTTCCACTGTTTAGGTACATCAGGGGGGTCTCCAAACACGACAGCCAATTTTGCGCTAAAAAAGTCAAATGGTGCTCCCTCCCTTCTGAGCTCTGCCGTGCGCCCAAACAGTGGTTTACCCCCACATATGGGGCATCAGCGTACTCGGGATAAATTGGACAACAACTTTTTGGGTCCAATTTCTCCTGTTACCCTTGTGAAAATAAAAACTTGGGGGCTAAAAATCTTTTTTGTGGGAAAAAAAAATATTTTTTTATTTTCACCACTCTGCATTATAAACTTCTGTGAAGCACTTGAGCATTCAAAGTTCTCACCACATATCTAGATAAGTTCCTTAGGGGGTCTAGTTTCCAAAATTTGGTCACTTGTGGGGGGTTTCTACTGTTTAGGTACATCAGGGGCTCTGCAAACGCAACATAACACCCACAGACAATTCTATCAAAGTCTGAATTCCAAAATGGCGCTCCTTCTCTTCCGAGCTCTGCCGTGCGCCCAAACAGTGGTTTACCCCCACATATTGGGTACCAGCATACTCAGGACAAATTGGACAACAACTTTTGGGGTCCAATTTCTCTTGTTACCCTTGTGAAAATAAAAATTTGGGGGCTAAAAAAATCTTTTTTGTGGGAAAAAAAATATTTTTTATTTTCACTACTATGCATTATAAACTTCTGTGAAGCACTTGGGCATTCAAAGTTCTCACCACATATCTAGATAAGTTCCTTGGGGGGTCTATTTTCCAAAATGGGGTCACTTGTTGGGAGTTTCTACTGTTTAGGTACATTAGGGGTCTGCAAACGCAACATAACGCCCGCAGACAATTCTATCAAAGTCTGCATTCCAAAATGGCGCTCCTTCTCTTCCGAGCTCTGCCGTGCGCCCAAGCAGTGGTTTACCCCCACATATGGGGTACCAGCATACTCAGGACAAATTGGACAACAACTTTTGGGGTCCAATTTCTCTTGTTACCCTTGTGAAAATAAAAACTTGGGGGCTAAAAATCTTTATTGTTAAAAAAAAAATATTTTTTATTTTCACGACTCTGCATTATAAACTTCTGTGATGCACTTGGGCATTCAAAGTTCTCACTACATATCTAGATAAGTTCCATGGGGGGTCTAGTTTCCAAAATGGGGTCACTTTTGGGGGGTTTCTACTGTTTAGGCACATCAGGGGCTCTCCAAACGCGACATGGCGTCCGATCTCAATTCCAGTCAATTTTGCATTGAAAAGTCAAATGGCGCTCCTTTGCTTCCGAGCTCAGCCATGCACCCAAACAGTGGTTTACCCCCACATACGGGGTGTCGGCGTACTCAAGACAAATTGTACAACAACTTCTGGTGTCCATTTTCTCCTGTTACCCTTGGTAAAATAAAAATTTGGAGGCAAAAAGATCATTTTTGTAGAAAAAATGCGATTTTTTTATTTTCACGGCTCTACGTTATAAACTTCTGTGAAGCACCTGGGGGTTTAAAGTGCTCACCACACATCTAGATAAGTTCCTTAAGGGGTCTAGTTTCCAAAATGGTGTCATTTGTGGGGGGTCTCCACTGTTTAGGCACATCAGCGGCTCTCCAAACGTGACATGGCGTCCGATCTCAATTCCAGCCAATTCCACATTGAAAAAGTAAAACGACACTCCTTCTCTTCCAAGCTCTGCGGTGCGCCCAAACAGTGGTTTACCCCCACATATGGGGTATTGACGTACTCAGGAGAAATTGCACAACAACTTTTGTGGTCTAATTTCTCCTGTTACCCTTGTGAAAATAAAAATTTGGGAGCAAAAAAATCATTTTTGTAGAAAAAATGCGATTTTTTATTTTCACGGCTTTACGTTATAAACTTCTGTGAAGCACTTGGGGGTTCAAAGTGCTCACCGAATATCTAGATAAGTTCCTTAAGGGGTCTAGTTTCCAAAATGGTATCACTTGTGGGGGGTTTCCACTGTTTAGGCACATCAGGGGCTCTCCAAACGCGACATGGCATCCGATCTCAATTCCAGCCAATTCTGCATTGAAAAAGTCAAACGGTGCTCCTTCACTTCCAAGCTCTGCGGTGCGCCCAAACAGTGGTTTACCCCCACATATGGGGTATTGACGTACTCAGGAGAAATTGCACAACAACTTTTGTGGTCTAATTTCTCCTGTTACCCTTGTGAAAATAAGAATTTGTGGGCGAAAAAATCATTTTTGTGAAAACAAATGCGATTTTTTTATTTTCACGGCTCTACGTTATAAACTTCTGTGAAGCACTTGGGGGTTCAAAGTGCTCACCACACATCTAGATAAGTTTCTTAAGGGGTCTAGTTTCCAAAATGGTATCACTTGTGGGGGGTTTCCACTGTTTAGGCACATTAGGGGCTCCCGAAACGCGACATGGCGTCCGATCTCAATTCCAGCCAATTCTGCATTGAAACAGTCAAACGGCGCTCCTTCACTTCCAAGCTCTGCGGTGCGCCCAAACAGTGGTTTACCTCCACATATGGGGTATCGGCGTACTCAGGAGAAATTGTACAACAAAATTTGTGGTTAAATTTCTGTTTTTACACTTGTGAAAATTAAAAAAAATGGTTCTGAAGTAAAATGTTTGCAAAAAAAGTTAAATGTTCATTTTTTTCTTCCACATTGTTTCAGTTCCTGTGAAGTACGTAAATGGTTAATAAACTTCTTGAATGTGGTTTTGAGCAGCTTGAGGGGTGCAGTTTTTAGAATGGTGTCACACTTGGTTATTTTCTATCATATAGACCCCTCAAAATGACTTCAAATGAGATGTGGTCCCTAAAAAAAAAATGGTGTTGTAAAAATGAGAAATTGCTGGTCAACTTTTAACCCTTATAACTCCCTAACAAAAAAAAAATTGTTTACAAAATTGTGCTAATGTAAAGTAGACATGTGGGAAATGTTATTTATTAACTATTTTTTGTGACATATCTCTCTGATTTAAGGGCATAAAAATACAAAGTTTGAAAATTGCAAAATTTTAAAAATTTTCGCCATATTTCCATTTTTTTCATAAATAATCGCAAGTAATATCGAAGAAATGTTACCACTAACTTGAAGTACAATATGTCACGAAAAAACAATCTCAGAATCAGTGGGATCCGATAAAGCGTTCCAGAGTTATAACCTCTTAAAGTGACAGTGGTCAGAATTGTAAAAATTGGCTCGGTCATTAAGTACCAAATTGGCTCTGTCACTAAGGGGTTAAAGGCATAGAGGTTTAGCCCAATCAAATAGAATAGCAGGAATTTTAAATTTTTTTTAAGACGTTCGGAGTTACAAAGATATTGACTATGTTAAGATTTTTTTTATTTTGTCAGATATTGATGTTTCACTACTTCCACGCCCTTCACCCTCTTTTTTACTTCTCTCACACTTTCTTCTTCATCATCATCAGCATCTTTGACATCAAGTTCTTCTTCACCTTATTCATCTTCTTCTTCATCTTCTACCTATAATTTTTTTTTGTTACATTGTTCATATTCTTTTTATTTAACTATTATTCTTCTTCATTTTCAACTTCTTCATCATATTCTTATTTGTGACAGGCATTCCTGTAGTTGTTATCTATAAAAGTTTGAAGATTACACCTTCCGTTCTGCCTGTCACAAAACAGTTAGATTTGTCCGCGTTCAGTTTGGCCTGCAGCATCAGGCTTTATCCAGGGGCACCACGAGGAGGAACGGACTCATCCCCATACACTGCTTAGTCTTCTTCTGCTTATAATTTAGATAATATCTTTTGCTCTGATATTTAGTGTTATGCTTAATGTTCTTCTGCTCTTTGTTCTGCAGCCTCTTGTTCTTCTGCTTCTCGGTCTCCCATGTCGTCGTCGTCTCCAGGGTCGTCGTCTCCGGGGTCGTCAACATCGAGGTGGTCTTCAGGGTCATCGTCTCCAGGGTCGTCGTCATCTCAGTGGTTGTCGTCTCTGGTGTCGTCGTCATCTTAGGGGTGGTCTTCCGGGTCATCGTCTTTAGGGTCTTGAACTTGGAAACTTAGCAGAAGGTACAAGAAGGCTGAGAAAATGCCGAGAAACAGCTGATGGAACTGGAACTCGGATGGCTACCCGAAGGTCCAAGAGCCAATGGAACTACCGAGGACCAGCTGACGTTACTGGAACCCGGTTACTAAGCAGGAGGTACCCGTGCCTGAAAGCACTACCAAGGACCACCTGACGTTGGTGGAACTCAGATACCCAGAGGGAGGCACCTAAGCCAAAGGCTCTGCCCGGAACCAGCTGACGGTACTGGAACCAGGATGGGGAGCAGAAGGTACAAGAGCAAAAGACACTGCCGAGAACCAGCTGACGGTACTGGAACCCGGATGGGAAGCCGAAGGTCCAAGAGCCAATGGAACTACCGAGGACCAGCAGACGTTACTGGAACCCGGTTACTAAGCTGGAGGTACCCGTGCCTGAAAGCACTACCAAGGACCACCTGACGTTGGTGGAACTCGGATACCCAGAGGGAGGCACCTAAGCCAAAGGCTCTGCCCGGAACCAGCTAACGGTACTGGAACCAGGATGGGGAGCAGAAGGTACAAGAGCAAAAGACACTGCCGAGAACCAGCTGACGGTACTGGAACCCGGATGGGTAGCCGAAGGTCCAAGAGCCAATGGAACTACCGAGGACCAGCTGACGTTACTGGAACCCGGTTACTAAGCAGGAGGTACCCATGCCTGAAAGCACTACCAAGGACCACCTGACGTTGGGGGAACTTGGATACCCAGAGGGAGGCACCTAAGCCAAAGGCTCTGCCCGGAACCAGCTGACGGTACTGGAACCAGGATGGGGAGCAGAAGGTACAAGAGCAAAAGACACTGCCGAGAACCAGCTGACGGTACTGGAACCCGGATGGGAAGCCGAAGGTCCAAGAGCCAATGGAACTACCGAGGACCAGCTGACGTTACTGGAACCCGGTTACTAAGCTGGAGGTACCCGTGCCTGAAAGCACTACCAAGGACCACCTGACGTTGGTGGAACTCGGATACCCAGAGGGAGGCACCTAAGCCAAAGGCTCTGCCCGGAACCAGCTGACGGTACTGGAACCAGGATGGGGAGCAGAAGGTACAAGAGCAAAAGACACTGCCGAGAACCAGCTGATGGTACTGGAACCCGGATGGGAAGCCGAAGGTCCAAGAGCCAATGGAACTACCGAGGACCAGCTGACGTTACTGGAACCCAGTTACTAAGCTGGAGGTACCCGTGCCTGAAAGCACTACCAAGGACCATCTGACGTTGGTGGAACTCGGATACCCAGAGGGAGGAACCTAAGCCAAAGGCTCTGCCTGGAACCAGCTGACGGTACTGGAACCAGGATGAGGACCTATTCAAGCTTGTCTTCTTACAGCCCCAACTAGTGGGGTTGGAGCAAAGGGTCAGTAGGGGGAGCAGAGTGTAGGCGGCCGAAGCCTGCAATGGAGGCATTTGGAGGTCTGTTGTGTCTGCGTGGCATTTGCAGGACACGATGCCGGCTACACAGCAGGGGAACAGCTGGCGGTGCTGAACCCCACTGACAGAGTGGCGGGTGTTTTGCTCTGTGCAGCCAGCACTTCCCGGCACCAACTGGCGGTGTTAGAGCCCAGGGTCAGCAGGAGGAGAGGGAGCAGAGTGTAGGCCGAAGCCTAATTGAACGAATTTTAAAGGTAACCTTTAACCACCCCCTCAGGTGTTACAAACTAGAAGAGCCACACCTTGGGCAGCAGTAATGCTGTCCAAGTCAAAGGTTGCTCTTTTAATTTTGTTCATTGTACACGCTGAATGAAACACGTACCAAATTTAGGCCCTTATACAGTCAAAACTGTCTTGGAGGAGGGAGTTCCCTTCTTAATGAGACGCAGCACAGCTGGCAAAAATACCACCTTGGTGCTTGGCGCGGCCTCCTGAGCATCGCATTTTGCTGTACAGGAGTCTGCGCTGTTGCGTTATTCCTTGGCCATGTGCTGTCCGTCTTCTGACATCATTTGATGTCGGCTGGTGCGGTTCGCGATGCCCATGAATCCCAGCCCAGCAGTGTCTTTACATTGTTTCACACTGCGGGGCTGGGATTCATGGCCTTGCGCAGTACATATGTTCGCCTCTCACTCGGGTCCTTACACCTGCTTCAGACTGTGCGGCGTCAGCTGATCCCTTATCGCATACCACGGCCATGAAGCCGCACAGTCTGAAGAAGGCGGAAGGAGATGAGTGACAGGCGAACATATGCACTGCTCATGCCCATCAATCACACCCTCGCAGTCAAAATAAATAAGACACCGAGGGGCGTTGTGTCGGGCAGGGCGGCCGCAGAGGCGCAGCCAGCCAAACAATGATGTGAGAAGATGGGCAGCGCTACCAAGGGGGGTGCAGCGTGTCATTACGAAGGAAAGTCACACCTCAGGGACGGTTTAATGGTCTCAGGGGACACATTTTAGACGTGTTCAGTTCCACGTGTGCAAGGAGAATAAATTTATGAGCCACCATGCACAAATGCAGCATGACTGCTGTACAAGGTGGCTGTAATACATACAAACACCTGGGGGGACAGGTTCCCTTCAATTTCAGTTCTTGTGTCTGCGTGGCTTTTGCAGGACACGTTGCCAGCTACACAGCAAGGGAACAGCTGGCGGTGCTGAACCCCACTGACACATTGGCTGGTGTTTTGCTCTTTGCAGCCAGCACTTCCGGGCGCCAACTGGCGGTGTTAGAGCCCAGGGTCAGCAGGAGGAGAGGGAGCAGAGTGTAGGCCGAAGCCTGCACTGGCGGCAGCTTTGTGTCTGCGTGGCTTTTGCAGGACACGTTGCCAGCTACACAGCAGGGGAACAGCTGGCGGTGCTGAACCCCACTGACAGAGTGGCGGGTGTTTTGCTCTCTGCAGCCAGCACTTCCGGGCACCAACTGGCGGTGTTAGAGCCCAGGGTCAGCAGGAGGAGAGGGAGCAGAGTGTAGGCCGAAGCCTAATTGAACGAATTTTAAAGGTAACCTTTAACCACCCCCTCAGGTGTTACTAGAAGAGCCACACCTTGGGCAGCAGTAATGCTGCCCAAGTCAAAGGTTGCTCTTTTAATTTTGTTCCTTGCACACGCTGAATGAAACATGTACCACATTTAGGCCCTTATACAGTCAAAACTTTCTTGGAGGAGGGAGTTCCCTTCTTAATGAGACGCAGCACAGCTGGCAAAAATACCACCTTGGTGCTTGGCGCGGCCTCCTGAGCATCGCATTTTGCTGTACAAAATCTGCGCTGTTGCGTTATCCCTTGGCCTTGCGCTGTTACCGCTGCCCGTCTTCTGACTTCATTTAATGTCGGCCGGTGCGTTTTGCGATGCCCATGAATCCCAGCCCTGCAGTGTCTTCTCATTTATTCACACTGCGGGGCTGGTATTCATGGCCTTGCGCAGTCAATATGTTCGCCTCTCACACTCGGGTCCTTACACCTGCTTCAGACTGTGCGGCGTCAGTTGATCCCTTATCGCATGCCACGGCCATGAAGCCGTACAGTCTGAAGAAGGCGGAAGGAGATGAGTGACAACAGGCGAAGATATGCACTACTCATGCCCGTCAATCACACCCTCGCAGTCAAAATAAATAAGACATCGAGGGGCGTTGTGTCGGGCAGGGCGGCCGCAGAGGCGCAGTCAGCCAAACAATGATGTCGGAAGAAGGGCTGCGCTACCAAGGGGGTCGCTGCATGTCATTACAAAGGAAAGTCACACCTCAGGGACGGTTTAATGGTCTCAGGGGACACATTTTAGACGTGTTGCGTTCGGCAAGTGCAAGGAGAGTAACTTAATGAGCCACCTTGTACAAATGCAGCATTACTGCTGTACAAGGTGGCTGTTATACATACAAACACCTGGGGGGGACATGTTCACTTGAATTTCAGTTCTTGTGTCTGCGTGGCGTTTGCAGGACACGATGCCGGCTACACAGCAGGGGAACAGCTGGCGCTACTGAACCCCACTGACACATTGGCTGGTGTTTTTCTCTGTGCAGCTAGCACTTCCGGGTGCCAACTAGCGGTGTTAGAGCCCAGGGTCAGCAGGAGGAGCAGATAGGAGGTATTGCAGCACACACAGCAGGGGAGCAGCTGACGTTACTGAACCCCAATAACAGAGGAGCGACTGTTGACTGTGCGGACAGCACTTCCAGGCAGCAACTAGCGGTGTTAGAGCCCAGGGACAGCAGGAGGAGCAGATAGGAGGTATTGCAGCACACACAGCAGGGGAGCAGCTGATGTTACTGAACCCCAATAACACGGCAGCAAGTGTTGACTGTGCGGACAGCACTTCCAGGCACCAACTAGCGGTATTAGAGCCCAGGGACAGCAGGAGGTGCCTGCACTGGAGGCAGTTTTAGGTCTGTTGTGTCTGCGTGGCGTTTGCAGGACACGATGCCGGCTACACAGCAGGGGAACAGCTGGCGTTGCTGAACCCCACTGACACGTTGGCTGGTGTTTTTCTCTGTGCAGCTAGCACTTCCAGGTGCCAACTGGCGGTGTTAGAGCCCGGGGTCAGCAGGAGGAGCAGAGTGTAGGCCGAAGCCTGCACTGGAGCAAGTTGAAAGGGAACCTTTAACCCCCACCCCAGGCATTTGTTGCTGAAAGAGCCATCTTGTGCAGCACTAATGATCCAAAAGGAAAAGGTGGCTCTTTTAATTATGCTCCTATCAAAGGCTGAACTAGACACTTATGAAATGTGTCCCCTCACACCATTAAACCGTCCCGGAGGTGGGACTTTCCTTTGTAATGTGACGCACCCCAGCCGTCATTCCTACCCCCTTGGCGCCGTGCGCCGCCACCTCAGCGTTGTTTGATTCTGTCCCGGAGCCTGCGCTGTTATGTTATCCCTTGGCCAGGCACACTTAGCGCTGCCCATCTTCTGACATCATTTGGTGTCAGGCTGGCTGCGCCTGTGCGGCCGCGCTGGCCGAGATCCCGCCTCGCAGTGTCGTCTAATGTAATCCCACCGCGGGCCTGGGATCCGTGGCCATGCGCAGTGCATATCCTCGCCTCTCACTCCCCTCCCTCCGGCTTCTTCAGACTGTGCGGTGTCACGGCCGTGGCATGCTATTAGGGATCAGCTGACGGCGCACAGTCTGAAGAAGGTGGAGGGAGATGAGTGAGAGGCGGAGGTGAAGATATGCACTGCGCATGCCCATGGATCCCAGGCCCACAGTGTGATTAAATCAGAAGACACTGTGAGGTGGGATCTCGGCCAGCGCAGCTGCACAGGCGCAGCCAGCCTGACACCAAATGATGTCAGAAGACGGGCAGCGCTAAGTGTGCCTGGCCAAGGGATAACATAACAGCGCAGGCTCCGGGACAGAATCAAACAACGCTGAGGAGGCGGCGCACGGCGCCAAGGGGGTAGGAATGACGGGTGTGCTGCGTCACATTACAAAGGAAAGTCCCACCTCTGGGATGGTTTTACGGTATCAGTGGACACACTTTAAAAGTGTTAAGTTCTGCATGTGCAAGGAGCAAAACAAACATAGTTACCTTTTCCTTGTGCAGCATAACTGCTGCACAAGGTGGCTATTTCAGTAACAAATGCCTGGGGGGGGGGACAGGTTCCCTTACATTTCAGTTGTTGTGTCAGCGTGGCGGTCGCAGGACACATTGCCGGCTACACAGCTGGGGATCAGCTGACGTTACTGACACCCAATAACACTGGGTCGTATGTTTTGACTGTGCAGACGGCACTTCTGAGCCTGGACTGGTGGTGTTGGAGCCCAGGAATTACAGTTCAGGTGGTAGAAAGATGAACACAACAGGAGACCTGGATACTGTAGACAGTCACCCAATTATTTAATCAGGAAGAGGAGTGGCAAATTCCTGCGAGATCCAGGCCTGGTTCATTTTCAGGAAAGTAAGCCGGTCAACGTTATCGGAGGATAGTCGCATGCGACGGTTAGTTAGTACACCACCTGCAGCACTAAAGATGCATTCCGATAATACACTAGCCGCAGGGCAAGCCAGCACCTCCAATGCATACTGGCTTAGCTCTGGCCATGTATCCAGCTTTGAGACCCAAAACTTGAAAGGGGAAGAGCCGTCTGGGAGTACAGCAAGAGGGCAAGACATGTAGTCTGTCACCATCTGACGGAACCGTTGCCTCCTGCTGACTGGAGCCGTCTGTGATGGTGTAGACATTTGTGGTGGGCACGCAAAACTGTGCCACAGTTGGGCCATACTGGTCTTGCCTTGGGCAGAGGCACAGCTTCTGCTCCCTCTTTGTGCAGAGCCTCCTCCACTGCCTGGACGCACTCAGCTGCTTTGTAAAGCAGTAGCAGCACTTCTCTCAGTTGGACTGGAGAAGATGATGGAATTCACCAGTGTGTCTTGGTACTCCCGCATTTTACGCTCCCGGTTCAATGGTGTGATGAGGCTTTATACGTTGTCCCGGTAGCGAGGATCGAGGAGGGTGAACACCCAATAATCAGACATGTTGAGAATGTGGGCGATGCGGTGGTCGTTTCTCAGGCACTGCAGCATGTAATCAACCATGTGCTGCAGACTGCCAACTGGCCAAGAAACGCTGTCCCCTGCTTGAGGTGTGATCTCTGCCCACTCGTCATCACCCCACCCTCGCTGTACACACTGACTGTTGTGAACTGTGTTTCTGGGCTCCCTCTGGTGGTCACTAACGGTATTGTGTTAGGTATGTCTTGTTGCAGGCCTGAGCTCCAGCTGTGTCGTTAAGCAGCGGGTGTTTCCTATTTGAGTCTCCTCTGCACTCAGTCTCTTGCCTGGCATCGTTGTATCCAGACCTATTTGGTCTCCTCCGGATTCCTTTCAGTCTGCCTCTTGCAAGAAAAGCTAAGTCTGTTTTGTACAATTTGGATCGTTTGCATTATTCAGTGTTTTTGTCCAGCTTGCTTTACATTTGATTTTTGACTCGCTGGAAGCTCTAGGGGGCTGATATTCTCCCTCCACACCGTCAGTCGGTGTGGGGGTTCTTGAAGTTCAGCGTGGATGTTTTGTAGGGTTTTCTGCTAACCGCATAGTCCACTATCTATTTTCTGCTATCTAGACTATTGGGCCTCACTTTGCTGAATCTAGTTCATCTCTACGTTTGTGTTTTCCTCTTGCCTCACCGTTATGATTTGTTGGGGGCTTTCTATATCTTTGGGGTTCAATTTCTCTGGAGGCAAGCGAGGTCTTATTTTTTCCCTCTAGGGGTAGTCAGTTCTCCGGCTGGCTCGAGACGTCTAGAACCAACGTAGGCACGTTCACCGGCTACTTTTAGTTGTTCGTGTCAGGATCAGGTATGCGGTTAGCCCAGTTTCCACCTCCCTAGAGCAGTATTTATATTTTTGCTATCTTGCCCGAATATCAGAGATCCTCTGCCATTGGGATCATAACAGAATGCCAGGCCAAAAGAAAATGTTTAATGCATCGCTGAAGCGGGATTAAAAAGAAGTTCTGAGGTTTTTTTGTTTTTTTTTTGCTGCAGTTTGCCTAGCTTCTTCCATCCCCTTTTTCTCTGAGTGGCTGAAACTCTGCTGCAGATATGAATGTCCAGACTCTGACTTCTAGTGTGGATCAGCTTGCTGCTAGGGTGCAAAGCATTCAGGATTTTGTTATCTATAGCCCTATGTCTGAACCAAAAATACCTATTCCTGAGCCGTTTTTTGGAGATAGATCTAAATTCCTGAATTTTAGGAATAATTGTAAATTGTTTCTGTCTCTGAAACCTCGTTCCTCTGGTGATTCCGCTCAGCAAGTTAAGATTGTTGTTTCCTTCTTGCGCGGCGACCCTCAGGATTGGGCCTTCTCTCTGGTGCCAGGAGATCCTGCATTGGTGAATGTTGATGCGTTTTTTCTGGCACTTGGTTTGCTTTATGAGGAGCCTAATCTTGAAAATCAGGCTGAAAAAATGTTGCTGGTTATCTCTCAGGGTCAGGACGAAGCTGAGGTATATTGCCAAAAATTTCGGAAATGGTCCGTGCTTACTCAATGGAATGAGTGTGCACTGGCCGCAAATTTCAGAAATGGTCTTTCTGAAGCCATTAAAATGTGATGGTGGGGTTTCCTATCCCTACAGGTCTGGGTGATTCAATGGCTCTAGCCATTCAAATTGATCGACGTTTGCGGGAGCGCAAATCTGATAATCCTTTGGCGGTGCTGTCTGAACGGTCACCTGATTCTATGCAATGTGACAGAATTCTGACCAGAGCCGAGCGACAAAATCATAGACGTCAAAATGGGTTGTGTTTCTACTGTGGTGATTCAACACATGTTATCTCAGCATGCTCTAAACGTTTAAAGAAAAAAGTTAATCCTGTCGCCAATGGTACTTTTCAGCCTAAGTTTATTTTGTCTGTGACTTTAATTTGTTCATTATCTTCTTACTCAGTTATGGCTTTTGTGGATTCTGGTGCTGCTTTAAGTCTGATGGATTTTTCGTTTGCCAAGTGCTGCGGTTTTGTCCTGGAGCCTTTGGAAAATCCTATTCCTCTTAGAGGAATTGATTCTACGCCATTGGCAGAGAATAAACCTCAGTATTGGACGCAGGTGACCATGTGCATGACTCCTGTACATCAGGAGGTGATTCGTTTTTTGGTACTGCATAAAATGCATGATGTTGTCGTTTTGGGTCTGCCATGGTTACAGGCCCATAATCCAGTTTTAGATTGGAAAGCTATGACTGTGTCTAGTTTGGGGTGTCAGGGGATTCATGGCGATTCTCCATTGGTGTCTATTGCTTCTTCTACTCCTTCTGAGATCCCTGAGTTTTTGTCAGACTTTCAGGATGTATTTAATGAGGCCAGGTCCAGTGCCCTTCCTCCTCATAGGGACTGTGATTGTGCTATAGATTTGATTCCTGGTAGTAAGTTTCCTAAGGGACGACTCTTTAATTTATCTGTGCCAGAGCATGCCGCGATGCGGAGTTATATAAAGGAGTCTTTGGAGAAGGGACATATTCGCCCATCCTCGTCCCCTCTTGGTGCAGGATTCTTTTTTGTGGGCAAGAAGGACGGGTCTCTGAGACCTTGTATTATCGTCTTCTGAATAAGATCACTGTTAAATTTCAGTATCCTTTGCCATTGTTGTCTGATTTGTTTGCTCGGATTAAGGGATCCTGTTGGTTCACCAAGATAGATCTTCGTGGTGTGTATAACCTTGTGCGCATAAAGCAGGGAGATGAATGGAAAACGGCATTTAATACGCCTGAGGGTCATTTTGAGTACCTGGTGATGCCTTTCGGATTATCTAATGCTCCTTCTGTGTTTCAGTCCTTCATGCATGACATCTTCCGGAAATATCTGGATAAATTTATGATTATTTATCTGGATGATATTTTGGTTTTTTCGGATGATTGGGAGTCCCATGTGAACCAGGTCAGGATGGTGTTTCAGGTTTTGCGGGAGAATGCTCTATTTGTGAAGGGCTCAAAATGTATCTTTGGGGTACAGAAGGTTTCTTTTTTGGGTTTTATTTTTTCCCCTTCTACTGTGGAGATGGACCCAGTTAAGGTCCGTGCCATTCATGACTGGACTCAGCCCACGTCTGTTAAGAGCCTGCAGAAGTTCTTGGGCTTTGCTAATTTTTACCGTCGTTTTATCGCTAATTTCTCCAGCGTGGTTAAACCTTTGACGGATATGACCAAGAAGGGTTCTGATGTTGCGAATTGGTCTCCTGCGGCCGTGGAGGCCTTTCGGGAGCTGAAGCGTCGGTTTACTTCAGCGCCAGTCTTGTGCCAGCCGGATGTCTCTCTTCCCTTCCAGGTTGAAGTTGATGCTTCTGAAATTGGTGCAGGGGCTGTTTTGTCGCAAAAAAGTTCTGATGGCTCCGTGATGAAGCCATGCGCCTTCTTTTCAAGGAAATTTTCGCCTGCTGAGCGGAACTACGATGTTGGTAATTGGGAGTTGTTGGCCATGAAGTGGGCATTTGAGGAGTGGCGACATTGGCTCGAGGGAGCTAGACATCGTGTGGTGGTCTTGACTGATCATAAAAATCTGATTTACCTCGAGTCTGCCAAGCGCCTCAATCCTAGACAGGCCCGTTGGTCGTTGTTTTTCTCCCGTTTTGACTTTGTGGTCTCGTACCTGCCTGGTTCGAAGAACGTGAAGGCTGATGCACTTTCTAGGAGTTTTGTGCCTGATTCTCCGGGAGTCTCTGAGCTGGCTGGTATTCTCAGAGAGGGAGTAATTTTGTCTGCCATTTCCCCAGATTTGGGACGAGGGCTGCAAAAATTTCAGGCTGATAGGCCTGATCGTTGTCCACCAGAGAGATTGTTTGTCCCTGATGGATGGACCAACAGAGTTATTTCTGAGGTTCATTCTTCGGTGTTGGCGGGACATCCCGGGATTTTTGGTACCAGAGATTTGGTGGCCAGGTCCTTTTGGTGGCCTTCCTTGTCGCGGGATGTGCGTTCTTTTGTGCAGTCCTGTGGGATTTGTGCTCGGGCTAAGCCTTGCTGTTCTCGTGCCAGCGGGTTGCTTTTGCCCTTGCCTATCCCAAAGAGGCCTTGGACGCACATTTCCATGGATTTCATTTCGGATATTCCGGTGTCTCGGAAGATGTCTGTCATCTGGGTGGTGTGCGATCGTTTTTCTAAAATGGTCCATTTGGTGCCCTTGCCTAAGTTGCCTTCCTCCTCTGATTTGGTTCCTTTGTTCTTTCAGAATGTGGTTCGTTTGCATGGCATCCCTGAGAATATTGTGTCTGACAGAGGATCCCAGTTTGTGTCCAGATTCTGGCGATCCTTTTGTGCTAAGATGGGTATTGATTTGTCTTTTTCGTCGGCTTTTCATCCTCAGACTAATGGCCAGACCGAGCGAACTAATCAGACATTAGAGACTTATTTGAGATGTTTTGTTTCTGCTGATCAGGACGACTGGGTTACCTTTTTGCCACTGGCCGAGTTTGCCCTTAATAATCGGGCTAGTTCTGCCACCTTGGTTTCACCCTTTTTCTGCAACTCTGGTTTTCATCCTCGTTTCTCCTCGGGTCAGGTTGAACCTTCTGACTGTCCTGGGGTTGATTCTGTGGTGGATAGGTTGCAGCGGATTTGGAACCATGTGGTGGACAATTTGAAATTGTCACAAGACAAGGCCCAGCGGTTTGCCAACCGCCGCCGCGGTGTGGGTCCCCGACTTTGTGTTGGGGATTTGGTTTGGTTGTCTTCTCGGCATGTTCCTTTGAAAGTCTCCTCTCCTAAGTTCAAGCCTCGCTTTATCGGTCCTTATAAGATTTTGGAAATCCTTAACCCGGTGTCTTTTCGCTTGGACCTTCCAGCGTCTTTTGCTATTCATAATGTGTTCCATAGGTCCTTGTTGCGGCGGTACGTGGTGCCTATGGTTCCTGCTGTTGAGCCTCCTGCCCCGGTTTTGGTTGAGGGCGAGTTGGAGTACGTGGTGGAGAAGATTCTGGATTCTCGTATCTCTAGACGGAAACTCCAGTATTTAGTTAAGTGGAAAGGCTATGGTCAGGAGGATAATTCCTGGGTTGTCGCCTCTGATGTTCATGCGGCTGATTTGGTTCATGCCTTTCACGCTGCTCATCCTGATCGCCCTGGGGGTCTTGGTGAGGGTTCGGTGACTCCTCCTCAAGGGGGTGGTACTGTTGTGAACTGTGTTTCTGGGCTCCCTCTGGTGGTCACTAACGGTATTGTGTTAGGTATGTCTTGTTGCAGGCCTGAGCTCCAGCTGTGTCATTAAGCAGCGGGTGTTTCCTATTTGAGTCTCCTCTGGACTCAGTCTCTTGCCTGGCATCGTTGTATCCAGACCTATTTGGTCTCCTCCGGATTCCTTTCAGTCTGCCTCTTGCAAGAAAAGCTAAGTCTGTTTTGTACAATTTGGATCGTTTGCATTATTCAGTGTTTTTGTCCAGCTTGCTTTACATTTGATTTTTGACTCGCTGGAAGCTCTAGGGGGCTGATATTCTCCCTCCACACCGTCAGTCGGTGTGGGGGTTCTTGAATGTTCAGCGTGGATGTTTTGTAGGGTTTTCTGCTAACCGCATAGTCCACTATCTATTTTCTGCTATCTAGACTATTGGGCCTCACTTTGCTGAATCTAGTTCATCTCTACGTTTGTGTTTTCCTCTTGCCTCACCGTTATTATTTGTTGGGGGCTTTCTATATCTTTGGGGTTCAATTTCTCTGGAGGCAAGCGAGGTCTTATTTTTTCCCTCTAGGGGTAGTCAGTTCTCCGGCTGGCTCGAGACGTCTAGAACCAACGTAGGCACGTTCACCGGCTACTTTTAGTTGTTTGTGTCAGGATCAGGTATGCGGTTAGCCAAGTTTCCATCTCCCTAGAGCAGTATTTATATTTTTGCTATCTTGCCCGAATATCAGAGATCCTCTGCCATTGGGATCATAACAACTGACTACTGGACAAATGTGTAACTCCCTCCTCTGGACGGATGTCTTACTCCTCCATTGACTCCTCCTCATCCTCCTCACAAAGTGTCCCCTGCCTACGCGTTTGTGAGGAACCACGTGGCGCTGACTGTCCAGAAGATGATGGAAATGGTGAATCCTCATCCTCCACCTCTTCCACAAAATGATCCCTTAGCGCTTGCAGTGATTTTTCAAGCAGGCAGATAAGGGGGACAGGCATGCTGACTAGTGCATCATCTGCACTCGCCATCCGCGTGGAATAATCGAAGGGACGCAAAACCTGGCAGACGTCCTTCATAGTGGCCCACTCTGTGGTTGTGAAGTCTGAACGGCGCGGAGTGCGACTTCTTTGTGCTGCTGATGCAGCTGGTACTCCATTACTGCTTGCTGCTGCTCACACAACCGCTCCAACATATGTAACGTGGAATTCCACCTGGTAGGTAGGTCACATATGATGTGATGTTCCGGAAGGCGGAATCGGCGCTGCAGAGCCGCAATGCACGATTTTGCCGTGCTGGAACGCCGCATCTGAGCACTCTCTAGGCGGACCTTGTGCAGCAGTGCATCAAGATCCGGATAGTCCCTCAAAAAACTCTGCACGACCAAGTTGAGCACATGTGCCAGACATGGGATGTGAGTGAGGTTGCCGAGGCCCAGAGCTGCCACCAGATTTCGGCCATTGTCACACACTACCATGCCTGGCTGGAGATTCGCTGCCACAA
Organism: Ranitomeya variabilis; assembly: GCF_051348905.1. Taxonomy (NCBI): domain Eukaryota; kingdom Metazoa; phylum Chordata; class Amphibia; order Anura; family Dendrobatidae; genus Ranitomeya; species Ranitomeya variabilis. Next base: position 293,936,841 of record NC_135236.1, on the reverse strand, counting down.
ACCACACATCGCTCTCCTGCTTGATGGAATTCCAGAGCTCCTGCGCTGTGTGGTTTCGATTCCCCAAAGAAATTAATTTCAAGACGGCCTGTTGACGTTTGGCCACGGCTGTGCTCATGTCGGTCGTAACAGGTAAACGTTCACGGGTCCATGTGGAGGTGGACTGTGACGGCTCCTGCAGCGATGATTCTGAGGAACTTGTGTAAGAGGAGGAGTCAATGCGTACAGACTGGATTCCTGCAATCCTTGGAGTGGGCAGGACACGTCCTGCGCCACTCACACGATCTGTACCCGGCTCAACAACATTATCCCAATGGGCAGTGAGGGAAAGGTATCGCCCCTGTCCATGTTGAGTGGTCCACGCATCGGTGGTGAGGTGGACCTTGCTACTGATGGCGTTCAGTAGCGCGTGTTTTATGTGCCCCTCCACATGCTTGTGCAGGGCAGGGACGGCTTGCCTGCTGAAATAAAAGCGGCTGGGCACATTGTACTGTGGGACTGCCAATGACATCAAGTCACGGAAGCTGTCAGTCTCCACCAGCCTGAATGACAGCATTTCCAGTGACAGAAGTTTGGCAATGCCTGCAGTCAGAGCCTGTGCTCGTGGGTGGTTTGCCGAGAAAGGCCGCCTTTTCTCCCATGCCTGTACTACCGATGGCTGTAGACTGGGCTGGGAGTGTGAGGATGACTGGGAACGTGGTGCTGCGGGTGGAATTACAGTGGGTCTCTGGACAACAGGGCCAGAGGTTCTTCCATGGCGATCCTGTGAGGAAGCCGAACCAGCTGTGTGTGAGCTGGAGGAAGAGGCAACACGAGCTGGATAGGTGGTAGCTGCCGCTGTTGGTTGGCCTAGCTCTTCAGTGTGTTTCTGTAACTCCGCCGCGTGCCTGGTCCGCACATGTTTCCACATGTTGGAGGTATTGAGGTTGCTGACATTTCTCCCTCTTTTGACTTTGTGATGACACACCTTGCATTTGATATAGCAAATGTCATCTGCAACTGTGTCAAAAAAGGACCAGGCACTGCAAGTCTTGGGAGCGCCCTTTTTGGCTTTTGGAAGAGACACGCTCCTAACAGGTGCCAAAGTGGAGGCTACAGGATCCGCAGTCTTCCCCCTCCCTCTCCCTCTTTGGCCCGTTCGGGGAATCTCTTCCTCAGAGCTGCACCCACCACCTTCCTGTCCCTCACGCCACGATGGGTCAAAGACCTCATCATCTACACTACCCTCTGCCACCAACTGCTCCTCCTGGGTAGTCTCAGCAGCAGAGCACGTACCAGAAAGTGGCACCTGAGTGTCATCAGCGGATGCGTTCTGCGGTGTGGTGACCGGAGGCACTGGCCCACCCACCTCTTCAGACTCAGAGAGAAAAAGCTGTTGGGCATCACTGCACACTGCCTCTTCTTCCATTTCTCCAATGCTTCTTGGCTGGCCCCCTGTTTCCAAGCCATGAGATTCAGAGAACAGAAGTAGAGACGGCTCCTGTCCTGGGCTCTCTGTCTGCCTGGGCAATTTGGCAGGTGGCGAAGAGACAGATGGGTGCTCTCCAGTGCTCTGTGTCTGAGAGGATGTGGCACTAATTGAAGTCGATGCGTTAGCTGCCATCCATCCGACAACGGCTTCAATTTGGTCTTCACGCAGCAGCGGTGTACGGCGCTCTCTGACAAAGCTGCGCATGAAGGACTGTTCCCTGCTGAAACTGGGTGATGATGAGTCACCGGTGCCCGCAGCAGGCACAGAATCCCCACGTCCTCTCCCTGCTCCGTGCCCACGCTCACGTGCCTTACTCCCTGCCTTCTTCATCTTGGCTGACTGATAAAGATAAGCAGAAAAGTACTAACGGCTTAGTGTGCTTATTCCTGAACAGCTCCTAACAGGTATAAGAAACACTAATTTTCTAAAGTGTGGACTAGACTTTAATATGATCTAATGTGGCCTACACAACTGTAAAGTGGTGTGTTTGGTGAACTTTATTATTTATTTATTTTTGAACTGACAACAGGGCGAGCTGCACTCACACGGAGACCGTGCAGACAGCCGTAAACGGCGCTGCAAGGCCCCAAAAACCTCCTCTACGTTATCCTATGTAGTGTTTTTCCACAGTTTAGCTGGATACGGGTGGAAAGCCACTAATAGGAATTATTTGAAAAAATGTGCAGCGGGCTGCACTATTTGCAAAAAAGGACAATGGAATGGATAGAACTATGAGTCAGTGAACCACCCTGAGCTGGATACAACCAGCTGTGGCTGCACACAGACTACAGGGTGAGCTGCACTCACACGGAGACCATGCAGACAGCCGTAAACGGCGCTGCAAGGCCCCAAAAACCTCCTCTACGTTATCCTATGTAGTGTTTTTCCACAATTTAGCTGGATACGGGTGGAAAGCCACTAATAGGAATTATTTGAAAAAATGTGCAGCGGGCTGCACTATTTGCAAAAAAGGACAATGGAATGGATAAAACTGTATGAGTCAGTGAACCACGCTGAGCTGGATACAACCGGCTGTGGCTGCGCACAGACTACAGGGCGAGCTGCACTCACACGGAGACCGTGCAGACAGCCGTAAACGGCGCTGCAAGGCCCAAAAAAAACTACTCTAGGTTATCCTATGTAGCGTTTTTCCACAATTTAGCTGGATACGGGTGGAAAGTCACTAATAGGAATTATTTGAAAAAAATGTGCAGCAGCCTGCACTACTTGCAAAAAAGGACAATGGAAAGGATAGAACAGTATGAGGCAGTGAACCACCCTGACCTGTATACAACCAGCTATGGCTGCACACAGACTAGAGAGTGGGCTGCACTCACACACACACACAGAGACCTTGCAGATCGCTGTGAAAACAGCGCTGCAAGTGAAAAGCAAGGTGAACACACAGCGGTTGCTAAATTAGCCTGGGAAAAGCCAATCACAGCCTTGCCAGTAGTTACATGCCCACCATGCTGAACAGGATGTGCCCACACTTGGAATCATTCCTCATTGGCTGAATTCATGCAGTTTGAATCCTGGGAACTTCCGATTCCGGTATCCGATATGCGGCAAGTATCGGATCTCGGTATCGGAATTCCGATACCGCAAATATCGGCCGATACCCGATACTTGCGGTATCGGAATGCTCAACACTAATTATTAATAATAAAAATCGAAATTGTATTGTATTGTATTTTTTATTAGTTTGTTAGCATTTGAAAATCCACCTTTGGCTTTTAACACTGTCTGATTCCTTATGGGCATGCTTTTGACAAGATTCAAACATGTCTCTACCGAAAACTGATGCCAGGTCTCTTCTACACATTCCCAAAGTTGGTGCAAACTGGTCAACTCACTTGGGTATGTATACAGTTTTTTCAACAAATCTACAGTACTCATAATTGTTTGATTGGGTTGAGGTCTGGGGACCTAGGGTGCTAATCCAGCACCTCTATTTCATTGTCATTGAACCATTTCTTAGCCAATGGTGACGTATGATTCAAGTCGTAGTACTGCTGGAACACTGTTGTCCTTTTCAAACCCATAATATTTGAGTGCACAAATTAACTCATCTTGTAGGATATTTCCATATAGCTCAGCATCGAGACCACCATCAATCCTGGTCAATTATCCAACGCCTTTGGCTGTGAGACAACAACCATATCATCAGGCTTCCTCCACCAAACTTGACAGTTCCTTCCAATACTTGAACCATTAGCCCCTTTATCCCTTGTTCCGTCCAGACCCATTTGCATCCATCAAAGCCTAGTCTATTGACTTTCATTTCATCATGCCAAATCACCAGTCTCCAATCTTCTACTGACCACTTTTTGTATGATGATATTGAAGTTGAGGCTTCTTCATCTGCTTGTCACTGTATATCAGGTTAGAAGAGAGAGAAATCATTGTAACAGCGGGCACAGTGTTTTTTGTATGCTCACCATTATTCACTGAATAATGGCAATCACGTGATGGGGCCTAGAAAATCCGGCTCTGATCATGCTCTCCAGGGTCTTAGCTACCCCAGTTAGCTGAAACTCTGAATATTTTCCAACTCTACAGCCTTATTCCCAATCACCATTTTAAAATGCAATGAGGGAATAAGGCCCTTTAACTCCTTTCCGACATTAGGCATAATAGAGCGTTAATGTCGGACACCCTCCCTTTGATGTGGGCTCTGGAGGTGAGCCCACTTCTTTTTCTGGCACATGTCAGCTGTTTTGATCAGCTGACATGTGCCACTAACAGCCGCGAGAGGAATTGCGATCCTCTGGCTGCTGATAACCCGTTAAATGCCGCTGTCAAACTCTGACAGCGGCATTTAACTTGTGCTTCCGGCAAGCGCGTCGGTAATCTGGCGCATCGCACCCGAGTCACTTTACTGCGGGTTGCCGATGGGTTGGCATAACAACCAGAGGTCTTCAGCAGACCTCTGTGGTTGTGCCTGCAGGATTGCTATGAGCACTGCCTTGTGGTCCATGCTCATAGCAAGTAAGCAATTCTGCTATATACAGGCGATCTGGTCATCGCCTGTATGTAGCAGAGGCGATTGGGTTATGGCAGCTTCTAGTCTCCCAATGAGCCTATTGAAGCATGCCAAAAGTAAATAAAGCAATGTTTTTAAAAATATTAAAAAAAAAATAAAATAAAAGTTCAAATCACCCCCCTTTTGCCCCATTCAAAATAAAACAAAAAAAAGTCAAACATACACGTATTTGGTATCGCTAAACGGCATAATGAGAAAAAAAGTAAAAATGCCAGAATTACATTTTTTTGGTCTCCGCAACTATGAATTAAAATGCAATAATGGGTAATCAAAAGACCGTATCTGTACCAAAATGGTATCTGTAAAAATGTCAGCTCGACGACCTAAAAATAAGCACTCACCCAACCCGAGATCATGAAAAATGGACATGCTATGGGTATCGGAAAATGGCGCAATTTTTATTTTGTTTGCTTTACAAACTTTGGAATTTTTGTAACCACTTAATTGAACAAGAACCTATACATATTTGGTGTCTATAAACTCATAATGACCTGGAAAATCATAATTGCAGGTCATTTTTAGCATTTATTGAACACAGTAAAAACACAAAACAAAAAAAAACATCATGGAATTGCACTTTTTTTTGCAATTTCACGCACTTTGAATTTTTTCCTGTTTTTCAATACATGATATGTTAAAATAAATGGTGTAATTCAAAAGCACAACTCATCCCACAAAAAACAAGGCCTTTCATGGCCATATTGACCAAAAAATAAAAAAGTTATGGCTCTGGGAAGAAAGGGAGCAAAAAACGAAAATGCAAAAACAAAAATGCCCCATGAAGGGGTTAAAGGCTGCCGTTTTGATGCATATCGGCGATCTTTAAGAGGTTAATATAAACACAGCAAACAGAGCCTTATGAATAACCCAAGTGCAGTGCGATTCCTGACAATGCTGGCAGCAGGGGAGATGGAGAAATTACTTTTCCTGGTTCCTCTGCAGCTGTGCTCTGATCCTGTCATGAGAGAGGATCAGAGCACAGTAGCATGACATTCAGCTCCCGCTCTCACCAAAGCAGGAGCTGAAAGTCATTAGCATATCACCTCAGATGCTCTAGCATCGGATGCCATACACTGGTCTGACTCCGGTCTTGTAGAAAATGTAAACTGACACAACTTTACATTATATGAAATTGTCATATCTTTAGTGTTCTCCCATGAAAAGGCATAATAAACATTTTACAAAAATGTGAGGGGTGGACTCATTTTTGTGACGTACTGTACATAAACATTGCAATACATAAATTACATAATTGGTGTTGCAGTTTAGGAATTGTGTGATATAAAAACTTTCATTGGTTCAGATTGGAATTGTTTACAGCGTGAACTTCTCATCATTCTTCAACACAGTCATTTAGTTCCCCACAGCGATAGGATCTCGTAATCTGTTCAGAGGAAGAAAAATCATTGTGGGGGAACTACAATGGGGGAAATAAGTATTTGATCCCTTGCTGATTTTGGAAGTTTGCCCACTGACAAAGACATGAACATTCTATAATTTTAAGTGTAAGGTTAATGTTCACATTGAGCGATAGAATATCAAAAACAAAATCCAGAAAATCACATTGCATAAATTATATAAATATATTTACATTTTGCAGTGAGAAATAAGTATTTGATTCATCTGGCAAACAAGACTTAATACTTGGTGGCAAAACCCATGCTGGCAAGCACAGCAGTCAGACTTTTTTTTTGTAGTTGATGATGTGGTTAGTGCACATGTCAGGAGGAATTTTGATCCACTCCTCTTTGCAGATCATCTCTAAATTATTAAGACTTTGAGGCTCTTACTTGGCAGCTCGGAGCCTCAACTTCCTCCATAAGGTTTCTATGAGATTAAGGTCTGGAGACTGGCTAGGCTACTCCTTAATGTGCTTTTTTTGAGCCACTCCTTTGTTGCCTTGGCTGTATGTTTTGAGTCATTGTCTTGTCATTGTCTTGTTGGAAGACCCAGCCACAACTCATTTTTAATGTCCTGGCAGAGGGAAGGAGGTTGTCACTCAGGATTTTACTGTACATGGCTCTATCCATTCTCCCATTGATGCGGTGAATTAGTCCTGTGCCCTTAGCAGACAAACACCCCCAAAACATAATGTTTCCGCCTCCATGACTGACAGTGGAGACGGTGTTCTTTGAGTCATAGGCATAATTTCTCTTCCTCCAAACACGGCGAGTTGAGTTAATACCAAAGAGCTTAATTTTTGTCTCATCTGACCATAGCACCTTCTCCCAATCACTCACAGAATCCTCCAGGTGTTCATTGGCAGACTTCAGACGGGCCTGCACATGTGCCTTCTTGAGAAGCCGGACCTTGCGGGCACTGCAGGATTTTAAACTTTTACAGCGTAATGTGTTACCAATGGTTTTCTTGGTGACTGTGGTCCCAGCTGCTTTGAGATCATTAACAAGTTCCCTTCGTGTAGTTTTATGCTGAGCTGATCTCTCACCTTCCTTATGATCAAGGATACCCCACGAGGTGAGATTTTGCATGGTGCCCCAAATCGATATCGATTTACAGTCATTTTGTATTTCTTCCATTTTCTTACTATTGCACCAACAGTTGTCTCCTCACCCAGTATCTTATTTATGGTTTTGTAGCCCATTCCAGCTTTGTGCAGGTCTATGATCTTGTCCCTGACATCCTTATAAAGCTCTTTGGTCTTGCCCATGTTGCAGACGTTAGAGTCTGATTAATTGAGTCTGTGGACAGAAGTCTTTCATAAAGGTGACTATGTAAGACATCTGTCTTTAATACATGTAACAAGTTGATTAGGAGCATCTAATTGTCTGTAGGAGCAGAACTCTTAATGGTTGGTAGGGGATCAAATACTTATTTCTTCAAAATGCAAATAAATTTATTTATTTTATCTAATGTGATTTTCTGGATTTTATTTTTGATATTCTATCTCTCAATGTTAAAATTAACCTACCCTTAAAATTATAGACTGTTCATGTCTTTGTCAGTGGGCACACTTATAAAATCAGAAAGGGATCAAATACTTATTTCCCCCACTGTAAAAGCCTGTGTTGCAGAATGATGTGAAGTTCAGGCAATGCACATTTAGTCCGTGAATTTTCTTTCATTGAATCATCTGTCTCCAGTCCAGGGAACAATGGACATTGCTGCAGCTGATGGAGTTAAGTAATGATTTTTTCAGAATTGTGCCTGAGCCTTGCACAATGTTAACCTCCTAATGACCCGGGGTATTTTCATTTTTGCGTTTTCGTTTTTCGGTCCCCTCCTTCCCAGGGCCATAACTTTTTCATTTTTCCGTCACCATGGCCATGTGAGGGCTTATTTTTTGCGGGACGAGTTGTACTTTTGAAAGACACCATTGGTTTTACCGTGTTGTGTACTAAGATACCAAAAAGAACACCCTCACACTGGGCCAAAAATAATAGAAATATGTAAACTTTATTGACACATACATAAAACAATACATAAGAAACAATTTATAAAAAGTTGGGGCAGTAACCACTAGGGTTGAGCGAAACGGGTCGGCAATTTTCAGAAGTCGCCGACTTTTGGCAAAGTCGGGTTTCATGAAACCCGACCCGACCCCTGTGTGGGGTCGGCCATGAAGTCGGCAATCTTCTGAATCTGGAATCGGAATTCCGATACTGATTCCCGATATGTTTAAGATATCGGGAATTGGTATCGGAATTCAGATTTAAGTGTAAAATAAAGAATTAAAATAAAAAATATCGCTATACTTACCCTCTGACGGGCCCTGGTACTAACCGGGAACCTTCCTTCCTTAGAATCAGCCTTCCAGGACCTAGCGGTGACGTCGCGGTGACGTCGCGGCTTGTGATTGGTCGCGCGGCCGCCCATGTGACCGCTCGCGCGACCAATCACAAGCCGCGACGTCACCGTGACGTCACCGAAGGTCCTGGAAGGGCTGATTCTTAGGAAGGAAGGCTGCCGGAACGAAGCCGAGGGTGAGTATATTCCTATTATGTATATACTCACCCTCGGACACGCCCTGCTTCTTTCCGGCAGCCTTCCTTCCTAAGAATCAGCCCTTCCAGGACCTTCGGTGACGTCACGGTGATGTCGCGGCTTGTGATTGGTCACGCGAGCGGTCACATGGGCGGCCGCGCGACCAATCACAAGCCGCGACGTCACCGCAACGTCACCGCTAGGTCCTGGAAGGCTGATTCTAAGGAAGGAAGGTTCCCGGTTAGTACCAGGGCCCGTCAGAGGGTAAGTATAGTGATATTTTTTATTTTAATTCTTTATTTTACACTTAAATATGGATCCCAGGGCCTGAAGGAGAGTTTCCGCTCCTTCAGACCCTGGGAACCATTGGAAACCCAATGCACTGCATTGGGTTTCGAGTTTCGGCCGACTCCGACCCCGACTTTTTTATAGGATCGGCTGATTTCACTCGACCCGACTTTTGAAAAAGTCGGGTTTCGTGAAACCCGACCCGATCCTATAAAAGTAAAGATCGCTCAACCCTAGTAACCGCTAGTGCAGCAGCAACAGTGGGACCCGCACAAGAGACAACCTCTGTATAAAAACAAGTATTCCGCAGTTAGGGTGCACAAAAAGTACATGTGGAGCATGAGAAATATCAAAATAGCTGTTTACATAAAGCATAACATATAGCTATCTACAAAAATCTCCACCATATACTCATAAGGGAGATAAAGAGTCAGCTAAACAGCCTAACACAACCCCTTAAATACTGCATAGATATAAGGTATAAGTATAGTTACCAAGAGGAAAGACCCAGGGACCCACCACACCCGATGCGCGTTTCGCACTGAAATGCTTCGTCCAGGAGTGGTTGGGTACCGGCCAGATAGGGGTTATATGCTGGTCATGACCAATGGCAAAGGAGTGGAGTTAATAAGGAAGTCCCGACACCTGTGATAGAACGCTGTGATAGGATAACATACCTCTGTGATGAAAAACCCGGGCGCCGTGCATGCAAACCCGGAAGTAGATGAATAACATGCTGAGTTCTCAGCGCAAGCGAACAATAGAGCAGCAACCGTTGCTACAACAATAGCGCAGCAGCGCTGGGACTAAAAACCGGAAGTGAATCGACGCCCATCATAAATGTATAGCGCAAGCGCACACTGCTGAGTGTTATACTGAATACGCTGCGCAAGTGCACAATAAAGCAACAACCGTTGCAACAACAGTAGCACAGCAGCACTGGGACCAAAACTGGAAATGAATAAGCGCCCTTCCTAGATGCCTAGCGCAAGCGCACACTAAGGAGGCAATAGCTGCTACAACGCGCGCAGCGGGGCCAGGACAATATGTCCAGATAGAAAAAAGCAACAGCAGCTAGTATAAATAAGAGAGCAGGTTTACACCTACAGAGCGGCAGTAAGCCTAGTAGGTGTGCATGATAGGGGCCAGGACAGAAAAAGCGCATGCCACAACATGTAGATCAATTAGGCAGGTGAAATCATGGCTGACAAAAGGTGAATAAAGGCCAAATTAAGAACACAAAGCAAGCGCAGAGTAAGGCGACAAGCAAAGCTGCGATAGTAACATAAAGCCGCTGAAAACAAAAGATAATAAAAAAATATAAATCAATGCTGGAAAGCGCTAACGCATAGCTGATAAAGAATAATAAATGCCATGCCAGTATATAGAATCCCAATAAGTATCTATAAGCCATAGTGGCCAGGAACCTACAACACGCATGTACTAGTGCAAAATCTAAAGGAATAATACAACCTGGTAACTGACAACCATCAGAGAGCAGATAAAACAAGTTTAGCCACCTGGAAAGAAATTATGCTATACAACAATAAAAATAATTAAAATGTGATGTAACAACACAAATGTGACAAACGAAAGATAGTGCATATTAATGTGCAAAAAGTGAAATACAATGAGACGCATGGAGTACACACCTGCGAATGTGCATGTGCATAATAAATAATGGAGATAATAATAGTAAAATAGTAAAAGGTGACAACAAGGTTGGCATATAAATATAAATGCTAAAAACAGACAAGTTTATATATTCATATGTGACATATATATATATATATAATATGGACACCCCTAAGGGAAGCATAATAACAACGCAAAATAGTGCAGAGCAAAAAATGTGATCTTCTTGACATCATGTGGCATAACAGCCGAGGTTGGATATACGAAATTTGCATAGCATCAGGAAACAGGAGCAGACAGAAAGGAACTGTTAGTAACAACCACTTGAAGAGACGTGATAAAATTCAACCAAAGGTAATGACCCCTATCAAGACAAAATAAAAATAAACAAAAAACATAAAGATGAATATACAAATATTTATTAAAAGAAAGGCCAGAATAAAAACATACAGAAGGCAGCATAGAAGAAAAAGCAATGGTGACTAGAACAGAATAATTATATGGGCAAGAAAGGAACAAAACTGTTATGATCATTCAGACCATGTGGTGAAATGGTATTTAGTCTGTGTATCCATCTTGTTTCCCTTTGAGCCAACAGTCTCTTCCAATTCTCTCCACGAGGGCCAATAAACACCCTATCAATACCCTTCACTATCAACCCTGTTGGGTCACAATTATGTAGGGTCTTAAAATGCCGCGGTATTGGTTTGAGTTTGTGAAAGTCATCTTCAGCGGATGCGTTCTCAATATCCAAGACATGTTCACGCACCCTGCGATGGAATTCCCGTGTCGTCATGCCCACATAAATAAGGCCACAAGGGCACGTGGCATAATACACAACTGCCTTGGTAGTGTTTCTGTTGGAGACAAATCATCATGTGTATCATGAAAAAACATTCTCTTAAAAAATAACCTCCGAGCAAAAAGTTGCAAGTCTCAGAATACCTCTATGAAGGTAATTAACCTCTCCGATGTCGTTTTATCACCTGCTCAAATTTCTCTTCTCAGGAAGGGCCTTACTTTTTCTCCATCTTCGGCTCCAGACCAATTTTCAGTCTTTAAGGACTTGCAACTTTTTGCTCGGAGGTTATTTTTTAAGAGAATGTTTTTTCATGATACACATGATGATTTGTCTCCAACAGAAACAGAGGCGGAAACAATCCAGATTCTAGAAGAATTGGCGGAGGAGGCTGATGGATGCATCACTAGGAATTTCCCAAGGCATCTCCTTCCTAAATCCAAGAAATTTCCTCAAATTCATACCGTACCTGTTCTTGATTTGTTTGTGCGGTCAGTTATGCAGGAGGTGAAAAAGATTCCTGAAACCTTCAAAGGAGATAACCTCAACAGTGAAGAAAGAAATGCCCTTAGGGTATGTGCACACGTCCGGATTTCTTGCAGAAATTTCCTGAAGAAAACCGGAAATTTTCTGCAAGAAATCCGCATTTTTTTTTTTTGCGTTTTTTTTCCGTTTTTTTCGCGGTTTTTTTAGCATTCTGCAAGCGTAATTAGCTTGCAGAATGCTAAAGTTTTCCAAGCGATCTGCAGCATCGCTTGGAAAACTGGTGTTTGACAAGTGTGACCAACTTTTTACTATAGATGCTGCCTATGCAGCATCTATAGTAAAAGATAGAATGTTTAAAAATAATAAAAAAAAAAAAAAAATGGTTATACTCACCCAGACGATCTCCTCAGCGGCGTCCGTTCCTATAGATGCCGGTGTGGTTCAGGACCTGTGATGATGTCGCGGCTTGTGATTGGTCGCGTGAGTCACATGAGCGGTCACGCGACCAATCACAAGACAGCGACGTCATCACAGGTCCTGAACCACACCATCTATAGGAACGGAAGAGAGAGCATGCACCGGAGAGGCTGGAACACTTCGGGGGCCATCAGAGGGTGAGTATAGGACAATTTTTTATTTTAATTCTTTTTTTTTTACCAATTATATGGTGCCCAGTCCGTGGAGGAGAGTCTCCTCTCCTCCACCCTGGGTACCAACCGCACATAATCTGCTTACTTCCCGCATGGTGTGCACAGCCCCGTGCGGGAAGTAAGGTGTGCGGAATCCCCGCAATTCTGCATTTTTAATGAACATGTTGCTTTTTTTTCCGCAATGCGATTTTTTCGCGGAAAAAAATGCAACATTTGCACAAAAAATGCGGAATACACTGAAACTAATGGGAGGCATATGTAAGCGTTTTTTTCGCGTTTTTATCACATTTTTATAGCAAAAAAACCGCGAAAAAAACGCAAAAAATCCAGAACGTGTGCACATGGCCTTAAGGAATTGAGAAACCTCCATGAGGTAATTATTAAACCTTCTGATAAAGGAGGGAATGTAGTGGTGTGGTCAGTCACTGCCTATGAAAAACAAATGATGAGACAGTTGAGAAATATGTCTTGTTATCAGAAATTAACGTTTAACCCTATATCCAAATACAGAGATGAACTTCGAGGTCTCCTACAGGAGGCAGTTGACAATAGTGTTTTAACGATCAAGCAGATGGAGGGACTTTGGATTGAAGACCCAATGATAGCAAGCATTTACTTACTCCCAAAAATTCACAAGGATCCTAAAACACCTCCAGGTAGGCCCATAGTTTTGGGGACTAACAACATCTCTGACCCTATCTCCAAATTGGTTGATTTCTACCTAAAACCTTTGGTGGAAACCTTACCTTCTTTCCTAAAGGACACTACCGATACTTTAAAGAAGCTTGATGGGATCCAAGTGGAATCCAATATGATCCTTGTGACATGCGACGTCGAGTCATTGTACACATCAATTTGCCACGATGATGGGTTGGAAGCAGTCACCTTTTATTTGAGTAATAGTGGTCTTGATGAACACCTTTGTGTCTTTCTCATCAAGGCCCTGAGATTTATTTTGACACATAATTTCTTTATATACCGTGACTCCTTCCTCCAGTTACAGGGTTGTTGTGAACTCTGTTCTGGAACTCCCTCCTGTGGTCAGGAATGGTATTTCTGTGAGTTCTGTCCGTGGGTTCCCTCTGGTGGCTGAAAGTGGAGCTGCTGGTCTGGAGGTGGCTTCCTTAGCTGCATCGTTTAAAGACTGGGCTGGTTCCTCTATTTAACTCTGCTCAGATCGTTACCTGATGCCAGTTGGCAATGTATCTGTACTGGTTCAGATCTCACTTGGATCTCCTGATGACCTGTCTACTTCAGCAGAAGCTAAGTCCCTGTTAAGCTCATTTGTTGTTCATTTGTGTGCTGAATATATTTCTGAGTACCTGCTAAGTTTTGTCCAGCTGGCTATCATGATATTGTCTCGCTAGCTGGAAGCTCTGGGTTGCAGAGTGGCACCTACCGCGCCGTGAGTCGGCGCGGGGGGTTTCTTGCTCACTCTGTGTGGCTTTTTGTAGTTTTTTGTGCTGACCGCAAAGATCCCTTATCTATCTTCTGTCTATTTAGTAAGTCGGGCCTCCTTTGCTGAAACCTGTCTCATTCCTATGTTTGTGCCTTCCTCTTAACTCACAGTCAATATATGTGGGGGGCTGCTCTTTTCCTTTGGGGAATTTCTCTGAGGCAAGGTGAGGCTGTATTTCTCTTTAGGGGAAGTTACCTCTCAGGCTGTGAAGAGTCGTCTAGGCAGAGTCAGGTACGATCCACGGCTAATTCTAGTGTGTGTGGTAATAGATTAGGGCTGCGGTCAGCAGAGCTCCCACTTCCCAGAGCTCGCTCTATTTTGCAGTTTTGACTATCAGGTCATTCCCGGTGCTCCTAACCACCAGGTCCAGCCATAACAGTACAACTGGCCCGAAAGTGTTAATGCATCTCAACAGAGGGATAAGAGAAGTTCTGAGACCATTTTTTTTTCTCTGCAGTGTGTTTAGTCTTTTTTTTCCCCTAAACCTCTGGGTGGTTCAGGACTCAGGTGTATATATGGACATTCAAGGTCTGTCCTCTTGTGTGGATAATCTCACTGCAAGGGTACAAGGCATTCAGGATTATATAGTTCAGAATCCTATGTTAGAGCCTAGAATCCCAATTCCTGATTTGTTTTCTGGGGATAGATCAAAGTTTCTGAATTTCAAGAATAATTGTAAACTGTTTCTTGCCCTGAAACCTTGCTCCTCTGGTGACCCTAGTCAGAAAGTAAAAATCATTATTTCCTTGTTGCGTGGTGACCCTCAAGACTGGGCATTCTCCCTTGCACCAGGAGATCCTGCATTGCTTAATGTAGATGCGTTTTTTCTGGCGCTTGGATTGCTCTATGACGAACCAAATTCTTTGGATCAGGAAGAGAAAATCTTGCTGGCTCTATGTCAGGGTCAGGATGATGCTGAAATGTATTGTCAGAAGTTTAGAAAGTGGTCTGTGCTTACTCAATGGAATGAGTGTGCTCTGTCGGCGATTTTCAGAAAGTGTCTTTCTGAGGGTCTTAAGGCTGTTATGGTGGGGTTCCCCATGCCTGCTGGTCTGAATGAATCAATGTCCTTGGCTATTCAGATCGATCGGCGTTTGCTGGAGAAGAAAGTAGTGCACCATATGGCGGTGTCCTCTGAGCAGAGGCCTGAGCCTATGCAATGTGATAGGACTTTGACCAGAACTGAACGGCAAGAGCACAGACGTCAGAATGGGCTGTGTTTTTACTGTGGTGACTCCACTCATGCTATCTCTGATTGTCCTAAGTGCACTAAGCGGTCCGCTAGGTCTGTTACCATTGGTACTATACAGCCTAAATTTCTTTTGTCTGTTACTTTGATTTGCTCTTTGTCATCCTACTCTGTTATGGCGTTTGTGGATTCAGGCGCAGCCCTGAATTTGATGGACTTAGAGTATGCCAGGCACTGTGGTTTTTTCTTGGAGCCTTTGCAGCATCCTATTCCATTAAGGGGAATTGATGCTACGCCTTTGGCCAAGAATAAGCCTCAGTACTGTACCCAGTTGACCATGTGCATGGCTCCTGCACATCGGGAAGATATTCGCTTTTTGGTGTTGCATAATTTGCATCATGTGGTCGTGTTGGGTTTGCCATGGCTACAGGTCCATAATCCAGTATTGGACTGGAAATCTATGTCTGTGTCCAGTTGGGGTTGTCAAGGGTCCCATGGTGATGTTCCAGCATTGTCAATTTCTTCTTCCACTCCTTCTGAAGTGCCTGAGTTTTTGTCGGATTACCAGGATGTATTTGATGAGCCCAAGCCCAGTGCCCTGCCTTCTCATAGGGATTGTGATTGTGCTATTAATTTGATTCCTGGTAGTAAGTTTCCTAAAGGACGACTTTTCAATTTATCTGTGCCAGAACACGCCGCTATGTGGAGCTATATAAAGGAGTCCTTGGAGAAAGGGCATATTCGCCCGTCGTCGTCACCGTTGGGAGCAGGGTTCTTTTTTGTGGCCAAGAAGGATGGTTCTCTGAGACCTTGTATAGATTACCGCCTTCTTAATAAAATCACAGTCAAATTTCAGTACCCTCTGCCTCTATTGTCTGATTTGTTTGCTCGGATTAAGGGGGCTAGTTGGTTTACCAAGATAGATCTTCGAGGAGCGTATAATCTTGTGCGTATTAAGCGGGGCGATGAATGGAAAACCGCATTTAATATGCCCGAGGGCCATTTTGAGTATCTGGTGATGCCATTCGGGCTTTCTAATGCGCCATCTGTATTCCAGTCCTTTATGCATGACATCTTCCGAAAGTATCTGGATAGATTCATGATAGTATATTTGGATGATATTTTGGTCTTTTTGGATGATTGGGAGTCTCATGTGAAGCAGGTCAGAATGGTGTTCCAAGTCCTTCGTGCTAATTCCTTGTTTGTGAAGGGGTCTAAGTGTCTCTTCGGAGTTCAGAAGGTTTCCTTTTTGGGCTTCATTTTTTCCTCTTCTACTATCGAGATGGATCCAGTTAAAGTCCAGGCCATTTATGATTGGACTCAGCCTACATCTGTGAAGAGCCTTCAGAAATTCCTGGGCTTTGCGAATTTTTACCGTCACTTTATCGCTAATTTTTCTAGTGTTGTCAAACCACTGACTGATTTGACCAAGAAAGGTGCGGATGTGGTGAATTGGTCCTCTGCGGCCGTTGAGGCGTTTCAGGAGCTGAAACGTCATTTTTCTTCGGCTCCTGTGTTGTGTCAGCCAGATGTTTTGCTCCCTTTTCAGGTCGAGGTTGATGCTTCTGAGATTGGAGCAGGGGCTGTTTTGTCTCAGAGAGGTTCTGATGGCTCTGTGATGAAGCCATGTGCTTTCTTTTCTACAAAGTTTTCGCCTGCTGAGCGTAATTATGATGTTGGCAATCGGGAGTTGTTGGCCATGAAGTGGGCATTCGAGGAGTGGCGACATTGGCTTGAGGGCGCCAAGCATCGCATGGTGGTCTTGACGGATCACAAGAATTTGACTTATCTCGAGTCCGCCAAGCAGTTGAACCCTAGACAGGCTCGATGGTCACTGTTTTTCTCCCGTTTCGATTTCGTGGTTTCATACCTTCCGGGTTCTAAGAATGTGAAGGCTGATGCTCTTTCAGGGAGTTTTGTGCCTGATTCTCCGGGAGTTTCTGAGCCGGCTGGTATTCTCAAAGAGGGGGTGATTTTGTCTGCCATCTCCCCTGATTTGCGGCGGGTTCTGCAGGAGTTTCAGGCGGATAGACCTGACCGCTGTCCTGCAGAGAGACTGTTTGTCCCTGATAGATGGACTAGTAGGGTTATCTCGGAGGTTCATTGTTCGGTGTTGGCTGGTCATCCTGGAATTTTTGGTACCAGAGATTTGGTGGCTAGGTCCTTTTGGTGGCCTTCCTTGTCCCGGGATGTGCGTGCTTTTGTGCAGTCCTGTGGGACTTGTGCTCGGGCGAAGCCCTGCTGTTCTCATGCCAGTGGGTTACTTTTGCCCTTGCCGATCCCGAAGAGGCCCTGGACGCATGTTTCCATGGATTTTATTTCAGATCTCCCTGTCTCTCAAAGGATGTCGGTCATCTGGGTGGTTTGTGATCGCTTCTCTAAGATGGTCCATTTGGTACCCTTGCCTAAGTTGCCTTCATCCTCTGATTTGGTTCCGTTGTTTTTCCAGCATGTGGTTCATTTGCATGGCATTCCGGAGAACATTGTGTCGGACAGAGGTTCCCAGTTTGTTTCGAGGTTTTGGCGGTCCTTTTGTGCTAAGATGGGCATTGATTTGTCTTTTTCTTCTGCTTTCCATCCTCAGACAAATGGCCAAACTGAGCGAATCAATCAGACTTTGGAGACCTATCTGAGATGCTTTGTTTCTGCTGATCAGGATGATTGGGTGACCTTCTTGCCATTGGCTGAATTCGCCCTTAATAATCGGGCCAGTTCGGCTACTTTGGTTTCACCTTTTTATTGTAATTCTGGTTTTCATCCTCGTTTTTCTTCAGGGCAGATTGAGCCTTCGGACTGTCCTGGTGTGGATTCTGTGGTGGACAGGTTGCAGCAAATTTGGACTCATGTAGTGGACAATTTGACATTGTCACAGGAGAAGGCTCAACGTTTCACTAACCGCCGTCGCCGTGTTGGTCCTCGACTTCGTGTTGGGGATCTGGTTTGGCTGTCATCTCGTTATGTTCCTATGAAGGTTTCTTCTCCTAAGTTTAAACCTCGTTTTATTGGGCCTTATAATATTTCTGAAATCCTCAATCCTGTGTCATTTCATTTGGACCTTCCAGCTTCTTTTGCCATCCAGAATGTGTTCCATAGGTCGTTGTTGCAGAGATATGTGGCGCCTATGGTTCCTTCCTTTGACCCTCCTGCTCCGGTGTTGGTCGAGGGAGAATTGGAGTATGTGGTGGAGAAGATTTTAGATTCTCGTATCTCGAGACGGAAACTTCAGTATCTGGTCAAATGGAAGGGCTATGGTCAGGAAGATAATTCCTGGGTTCTTGCCTCCGATGTCCATGCTGCCGATTTGGTTCGTGCCTTTCATTTGGCTCGTCCTAATCGGCCGGGGGGATCTGGTGAGGGTTCGGTGACCCCTCCTCAAGGGGGGGGTACTGTTGTGAACTCTGTTCTGGAACTCCCTCCTGTGGTCAGGAATGGTATTTCTGTGAGTTCTGTCCGTGGGTTCCCTCTGGTGGCTGAAAGTGGAGCTGCTGGTCTGGAGGTGGCTTCCTCAGCTGCATCGTTTAAAGACTGGTCTGGTTCCTCTATTTAACTCTGCTCAGATTGTTACCTGATGCCAGTTGGCAATGTATCTGTACTGGTTCAGATCTCACTTGGATCTCCTGATGACCTGTCTACTTCAGCAGAAGCTAAGTCCCTGTTAAGCTCATTTGTTGTTCATTTGTGTGCTGAATATATTTCTGAGTACCTGCTAAGTTTTGTCCAGCTGGCTATCATGATATTGTCTCGCTAGCTGGAAGCTCTGGGTTGCAGAGTGGCACCTACCGCGCCATAAGTCGGCGCGGGGGGTTTCTTGCTCACTCTGTGTGGCTTTTTGTAGTTTTTTTTGTGCTGACCGCAAAGATCCCTTATCTATCTTCTGTCTATTTAGTAAGTCGGGTGTTGTGAACTCCGTTTTCAGGCTCCCTCTTGTGGTCACAGATGGTATTGTGTGACTTTGGTTTTTTGGCTCCCCCTGGTGGTTTGGTTTATTATCCTGCGGGTTTGGCTGGATCAGCTGCCTCGTTATTCACCAGGGAGGCTCCTATTTAGCTCTGCTTCACTTCCACTTGTTGCCGGCTGTCAATGTATTCAGTGCTATTCTGATTACTCCTGATTATCTCGTTTTCTGCCTCTTCAGGATAAGCTAAGTTCTGTTTGAATATTTTTTGCTCATCTGCCTGCAATATGATTTCTGTGTATGATGAGTCTAGTCCAGCTTGCTAACATGTGATTTCTTTTTGCTGGTAAGCTCTGGGGTACGGAGTTGCTTCCCCCGCACCATTAGTTGGTGCGGGGGCTCGAGCAATCTCTGCGTGGATATTTTGAATAGTGTTTTTTATTGACCGCACAGTTCCCTTCCTATTTTCTGCTATCTAGTATTAGCGGGCCTCATTTGCTAAATCTGATTTCATCTCTGCGTTTGTGCTTTCCCCTTAACTCACTGTTAATATTTGTGGGGGGCTATTCTATATCTTTGGGGTCATTCCACTGAGGCAAGAGAGGACTTTCTTTCCCTCCAGGAATAGTCAGTTTCTCAGGCCGTGAAGAGACGTCTAGGATTTTTAGGTAACGTTCCACGGCTGCCTATAGTTGTGTGCGGATAGGATCAGGTTGCGGTCAATCTAGTTACCACTTCCCCAGAGCTAGTAGTCTGTTCAGTTACTTAGCTAGTCCGACCTGCGATCCTTGCCACTAGGACCATAACAGTACAGCCGGCCGGTAAAGTGTTAATTGCATGGCAGAAGCAGGAGAAAAGAAGCTTGGAGATATTTTTTTTTTTTTTTTGCTGCCGTGTGTCTAGCTCCTGTGTGTCTGGCTTCTCTCCTCCTCTTAATCTTGGTGTGGCTCTGAGTTAAGCTGCTGATATGGATATCCAGAGTTTAGCCTCCAGTGTAGATCATCTTGCTGCAAGGGTACAAAGTATTCAGGATTTTGTTGTGCACAGTCCTATGTCAGAGCCTAGAATACCTATTCCGGAGTTGTTTTCTGGAGATAGATCTAGGTTCCTGAATTTTAAGAACAATTGCAAGTTGTTTCTTTCTTTGAAACCTCGTTCCTCTGGGGATTCTGTTCAGCAAGTTAAGATTATTATTTATTTCTTGCGTGGCGATCCTCAAGATTGGGCTTTCGCATTGGCTCCAGGGGATCCTGCATTGCTCAGTGCGGATGCATTTTTTCTGGCCCTTGGATTGCTCTATGAGGAACCTAATCTTGAGAACCAGGCTGAAAAAGCGTTGTTGGCCCTCTCTCAGGGGCAAGATGATGCAGAGGTGTACTGCCAGAAATTTCGGAAATGGTCGGTGCTTACTCAATGGAATGAGTGTGCCCTGGCTGCAAATTTCAGAAAAGGTCTTTCTGAAGCCATTAAGAATGTCATGGTGGGGTTCCCTACGCCTGCAGGTCTGAATGAGTCAATGACTCTGGCCATTCAGATTGATCGGCGTTTGCGGGAGCGCAAACCTGCGCACCATTTGGCGGTGTCTTCTGAACAGACACCTGAGTCTATGCAATGTGATAGAATTCTGACCAGAAGTGAACGGCAAAATTATAGACGGCAAAATGGGTTGTGCTTTTACTGTGGTGACTCAGCTCATGTTATCTCAGCATGCTCTAAGCGCACAAAAAAGATTGATAAATCTGTCACCATCGGTACTTTACAGCCTAAGTTTATTTTGTCTGTTACCCTGATTTGTTCCCTGTCATCTTACCCGGTTATGGCTTTTGTGGATTCAGGTGCTGCCCTGAGTCTGATGGATTTGTCATTTGCCAGGCGCTGTGGTTTTGTTTTGGAGCCTTTAAAATTCCCTATTCCACTAAGGGGAATTGATGCTACACCATTGGCTACGAATAAACCTCAGTACTGGACACAAGTGACCATGTGCATGACTCCTGTTCATCAGGAGGTGATTCGCTTTCTTGTATTGCATAATTTGCATGATGTGTCGTGTTGGGCCTGCCATGGTTGCAGACTCATAATCCAGTCCTGGATTGGAAAGCAATGTCTGTGTCAAGTTGGGGTTGTCAGGGAATTAATGGCGACGCACCTGTGGTGTCAATTGCTTCATCCACTCCTTCTGAGGTCCCTGATTTTTTGTCAGATTACCAGGATGTATTTGATGAGCCCAAACTCAGTTCTCTAACTCCTCATAGGGATTGTGATTGTGCTATAAATTTGATTCCTGGTAGTAAGTTTCCTAAGGGACGACTTTTCAATTTGTCAGTGCCGGAGCATGTCGCTATGCGGAGTTATATAAAGGAGTCTTTGGAGAAAGGACTTATTCGCCCCTCCTCCTCCCCTCTTGGTGCAGGATTCTTTTTTGTGGCTAAGAAGGATGGTTCCCTGAGACCTTGTATTGATTATCGCCTTCTAAATAAAATCACGGTCAAATTTCAGTATCCTTTGCCATTGTTATCTGATCTGTTTGCTCGCATTAGGGGGTCTAGTTGGTTCACCAAGATAGATGTTCGTGGTGCATATAAACTTGTGCGTATTAAGCAGGGTGATGAATGGAAAACTTCATTTAATACGCCCGAAGGCCATTTTGAGTACTTGGTGATGCCTTTTGGACTTTCTAACTCTCCTTCTGTCTTTCAGTCCTTTATGCACGACATCTTCCGCGAATATCTGGATAAATTTATGATTGTGTATCTGGATGATATTCTGGTTTTTTCGGATGATTGGGAGTCCCATGTTGAGCAGGTCAGGATGGTGTTTCAGGTCCTGCGTGCCAATGCTTTATTTGTGAAGGGCTCAAAATGTCTTTTTGGAGTCCAGGAGGTCTCTTTTTTGGGTTTCATTTTTTCTCCTTCTGCTATTGAGATGGACCCAGTCAAGGTTCAGGCTATTCATGACTGGACTCAGCCTACATCTGTTAAGAGTCTTCAGAAGTTCTTGGGTTTTGCTAATTTTTACCGTCGCTTCATCGCTAATTTTTCTGGTGTTGTTAAGCCATTGACGGATTTGACCAAGAAGGGTTCTGATGTTACTAATTGGTCTCCTGCGGCTGTGGAGGCCTTTCAGGAGCTGAAGCGCCGGTTTTCTTCGGCTCCGGTCTTATGTCAGCCAGACGTCTCCCTTCCTTTCCAGGTCGAGGTTGATGCTTCTGAGATTGGAGCGGGGGCTGTTTTGTCGCAGAGAAGCTCTGATGGCTCTGTGATGAAGCCATGTGCTTTCTTTTCAAGAAAGTTTTCGCCTGCCGAGCGGAATTATGATGTTGGTAATCGGGAGTTGTTGGCTATGAAGTGGGCATTTGAGGAGTGGCGACATTGGCTCGAGGGAGCTAAGCATCGTGTGGTGGTCTTGACTGATCACAAGAATTTGATTTATCTCGAGTCGGCCAAGCGGCTGAATCCTAGACAGGCTCGTTGGTCGTTGTTTTTCTCCCGTTTTGATTTCGTGGTCTCATACCTGCCTGGTTCGAAGAATGTGAAGGCTGATGCTCTTTCTAGGAGTTTTGTGCCTGACTCTCCTGGTGATTCAGAGCCAGCTGGTATCCTCGGAGAGGGGGTGATTTTGTCTGCCATCTCCCCAGATTTGCGACGAGTGCTGCAGGATTTTCAGGCGGATAGACCTGACCGTTGTCCACCGGAGAGACTGTTTGTCCCGGATAGATGGACCAGCAGAGTTATTTCCGAGGTTCATTCTTCAGTGTTGGCAGGCCATCCTGAGATTTTTGGTACCAGGGATTTGGTGGCTAGGTCTTTCTGGTGACCTTCCTTGTCGCGGGATGTGCGTTCCTTTGTGCAGTCCTGTGGGATTTGTGCTCGGGCTAAGCCTTGCTGTTCTCGTGCCAGTGGCTTGTTGTTACCTTTGCCTGTCCCGAAGAGGCCTTGGATGCACATTTCCATGGATTTTATTTCAGATCTCCCTGTCTCTCAGAGAATGTCGGTCATTTGGGTGGTGTGTGATCGTTTTTCTAAAATAGTCCATTTGGTGCCCTTGCCTAAGTTGCCTTCCTCCTCTGAGTTGGTTCCTCTGTTTTTTCAAAATGTGGTTCGTTTGCACGGGATCCCTGAAAATATTGTTTCCGACAGAGGATCCCAGTTTGTGTCTAGATTTTGGCGGACCTTTTGTGCTAAGATGGGCATTAATTTGTCTTTTTCGTCGGCCTTCCATCCTCAGACGAATGGCCAAACCGAGCGCACTAATCAGACTTTGGAAACCTATTTAAGATGTTTTGTTTCTGCTGATCAGGACGACTGGGTGACTTTTTTGCCATTGGCCGAGTTTGCCCTTAATAATCGGGCTAGTTCTGCTACTTTGGTTTCGCCTTTTTTTTGTAATTCAGGGTTTCATCCTCGTTTTTCCTCGGGTCAGGTGGAGCCTTCTGACTGTCCTGGAGTGGATGTTGTGGTGGATAGGTTGCATCAGATTTGGAATCATGTGGTGGACAATTTGAAGCTGTCACAAGAGAAGGCTCAGCGCTTTGCCAATCGCCGTCGCTGTGTGGGTCCCCGACTTCGCGTTGGGGATTTGGTGTGGTTGTCTTCTCGCTTTGTTCCTATGAAGGTCTCCTCTCCTAAGTTTAAGCCTCGGTTTATCGGTCCTTATAAGATTTTGGAAGTCCTTAACCCTGTGTCATTTCGTTTGGACCTCCCGGCATCGTTTGCTATTCATAATGTGTTCCATCGGTCGTTGTTGCGGAGGTATGTGGTGCCTGTGCTTCCTTCGGTTGAGCCTCCTGCCCCTGTGCTGGTTGAGGGAGAATTGGAATACGTGGTGGAGAAGATCTTGGATTCTCGTATTTCTAGACGGAGGCTTCAGTATTTGGTTAAGTGGAAAGGCTATGGTCAGGAGGATAATTCCTGGGTTGTCGCCTCTGATGTTCATGCGGCCGATTTGGTTCGTGCCTTCCATGTGGCTCACCCTGATCACCCTGGGGGTTTTGATGAGGGTTCGGTGACCCCTCCTCAAGGGGGGGGTACTGTTGTGAACTCCGTTTTCAGGCTCCCTCTTGTGGTCACAGATGGTATTGTGTGACTTTGGTTTTTTGGCTCCCCCTGGTGGTTTGGTTTATTATCCTGCGGGTTTGGCTGGATCAGCTGCCTCGTTATTCACCAGGGAGGCTCCTATTTAGCTCTGCTTCACTTCCACTTGTTGCCGGCTGTCAATGTATTCAGTGCTATTCTGATTACTCCTGATTATCTCGTTTTCTGCCTCTTCAGGATAAGCTAAGTTCTGTTTGAATATTTTTTGCTCATCTGCCTGCAATATGATTTCTGTGTATGATGAGTCTAGTCCAGCTTGCTAACATGTGATTTATTTTTGCTGGTAAGCTCTGGGGTACGGAGTTGCTTCCCCTGCACCGTTAGTTGGTGCGGGGGCTCGAGCAATCTCTGCGTGGATATTTTGAATAGGGTTTTTTATTGACCGCACAGTTCCCTTCCTATTTTCTGCTATCTAGTATTAGCGGGCCTCATTTGCTAAATCTGATTTCATCTCTGCGTTTGTGCTTTCCCCTTAACTCACCGTTAATATTTGCGGGGGGCTATTCTATATCTTTGGGGTCATTCCACTGAGGCAAGAGAGGACTTTCTTTCCCTCCAGGAATAGTCAGTTTCTCAGGCCGTGAAGAGACGTCTAGGATTTTTAGGTAACGTTCCACGGCTGCCTATAGTTGTGTGCGGATAGGATCAGGTTGCGGTCAATCTAGTTACCACTTCCCCAGAGCTAGTAGTCTGTTCAGTTACTTAGCTAGTCCGACCTGCGATCCTTGCCACTAGGACCATAACAGTCGGGCCTCCTTTGCTGAAACCTGTCTCATTCCTATGTTTGTGCCTTCCTCTTAACTCACAGTCAATATATGTGGGGGGCTGCTCTTTTCCTTTGGGGAATTTCTCTGAGGCAAGGTGAGGCTGTATTTCTCTTTAGGGGAAGTTACCTCTCAGGCTGTGAAGAGTCATCTAGGCAGAGTCAGGTACGATCCACGGCTAATTCTAGTGTGTGTGATAATAGATTAGGGCTGTGGTCAGCAGAGCTCCCACTTCCCAGAGCTCGCTGTATTTTGCAGTTTTGACTGTCAGGTCATTCCCGGCGCTCCTAACCACCAGGTCCAGCCATAACACAGGGTACTGCTATGGGGGCGTCTTGTGCGCCCTCATACGCAAACCTTTTTTAGGACTTTGGGAGCGTGAGATCTTTCAAACATTACCATAGCAGTTGAGCGTGGGGGTCATATCCTGGTGGAGGTACATCGATGATGTACTCATGATTTGGCAGGGGACTCAGGCTGAATTGGATTTTTTTTTACTGTTCTCAATAACAACTCTAACGCTACGTTCACATTTGCGTTGTGCGCCGCAGAGTCGGGCGCTACAGCATCGCCGCATGCGTCATGCGACCCTATATTTAACATGGGGGTGCATGGACATGCGTTGCACTTGCGTTTTGTGATGCATGCGTCACTGTGGTGCATGTGTCAGGGCGCAGAGGACGCAGCAAGTTGCAGTTTTTTCTGCACCCAAAACCATGCAAAAGTGGACGCATGCGTCACAAAACGCTGCGTTGTGCATGTGTTTACATTTGCGCTGTGCGTTGCGTCGCCGACGCTGCGGTGCACAGCACAAATGTGAACGTAGCCTAAGAACATTAAACTAACATATAAATGTGGTACCAGCTCAATTGAGTTCCTGGATATCTCCATTTCTGTTGATAACGGTGGTTTCTTGCAAACTGATCTTTATCGCAAGAGCACGTCGGTCAACTCACTTCTGCACGCCTCCTCACAACATTCCCAACATCTCATTAGGAACATCCCAACAGGACAATACTTACGGGCTAGAAGAATTTGTTCAAATGATATTTTCTTTGAAAAACAGGCATCAGATCTTCACAAATGATTCAAGGACAGAGGATATGGAAGAAAAACTATCTGTCATTCATATCAGCGGGCCTTTTGGAGCCAGAGAACTAAACTGTTACAACAAAAGATGACCGTGGGACAGCATGATCAGGTACAATGCGTTTTAGATTACAATTCCAGGAGCAGAGAAATCAGAGATGTCATTGCCAAACATTGGCATATCCTCCAACTGGATGACACCATCTCCAAACTCATCGGTAATACTCCAGCGGTCACCTTTGGGAGGTGACAGAATCTCAGAGATCAGTTAGTCCACAGCTATCGCAAAGATCCAAACCAAAGATATATTTTCGGTTCTAGAGGTCCAAAGTGGGGATGTACCCATTGTGGGAAGTGCGTGGCCTGCAAAAACATTTGTGACTCTACCGAGTTTTCTAACTCCACCTGTGATAGAACCTTTAACCCCTTCATGACCCAGCCTATTTTGGCCTTAATGACCTTGCCGTTTTTTGCAATTCTGACCAGTGTCCCTTTATGAGGTAATAACTCGGGAACGCTTCAACGGATCGTAGCGATTCTGAGATTGTTTTTTCGTGACATATTGCGCTTCATGTTAGTGGTAAATTTAGGTCGATAATTTCTGCGTTTATTTGTGAAAAAAATGGAAATTTGGCGAAAAGTTTGAAAATTTTGCAATTTTCACATTTTGAATTTTTATTCTGTTAAACCAGAGAGTTATGTGACACAAAATAGTTAATAAATAACATTTCCCACATGTCTACTTTACATCAGCACAATTTTGGAAACAACATTTTTTTTTTGCTAGGAAGTTATAAGGGTTAAAATTTGACCAGTGATTTCTCATTTTTACAACAAAATTTACAAAACCATTTTTTTTAGGGACTACCTCACATTTGAAGTCAATTTGAGGGTTCTATATGGCTGAAAATACCCAAAAGTGACACCATTCTAAAAACTGCACCCCTCAAGGTACGCAAAACCACATTCAAGAAGTTTATTAACCCTTCAGGTGTTTCACAGCAGCAGAAGCAACATGGAAGGAAAAAATGAACATTTAACTTTTTAGTCACAAAAATTATCTTTTAGCAACAATTTTTTTATTTTCCCAAGGGTAAAAGGAGAAACTGGACCATGAAAGTTGTTGTCCAATTTGTTCTGAGTACGCTGATACCTCATATGTGGGGGTAAACCACTGTTTGGGCGCAAGGCAGAACTCGGAAGGGAAGGAGTGCCATTTGACTTTTTGAATGAAAAATTGGCTCCAATCTTTAGCGGACACCATGTCGCGTTTGGAGAGCCCCCGTGTGCCTAAACATTGGAGCTCCCCCACAAGTGACCCCATTTTGGAAACTAGACGCCCCAAGGAACTTATCTAGATGCATAGTGAGCACTTTAAACCCCCAGGTGCTTCACAAATTGATTTGTAAAAATGAAAAAGTACTTTTTTTTCACAAATAAATTATTTTAGCCTCAATTTTTTCATTTTCACATGGGCAACAGGATAAAATGGATCCTAAAATTTCAGTCACCTACCTCACTGTTATGAACTGATGTGTCCACTTGGGACAATGAGCTGCTGCAGACCGTCCTCTGCTATCTTGGAAGATCTGTGATTAGACAGTGCAGCCACGTAAACGATGCACTACCATCCGGGGAGCGTCCTCCCGTAGTGCTGAAAACCCCACCAGTCTCGCCGCTGTAGTGTCCGGCAGGCAGCTACGGCCGATAGCGCCGCCGTGCAGTGGCGTGGTGAGCGGGGGGCGTGGCTACTAGGTGACGTCACCAGTCCGTATGACGGACACTAACAGGGGCCAATTCCCGACGCGTTTCGAGGGTGCCGACCCTCTTTCTCAAGGTGTGGCTTCCCTGTCAGCACTGGTTGCTTTATAGCCACACCTCCTAATGTCATGTGCAGCGTGGAGCTGCCCACTAGCTGGAAACGTCTTACAGAAACCAGAACACAAGCAAATACAAACTGGCCACCCCTTCGGGTGACCCACTGAAGGAAACTTGAATCCTGTAATGATAGCAGTGGCGAACATAACAGTGAAATATATATACTACGCCCCTCTACCCCATGGAAGATACCCTCTCCTGCTATCTTATGACAAAAGCTTTCTTTAAAACTATATCTTTATTAAATCTCTAAAAACCTTGTAATACATAGTATCAACCCCTGGGCAGATAACTGAGTTACCCTAAAACCATTACTCCTACTAAAACCTAACGATTTCATTATTATAATAAAGTGTGCAAAATTTCATAGCCAAAGAAAATCCCTATATGGTAACATAAAAAAGGTTTTCTGGGGCATCCTTTGTCTCGCCATTTTGCGGATAAGCATAATCGATCTTGCAGCCATACCTCCTTCTGTGGGATTCAATTAGTAAAGGAAAATCCAAGGGGCGGGGATTATTTGAGAAGTATGTCACAAGTGGAATCCAAATGGATTTTCACATTGGACAGTTTGGCTCCCAAGGGTCTCAATTACGAGATTGAATTGTTTGCCTTATAAACTGGCAGGGTTCCCCCCCCCCCTTTTTTAAATTTGTGCGGGTTTTAAGAATAAAGAACAGTATATTTTTATATTTACATTTTTATCGTTTGGAGGTGGTTTTGTGTGGTATAAATGATTATAATCACTAGCCCAAAAGGGTTTTTAAATTGTTTTAAACCACTTAAATAATAAACATTTTTATTAAAATTTTAAATAATAAAAATTAGTTATAAAATAAAAAAGAGATCAGCATGGGATTTGAACCCAGGAGAAGCTGTAGCATTAGATACCGCAGCCGGCGACCTTACCACCAGACCATGAGCTCAAATGTTACCATATAGGGATTTTCTTCCATGGGGTAGAGGGGCGTAGTATATATATTTCACTGTTATTTTCGCCACTGCTATCATTACAGGATTCAAGTTTCCTTCAGTGGGTCACCCGAAGGGGTGGCCAGTTTGTATTTGCTTGTGTTCTGGTTTCTGTAAGACGTTTCCAGCTAGTGGGCAGCTCCACGCTGCACATGACATTAGGAGGTGTGGCTATAAAGCAACCAGTGCTGACAGGGAAGCCACACCTTGAGAAAGAGGGTCGGCACCCTCGAAACGCGTCGGGAATTGGCCCCTGTTAGTGTCCGTCATACGGACTGGTGATGTCACCTAGTAGCCACGCCCCCCGCTCACCACGCCACTGCACGGCGGCGCTATCGGCCGTAGCTGCCTGCCGGACACTACAGCGGCGAGACTGGTGGGGTTTTCAGCACTACGGGAGGACGCTCCCCGGATGGTAGTGCATCGTTTACGTGGCTGCACTGTCTAATCACAGATCTTCCAAGATAGCAGAGGACGGTCTGCAGCAGCTCATTGTCCCAAGTGGACACATCAGTTCATAACAGTGAGGTAGGTGACTGAGATGTATTCCTAGTCACAGTTCCTCCTGCTAGCGCAGCACCTGTTTGTTGATTTTATTCTAATTTTAATATTGGTTGGCAGGGTTGCACACTACGTGCCAAGGTGCTTGCAGCTGAAGGTTCAGGCCAATACATAGCGCCAGTGTGTTACTTTACAGTGTTTGGGATCCTAAAATTTGTTGGGCAATTTCTCCTGAGTACACTGATACCTCATATGTGGGGGTAAACCACTGTTTGGGCGCATGGCAAGGCTCGGAAGGGAAGGCGCGCCATTTGACTTTTTGAATGGAAAATTAGCTCCAATCGTTAGCAGACACCATGTCGCGTTTGGAGAGCCCCTGTGTGCCTAAACATTGGAGCTCCCCCACAATTGACCCCATTTTGGAAACTAGACCCCCCAAGGAACTTATCTAGATGCATAGTGAGCACTTTAAACCAACAAGTGCTTCACAGAAGTTTATAACGCAGAGCCATGAAAATAAAAAATAATTTTTCTTTCCTCAAAAATGATTTTTAGCACAGAATTTTTGATTTTCCCAAGGGTAACAGGAGAAATTGGACCCCAAATGTTGTTGTCCAGTTTGTCCTGAGTACGGTGATACCCCATATGTGGGGGTAAACCACTGTTTGGGTGCACGGCAGGGCTTGGAAGGTAAGGCACGCCATTTGGCATTTTGAATGGAAAATTAGCTCCAATCATTAGCGGACACCATGTCGCGTTTGGAGAGAACCTGTGTGCCTAAACATTGGATCTTCCCCATAAGTGACCCCATTTTGGAAACTAGACCTCCCAAGGAACTAATCTAGATGTGTGGTGAGCACTTTGAACCCCCAAGTGCTTCACAGAAGTTTATAACGCAGAGCCATGAAAATAAAAAATAATTTTTCTTTTCTCAAAAAAATTTTTTTAGCCCTGAATTTTTTATTTTCCCAAGGGTAACAGAGGAAAATTGACCCCAATAGTTGTTGTCCAGTTTCTCCTGAGTACGCTGATACCCCATATGTGGGGGTAAAGCACTGTTTGGGCACACGTCGGGGCTCGGAAGAGAGAGAGCACCATTTTACTTTTTCAACGCAAGATTGGCTGGAATCAATGGTGGCGCCGTGTCGCGTTTGGAGACCCCCTGATGTGCCTAAAAAGTGGAAACCCCTCAATTCTAACTCCAACACTAACCCCAACACACCCCTGTCATGGATCCCAATGGCTGGGGATCGCACTGGACAAGCAAAATAACATAAATAACGGACGAGCTCTAGGGTGATGGAACCTGGGCTGACCGCTGCCCTACTCCTGACAAACACAACTAGAAATAGCCAGGGAGCGTGCCTACGTTGATTCTAGACGCCACGCGCCAGCCTAAGAGCTAACTAGCACTGCAGAGGAAATAAAGACCTAGCTTGCCTCCAGAGGAATGAACCCCAAAAGGTATAGTTGCCCCCCACATGTATTGACGGTGAAATGAGAGGAAGGCACGCACATAGAGATGAAAATAGATTTAGCAAAATGAGGCCCGCTATAACTAGAAAGCAGAATGATACAAAAGGGGTCTGAGCGGTCAGCAAAAAACCCTAATCAAAAACCATCCTGAGATTACAAGAACCCATGTGCCAACTCATGGCACATGGGGAGAACCTCAGCCCACTAGAGCTACCAGCTAGCATAGAGTCATAATTAGCAAGCTGGACAAAAAACCAAACAACTGAAAAACAGAACTTAGCTTATCCTGAGAGATCTGGGAGCAGGTAGTCAGGAACCAAACTGAGCACATCTGAGTACATTGATAGCCGGCAAGGGAATGACAGGAAAGCCAGGTTAAATAGGAAACACCCAGCCTCTGATGGACAGGTGGAAACCAGAGACCGCAACCCACCAAAGTCACCCAGTACCAGCCGTAACCACCAGAGGGAGCTCAAAAACAGAATCCACAACAGTACCCCCCCCTTGAGGAGGGGTCACCGAACCCTCACGAGAACCCCCAGGGCGATCAGGATGAGCTCTATGGAAGGCGCGGACCAAATCAGTCGCATGAACATCAGAGGCGACCACCCAGGAATTATCCTCCTGACCATAACCCTTCCACTTAACCAAATACTGGAGTTTACGTCTGGAAACACGAGAATCCAAGATCTTCTCAACAACATACTCCAATTCTCCCTCCACCAGCACCGGAGCAGGAGGCTCAACCGAAGGAACAACGGGCACCTCATACCTCCGCAATAACGACCGATGGAACACATTATGAATAGCAAACGATGCTGGGAGATCCAAACGAAAAGACACAGGGTTAAGAATCTCCAAGATCTTATAAGGACCGATGAACCGAGGCTTGAACTTAGGAGAAGAGACCTTCATAGGGACAAAACGAGAAGACAACCACACCAAGTCCCCAACAAGAAGTCGGGGACCCACGCGGCGACGGCGATTAGCAAACTGCTGAGTCTTCTCCTGAGACAACTTCAAATTGTCCACCACCTGATTCCAAATCTGATGTAGGCTGTCCACCACCACGTCCACTCCAGGACAATTCGAAGGCTCCACCTGACCAGAGGAAAAACGAGGATGAAACCCCGAATTACAAAAGAAAGAGAGACCAAAGTAGCAGAACTAGCCCGATTATTAAGGGCAAATTCGGCCAGTGGCAAAAAGGCAACCCAGTCATCTTGATCAGCAGAAACAAAACACCTTAAATAAGTTTCCAAGGTCTGATTAGTTCGCTCCGTCTGGCCATTCGTCTGAGGATGGAATGCAGACGAGAAAGACAAATCACTGCCCATCTTAGCACAAAACGTCCGCCAAAATCTAGACACAAACTGGGATCCCCTGTCAGAAACGATATTCTCCGGAATCCCATGCAAACGAACCACGTTCTGAAAAAATAAAGGGACCAACTCAGAGGAGGAAGGCAACTTAGGCAAGGGTACCAAATGAACCATCTTAGAAAAGCGGTCACACACAACCCAGATAACGGACATTTTCTGTGAGACAGGGAGATCTGAAATAAAATCCATGGAAATGTGCGTCCAAGGCCTCTTCGGGATAGGCAAAGATAACAACAACCCACTGGCCCGAGAACAGCAAGGCTTAGCCCGAGCACACACTTCACAAGACTGCACAAAGGTGCGCACATCCCTTGACAAGGAAGGCCACCAAAAAGACCTGGCCACCAAGTCTCTAGTACCAAATATTCCAGGATGACCAGCCAACACAGAAGAATGGACCTCGGAGATGACTCTACTGGTCCAATCATCCGGAACAAACAGTCTTTCTGGTGGACAACGATCAGGTTTATCCGCCTGAAACTCCTGCAATGCACGTCGCAAGTCTGGGGAGACGGCGGACAATATTACCCCATCCCTAAGGATACCAGTAGGCCCAGAGTCTCCAGGAGAGTCAGGCACAAAACTCCTGGAAAGAGCATCTGCCTTCACATTCTTTGAACCTGGCAGGTATGAAACCACAAAATTGAAACGAGAAAAAAACAATGACCAACGAGCCTGTCTAGGATTCAGACGCCTGGCAGACTCAAGGTAAATCAGATTTTTGTGATCAGTCAAGACCACCACACGATGTCTAGCACCCTCAAGCCAATGACGCCACTCCTCAAATGCCCACTTCATGGCCAAAAGCTCCCGATTACCCACATCATAATTGCGCTCGGCGGGCGAGAATTTTCTAGAAAAGAACGCACATGGCTTCATCACCGAGCCATTGGAACTTCTCTGTGACAAAACCGCCCCCGCTCCAATCTCGGAAGCATCAACCTCAACCTGAAAAGGAAGTGAAACATCTGGTTGACATAACACAGGAGCAGAAGAAAACCGGCGCTTAAGTTCCTGAAAGGCCTCCACAGCCGTAGGAGACCAATCAGCAACATCAGCACCCTTTTTAGTCAAATCAGTCAAAGGTTTAACAACACTGGAAAAATTAGTAATGAACCGACGATAAAAATTAGCAAAACCCAAGAACTTCTGAAGACTCTTAACAGATGTAGGTTGTGTCCAGTCACAAATCGCCTGAACCTTGACGGGATCCATCTCAATAGTAGAAGGAGAAAAAATGTACCCCAAAAAAGAAATTTTCTGGACTCCGAAGAGACATTTTGAGCCCTTCACAAACAGAGAATTGGCCCGCAGGACTTGAAACACCTTCCTGACCTGTAGAACATGAGACTCCCAGTCATCAGAAAACACCAAAATATCATCCAAATACACAATCATAAACTTATCCAGATATTCACGGAAAATATTGTGCATAAAGGACTGAAAGACTGAAGGAGCATTAGAAAGTCCAAAAGGCATTACCAAATACTCAAAATGGCCCTCAGGCGTATTAAATGCGGTTTTCCACTCATCGCCCTGTTTTATCCGCACAAGATTATACGCACCGCGAAGATCTATCTTAGTGAACCACCTAGCCCCCTTAATGCGAGCAAACAAATCAGTCAATAATGGCAATGGATACTGATATTTGACTGTAATCTTATTCAGAAGGCGATAATCTATACAAGGCCTCAGGGAACCATCTTTTTTTGCCACGAAAAAAAAACCTGCTCCCAGAGGGGACGAAGATGGACGAATATGTCGCTTTTCCAAGGACTCCTTAATATAATTCCGCATAGCAGTATGCTCTGGCACTGACAGATTAAATAAACGACCCTTAGGGAACTTACTGCCAGGAATTAATTCTATAGCACAGTCACAATCCCTATGAGGAGGGAGCGAATTGAGCTTAGGCTCCTTAAAAACATCCCGATAGTCAGACAAAAACGCAGGGACCTCAGAAGGAGTAGATGAAGCGATTGAAATCAGAGGTGCATCATCATGAACCCCCTGACATCCCCAGCTTAACACAGACATTGTTTTCCAATCCAGGACAGGATTATGAGTTTGTAACCATGGCAGACCAAGCACTAGTACATCATGTAAATTATACAGTACAAGGAAGCGAATCACCTCCTGATGAACGGGAGTCATGCGCATGGTCACTTGTGTCCAGTACTGCGGTTTATTCATAGCCAATGGTGTAGAGTCAATTCCCTTCAAAGGAATAGGAACTTCCAGAGGCTCCAGACTAAAACCGCAGCGTTTGGCAAATGACCAATCCATAAGACTCAGGGCAGCGCCCGAATCCACATAGGCATCGACGGAAATGGAAGACAGTGAACAAATCAGAGTTACAGACAAAATGAACTTAGACTGCAGAGTACTAATGGCAAAAGATTTATCAACCTTTTTTGTGCGTTTAGAGCATGCTGATATAACATGAGCTGAATCACCACAATAAAAACACAATCCATTTTTCCGCCTATAATTTTGCCGTTCACTTCTGGACTGAATTCTATCACATTGCATAGTCTCAGGTGCCTGTTCAGAAGACACCGCCAACTGGTGCACAGGTTTGCGCTCCCATAAACGCCGATCAATCTGAATGGCCATAGCCATAGACTCATTCAGACCTGTAGGCGTAGGGAACCCCACCATAATATCCTTAATGGCCTCAGAAAGACCATTTCTGAAGTTTGCAGCCAGGGCGCACTCATTCCACTGAGTAAGCACCGACCATTTCCGAAACTTCTGACAATATATCTCCGCTTCATCATGCCCCTGAGAGAGGGCTAATAAAGCCTTTTCAGCCTGAATCTCCAGGTTAGGTTCCTCATAGAGCAATCCCAATGCCAGAAAAAACGCATCCACACTGAGCAATGCAGGATCCCCTGGTGCCAATGCAAATGCCCAATTCTGAGGGTCGCCCCGCAGGAAAGATATTACAATCTTAACCTGCTGAGCAGGGTCTCCAGAGGAGCGAGATTTCAAAGAAAGAAACAATTTGCAATTGTTCCTGAAATTCAGGAAGGTAGATCTATCTCCAGAAAAAAACTCTGGAATAGGAATTCTAGGTTCAGACATGGGAGTGTGAACAACAAAATCCTGCATGTTTTGAACTTTTGCAGCAAGATTACTCAGGCTGGAAGCCAAACTCTGGACATCCATGTTAAACAGCTAAGGTCAGAGCCATTCAAGGGTTAAGAGGAGGTAAGAAGCAGCTAGACAGCAATTAAGGGCTAGGCAGCAAAACTCTGAGGGAAAAAAAAAAAAAATAAAATTCCCTTAAACACTTCTTTTTCTCCTGCTTCAGCCCAAACAATTAACACTTTGTAGGCCGGCTATACTGTCATGGATCCCAATGGCTGGGGATCGCACTGGACAAGCAAAATAACATAAATAACGGACGAGCTCTAGGGTGATGGAACCTGGGATGACCGCTGCCCTACTCCTGACAAACACAACTAGAAATAGCCAGGGAGCGTGCCTACGTTGATTCAAGACGCCACGCGCCAGCCTAAGAGCTAACTAGCACTGCAGAGGAAATAAAGACCTAGCTTGCCTCCAGAGGAATGAACCCCAAAAGGTATAGTTGCCCCCCACATGTATTGACGGTGAAATGAGAGGAAGGCACGCACATAGAGATGAAAATAGATTTAGCAAAATGAGGCCCGCTATAACTAGAAAGCAGAATGATACATAAGGGGTCTGAGCGGTCAGCAAAAAACCCTAATCAAAAACCATCCTGAGATTACAAGAACCCATGTGCCAACTCATGGCACATGGGGAGAACCTCAGCCCACTAGAGCTACCAGCTAGCATAGAGTCATAATTAGCAAGCTGGACAAAAAACCAAACAACTGAAAAACAGAACTTAGCTTATCCTGAGAGATCTGGGAGCAGGTAGTCAGGAACCAAACTGAGCACATCTGAGTACATTGATAGCCGGCAAGGGAATGACAGGAAAGCCAGGTTAAATAGGAAACACCCAGCCTCTGATGGACAGGTGGAAACCAGAGACCGCAACCCACCAAAGTCACCCAGTACCAGCCGTAACCACCAGAGGGAGCCCAAAAACAGAATCCACAACACACCCCTAACTCTAATCCCAACCCTAACCACAACCCTAACCCCAACACACCCCTTACCCTAGTCTTACCCCTAATTCCAACCCTATCCCTAAGGCTATGTGCTCAAGTTGCGGATTTGTGTGGATTTTTCCGCAGTTTTTGAAAAATCTGCCGGTAAAACGCACTGCGCTTTACCTGCGGATTTACCGCGGATTTCCAGTGTTTTTTGTGTGGATTTCACTTGCGGATTCCTATTATGGAGCAGGTGTAAAACGCTGCGGAATTGCACAAAGAATTGACATGCTGCGGAAAATACAACGCAGCGTTTCCGCGCTGTATTTTCCGCACCATGGGCACAGCGGATTTGGTTTTCCATAGGTTTACGTGGTACTGTAAACGTGATGGAAAACTGATACGAATCCGCAGCGACCAATCCGCTGCGGATCCGCAGCCAAATCCGCACCGTGTGCACATAGCCTAATTCTAACCCTAATTCCAACCCTAACCCTAATTCTAACCCCAATTCTAACCCTAATTCTAACCCTAGCCCTAAGTGCAACCCTAGACCTAAGTGCAACCCTAGCCCTAAGTGCAACCCGAGCCCTAAGTGCAACCCTAGCCCTAAGTGCAACCCTAGCCCTAAGTGCAACCCTAAGTGCAACCCTAGCCCTAAGTGCAACCCTAAGTGCAACCCTACCCCTAACCCTACCCCTAACCGTACCCCTAACTGTACCCCTAACCCTAACCCTAACCCTAACCCTAATGGAAAAACAAAAATAATTATATTTTCTGTATTTTATTATTGT
The DNA here is from genome assembly GCF_051348905.1 of Ranitomeya variabilis. NCBI lineage: Eukaryota > Metazoa > Chordata > Amphibia > Anura > Dendrobatidae > Ranitomeya > Ranitomeya variabilis. The sequence goes on along the minus strand of NC_135236.1, from coordinate 293,899,950 downwards.
CCCTACCTATGGGGGTGATAAAGGGGGTGATTTATTTACTATTTTTTTTATTTTGATCGCTGTGATAGAACTTATCACAGTGACCAAAATGTGCAGGAACGAATCTGCCGGCACTGCGCATGCGCCCGCCATTTTCCAAGATGGCTGCGCCCATGAAGAAGATGGCCGGACACCGGGAGGGACATCGGAACTAGGTAAATATGGGGGGGTGGGACCGGAACACGGGGGGGGGGATCGGAGGACCTGGGGAGCGGACAGGAGGACCGGGGGAGCCGACAGGAGGAAGGAGGGGAGCGGAACGGAGATCGGGGCAAAAAGGACGACTGGGGAGGCAATCGGTGGGGTGGGGTGGGGGCAGATCGGGGTCTCCAGCCATGGCAGATGCTATTGCAGCATCGGCCATGGCTGGATTGTAATATTTCACCATTTTCATAGGTGAAATATTACAAATCGCTCTGATTGGCAGTTTCACTTTCAACAGCCAATCAGAGCGATCGTAGCCACGGGGGGGTGAAGCCACCCCCCCTGGGCTGAAGTACCACTCCCCCTGTCTCTGCAGATCGGGTAAAATGGGAGTTAACCCTTTCACCCGATCTGCAGGGATGCGATCATTCTGTGACACGGCATATGCGTCACAGGTCGGATTGGCACCGACTTTCATGATGCATACGCTGTGTCACAGGTCGGGAAGGGGTTAAAATTACCCACACAATTACATGCACTACCAAGGGAGTTGTGTATTATGCCACGTGCCCTTGTGGCCATATTTATGTGGGCATGACGTCACGGGAATTCCATCGCAGGGTGCGTGAACATGTCATGGATATTGAGAACGCATCCGCTGAAGATGACTTTCACAAACTCAAACCAATACCGCGGCATTTTAAGACCCTACATAATTGTGACCCAACAGGGTTGATGGTGAAGGGTATTGATAGGGTGTTTATTGGCCCTCGTGGAGGGAATTGGAAGAGATTGTTGGCTCAAAGGGAAACAAGATGGATACACAGACTAAATACCATTTCACCACATGGTCTGAATGATCATAACAGTTTTGTTCCTTTCTGGCCCACATAATTATTCTGTTCTAGTCACCATTCCTTTTTCTTCAATGCTGCCTTCTGTATGTTTTTATTCTGGCCTTTCTTTTAATAAATATTTGTATATTCATCTTTATGTTTTTTGTTTATTTTTATTTTGTCTTGATAGGGGTCATTACCTTTGGTTGAATTTTATCACGTCTCTTCAAGTGGTTGTTACTAACAGTTCCTTTCTGTCGGCTCTTGTTTCCTGATGCTATGCAAATTTCGTATATCCAACCTCGGCTGTTATGCCACATGATGCCAAGAAGATCACATTTTTTGCTCTGCACTATTTTGTGTTGTTATCAGGTTTCCCTTAGGGGTGTCCATATTATACATACGTCACATATACATATTTAAACTTGTCTGCTTTTAGCATTTATATTTATATACCAACCTTGTTGTCAAGTTTTACTATTTTACTATTATTATCTCCTTTATTTATTATGCACATTTGCAGGTGTGTACTGCCATGTGTCTCATTGTATTTCACTTTTTGCACATTAATATGCACTATCTTTCGTTTGTCACATTTGTGTTGTTACATCACATTTTAATTATTTTTATTGCTGTATAACATAATTTCTTTCCAGGTGGCTAAACTTGTTTTATCTGCTCTCTGATGGTTGTCAGTTACCGGGTTTTATTATTCCTTTACTCTGTGTTCCAAATTATTATGCACAAAGAGTTTAGGAGTGATAAGGTTAGAATTTTTTTGTTTGTCATTTAAACTCATTGATGGTGATGTGTGTCAGGGCTCTTTATATCACTGAAAGCAATTGCAGATACCTGTGCAAATTAGTTTGGCAGGTGTGTCCAAATAAAGGCAAGACTACTTAAGAAGGTTGCTCCACATTATTAAGCAGCCTAAATTTTTTGCCAAAATGGGAAAGAAAAAGGATGTGTCGGCTGCTGAGAAGCAACAAATTGTGGAGTATTTAGGTCCAGGCATGACTACAATCAACATTGCCAAGACACTTCATCATGATCATTGCACAATCAAGAAGTATGTAGCTGATTCCCAGCACACTCGTGTGTGTGCTGATAAGGAAAAATTGAGGACTCTTTCCAACAGGCAATTGCATAAGGTTAAAAGAGCAGCTGCAAAAATGCCTTGTCATAGCAGCAGACAAGGTCTTGAAGCTGCTGGTGCCTCCAACGTCCCCAGAACAACAAGATGCAGAGGTTTGCAGCTTTGTGTAAGCCATCCTGTCAACCACCTCTATCCACTGCACACAAGCAGAAACGGCTCCAGTGGGCCAAACGATACATGAAGACTGACTTCCAAACTGTTTTGTTCACCGATGAGTGCCGTGCAATGCTCGATGGTCCAGATGGATGGAGTGGAGGATGGCTGGTTGATGGACACCCCATGAAAACACGGCTAAGGTGCCAACAAGGAGGAGGTGGAGTAATGTTTTGGGCTGGAATCATGGGGAGAGAGATTGTCGGCCCCTTTGTGATCCCTGAAGGGGTAAAGATGAACTCCATAATCTATGTGGAGTTTCTAAAACAACACTTCCTGCCATGGTTCAAGAGGAAGAACCGTGCTTTCCGCAGCAAGATCATTTTCATGCATGATAATGCACCGTCTCATGCTGCAAAAAACACATCTGCATCTCTGGCTGCTATGGGCATAAAAGAGGACAAACTTATGGTGTGGCCACCATCTTCCCCTGACCTCAACCCCATTGAGAACCTCTGGAACATCATCAAAAGGAGTGTCTATGATGGCGGGAGGCAGTTCACATCTAAGCAACAGCTCTGGGTGGGTATTCTGTCCACATGCAAAACAATTGAAGCAGAAACCATCCAAAAACTGACAAATTCAATGGACGAGAGAGTTCAGAAGCCTCTTTCGAACAAGGGGTCCTATGTGCAAATGTAACACCACCTAGAATAAAGTTTTCACTTGAAAACTGTTTGATTTCATTTTGTAATAAGCTGATAATGCTTATAACTTCACAATTGACCATTTTTTTGTTCAAAATAAAAAAAAGGTTGAAAACTCTGCTGTGCATAATAATTTGGAACATGCATTTTAAGTGTTTATTTTTTTAAAAAAAGACACTGTTTTCATAGGCAGTTTGTTCCAAAACATTGAAATTATACTAGAATAGTAGATGACTGGAAAATAACAATGACTGCAATTCAGATAGGTAATTTAGAGAAAATATGAGGAAATATTATTTGCATAATAATTTGGAACACAGTGTAGATTTTGCACTAGCACATGCGTGTTGTAGGTTCCTGGCCACTATGGCTTATAGATACTTATTGGGATTCTATATACTGGCATGGCATTTATTATTCTTTATCAGCAATGCGTTAGCGCTTTCCAGCATTGATTTATATTTTTTTATTATCTTTTGTTTTCAGCAGCTTTATGTTACTATCGCAGCTTTGCTTGTCGCCTTACTTTGCGCTTGCTTTGTGTTCTTAATTTGGCCTTTATTCACCTTTTGTCAGCCATGATTTCACCTGCCTAATTGATCTACACGTTGTGGCATGCGCTTTTTGTGTCCTGGCTGCTATCATGCACAACTACTAGGCTTACTGAAGCTCTGTAGGTGTAAACCACTGCCGCTCTGTAGGTGTAAACCTGCGCTCTTATTTATACTAGCCTCTGTTGCTTTTTTCTATCTGGACATATTGTCCTGGCCCCGCTGCGCTGGTATTGTAGCAGCTATTGCCTCCTTAGTGTGCGCTTGCGCTATGCATCTAGGAAGGGCGCTTATTCATTTCCAGTTTTGGTCCCAGTGCTGCTGTGCTACTGTTGTAGCAACGGTTGTTGCTTTATTGTGCTCTTGCACAGCGTATACAGTATGACACTCAGCAGTGTGCGCTTGCGCTATACATTTATGAAGGGCGCCGATTCACTTCCGGTTTTTAGTCCCAGCGCTGCTGCGCTATTGTAGCAACGGTTGCTGCCCTATTGTGCGCTTGCGCTGCGAACTCAGCATGTTATTCATCTACTTCCGGGTTTGCATTTACGGCGCCCGGGTTTCTCATCACAGAGGTATGTTATCCTATCACAGCGTTCTATCACAGGTATCGGGATTTCCTTATTAACTCCACTCCTTTGCCATTGGTCATGACCGGCATATAACCCCTATCTGGCCAGTACCCAACCACCCCTGGACGAAGCATTTCAGTGCGAAATGCCCGTCGGGTGTGGTGGGTCCCCGGGTCCTTCCTCTTGGTAACTATACTTATACCTTATATCTATGCAGTATTTACAGGGTTGTGTTAGGCTGTTTAGCTGACTTTTTATCTCCCTTATGTTGTGGAGATTTGTGTAGATAGCTATATGTTATGCTTTATGTAAACAGCTATTTTGATATTTCACATGCTCCACATGTACTTTTTGTGGACCCTAACTGCGGAATACTTGTTTATACAGAGGTTTTCTCCTGTGCGGGTCCCACTGTTGCTGCTGTACTAGTGGTTACTGCCCCAACTTTTTATAAATTGTTTCTTATGTATTGTTGTATGTATTTGTCAATAAAGTTTACATATTTCTATTATTTTTGGCCCAGTGTGAGAGTGTTCTTTTTGGTATCTTGTTATGGTTGTACCTTCAAGGCCCTGTTAGGGATATTATTCGGTGCTTCATGTTGTGTACTGCAAAATGGGAAAAAAATCCAAATGCGTTGAAATTGCAAAAAAAAGTTTAATCCCACACTTGTTTTTTGTTTGGATTTTTTACTAGGTTCACTAAATGCTAAAACTGACCTGCAATTATGATTCTCCAAGTAATTTCCAGTTCATAGACACCAAACATGTCTAGGTTCTTTTTTATCTAAGTAGTGAAAAAAAATCCAAACTTTGCTAAAAAAAAAAAAAAATTCACCATTTTTTTCAGATACCCATAGCCTCTCCATTTTTTGTGATCAGGAGTTGCGTGAGGGCTTATTTTTTGCGTGCCTAACTGACGTTTTTAATGATATGATTTTGTTGCAGATATGTTCTTTTGATCGCCCGTTATTGCATTTTAATGCAATGTCACAGAGACCAAAAAAAAAGTAATTCTGGTGTTTTTTTTATTGCTACGCTGTTTAGCTATCAGGTTAATCCTTTTTTTATTGATAGATCGGGTGATTTTTTATTTTTTTCATATTTTTAAAAACATTTTTTTTATTTTGGCATGCTTCAATAGCCTAAATGGGATGCTAGAAGCTGCCACAACTTGATTGGCTCTGCTACATAGAGGCGATGCTTAGATCGCCCCTATGTAGCAGAATTACTGCATTACTATGAGCGCTGACCACAGGGTAGAGCTCAAAGTAATCTGGCATCAACAACCATAGAGGTCTCAAGGAGACCTCTGGTTGTCATGCCGACGTGCCAATGACCCCCGATTATGAGATGGGGGTCACCGGTGTGTGCATTTCCAGCTGGATGGCCGGAAGCGCTTGTTAAATACTGCTGTCAGAGTTTGACAGTGGCATTTAACTAGTTAATATGCATGGGCAGATCGTAATTCTGCCCTCGCCTATTGCGGACATGTCAGCTGTTCAAAACAGCTGACATGTCCCGGCTTTGAGGTGGGCTCGCCGGAGCCCACATCAATGTGGGGATTCTGCCTCGGACATACTATTCCGTCCGAGGGCAGAAAGGGGTTAAAAGGCGAGTGGATCTACTCACCTCTAACAACACTTTACCAGCTGATCTGCACAATGAGCGCCTTCTTTATATTTTGTCATCTCTACATATTTGAAACAGAAGCATGCTAGCTATTTTCAAAGTATAAATGTAATGGCTTGTAACCAACATGCCATTAAAAAAATATACACTGTTTTATGAGTTGCTTAAACTATTCACAGCTTTTGACTTACATGTACGTTTAAAGTCAGATCCTCTGACTTTGATGCTGGCTTGCACGCCAAGCCTGCATCTTTCCCCCGCACATGATACCTGCTTTTATCAGCCATAGTGTGTTTCTGTCAGCCTCGGGTGGAGCATTTAACACACAGGGATGCATGACATTCCATCAGCCCATCCACACGCATGTGATGTGATTGTGAGGCGCCAATGGGTTGTCATGACAGCCATTTCTATACAAAGGAAATGTGTCATCTTTAACTTTAGGCTTTTTAAAGATCATTTTATCTTCAACTTGCTTAGTTCTTCACAATAACAGTAATTTTGACCACGGGTTCCCCAAACTTTGTGAGCAGGTAAGAAGATGCAGTAACAGGTTGGAGGCAGGGCAAGTGTTAACGTGGGGTTTAATTTAACAGGTATACTCCTTGCAGGGAGAAAACAGATAAAACAGTATAAAGGAACACAGGGGACGTAACTCAGGGGAAGCGGGTGTGAAGCATAGGGTAGGAAGTTCAAGGATAGCAAACTTATCAGTCTGATAACTTCAGAATGCGGTTAGTTCAGGATGTGGACGTTGGTGCCAAAGCAGTGGTGCATAAGGGGTCCAGTATGATCCTGGAAAAAATGGCGTCCTGGATCCTGGCGGCGGGGTTGATTCCTCGTGGTCCAGTGTAGTCCTTGAAAAGATGACGTCTTGGTTCCTGGCGGCGATGGTGATTCCTTGTGGTCCGGTCGGTGATAGGTGTGTCAGGAAATGATGAGCCAGACAGAGCACAGTCTTTACCCATGTCAGCGTATAGGGACAATGAGCAACTCGATTCAGGTACAAAGGGAAACCGCTAATAGCAGGTTTCCCAATTCTCCTGTCGGTGCGTGCGCAGGCTTATGTCCTGACTGGGCGTCCTACCACTCATGGTCAGCGATGTCAGCGGGGACCTGGTACGTTGTTGTCGGCAGTCTCTGTTAACAGTTTTTAGCCTCTGCTGGTTTTTGCCCGCTCTGGCTGTTGGCCCCCTCCGCCCTGCTGGGCACGGCAACTAACTGATTTACCGTGCGCTGTGGCCCTTTTATCTTAGCCATGCCCCCTACTCCTAGGTGCAGAGGTCAGTCCGGGGCTTTAAGCTTTCCCCCGTGAAACCTGGGTGACAGCCCCGACAGTTCCAGATCTGTCATGGAGTAGGTAGGCCTGGTCCGGGTCTTCTCCTTACAACTTTAACATGCTATTTACAGCACAATCGATTAGGTGATCTCAGCTTCAAGTCCCATAAAAGGACTATTAAAAACAGTAAAAATATATGAAAAATAAAAAAACTCAAAAGTTCAAATCACACCCTTTATGCCCCAATAAAAATAAAACAATTAAAAAATATACATATTTGGTATCATTGCATTCCTAAAAGTCCGATGTATCAAAATATAAAATAAATTACTGTGATCGACAATGAGGGTAAAAAAACACAAGAATTATGGCTTTTTGGCTGCTGCAACATTGCACTAAAATGCAATAAGAGGCAATCAAATATATACTTCAAAATGGTATCTATAAAAATGTCAGCTCAGGGTGCAAAAAATAAGCTTCAAACGGACCCATATCCTTAAAAATGAAAATGTTATGGATCTAGCAAAATGGCGACAAAAGCAAAATGTTTTCCTTACAAATTTCCAAATGGTTTTACCTCTTAAATAAAAAAAATACATATTTGGTATCTGCATGCTCGTACTAACCTAGAGAATCATATTCCCAGCTCAGTTTTAAGGTATAGTACACATGGTAAATAAAAAGCCAAAAAACAAATGCAAATTACACTTTTTGGCAAATTCAAAGTGCAGCGCCCCAGAGTCCTGGTCGTTGCCGTAACGTCATTCTTCAACCAGGGGCAGTGATGTTACGTCTGAAGGCAATAAAGGAGATCTCTTTATCAGGTAACACAATGCATGAAACATGTTCACTCTCCAGACCAGAAGGGGGAGCTCTAAGCCTGTTTAAGGTGAACTCCCCTCTAAAACATCCTGATGTGGAGGGAAAAGGGGCTCAGAGTTCAGTTCCTGTCAGAAGGACAGAGGAAGGAAGGAGTCCTGGAACCTGAAGTGCTGCAGCTCCTGGAAGAAGGTGAACATATTGCAGGGAGTGTGCAGGAAAGCAGAACACGGGAGAGGAATATCAGAGGGAGATCAGCCAGGAGCAAGCTGCTTCCCTCTGAGACGCAAGAATCCGGTAGCCAGAATACCGAGGGCGTAAGAATCCTCAGGCCACCAGTCATACGGGTTTGTCCTATCCATTCCATCAGGGGGACAGAGAGAAAGAGAAATAACATCTAGAACACCAACATCAGTTGTGAGGACCTTATCAAGAAGCTCAGCAGGGAGGTACTACAACACACAGGCGCTAGAGGAAAGCTACTGATTTCCACCTGGATAAGGGGACTCTGGATTTGCCTTCAGACCGGCCGGACTCTGCCTACCCTGTGGTCGGTACCCTGGACTGTGGATGCTGAGGTCCTCAGTAAAGGTAAGGAGACAGCAACCTTGTGTCCTCGCTCTTCACTGTGCCTCACACCATTCACCATCTACACTCTGGGAAGCCCTGGGGATACACTTCACCTGTGGGAAGGTATACCATCTAGCTGCCATCACATCACCCCAGTGGACCCCTAAGCAGCGTTGGTCACCCTGACCGAATACCACAGGTGGCGTCACGAACATTATCCCTTTAAAGACCTTTCCCCACTTTTACAATGGACGTCTCTAGGGCCATGGACCGGGTCAGCCACTGTGACATCCCCACTGAGAACCGAAGGACCCAGTACCGAGTACCCCATTGCCCTACTGGGGGCACTCCAAAAGCATTTTAATTTTTTTCCTTTTTCAAGAACATCACATGATAAAATTAATGATGTCCCTATCCTAGAAAAAAGAAGCCCTCATACCGCTGTATTGGCAGAAAAATAAAAAAAGTTATGGGGTGATGTGGTTAATGATTCAGTACCCTCAAGAGAGTATGTTTCACATCAACAGTAAAGTCTTTCAGTACAAAATACTTTGTTCAGCCAGTAAATGTGTGGCTGGCATGTCTTTGAAGTGGTAAATGGAGAAGCCATATAGTAAAAAATTAGGATGAGGCAGGCAAGGAGGTGTGTGGCAGTATAGGTCCAACTATGGCAAAACTGAGCAGCAGCAGTACAATCTGTCAGTATAAAACACAGTAAGCAGCTTTGGAGCGTGTGGCTGGCATGGCTGTGCAGTAAGAGTTGCAGTAGTAGAAGCTGCATGGTAAAGAATTAGGATGGGGCAACAGAAGCAATACAGTCTAGCAATGCAGAATATGGTGGCCAGCCAGGAAGTAGGTGGCTGACACGACAGCAGAAGTCACAAGTTTGAGAATTCGACAGGGTAGACAAGGAGATGGGTGGCAATGCTTGGCCAACCTAGTCAGCACCAGTACATGCTACAACTAGAAAACACTATAAGCATCCAGGAGATGTGTGTGTGTGTGTGTGTGTGTGTGTGTGTGTGTGTGTGTGTGTGTGTGTGTGTGTGTGTGTGTGTGTGTGTGTGTGGTGGGGGGGTTACAGAGCAGTGGAAGTTGCAACTGCAAAAGCTGTGTGGAGCAGAATTAGAACAGGGCAGACATGGAGACGTGATGGCCTGACTAGGTAAGAGCCATAAACATTAGCAGCAGTACTGTGTAGAAGACATTCAACGGATGGTTAGGTAGGGAGATGGCATAGCTGGTCTAATCATTTGCACCAACTATTAGTGAAAGTCTGCACTGATCCATGTCTGTTGGTGGCTGGGTATCTTCCTAGCCACGTGATTCATTTGAAAAAGGCAGTACGATCTACAGCCCAGCCTGCTACCTGCCTCCTCTTCCTGCACTTTACTAAGACCGATTTCACACATCAGCGTCTCCGGTACATGTGGTGACAGATTTCATGCGTACGGAGACACTGACACATGTAGACCCTGATCGGGGGTCAGCGATGCTTCTGAATAGTAGCCTTAGAGGTCCTTGAGACCTCTATGGTTACTGATCGCCGGTAGCTGTGAGCGCCACCCTGTGGTCGGCACTCACAGCACACCTGCATTTCTGCTATATAGCAGCGAACATCAGATTGCTGCTATGTAGCAGAGCCGATCGCTTTGTGCCAGCTTCTAGCCTCCTATGGAGGCTATTGAAGCATGGCAAAAATAAAGAAAAAAAAATGTGAAAAAAATAAAAAAAACAAAAGTTTAAATCACCCCCCTTTCACCCCATTCAAAATAAATCAATAAAAAAATAATCAAACCTACAGATATTTGGTATCGCCGCGGTATCGCCGCCGCCACCGCTGGGCAGCACTCAAAGCAGAATAGCAATGACAAATGACAAGCATGGGGTCTCCTGCAGACTCCATGTTGTCATGCAACCCTTCAGTCAATCATGTGACAAGGGCGCCGATGGGCAGAAATAGTGACGTGCTTCTGACGTGCGCATGTTATATGCTGCTGTCAGAGATTGACAGTGGCATTTAGCATATTAACAGCTGCGGGTGGATTGCGATTCCACCCATGGATATTAGGGGCACATGACAGCTGATCAGATCAGTTTTCATGTACCTTAAAAGATGTGGGCTGAGCACCGGAGTTTGTGTTGTAAATAGTGTTGAGCATTCCGATACCGCAAGTATCGGGTATCGGCCGATACTTGCGGGTATCGGAATTTCGATACCGAGATCCGATACTTTTGTGGTATCGGGTATCGGTATCGAAACAACATTAACGTGTAAAAGAAAGAATTAAAATTAAAAAATATTGCTATACTCACCTCTCCGACGCAGCCTGGACCTTACCGAGGGAACCGGCAGCGTTCTTTGCTTAAAATGCGCGCGTTTACTGCCTTCCGTGACATCACGGCTTGTGATTGGTCGCGTTGCGGTCACATGGGCGACGCGACCAATCACAAGCCGTGACGTCACGGGAGGCAGGAAACGCGCGCATTTTAAAATTACGTCACGGCTTGTGATTGGTTGCGTGCCGCCCATGTGACCGTGATGCGACCAATCACAGCAAGCCGTGACGTAATTTTCAGGTCCTGAATGCCTAATTCTAGGCATTCAGGATTTGAAAATTACGTTACGGCTTGTGATTGGTCGCGTTGCGGTCACATGGGCGACGCGACCAATCACAAGCCGTGACGTCACGGGAGGCAGGAAACGCGCGCATTTTAAAATTAGGTCACGGCTTGTGATTGGTTGCGTGCTGCCCATGTGACCGCGACGCGACCAATCACAAGCCGTAACGTAATTTTCAAATCCTGAATGCCTAGAATTAGGCATTCAGGACCTGAAAATTACGTCACGGCTTGCTGTGATTGGTCGCGTCGCGGCCACATGGGCGGCACGCGACCAATCACAAGCCGTGACGTCACGGAAGGCAGTAAACGCACGCATTTTAAGCAAACAACGCTGCCGATTCCCTCGGTAAGGTCCAGGCTGCGTCGGAGAGGTGAGTATAGCAATATTTTTTATTTTAATTCTTTCTTTTACACATTAATATGGATCCCAGGGCCTGAAGGAGAGTTTCCTCTCCTTCAGACCCTGGGAACCATCAGGGATACCGTCCGATACTTGAGTCCCATTGACTTGTATTGGTATCGGGTATCGGTATCGGATTAGATCCGATACTTTGCCGGTATCGGCCGATACTTTCCGATACCGATACTTTCAAGTATCGGACGGTATCGCTCAACACTAGTTGTAAAGGGTGAGGCAATCTATGACATATCTATGCGTTGGAAGGAAGAAAAGGATAATCTTGGCACTCGCTTCCTGATTAAAATGGTACAGTTTATTAATTCAAGCTAAAAAAATATAAAGGAAACCTGACATGTTTCTAGCACGAGAAATTGCCCTCAGTTTCATCTTCAATGCCCTTGCTGATGGAAGGAGGTTTGCACTCAAAATCTCACGATACATGGCTTCATTCATTCTTTCACGTACACGGAGCAGTCCTCCTGGTCCCTTTGCAGAGAAAAAGCCCCAAAGCATGTTGTTGCCACACCCATGCTTCACAGTGGGTATGGTGTTCTTTGGATGCAACTCAGCATTCTGTCTCTTCCAAACACAAGAAGTTTTGTTTTTACCAAACAGTTATACTTTGGTTTCATCAAACCATATAACATTCTCCCAATACTCTTCTGGATAATCCAAATGCTCTCTAGCAAACTTCAGATGGGCCTGGACATGTACTGGCTTAAGCAGTAGGGCACATCTGTCACTGCATGATCTGAGCCCCTGGTGGCGTAGTGTGTTACTGATGGTAGCCTTTGTTACAGTGGTTCCATCTCTATGCAGGTCATTCTTTAGGTCCCCCGTGTGGTTCTGGGATTTTTGCTCACCACTCTTGTGATTTTGACCCCATGGGGTGAGATACTGCGTAGAGCCCCAGATCATGGGAGATTATCAGTGGTCTTTTATGTCTTCCATTTTCTTATTATTGCTGCCACAGTTGATTTCATTACACCAAGCTGCTTGTCTATTGAAGATTCAGACTTCCGAGCCTGGTGCAGGGCTACAATTTTGTTTCTGGTGTCCATCGACAGCTCTTTGGCCTTCACCATAGTGGATTCTGGAGAGTGACTATTTGAGGTTGTGGACAGGTGTCTTTTATACTGAAAACAAGTTCAAACAGGTGCCATTACTACAGGTAATGAGTGGAGCACAGAGGAGCCTCTTAAGAAGTTAAAGGTCTGTGAGAGCCTGACATTTTGCATGTTTTTAGGTGACCAAATACTTATTGTTCACCATAATTTGCTAAATAAATCTGCCAACTCAGACAAGGTGATTTTCTGGATTTGCTTTCTCATTTTGACTCTCCTAGTTGTGGTCTACCTATGAAGTCAGTTACAGGCCTCTCTCATCTTTTTAAGTGGGAGATCTTGCACAATTAAACTAAATAATTTTTTCCCCACTGTACATTTTAATGTATAGGGGTACAGCTCAGCCTACAAAATTGCAAGATATAATAGTGACTCAAATATATATTCAGCTATATGGATTAGATCATTTGAATTAATAGATATAATGGTTGCAGTGTTTAAGACATGGCTGCACCATTGGCCTAGTGTCTTTCCGCCCACACTGCAGTATGCTTTGCTAGAATGTGCTAATGGAAAAATCTGTAACATTTTTAAAAAAGGGGGTGTTTGAGGAGTTTCTGTTTCAGAATTATGAAGAGCTTTCTTCTTTGTTAAATGAAATTGCAATAACTTTTAACAAGACAACTAAAGATTATCCCTTTATAAAAGGAGAAAAGAACAGGTGTATTGTCTTGAACATGAATGACTTCTAAAATTCTCAATGTGAGAAAATGATCCTTTTTTTGGGATCCACAACATGTTTGCTATTCACAATATAATTAAAGCAATTACAAATACTTTTTTTCAATAAATTCAAATTAGATTATTTTTTTTTTAGGGAGCAGGAACAGTCTACCGGTTTTCAAATTGAAGAGGCAGCCTTTTTAAAAACTAGATATATTTTGGGAGCTATTTAATGTTTGCATGCTCTCAACATTTCGTATCAGCAGTTCAGTTTAATTTGTTTATCACTATAAAGCACAATGAAGAGCCAGGAAATGTGCAGTTGATGTTGTTATGCAGAGGCAGTGGCTGCAGCAGAAGCCGTAATGTAGAAATTAGGATGACACACAAGGAGATGTGTGATAGTTTAGAGCCAGCAATGGCAATCTTAGCAGCATCTGTACTACAATATATATATAAGGTGATAGATAGGATTAGATACCCAGCTTTAATTTTATAGAGTGGTGGTGTTCCATCCCGTCAAACTGTTTACATCTGGCCATGGATGTTACTGATGGCAGCTGCTGCTGTATGTTCCTGTTGTCAACCTCCCCACAAATATTATATTGAAAATCTATCCCATTGACCTAAAATATCCATATTTGACTTTTAGATTCCTTAGACTTGGCTTTTTCACTATGTTTGGAGTGCTAATGTTTTTGTTGTACTTCTCATGGAGAGAGCCTATTACTATGACCTTGCTATGCAGTGCTGCTTAAATTTGTCCTATATTCCTTAGTCTTATTGTTTTCAGTTGTGGAGTGGAACGGGATTAGCAGAATTGTTAGATTCTCCCAATCGTACAACTAATAATCAGGTATAATGTTCATAAAGTACTCTGCATGATCATTAAAGGGAATATGTCAGCGGGTTTTTGCTATGTAATCTTAGAGCAGCATTATGTACATAGTTGCAATGGAGTCTGATTCCATCATTATATCACTTACTGGGCTGCTTGGTGTAGTTTTGATAGAATCCTTGTTTTCTCTATTGTAAATATAGCAGAGGTCAGAACTGAGCTTGCCCACACCCCTGATTGGCAGCTTCCTGTGTACACTGTGCATTGTCAGCAAGTTGCCAGTCAGTGCTGGGACCTGAGTTACACAAATCAGCTGGACTGGCTAAAGCCCCCGTCACACTAAGCGAGGTCGCTAGCGAGATCGCTGCTGAGTCACAAGTTTTGTGACGCAACAGCGACCTCAGTAGCGATCTCGCTATGTTTGACATGTAGCAGCGACCAGGCCCCTGCTGTGAGATCGCTGGTCGTGTCGGAATGGCCTGGACCTTTTTTTGATCGTTGAGGTCCCGCTGGGTAGCACACATCGCTGTGTTTGACACCTTACCAACGACCTCGTTGACTACAACGTCACACAGGACGTCCCTCATCGAGGTCTGAATCGTCATAATAGCTGCCATGTGACAGGGTTACAACGACCAACGACATCGTTGTACAGGTCGCTACAGGTCGCCGCATCGCTGCTGCATCGTTGGGAAGATCTCACTGTTTGACATCTCACCAGCGACCACATAGCGACGCAGCAACGATCCCTGACAGGTCGTATCGTTGTCGGGATCGCTTTAGTGTCGCTAAGTGTGATGGGGCCTTTACTCATAAGATCTAGTCAGGCAGCGATAATCTCCTGCTAATAAAACACTAACTGTATTGAACCTCAACACACAACCTAAAAAGTGACACATCCCAAGAATCAGAATCTTTTGCTTTGTGTTATGCTGCTCTCAGATTATATAGCAAAAACCTGCCAATAGATTCCCTTTAAGGGAACTGTGAGGCTCTTTATTGCTGCATATCTTCATCTACTCAGCACTGACTTGGAAAACTTGAATCATGAGGAGAAGCTGCACACAATAGGAAAAACGTATTTAACTTCCCATCATGGAAAGTAATACAACACGAAAAAATGGAGTTAATGTCCACAACAATTACTTACAAAGTCATAATAATTTATTATTAACAGGCAATGTCAAAACAACACATTACAGTGATTTAAAACCACACATAGAAGCGGCTAGACAGGAATGGCAATAGCACATAGAAACAAAACACAGTGCAGCTCATGGACTGGTGCCAAGTATCCAACTATTTATATGCCACAGTGCAAAATCATAAATTGGCAAGTACACGGGGGAGGGCTTATATGTCAGTATATAGTGTACCTTAGAGCCCTGTACACTGGCTCTACATATTTTACAGCACACCCACCAGACCCCGGATGCTTACCAACTTCACCGGCACCAGGACAGAGCCACACCGTCGCCCCAACGCGCGTTTCGCGTTGGCTTCGTCAGGGGTCAGACCGCCCCCTGACGAAGCCAACGCGAAACGCGCGTTGGGGCGACGGTGTGGCTCTGTCCTGGTGCCGGTGAAGTTGGTAAGCATCCGGGGTCTGGTGGGTGTGCTGTAAAATATGTAGAGCCAGTGTACAGGGCTCTAAGGTACACTATATACTGACATATAAGCCCTCCCCCGTGTACTTGCCAATTTATGATTTTGCACTGTGGCATATAAATAGTTGGATACTTGGCACCAGTCCATGAGCTGCACTGTGTTTTGTTTCTATGTGCTATTGCCATTCCTGTCTAGCCGCTTCTATGTGTGGTTTTAAATCACTGTAATGTGTTGTTTTGACATTGCCTGTTAATAATAAATTATTATGACTTTGTAAGTAATTGTTGTGGACATTAACTCCATTTTTTCGTGTTGTATTAGTGAGTAGAGGAGTGTCCCCCCTATTCGGTTCTAGTAAGCATGCCCTCCTGATAGGCTCCCCCACTGAGGTTGTGAGCATGTGGAGGATAAGTATACTATTTTCTTTCATTTTGGGCTGTTTCTACCATCATGGAAAGTAATCATATCCAAACAGTTCTCTTTTTTTCCTACCCTGCAATGATCTGTTTGATCAGTGTAAAACAGGAATAGAAGCTAAATGTGTGCACTTCACGTTCTACTTTACGACATGACACATCACTGGAGCCTGGGGAAGTAAATTAACCACCAGAACTCCAGATGCTATTACATTAATAATAAAGGAAATCACTGATGTACCATAGTATCATAGTAGTGATCAAGTGTGATGTTTTTTCTCTTAGGCAATGTACACATCTGTTTTGATTTTTCTATTTTCTATTCCACTTACTGTATAGGAACAGAAAATTGGAATGTGTCTCATGACAGTCACCAACAGTCGCTGATGGACCCCATTGGCAATATTCAGGTTTTTATCACAGTGTCTGTCGTTTTACAAGAAAACATAGTACTGTCTTATATGTGACTTTAATAATAGCATTTATTTTACATTTCATTTTTTAAAAAATGTAATCAATAATTTACCACTAATTAGTTTCACTCTTTTTCATAAAAACACAATCCAGGCACAAACTGTATGCTTTCATTCTCTTTCAATTTCTTAAATATTATAAATTTAATTGATTATAGCTAATTTATATTTATTATTAATATATTTTATTTATCTCGCTTCAATCTTATATAATATTTATTTTCATTAGATCATTCATTGTTCATTACAACCATATACAATATTGTGGAGACACGGGGGTCAGAGGGTTTCTAGTCCGCTAGCCCAAAACCACATGGACCAGGGCTCATCTCACCGAATGCCCGCTCTCATTTTACCGTGGGCATAATACTGCTTAGACAACACAGAGTAAGGGTAAAACAGTGTGGCAATACTTTATTGAACCACAAAACAGGCAAACAACACATAGAAAAGTTCAAACAACATTCTCAAAATGGTGCAAAATTACAGAATCTCACCCTTCCGCTTACTCACCTGAATAAGAGCAACTGTGACTTCAGATCTTCCAGGGCCGAATACCACCACCTGTGACTCACACAGAGAGGAGGTAAGACAATCTTAGGAAGCTGACAGAGATCAGTGGAGTATGCGGCCAGGTGACCTGTTTGTTCCAACCTGGATTCTTCAAGTCTCTGAGGGTTCAGCGATGGTCAGTGGAGCAGATCTGTGTTTTTCTATCCATCATCCACAGGTCAATGGAAAGGGATGATGAGATTAACCCACATTAATTGATTACTTATAGTTTATCATTCAATGTTTGCAAGTCAACAAACTGCATGGCCTAGTATAATGTGTAATCAACATATCAGCAAACATCATTGTTCAGTGACACTGCATACCTTTTTTGCCAAGAAATCACTACATTAAACTGTAGGAACTGATATAAGAGTTGAATAACAACCATTCATGCATTTAAAAATATCAATTTACCTAGAAGATGAGTCAATAATTCAGACAATGGTCTATGATTCTGGGCCTATGGAATATAGGTCTGACATAATTAAGAAGAAATGCTGTGTCGTCACAAATATGCTTTTAAAATGTAATCTATTTATGTACCGATATGACTTTCATTCCACTTATTACTTCTATACTTCTTTATAGTTACATAGAGTTACATAGGTATATAGGTTGAATGAAGATTTAGATATTTCAAGCTAAGCCTTTCTTTCTCCACCAGTTCTATATTATATATCACTAGATTGCTTATAATTACTTTAAGATTATTTATAACCCAGAATGCCAATTGTTGTGATAAAAACATTGAGCTCTTTTTTAAAAGCTGTTTTAGTGTTATAGTGTCTGCTATTACTACCTGTAGGAAATTCCACAGTGTGACTGCTTTAACTGCAAAGAACCCTTTCCTATTTAGCTGCCCAAATCACCTTTCCTCCCTTGTAATGAATGCCCCCTAGTCATTTGTAAGGTCTTTGCAAGGAATAAGTTGTGTGCCAGTCCTTTGTATTGACCAAACATGTATTTAAACATATACAAATAACAAAAGACTGACTGTCACTTCCAAACAGAAAAACTGACGTGTATAGGTGCGAACTAAGAGTTGCCATCTTTATACATAACAAACAGAGTTGCACTCTGTAGTGCTATAGCATGTAAATAACCCCTTCCCGACCTTTGACGCCACGTAGGCGTCATGAAAGTCGATGCCAATCCGACCTGTGACGCCTATGTGGCGTCATGGAATGATCGCGTCCCTGCAGATCGGGTGAAAGGGTTAACTCCAATTTCACCTGATCTGCAGGGACAGGGGGAGTGGTACTTCAGCCCAGGAGGGGTGGCTTCACCCCCTCGTGGCTACGATCATTCTGATTGGCTGTTGAAAGTGAAACAGCCAATCAGAGCGATTTGTAATATTTCACCTATGAAAATGGTGAAATATTTCAATCCAGCCATGGCCGATGCTGCAATATCATCGGCCATGGCTGGAAAACCTAATCTGCCCCCCACCACCACCGATCTCCTCCCCAGTCCTCCTTTCTGCCCCGTACTGTGGTCCGCTCCCCTCCATCCTCCTGTCTGCTCCCCCTTCCTCCTGTCCGCTTCCCCCGTACTTCGATCCACCCCCGTGCTCCAATCTCCCCCGTGCTCCGATCTCCCCCCCTTATACTTACCGAGCCTCGCGGTGTCCGTCCATCTTCTTCATGGGCGCCGCCATCTTCCAAAATGGCGGGCGCATGCACAGTGCGCCCGCCAAATCTGCCGGCTGGCAGATGCGTTCCAGGTACATTTTGATCACTGTGATAAAACCTATCACAGTGATCAAAATAAAAAAAAATAGTAAATGAACCCCCCCTTTATCACCCCCATAAGTAGGGACAATAATGAAAATAAAGAAAATATATATATTTTTTTTTCTTCCCCCACTAGGGTTAGGGTTAGAGTTAGGGCTAGGGTTAGGGTTAGTGCTAGGGTTAGGGCTATGGTTAGGGTTTAGGTGAGGGCTAGGGTTAGGGTTGGAATTAGGGTTAGAACTAGAGTTAGGGTTAGATTAGACTATGTGCACACATGGTGCGGATTTGGCTGTGGATCCACAGCGGATTGACCGCTGCGGATTCATAGCAGTTTTCCATCAGGTTTACAGTACCATGTAAACCTACTGAAAACCAAATCTGCTGTGCCCATGGTGCGGAAAATACCACGCGGAAACGCTGTGATGTATTTTCCGCAGCATGTCAGTTCTTTGTGCGGATTCCGTTTTACACCTGCTCCTCAATAGGAATCCGCAGGTGAAATCCGCACAAAAAACACTGGAAATCCGCGGTAAATGCGCAGGTAAAACGCAGTGCCTTTTACCTGCGGATTTTTCAAAAATGGTGCTGAAAAATCTCACACGAATCCGCAATGTGGGCACATAGCCTTGGGGTTAGGGTTGGAATTGGAGTTAGGGTTGGAATTAGGGCTAGGGTTGGAAATAGGGTTAAGATTAGGCTTGTGGTTAGGGTTAGGGGTGTGTTGGGGTTAGGGTTGTGGTTAGGGTTGGGACTAGGGTTAGGGTTGGGATTAGGGCTAGGGTTGGAAATAGGGTTAAGATTAGGCTTGTGGTTAGGGTTAGGGTTAGGGGTGTGTTGGGTTAGGGTTGTGGTTAGGGGTGTATTGGGGTTAGGGTTATATCTAGAGTTGGGATTAGGGTTTGGGGTGTGTTGGGGTTAGTGTTGGAGTTAGAATTGAGGGGTTTCCACCGTTTAGGCACATCAGGGGTCTCAAACGCAACATGGCACTACCAGATTCCAGCTAATCTTGCGTTCAAAAAGTGAAATGGTGCTCCCTCCCTTCCGAGCCCCGACGTGCGCACAAACAATGGTTTACCCCCACATATGGGGTACCAGCATACTCAGAACAAACTGGGCAACAATTATTGGGGTCCAATTTCTCCTGTTACCCTTGTGAAAATAAAAAATTGCTTGCTAAAACATAATTTTAGAGGAATGAAAAATTATTTTTTATTTTCACGGCTCTGCGTTATAAACTTCTGTGAAGCATTTGGGGGTTCAAAGTGCTC
Source organism: Ranitomeya variabilis (assembly GCF_051348905.1). Taxonomy (NCBI): domain Eukaryota; kingdom Metazoa; phylum Chordata; class Amphibia; order Anura; family Dendrobatidae; genus Ranitomeya; species Ranitomeya variabilis. The sequence goes on along the minus strand of NC_135236.1, from coordinate 293,879,850 downwards.
AACACACATCTAGATAAGTTCCTTGGGGTGTCTAGTTTCCAAAATGGGGTCACTTGTGGGGGGTTTCTACTCTTTAGGCACATCAGGGGCTCTGCAAATGCAACGTGACACCCGCAGACCACTCCATCAAAATCTGCATTTCAAAACATCACTGCTTCCCTTCCGAGCCCCGACGTGTGCCCAAACAGGGGTTTACCCCCACATATGGGATACCAGCGTACTCAGGACAAACTGGACAACAACTATTGGGCTCCAATTTCTCCTGCTACTCTTGCGAAAATAAAGAATTGCTTGCTAAAACATAATTTTGGAGGAATGAAAATTATTTTTTATTTTCACGGCTCTGCATTGTAAATTTCTATGAAGCACTTGGGGGTTTTAAGTGCTCACTACACATCTAGATACGTTCCTTGTAGGGTCTAGTTTCCAAAATGCGGTCAATTATGGGGGGTTTCTACGGTTTAGGCACATCAGGGGCTCTGCAAATGGAATGTGATGCCCGCAGACCACTCCATCAAAGTCTGTATTTCAAAACGTCACTTCTTCCCTTCCGAGCCCAGACTTGTGCCTAATCAGTGGCTTACCCCCACATATGGAGTATCAGTGTACTCAGGACAAACTGGGCAACAACTATTGGAGTCCAATTTCTCCTGTTACCCTTGTGAAAATAAAAAAAATGCTTTCTAAAACATCATTTTTGAGGAAAGAAAAATGATTTTTTCTTTTCACGGCTCTGCGTTGTAAACTTCTGTGAAGCACTTGGGGGTTAAAAGTGCTCACCACATATCTAGATAAGTTCCTTGGGGGGTCTAGTTTCCAAAATGGGGTCACTTGTGGGGGGTTTCTACTGTTTAGACACATCAGGGGCTCTGCAAACGCAATGTGACGCCCGCAGAGCATTCCATCAAAGTCTGCATTTCAAAACGTCACTACTTCCCTTCCCAAACAGTGGTTTACCCCCACATATGGGTTATCAGCGTACTCAGGAGAAACTGGACAACAACGTTTGGGGTCCAATTTCTCCTGTTACCCTTGGGAAAATAAAAAATTGTGGGCTAAAAAATCATTTTTGAGAAAACAAAAATTATTTTTTATTTTCATGGCTCTGCGTTATAAACTTCTATGAAGCACTTTGGGGTTCAAAGTGCTCACCACACATCTAGATTAGTTCCTTGGGAGGTCTAGTGTCCAAAATGGGGTCACTTGTGGGGGAGCTCCAATGTTTAGGCATACAGGGGCTCTACAAACTCGACATGGTGTCCGCTAATGATTGGAGCTAATTTTCCATTCAAAGAGCCAAATGGCATGCCTTCCCTTCCGAGCCCTGCCGTGCGCCCAAACAGTGGTTTACCCCCACATATGGGATATTATCGTACTCAGGACAAACTGGACAACAATATTTGGAGTCCAATTTCTCCTGTTACCCTTGGGAAAATAACAAATTCCGGGCTAAAAATCATTTTTGAGGAAAGAAAAATTATTTTTTATTTTCACGGCTCTGCGTTATAAACTTCTGTGAAGCACCTGGGGGTTTAAAGTGCTCACTATGCATCTAGATAAGTTCCTTGGGGGGTCTAGTTTCCAAAATGGGGTCACTTGTAGGGGAACTCCAATGTTTAGGCACACAGGGGCTCTCCAAACGCGACATGGTGTCCGCTAAAGATTGGAGCTAATTTTCCATTCAAAAAGTCAAATGACGCGCCTTCCCTTCTGAGCCTTGCCGTGCACCCAAACAGTGGTTTACCCCCACATATAAGGTATCAGCGTACTCAGGAGAAATTTCCCAATAAATTTTAGGATCCATTTTATCCTGTTGCCCATGTGAAAATGAAAAAATTGAGGCTAGGCACACAGGGGCTTTCCAAATGCAACATGGTATCCGCTAACAATGGAGATAATATTTCATTCAAAAAGTCAAATGGCGCTCCTTCCCATCCGATCCTTACCATGTGCCCAAACAGTGGTTTACCCCCACATGTAAGGTATCGGTGTACTCAGGAGAAATTGCCCAACAAATTTTAGGATCCATTTTATCCTGTTGCCCATGTGAAAATGAAAAAATTGAGGCTAAAAAATATTTTTGGGAAAAAAAAGTACTTTTTCATTTTTACAGATCAATTTGTGAAGCACCTGGGGGATTAAAGTGCTCACTATTCTTCTAGATAAGTTCCTTTGGGGGTCTAGTTTCCAAAATGTGGTCACTTGTGGGGGAGCTCCAATGTTTAGGCACACGGGTAGTGTTGAGCGATACCGTCCGATACTTGAAAGTATCGGTATCGGAAAGTATCGGCCGATACCGGCAAAGTATCGGATCCAATCCGATACCGATACCCGATACCAATACAAGTCAATGGGATTCATGTATCAGACGGTATCCCTGATGGTTCCCAGGGTCTGAAGGAGAGGAAACTCTCCTTCAGGCCCTGGGAACCATATTAATGTGTAAAATAAAGAATTAAAATAAAAAATATTGCTATACTCACCTCTCCGACGCAGCCTGCACCTTACCAAGGGAACCGGCAGCGTTGTTTGCTTAAAATTCGCGCTTTAACTTCCTTACGCGAAGTCCCGGCTTGTGATGGGTCGCGCGCCGCCCATGTGGCCGGGACGCAACCAATCACAGCAAGCCGTGACGTAATTTCAGGTCCTTCAGGATTTTAAAATTACGTTCCGGCGTTGTGATTGGTTGCGTCGCGGTCACATGGGCGACGCAACCAATCACAAGCCGTGACGTCACGGGAGGCAGGAGACGCGCGCATTCCTGAGTTATTACCTCATAAAGGGACACTGGTCAGAATTGCAAAAGACAGCCAGGTCATTAAGGTCAAAATAGGCTGGGTCATGAAGGGGTTAAAAGGGAAAGACACGCACTCTGTTGGAATGAAGCTGGTGCAGGCTGAACCTGGAATGGATCCAGTAAACTCATAGATTTGGACAAACAGTTACTCAATAAATACTTCACACTCCTGATGCAATCTGAATACATTGTCTGAGTGCGGTTGTTTGTCCAAATCTATGTGCTGTAGCATGTAAACAAGAGACATATGAAATTTAAATAGCATTACTGCTCTAGATAATAAGAAATAATAGAGATGCTTACCATATAATTTGACAAATTCATGCGTACGCAAGGCGATTTCCGGTTGCTGCGAACCTATCTAATGTGAATTCTCTCTTATGCTGAAGCCTACATATATGGGTGGGTAGGTCTCTGCTGCGAGCACCCCACCCACCAGCCTGTAGCAATTTTAATTGCAGCAGGGACCTACCTACCTCCAAAAGTGTTCAATGGTGTTTAGATCCAGACTCATTGCTTGCTACTTCAGAACTCTTCAGCGCTTTGATTCAATCCATTTTTGGGTGTTTCTTGAAGTATGATTGGTGTCATTGCCCTGCTGGAAGACGCAAACCTAGCTTTCTGACACTGGGCACTACATTGCAACACAACATCTTTTGGTAATCTTCAGATTTCATGATAGTTTGCACACAGTCAAGACATCCAGTGCCAGAGGCAGCAAAACAACGCCAAAACATATTTGAACCTCCACTATATTTGACTGTAGGTACTGTGCCTTTTTCTCTATTTATTTTCTGCTTATTGGAACAGCACAAAAAAACTAACATGCATATAACAAAATATATGTCATTGCAAAAATTTTCTGGGAGAAATACTTTATTTTCTTTAACAATTTCAAGGGCGCAAACACTTTTGGATGTCCAGAAAAAAGATGTGCACTCTGTTATTAAGTTGGTGCAGGCGTGAACTAACAGTCCAAGTAAGAGAAAAATCAGCCGCACTCAAATAGTCGAAAGTTTTGCAAACTGTGTAGTTTCTTTATTCATATGTACAAAAACATCACCAAGTGCTTATTTTGAAAATGATAAGTGGCGGGCCATTCAAGTCAGGTTAACGTTTCGACCAACATATGTCTTTGTCAAAACCTCACTGTAAAACAAATGTAAACGTATAAATGTGCTGTACATATATACATGTCATACAATAAAAACTGGAAAAACAACAATAATCCCCAGTCCAAAATATACAATGGTACTTGTTAACAGCTGTCACATTAATGGTATGGTATAGATAAATACAGGTAAGCTGTGAGAACCATAATCAGGGGATCAAAGTCCCAAAATGCAGGCAGGAGCAAGATTATAAAGGAATCACAATCATTGAGAGTATATGTATATCAATAGAACCAGGATAACCAGGTGCAGCGATCAAGACATTGCTGTATCATACTGACCTTCTGTCAAAGAGGTAAAAGAGAGAAGAGAGAGCCAATTCCCAAAGGGCTAAAGAAGAAGGGGGAAGGAAAGGGGAGAAGTCAGTATAAGGTGTCAAAAAATGGAAAGACATATATAACAATGCAAGGAGAACCTACAAGGGCTATGTATTTACCAGCTCTGGTGGAGATCTGTGGAAGCGTGACCGCCTGGTAGGTGATGTGGGAGCTAGTGTGCAGGACATCCGGTTCTTATGCAGGACGCCAGCACGGTAATATCCGGATCTGCGCAGTACACTTTTGGATGTGACTGCGCACACACACATATATGCTTATACACACACAATATGTGTGTGGACTACTAGGCTACCAAAGGGTACAGGACCTTTACTCACATGATGGTTATGACAGTGATGCCACCAAATGTACTTCTGCTACTTTTACAACTGAAACTGCACTGATAATGCAGGGCTAGAATTATCCGTGCAGTTTCTGCTTGTTATCACTGGGGCCCTTATGGGAAAGGAGGTCGTGTGCAATTGCCCAGTTTGCCCTCCCTAAGGGTGTCCCTAATGGAAGTCTCCAGACAAATGTTTTGCTAATATGTACAATGATAGGACTTGCAGTAAAGAATTAGGCCATTCCTTTATGATTTTAGTTATAAATATAAGTTCAGTTATTGTTGGACAACACAGTTTCTTCTCAAATAAACTGATTTGGGGCAATGTAACCATATATATTGTTATTCAGTTTACCAATATCTTACTGTTTAGAGTAAGTGCATATGAAGTCACAACACGATACTACCTTACATCAGCAATCTAGTATTTCAAAATACTTGGTAAACAACTCATATATAACATTTTATACCTTCTGAAATGTAGACATCTTAATGTCAATGTAACCTAATTTATCTTATTTTTTACTTTAGTAAATGACATTTTTTCTACTGAAATGTCTGACAAGTTTTCTTACTGTTCTGGTACAATAATAAAATGTCAGACTGCAGTTACATGAGTGTCACCAAAGATAACAGCTAAGACAAAGCTGCAAACAGTTCTAGCTGTACTTAACCCCTTAAGCCCCGAGGGTGGTTTGCACGTTAATGACTGGGCCAATTTTTACAATTCTGACCACTGTCTCTTTATGAGGTTATAACTCTGGAACGCTTCAACGGATCTTGGCGATTCTGACAATGTTTTCTCGTGAGATATTCTACTTCATGATATTGGTAAAATTTATTTGATATACCTTGCGTTTATTTGTGAAAAAATGGAAATTTGGCGAAAATTTTGAAAATTTCACAATTTTCCAACTTTGAATTTTTATGCCCTTAAATCACAGAGATATGTCACGCAAAATACTTTTTTTTTTGTTAGGGAGTTATAAGGGTTAAAAGTTGACCAGAAATTTCTCATTTTTACACCTTTTTTTTTTAGGGACCACATCTCATTTGAAGTCATTTTGAGGGGTCTATATGATCGAAAATACCCAAGTGTGACACCATTCTAAAAACTGCACCCCTCAAGGTGCTCAAAACCACTTTCAAGAAGATTATTAACCCTTCAGGTGTTTCACAGGAATTTTTGGAATGTTTAAATAAAAATGAACATTTAACTTTTTTTCACACAAAATGTATTTCAGCTCCAATTTGTTTTATTTTACCAAGGGTAACAGGAGAAAATGGACCACAAAAGTTGTTGTACAATTTGTCCTGAGTACGCTGGTACCCCATATGTGGGGGTGAACCACTGTTTGGGCGCATGGCAGAGCTCGGAAGGAAAGGAGCGCCATTTGACTTTTCAATGCAAAATTGACTGGAATTTATATGGGACGCCATGTTGTGTTTGGAGAGCCCCTGATGTGCCTAAACATTGAAACCCCCCACAAGTGACACCATTTTGGAAAGTAGACCCCCTAAGGAACTTATCTAGATGTGTGGTGAGCACTTTGACCCACCAAGTGCTTCACAGAAGTTTATAATGCAGAGCCGTAAAAAAAAAAATCATATTTTTTCACAAAAATGATCTTTTTGCCCCCAATTTTTTATTTTCCCAAGGGTAAGAGAAGAAATTGGACCCCAAAAATTGTTGTGCAATTTGTCCTGAGTACGCTGATACCCCATATGTGGGTGTAAACCATTGTTTGGGTGCATGGCAGAGCTCGGAAGGGAAGGAGCGCCATTTGACTTTTCAATGCAAAATTGACTGGAATTTATATGGGACGCCATGTTGCGTTTGGGGGGCCCCTGATGTGCCTATACAATGAAACCCCCCACAAGTGAGGCCATTTTGGAAAGTGGACCCCCTAAGGAACGTATCTAGATGTGTGGTGAGCACTTTGACCCACGAAGTGCTTCACAGAAGTTTATAATGCAGAGCCGTAAAAATAAAAAATCATATTTTTTCACAAAAATGATCTTTTCGCCCCCAATTTTTTATTTTCCCAAGGGTAAGAGAAGAAATTGGACCCCAAAAATTGTTGATCAATTTGTCCTGAGTACGCTGATACCCCATATGTGGGTGTAAACCATTGTTTGGGTGCATGGCAGAGCTCGGAAGGGAAGGAGCGCCATTTGACTTTTCAATGCAAAATTGACTGGAATTTATATGGGACGCCATGTTGCGTTTGGAGAGCCCCTGATGTGCCTATACAATGAAACCCCCCACAAGTGAGACCATTTTGGAAAGTGGACCCCCTAAGGAACTTATCTAGATGTGTGGTGAGCACTTTGACCCACCAAGTGCTTCACAGAAGTTTATAATGCAGAGCCGTAAAAATAAAAAATCATATTTTTTCACAAAAATGATATTTTGCCCCCAATTTTTTATTTTCCCAAGGGTAAGAGAAGAAATTGGACCCCAAAAATTGTTGATCAATTTGTCCTGAGTACGCTGATACCCCATATGTGGGTGTAAACCATTGTTTGGGTGCATGGCAGAGCTCGGAAGGGAAGGAGCGCCATTTGACTTTTCAATGCAAAATTGACTGGAATTGAGATGGGACGCCATGTTGCGTTTGGAGAGCCACTGATGTGCCTAAACAATGAAAACCCCCACAAGTGACACCATTTTGGAAAGTGGACCCCCTAAGGAACTTATCTAGATGTGTGATGAGCACTTTGACCCAACAAGTGCTTCACAGAAGTTTATGATGCAGAGCCGTAAAAAAAAAAAATCATATTTTTTCACAAAAATGATCTTTTCGCCCCAATTTGTTATTTTCCCAAGGTTAAGAGAAGAAATTAGACCACAAAAGTTGTTGTGCAATTTGTCCTGAGTACAAGGATACTGCATATGTGGGGGTAAACCACTGTTTGGGCGCATAGCAGAGCTCGGAAGGGAAGGAGCGCCATTTGACATTTCAATGCAAAATTGACTGGAATTGAGATGGGACGCCATGTTGCGTTTGGAGAGCCCCTGATGTGCCTAAACATTGAAACTCCCTACAAGTGACACCATTTTGGAAAGTAGACCCCCTAAGGAACTTATCTAGATGGGTTTTGAGAGCTTTGAACCCCCAAGTGTTTCACTACAGTTTATAACGCAGAGCCGTGAAAATAAAAATTCTTTTTTTTTTCAGAAAAATGATTTTTTAGCCCCCAGTTTTGTATTTTCACAAGGGTAACAGGATAAATTGGACCACAAAAGTTGTTGTCCAATTTGTCCTGAGTACGCTGATACCCCATATGTGGGGGGGGACCACTGTTTGGGCACATGGCAGAGCTCGGAAGGGAAGGAGCGCCATTTGGAATGCAGACTTAGATTGATTGGTCTGCAGGCGTCACGTTGCATATGCAGAGCCCCTGATGTACCCAAGCAGTACAAACCCCCGACAAGTGACCCCATATTGGAAACTAGACCTCCCAAGGAACTTATCTAGATGTGTTGTGAGAACTTTGAACCCCAAAGTGTTTCACTACAGTTTATAACGCAGAGCCGTGAAAATAAAAATCTTTTTTTTTTCAGAAAAATGATTTTTTAGCCCCCAGTTTTGTATTTTCACAAGGGTAACAGGATAAATTGGACCCCGAAAGTTGTTGTCCAATTTGTCCTGAGTACGCTGATACCCCATATGCGGGGGGAACCACTGTTTGGGCACATGGCAGAGCTCGGAAGCGAAGGAGCGCCATTTGGAATGCAGACTTAGATTGATTGGTCTGCAGGCGTCACGTTGCATTTCCAGAGCCCCTGATGTACCCAAACAGTACAAACCCCCTACAAGTGACCCCATATTGTAAACTAGACCTCACAAGGAACTTATCTAGATGTGTTGTGAGAACTCTGCAGCCTGCTCTGACCCGGAAGTACTCCATGCAGGACCCAGATGCAGCCCCGCGGCCATTTTGGATCCAGGGCCTGCATGGAGAAGACGCTCGGTACAAGGTGAATACATCGCCTTGTACCGATCGTCTCAGGGAAGCATGCAGGGAGCCCCCTCCCTGCGCGATGCTTCCCTGTACCGCTGGTACACCGCGATCATGTTTGATTGCGGTGTGCCGGGGGTTAATGTGCCGGGGGCGGTCCGTGACCGCTCCTGGCACATAGTGCCGGATGTCAGCTGCGATAGGCAGCTGACACCCGGCCGCGATCGGCCGCGCTCCCCCCCATGAGCGCGGCCGATCGGCTGTGACGTACTATCCCGTCGGTGGGAATTAAAGCCCACCCCACCTCGACGGGATAGTACGTCATATGGGATTAAGGGGTTAAAGGGAATCTGTCACCAGGTTTTTGCTACCTCATCTGAGAGAAGCATAATGTAGGCAAAGAGACTCTAAATCCAACAATGTATCACCTAGTTTTTTGGATGAAGTAGTTGTGATACAATGAGAGTTCTTAGATGCAGCATGAAGCCAAGCTGGAAAAGCTATCTCCACCCACACCAGGCTCTCTATGTACATAGTCTTTTGAGAGTGAGCTGCTTATCACTCTTGTAGCTGTGGCAAGTGGGGTTCATATTTGTGGGTTGATGTTACCTTTGTATTGTCAGGTGATATCAAGCCCACAGCTTAGTAATGGAGAGACATCTATAAGACACTCACATATTGTAGTTATATTGTAAATAAAGACACAGCCAGAATAAAGTCCTTATTTGAAATAAAACAAAACGCACTTTTACTTTTTATTTAAAATATCAAACACCGTTATACTCACCTAATGCCTAATTCCACTGATTTTCTCGTAGTAAAGCAAAAATAAAAAACAATATCACTCACCTATCTGTTGTTCTGTCCCATGCTGTAATCCATGTCTGGGGGATAATAGTTTTCAACCTGGATGGTGCCAAGATGTGAGCATCCAGGCTGAGAAACCCAAGTGCTGGGCGAGGAGGCCAGCGCCAGGTGACAGCAGCTGAACAGGAAGGCGGTGTGTCGGCGTGGAAACCAGGAACGCCCCAGCTGGTGGCGTCCCTGGAAACAGTGAGGGGAAAAAAAAAAATGGCTGACGGGAGCGCTCACTGTGTGACGTCACAAGAGTGAGGAGCAGCACTGGGACCGAGCAGAAACTGACGCGTTTCGAAGGAGCGCAGTCCTTCTTCATCAGGGTGACCCTGATGACGCCTAAAAGACACCTGTCCACAACCTCAAACAGTCACACTCCAAACTCCACTATGTTGAAGACCAAAGAGCTGTCGAAGGACATCAGAAACAAAATTGTAGCCCTGCACCAGGCTGGGAAGACTGAATCTGCAATAGGCAAGCAGCTTGGTGTGATTAAATCAACTGTGGGAGCAATAATAAGAAAATGGAAGACATACAAGACCACTGATAACACTGGTCTGCAAAAAAAAAAAAAAGTTTCTGGCATGGACTTTAAGAATAGTTTTAGACTAATTTGAGGATGTTGAATTCAAATCTGATCTTAGAATTTCTCTATCACATCACGTTTTTGCGCTACAGGTATGTAGCCCATTCTCAAGAATTCCATGATAAATATAAGTAGTGTATGAAAAGTGCCAGTTTAGGCTAGTTTCACATTAGCGTTTAAACCCGCAGCGTTTAAAACGCATCTGCTAGTGGTGGAAAAAACGCATATAAACGCGTACAAACGTGGCATTTTTTTAGACGCATGCTGTATCGCATGCGGTTAAAAAAAACGCCGCATTTGTACGCGTTTATATGCGTTTTTTTCTGCGTTCGCGTTTTTGGTGCGCATGATGAGAAATTTCACAAGAGAAAAATCAAGATAACCAGACACCGCCAATGGGACTACAGAGGGCATGTGTTATGGAATCTCTATATATAGACCCTAGGGCTACTGAAATCTTAACAGTTTGCTACTGTATCCTGTGTCATGATGGATCTTCACATGGAGAGCTTTTATTTCAACCTGGATTTAAGCATCAAGCTGTTTCTTGCCTGTGCTTTTGCTTGGGAGCAAGACAGAAATTGCGAAAGATGGAGAAGGAGACAACGTAGGCATTTTTGGAGGCACCCCATTATCGAACTACGTGAGAGCCGTGGAGCCTATCACACGCTGTATGGCGAGCTTAATGCCAACCTGGAGAAATTCCAGGAATACACAAGGATGTCGCAAGACTCGTTCCGGGATTTGCTTGCTCGTGTCCAAGGAGCCATACGGAGACAGGAAACCCAGCTCTGTAGAGCGATTCCACCGGAGGAACGTCTGCTGGTTACATTAAGGTACGTTCCAAATAGAAACCAATGACAGTCCAAATTTTGTGTTTTCTGACATGTATGTTTTGGGTATTTTCCTTTCTTTCTTTAGCGTAACCACACCATAAGTAGAATAGATTGTAATGTTTCTTGGGTTTGTTTTACAGATTTCTGGCAACCGGAGAGAGTTTATCATCCCTCCACTTCCAATACCGGCTTGGAATATCCACCCTGTCCGGAATAGTTGCGGACACCTGTCGGGCTTTGTGGAATGTACTCCGGGATGAGTTTATACCCCTTCCCACCGTCGACATGTGGCTTGAAATTGCGGAAAAATTCTGGAGTGTTTGTGATTTCCCCAACTGTTTAGGAGCGGTGGATGGAAAGCACATCCGCATTATCAAACCTGCAAGAACAAGATCGGAGTATTTCAACTATAAAAAATATTTTTCTGTTGTGCTCATGGCAATTGCTGATGCGAACTGTCGGTTCATTGCCGTGGACATTGGAGCTTTTGGCCGTGGCAACGATTCCCAGACTTTCAAGAACTCGGATATGGGCTGCCGTGTGTATGGTAAAAATTTCAATTTTCCCCACCACAGCCTCTCCCCAACACTCAAGGTCCACCGATGCCATTTGTTATGGTTGGGGATGAGGCCTTTCAGATGTGAAAAAACCTACTGAAGCCCTATTCCGGTCAGGACTTGAACCACACTAGAAGGATCTTTAATTACAGACTGACCAGGGCCCAAAGAACAGTAGAGTGTACCTTTGGAATTCTGGTCGCTAAATTGCGCAATCTTGCATCAGCCATAAATCTAAAAGTGGAAACAGTCGACGAGGTGCTCAAAGCCTGTGTGGTTCTGCATAATTATATAATGGTTAAGGAGCAACCCAACATTGAACTTGATGAACCAGTTGCACACCCACTGCCCGATTTCCAGCATCACCCGCTGCGGTCAACTGCAGCAGTTGGTCTCATGCGGGACCAATTTGCTGCCTTTTTTGATTCAGATATTGGACATGTGTCATGGCAGGACAATGTTGTGTAAATGTCCTGTTGTAATTTGATCTGTACCAGTAATTTTCTACAATGATAATAATATTTCTCATTAATAAACTTTACTTTTGGTTGTGTTGACCGTGTCTCCTATGTTTTTCCTCTCCAAACCAAGGCTGTCCTAAAACTGGCAGTATTTGATCTGTATTTAATATCAGTTTTTGTAATCCAAAACCAGGAGTGGGTGATAAAGGCAGAGGTGCTAGTTATTATGTTAATATCATAATTTACCTTTAATTGTTCCACTCCTTGTTTTGGCTTACAAATACTGATATAAAACACTGGCCACATACTGCTAGTGTTATGGCAGCCATGTTGCTTTATTGGTAAGCTTGTTGACGTCATTGCATCCTGATTCTGTTCTGCTGTATCCATTGGACACAAACTGAAGAGACAATGACTGTCACACTATCTATACTCATCAAGTCAGGTGTCAGAAATAATGAATTCATGATGCACATATTACAGTCTCATGAATTCACTATTTCTGACACCTGTGCAGGTGAGCATAGATATGCAGTGTGTGACCACCATTGTCCCCTCAATTTGTGTGTAATAGATTATGTATAAAGAAGAGAAAATGGTGTTTATACAAGGCAGTTCTCTACTCAACAGGTCAGGTGTCATAACAGAGTTTTTTGACACCTGACTAGTGTTGAGCATTCCGATACCGCAAGTATCGGGTATCGGCCGATATTTGCGGTATCGGAATTCCGATACCGAGTTCCGATATTTACCGCATATCGGATACCGGAATCGGAAGTTCCCAGAATTCAAACTGCATGAATTCAGCCAATGAGGAATGATTTCAAGTGTGGGCACATCCTGTTCTGCATGGTGGGCATGTAACTACTGGCAAGGCTGTGATTGGCTGCTGAAATGATGTCATAATGCACTATAAAAATCGCTGCCGCCATTTCGGGCTCACTCTGGCAAGGCTGTGATTGGCTGCTGAAATGATGTCATGATGCACTATAAAAATCGCTGCCGCCATTTCGGGCTCACTCTGCTGTGAATTCAGTTAGTGACAGGACGCTGTGTTCTGACTGAGGGCCAGTTGAGATAGCGATTTGCTTCATTGTGCTTTACCCAGGCTAATTTAGCAACCGCTGTGTGAGAACCTTGCTTTTGCCTTGCAGCGCTGTTTTCACAGCTGTCTGTAAGGTCTCTCTGTGTGTGTGTGTGAGTGCAGCTCACTCTGTAGTCTGTGTGCAGCCACAGCCGGTTGTATTCAGCTCAGGGTGCTTCACTGCCTCATACTGTTCTATCCATTGTCCTTTTTTGCTATTAGTGCAGCCTGCTGCACTGTTTTTTCAAATATTTCCTATTAGTGGCTTTCTACCCGTATCCATCTAAATTGTGGAAAAACACTACATAGGATAACATAGAGGAGGTTTTTTGGGCCTTGCAGCGACATTTACGGCTGTCTGCACGGTCTCTGTGTGAGTGCAGCTCGCCCTGTAGTCTGTGTGCAGCCACAGCCGGTTGTATTCAGCTCAGGGTGCATCACTGCCTCATGCCCTAAAATATATTGTCCTTTTTTGCAAATAGTGCAGCATGCTGCACATTTTTTCAAATATTTCCTATTAGTGGCTTTCCACCCGTATCCAGCTACATTGTGGAAAAACACTACATAGGATAACATAGAGGAGTTTTTTTGGGCCTTGCAGCGCCATTTACGGCTGTCTGCACGGTCTCCGTGTGAGTGCAGCTCGCCCTGTAGTCTGTGTGCAGCCACAGCCGGTTGTATTCAGCTCAGGGTGCGTCACTGCCTCATACCGTAAAATACATTGTCCTTTTTTGCTAATAGTGCAGCCTGCTGCACATTTTTTCAAATATTTCCTATTAGTGGCTTTCCACCCGTATCCAGCTAAATTGTGGAAAAACACTGCATAGGATAACATAGAGGAGTTTTTTGGGGCCTTGCAGCGCCGTTTATGGCTGTCTGCACGGTCTCTGTGTGAGTGCAGCTCGCTCTGTAGTCTGTGTGCAGCCACAGCCGGTTGTATTCAGCTCAGGGTGCGTCACTGCCTCATACCGTAAAATACATTGTCCTTTTTTGCTAATAGTGCAGCCTTCTGCACATTTTTCAAATATTTCCTATTAGTGGCTTTCCACCCGTATCCAGCTAAATTGTGGAAAAACACTACATAGGATAACTGTTGTGAATTCCGTTCTTGGGCTCCATCCTGTGGTTGCGAATGGTATTTTTGGGAGTTCTGCTCTTGGGCTCCCTCTGGTGGTTTCAAGTGGAACTTAGCAGCTGCGTTCACTAATCGGTTTCCTGGCCCTGTTATTTAACTGGGCTTTTGGCTTTAGTGGATGCCAGCTGTCAATGTATTTCCTGTGGATTCAGTCCTTTCCTGGAAGTTCTCTGTTGGCCAGTCCATTTTCAGCTTAAGATAAGTCTGCTACTTTTTGGGTATTTCCCTGCTTATGACCTTCTGTTCAGTTCAATTTATGTCTCTTTGTCCAGCTTGTCATTATGAAATATTCCGGCTAGTTGGAAGCTCTGGGGTCGCAGATTTGCCCCTCCACACTGTGAGTCGGTGTGGTGGTTATTTTTGTTTTACCCACCAGGTCATTTCAGTGCAGCTCCGTAGTGAGTCCATGATTGGTTTTGCCCACCAGGTCATCTCAGTACCGCTCCGTACCCACCAGGTCATAACAGATAACATAGAGGAGTTTTTTCGGGCCTTGCAGCGCCGTTTACGGCTGTCTGCACGGTCTCCGTGTGAGTGCAGCTAGCTCTGTAGTCAGTTTTGCCCCCCCAAAAAAATAAAAAAATAAAGTTCAACAAACACACCACTTTACAGTTGTGTAGGCCACATTAGCTCATATTAAAGTCTAGTCCACACTTTAGAAAATTAGTGTTTCTTATACCTGTTAGGAGATGTTCAGAAATTAGCACACTAAGCCCTTAGTACTTTTCTGCTTATCTTTATCAGTCAACCAAGATGAAGAGGGCAGGGAGTAAGGCACGTGGGCATGGGTGCAGAGCAGGGAGAGGACGTGGGGATTCTGTGCCTGCTGCGGGCACGTTGACTCATCATCACCCAGTTTCAGCAGGGAACAGTCCTTCATGCGCAGCTTTGTAGGAGAGCGCCGTACAACGCTGCTGCGTGAAGACCAAATTGAAGCTGTTGTCGGATGGATGGTAGCGAACGATTCGACTTCAATTAGCGCCACATCCTCTCAGGTACAGAGCACTGGAGAGCACCCATCTGTCTCTTCACCACCTGTCAAATTGCACAGGCAGTCAGAGAGCCCAGGACAGGAGCCATCTCTACTTCTGTTCTCTGAATCTCTTGGCTTGGAATCAGGGGGCCAGCCAAGCAGCATTGGAGAAATGGAAGAAGAGGCAGTGTGCAGTGATGCCCAACAGCTTTGTCTCTCTGACTCTGAAGAGGCGGGTGGGCCAGTGCCTCCGGTCACCATACCGCAGTATGCATCTGATGATGACACTCAGGTGCCACTTTCTGGTGCATACTGTGCTGCTGAGACTACCCAGGAGGAGCAGTTGGTGGCAGAGGGTAGTGTAGATGATGAGGTCCTTGACCCATCGTGGTGTGAGGAACAGGAAGGTGGTGGGAGCAGCTCTGAGGAAGAGATTCCCCGAACGGGCCAAAGAGGGAGAGGGAGGGGGAAGACTGCATAGCCTGTAGCCTCCACTTCGGCACCCATTAGGAGCATGCCTCTTCCAAAACCCAAAAAGGGCGCTCCCAAGACTTGCAGTGCCTGCTTTTTTTTTTACACAGTTGCAGATGACATTTGCTTTGTCAAATGCAAGGTGTGTCATCAGAAAGTCAAAAGAGGGAGAAATGTCAGCAACCTCAATACCTCAAATATGTGGAAACATGTGCGGACCAGGCACGCGGTGGAGATACAAAAACAAACTGAAGACCTAGGCCAACCAACAGCGGCAGCTACCACCTCTTCAGCTCGTGTTGCCTCTTCCTCCAGCTCACACACAGCTGATTCGGCTTCCTCCCAGGATCACCATGGAAGAACCTCTGGCACTGTTGTCCAGAGACCCACTGTAATTCCACCCACAGCACCACGTTCCTAGTCATCCTCACACTCCCAGCCCAGTCTACAGCCATCGGTAGTACAGGCATGGGAGAAAAGGCGGACTTTCTCGGCAAACCACCCCCGAGCACAGGCTCTGAATGCTGACATTGCAAAACTACTGTCCCTTGAAATGCTCTCATTCAGGCTGGTGGAGACTGACAGCTTCCGTGACTTGATGGCATTGGCAGTCCCACAGTACAATGTGCCCAGCCGCTTTTATTTCCGCAGGCAAGCCGTCCCTGCCCTGCACAAGCATGTGTTGAGGGACACATAAAACACGCGCTACTGAACGCCGTCAGTAGCAAGGTCCACCTCACCACCGATGCGTGGACCAGTCACCATGGACAGGGGCGATACCTTTCCCTCACTGCCCATTGGGTTAATGTTGTTGAGCCGGGTACAGATCGTGCGAGTGGCGCAGGATGTGTCCTGCCCACTCCAAGGATTGCAGGAATCCAGTCTGTACGCATTGACTCCTCCTCATACACAAGTTCCTCAGAATCATCGCTGCAGGAGCCGTCACAGTCCACCTCCACATGGACCCGTGAACGTTTACCTGTTACGACCGACATGAGCACAGCCGTGGCCAAACGTCAACAGGCCGTCTTGAAATTAATTTCTTTGGGGAATTGAAGCCACACAGCGCAGGAGCTCTGGAATTCCATCAAGCAGGAGAGCGATGTGTGGTTTGTGGCAGCGAATCTCCAGCCAGGCATGGTAGTGTGTGACAATGGCCGAAATCTGGTGGCAGCTCTGGGCCTCGGCAACCTCACTCACATCCCATGTCTGGCACATGTGCTCAACTTGGTCGTGCAGAGTTTTTTGAGAGACTATCCGGATCTTGATGCACTGCTGCACAAGGTCCACCTAGAGTGTGCGCACTTGCGGCGTTCCAGCACGGCAAGATAGCACATTGCAGCTCTGCAGCGCCGATTCCGCCTTCCAGAACATTGCATCATATGTGACCTACCAACCAGGTGGAATTCCGCGTTACATATGTTGGAGCGGTTGTGTGAGCAGCAGCAAGCAGTAATGGAGTACCAGCTGCATCAGGCGCAAAGAAGTCGCACTCCGCGCCGTTCAGACTTCACAACCACAGAGTGGGCCACTATGAAGGATGTCTGCCAGGTTTTGTGTCCCTTCGATTATTCCACGCGGATGATGAGTGCAGATGATGCACTAGTCAGCATGACTGTCCCCCTTATCTGCTTGCTTGAACAAACACTGCAAGCGCTAAGGGATGATGTTGTGGAAGAGGTGGAGGATGAGGAGTCATCATTTCCATCAGCTTCTGGACAGTCAGCACCATGCCATGTGGTTCCTCACAAAGGCGTAGGCAGGGGACAATTTGTGAGGAGGAGGAGGAGTCAATGGAGGAGGAAGACATCCATCCAGAGGAGGGAGTTATACAATTGTCCAGTAGTCAGTGTGTACAGCGAGGGTGGGGTGATGAAGAGCGGGCAGAGATCACGCCTCAAGCAGGGGACAGCGTTTCTTGGCCAGTTGGCAGTCTGCAGCACATGGTTGATTACATGCTGCAGTGCCTGAGAAACAACCTCCGCATCGCCCACATTCTCAACATGGCTGATTATTGGGTGTACACCATCCTCGATCCTCGCTACCAGGACAACGTACAAAGCCTCATCACACCGTTGAACCAGGAGCATAAAATGCGGGAGTACCAAGACACACTGGTGAATTCCATCATCTTCTCCAGTCCAACTGAGAGCAGTGCTGCTAGTGCTTTACAAAGCAGCTCAGTGCGTCGAGGCAGTGGAGGAGGCTCTGCGCAAAGAGGGAGCAGAAGCAGTGCCTCTGCGCAAGGCAAGACCAGTATGGCCCAACTGTGGCACAGTTTTGTGTGCTCGCCACAAATGTCTACACCATCACAGGCGGCTCCAGTCAGCAGGAGGCAACGGTTCCATCAGATGGTGACAGACTACATGTCCTGCCCTCTTACTGTACTCCCAGACGGCTCTTCCCCTTTCAAGTTTTGGGTCTCTAAGCTGGATACATGGCCAGAGCTAAGTCAGTATGCATTGGAGGTGCTGGCTTGCCCTGCAGCTAGTGTATTATCGGAACGCGTCTTTAGTGCTGCAGGTGGTGTACTAACAGATCGTCGCATGCGACTATCCTCCGATAACGTTGACCGGCTTACTTTTCTGAACATGAACCAGGCCTGAATCTCACAGGAATTTGCCACTCCTCTTCCTGATTAAATAATTGGGTGACTGTCTACTGAACTGTAATTCCTGGGCTCCAACACCACCAGTTGAGGCTCAGAAGTGCCGTCTGCACAGTCAAAACATACGACCCAGTGTTATTGGGTTTCAGTAACGTCAGCTGATCCCCAGCTGTGTAGCCGGCAATGTGTCCTGCGATCGCCACACTGACACAACAACTGAAATTTAAGGGAACCTGTCCCCCCCCTGGCATTTGTTACT
This sequence comes from Ranitomeya variabilis, assembly GCF_051348905.1. NCBI lineage: Eukaryota > Metazoa > Chordata > Amphibia > Anura > Dendrobatidae > Ranitomeya > Ranitomeya variabilis. Next base: position 293,861,430 of record NC_135236.1, on the reverse strand, counting down.
GAAAGAGCCACCTTGTGCAGCAGTAATGCTGCACAAGGGAAGGGTAGCTCTTTTAGTTTAGCTCCTTGCACATGCAGAACTTAACACTTATAAAATGTGTCCACTGATACCGTAAAACCGTCCCAGAGGTGGGACTTTCCTTCGTAATGGGACTCAGAACAGCCGTCATTCCTACCCCCTTGGTGCCGTGCGCCGTCTCCCCAGCGTTGTTTGAATCTGCCCTGGAGCCTGCGCTGTTATGTTATCCCTTGGCCATGCACACTTAGCGCTGCCCGTCTTCTGACATTATTTGGTGTCTGGCTGGCTGCGCCTGTGCGGCCATGCTGCCCGAGATCCCGCCTCGCAGTGTCTTCTGATTTAATCACACTGCGGGCCTGGGATCCATGGGCATGCGCAGTGCATATCCTGCATAAGTGTTTAGTTCTGTATTTGCAAGGAGCATAATTAAAAGAGCCACCTTTTCCTTTTGCATCCTTAGTGCTGCACAAGATGGCTCTTTCAGCTACAAAACGCCTTGGAGGGGGGGTTAAAGGTTCCCTTTCGACTTGCTCCAATCAGGCTTCGGCCTACACTGTGTTCCTCTGCCCCTCCTGCTGTCCCTGGGCTTCAACACCGCCAGTTGCTGCCCGGAAGTGCAGTCTGCACAGTCAACAGTTGCTCCTCTGTTATTGGGGTTCAGCAACACCAGCTGCTCCCCTGCTGTGTTGCGGCAATATCTCCAGCCTGCTCCTCCTGCTGTCCCTGGGCTTCAACACCGCCAGTTGCTGCCCGGAAGTGCTGTCTGCACAGTCAACAGTCGCTCCTCTGTTATTGGGGTTCAGTAACACCAGCTGCTCCCCTGCTCTGTTGCGGCAATACCTCCAGCCTGCTCCTCCTGCTGTCCCTGGGCTTCAACACCGCCAGTTGCTGCCCGGAAGTGCTGTCTGCACAGTCAACAGTCGCTCCTCTGTTATTGGGGTTCAGTAACGTCAGTTGTTCCCCATCTGTGTGTGCGGCAATACCTCCAATCTGCTCCTCCTGCTGTCCCTGGGCTCTAACACCGCTAGTTGGTTATTTACGCAATCATAAAGCACTAAAATGTAATGTAACTGAGAGTGGGGAGAATCAACCCTCCAAGGATGCCCCCAAGGCATCCAATCAGTAGAGTCACCAGGACTGCTCCAAATAGTAGTAAAGCCAAACAAATAGAGCAACAAAGTCCACATGTACATAATTAGATAAAAGTATAAACAACGTTTTATTAGAGAAAATCAAATATATAAAACAATAACACCATATATCAATACAAAAAATGTGTGCAAGCATATAACAAGCACACTACAAAACAAGAAGAAATACAGTAAGGAGGAAGCATGACGGAAAAAATGATGAACGAAGGGGGTACTATTAATAATTTCTTATCACATCTGAGTGTGCCAGAAAAACACCTATTGTTATAGCAAGGGGCCCAAAGGTATCCCATACAATTTAACAACACATATTTAGGTGAAATGTAAAATTGGCTTACCCATTGTTAATGGTCACAGAGAGCACCCCCTCCTTTTCACCACCCCCGAACGCACGTTTCGCTAGATAGCTTTTTCAACGGGGTTCTCTGTTGAAAAAGCTATCTAGCGAAACGTGCGTTCGGGGGTGGTGAAAAGGAGGGGGTGCTCTCTGTGACCATTAACAATGGGTAAGCCAATTTTACATTTCACCTAAATATGTGTTGTTAAATTGTATGGGATACCTTTGGGCCCCTTGCTATAACAATAGGTGTTTTTCTGGCACACTCAGATGTGATAAGAAATTATTAATAGTACCCCCTTCGTTCATCATTTTTTCCGTCATGCTTCCTCCTTACTGTATTTCTTCTTGTTTTGTAGTGTGCTTGTTATATGCTTGCACACATTTTTTGTATTGATATATGGTGTTATTGTTTTATATATTTGATTTTCTCTAATAAAATGTTGTTTATACTTTTATCTAATTATGTACATGTGGACTTTGTTGCTCTATTTGTTTGGCTTCACCGCTAGTTGGTGCCTGGAAGTGCTGGCTGCACAGTTAACACTTGCTGCCCTGTTATTGGGGTTCAGTAACGTCAGCTGCTCCCCTGCTGTGTATCCGGCAACGTGTCATGCGACCGCCACGCTGGCACAACTACTTAAATTTAAGGGAACTTGCCCCCCCCAGGCATTTGTTACTGAAAGAGCCACCTTGTGCAGCAGTAATGCTGCACCAGGAAAAGGTGCCTCTTTTCGTTGTGCTCCTTGCACACGCTGAACCTAACACTTATGAAATGTGTCTCTTCACACCGTTAAACCGTCCCGGAGGTGGGACTTTCCTTTGTAATGTGACGCAGCACAGCCATCATTCCTACCCCCTTGGTGCCATGCGCCGCCTCCTCAGCATTGTTTGAATCTGTCCCGGAGCCTGCACTGTTATGTTATCCCTTGGCCATGCACACTTAGCGCTGCCCGTCTTCTGACATTATTTGGTGTCAGGCTGGCTGCGCCTGTGCGGCCGCGCTGCCCGAGATCCCACCTCGCAGTGTCTTCTGATTTAATCACACTGCGGGCCTGGGATCCATAGGCATGCGCAGTGCATATCTTCACCACAGGCTCTCACTCATCTCCCTCCGCCTTCTTCATACTGTGCGCCGTCAGCTGATCCCTAATAGCATGCCACGGCCGTGACGCCGCACAGTCTGAAGAAGCCGGAGGGAGGGGAGTGAGAGGCGAGGATATGCACTGCACATGCCCATGGATCCCATGCCCGCAGTGGGATTACATTAGACGACACTGCGAGGCGGGATCTCGGGCAGCGCGGCCGCACAGGCGCGTCCAGCCTGACACCAAATGATGTCAGAAGACGGGCTCCTCCTGCTGACCCTGGGCTCTAACACCACCAGTTGGTGCTCGGAAGTGCTGGCTGCACAGAGAAAAACACCCGCCAATGTGTCAGTGGGGTTCCGCAACGCCAGCTGTTCCCCTGCTGTGTAGCCGGCATCGTGTCCTGCAAAAGCCACGCAGACACAACAGACCTAAAACTGCCCCCAGTGCAGGCTTCGGCCTACACTCTGCACAAGGTGGCTCTTCTAGTTTGTAACACCTGAGGGGGGTTTAAAGGTTCCCTTTAAAATTGGTTCAGTTAGGCTTCGGCCTACACTCTGCTCCTCCTGCTGTCCCTGGGCTCTAACACCGCCAGATGGTGCTCAGAAGTGCTGGCTGCACAGAGAAAACACTCGCCACTGTGTCAGTGGGGTTCAGCAACGCCAGCTGTTCCCCTGCTGTGTAGCCGGCAACGTGTCCTGCAAACGCCACGCAGACACAACGCTGCTGCCAGTGCAGGCTTCGGCCTACACTCTGATCTTCTGCTCCTCCTGCTGACCCTGGGCTCTAACACCGCCAGTTGGTGCTCAGAAGTGCTGGCCGCACAGAGAAAAACACCCGCCAATGTGTCAGTGGGGTTCTGCAATGCCAGCTGTTCCCCTGCTGTGCAGCCGGCATTGTGTCCTGCAAACGCCACGCAGACACAACAGACCTAAAACTGCCTCCAGTGCAGGCTTCGGCCTACACTCTGCTCCCTCTCCTCCTCCTGCTGTCCCTGGGCTCTAACACCGCCAGTTGGTGCTCGGAAGTGCTGGCTGCACAGAGAAAAGCACCAGCCAATGTGTCAGTGGGGTTCAGTAACGCCAGCTGTTCCCTTGCTGTGTAGTCGGCATCGTGTCCTGCAAACGCCACGCAGACACAACAACTGAAATTAAAGGGAACCTGTCCCCCCCAGGCATTTGTATGTATAACAGCCACCTTGTACAGCAGTAATGCTGCATTTGTACAAGGTGGCTCATTAAGTTATTCTCCTTGCACACGTCGAACTCAACACGTATAAAATGTGTCCCCTGATACCATTAAACCATCCCTGAGGAGTGACTTTCCTTTGTAATGACACGCAGCAACCCCCTTGGCGCCATGTGCCGCCTCGTCATCAGCGTTGTTTGAATCTGCCATGGACCCTGCGCTGCTATGTTCAACCTTGCCCATGCGCAGGTAGCGCTGCCCGTCTTCTGACATCATTGGTTGGCAGGCTGGCTGCGCCTTTGCGGCCGCCCTGCCTGACACAACGCCCCTCGGTGTCTTATTTATTTTGACTGCGAGGGTGTGATTGATGGGCATGAGCAGCGCATATCTTCGCCTGTCACTCATCTCCTTCCATCTTCTTCATATTGTGCGGCTTCATGGCCGTGGCATGCGATAAGGGATCAGCTGACGCCGCACAGTCTGAAGCAGGTGTAAGGACATGAGTGAGAGGCGAACATATTTACTGCGCAAGGCCATGAATCCCAGCCCCGCAGTGTGAATAAATGAAAAGACACTGCGGGGCTAGGATTCATGGCCATCGCGACCGCAACGGCTGACATCAAATGATGTCAGAAGATGGGCAGCGCTAACAGCACATGGCCAAGGGATAACACAACAGAGCAGACTCCTGGACAGCAAAAAGCGACGCTCAGGAGGCTGCGCCCAGCACCAAGATGGTATTTTTGACAGCTGTGCTGCGTTTCATTAAGAAGGAAAGTCCCGCCTCCAAGACAGTTTAACTGTATAAGGGGCTAAATTTTATACGTGTTTCATTCAGCGTGTGCAAGGAACAAAATTAAAAGAGCAATCTTTTACTTGTGCAGCATTACTGCTGCACAAGGTGGCTCTTCTAGTTTGTAACACCTGAGGGGGGGGTTTAAAGGTTCCCTGTAAAATTGGTTCAGTTAGGCTTCGGCCTACACTCTGCTCCTCCTGCTGTCCCTGGGCTCTAACACCACCAGCTGGTGCTCAGAAGTGCTGGCTGCACAGAGAAGACACTCGCCACTGTGCCAGTGGGGTTCAGCAACGCCAGCTGTTCCCCTGCTGTGTAGCCGGCAACGTGTCCTGCAAACGCCACGCAGACACAACGCTGCCGCCAGTGCAGGCTTCGGCCTACACTCTGATCCTCTGCTCCTCCTGCTGACCACATCAGGAAATAAGAAATCACAAATAAGAATATGATGAAGTAGAATATGAAGAAGAATAATAGATGAATAAAAAGAATATGAAGAATGTAACAAAAAAAATAATAGGTAGAAGATGAAGAAGAAGATGAATAAGGTGAAGAAGAAGTTGATGTCAAAGATGCTGCTGCTGAGGATGATGAAGAAGAAAGTGTGGGAGAAGTAAAAAAGAAGGTGAAGAGCGTGGAAGTAGTGAAACATCAATATCTGACAAAATAAAAAAAATCTTAACATAGTCAATATCTTGGTAAATCCGAACGTCTTAAAAAAAATAAATAAAATTCCTGCTATTCTATTTGATTGGGCTAAACCTCTATGCCTTTAATGTCTCCGCCACCTCCCCCAATACATCCTACATTACTGTTAGTTGTTTTTCTTCATGTAGAATTAACCTACAAGGAAAGAAAGGGTTTATTTTAATTCCGATATTTTCGTCCCATTGACTTGCATTGGTATCGGGTATCGGTATCGGCGATATCAGATATTTTTGGAACATCGGCCGATCCAATCCGATACCGATACTTTCCGATATCGGAAGGTATCGCTCAACACTACACCTGACCTGTTCAGTAGAGGTCTGCACTGTATTTCCACCATTTTCTCTTCAGACTGCCACACTAGGCACAGACAAAAAGAGATTATGGAGATACATGTAATATTTTTTGGCCCACCTCATATCTGTATACTAAAGACACACAAAGCTGCATTTTTTTTTTTACTACTGAAGATATGATGTGGGCCAAAAAGTAAGTGTGTGGCAAAGTTTCTTGGCGCACGATATGTGTTGCCGGCTGCGGAAGACACAATAAACCAAACATAATTGTGGCAAATCAAATTTTTTTTATTTTTTAACAACCCAAAAAATTATTTACTGCGCCGGCTTGGGGTAGAGTGATGTAAACGGGGGGTGTGAAGCACTGAGGCCTGGCTAACCGTGGACGACGCAGAGGTGGCAGGAGAAGGGGCAATGAAACTAGAAGGGTCTGGAAGTTCGGGGATGGGGCTTGACACATGAGAGGCTTGAGACACACTGGAAGGGTGTGACAAACCTGACATTACAGACACATTAGGAGGTGAAGGGGGAGGAATGCTAAGAGTCCTCTGTTTTTTTTTGTGTTTTTTTTGTTTGCCTGGCTGTGGGAGGTCTTGGTGGGCTCATATGGCGTGGCGTGGTGGTGGGTGACCTGTCAGGGTCCGGCTGCACTGTGTCAGAGTCCATAGTGCTCGTAGATCGTGCAGCCATGCCAGAGTCCATAGTGCTCGTAGAGCATACAGCCATGCCAGAGTCCAAAGTGCTCATAGAGCGTGCAGCCATGCCAGAGTCCATAGTGCTCGTAGAGTGTGCAGCCATGCCAGTGTCCATAGCGCTTGTAGAGCGGAAGGCCATGCCAGGGTCCTGCTGCATCATGGTGGTGGCGGTACAGAAGGCCATGCCAGGGTCCTGCTGCATCGTGGTGGTGGTGGCACGGAAGGCCATGCCCAGGTCCTGCTGCATCGTGGTGGTGGCGGTACGGAAGGCCATGCCAGGGTCCTGCTGCATCGTGGTGGTGGCGGTACGGAAGGCCATGCCAGGGTCCTGCTGCATCGTGGTGGTGGCGGTACGGAAGGCCATGCCAGGGTCCTGCTGCATCGTGGTGGTGGCGGTATGGAAGGCCATGCCAGGGTCCTGCTGCATCGTGGTGGTGGTGGTAAGGAAGGCCATGCCAGGGTCCTGCTGCATCATGGTGTCAGTGGAGGAGGTCCAAACAGGAGCAGCGGATGTCATGGTGGTGGCGGTGGGATGTCCAACTGCACTCGGCATGGTGGTGGTGCTGTAGTGGTGTCCGGCTGTGGAAGGAATTGAGGTGGCCGTGCAGTGGGATGCAGCAGAGGTCGGCATTGAGGTCAATCGTGACAGTGAAGGCACAGGTGGATATGCTGCCACTGTCTGCTGGAAATACCGACTCTGCTGCATAGCCTGCATGTAAGCAGCATTGCAGGCCTGCATGACACTCAGCTGGAGATCAGGAGTAAGTTGTACCGACATGCCCTGCTCAATTTGGTTAAAAAAATGATGTGCTGTCCTCTGGAGGTCGGCTTTAACTTGATCAAGGCTTTTGCTGACCTCCTGGATACGTGCATTCAAGAGGCTATGTGAAACATCCATTCAGTCACCCAAAGCCTTGATTGCTTCGTGTAAAACCGAGCTCAAGTGCAAAAACTCGGGCATGAGTGACCTGTCCGAAGCCCTCTGCCGCTGCCGGGAGGAGCCCAAAAAAAAAGGGGCAGTGAAAGAGGACTGCAAAAGGGAAAGACCTGATGGACCAGCTCCCTGGTCTCCAGTTAGTGTGGAAGGCCCACTTGCTGCTGCGCTGCTGGATGGCTGGGACAGATCCGTGGCTTTCGGATGAAGGACCGTTCCAGCCTGGGCCAACAATAGTGCTGTATGTGCTGTGAAAAAAGGAGTAAAGAAAATTAATACCAAATATTAACCAGACGCAAAGTCCTGTGGAATATAAAAATACAGATTATGGCAATACAATACAACCTAATGCACGTGATACTTACGTTCTCTGGGCAAGGACCGGTCCTAAAACTGCCAGAACTCGATGGTATTTGTATCGTCTGATCCTTGCTCCTGAACCACTGGGAACACGGCTCTCTTGACGCAGGTCCTTGTTGAAGCGGTCCTTCATCGAACGCCAACGTGTTTTGACTTTGGCTACTGTTAAAAAAAATGTGGTCAGAAAAAGGACTTTTGGCCGTGCTCACACAACTGTGAGTGATGAGAGAAACTCCTGAGAGTTTCTTTCATCACACACAGTCGAGTGAGCACGGCCAAGGTCTCTGCTGCTTCACACTGCAGTGCAATACTTACCAAATGCATTTCGGACCCATGTCGGGGCATTGTCCCAGTCATCCCACATCACTTGGGCCACCTCATTCCATAAGTGCCGGATCGTGACGTTGTTTGAGTGCAGTGGATCCCGGGTGTCCCACAACGGGACTCGCTCCTGGACCAGGGAGATGAGGAGGTCATTCTCAATTAGATCATCCTCCCGTTGTGAAACCTAAAAATTAAATAAAGTCATTACAGTTTGCTCAATTAACATAAGGAAAATAAAGAAAAAAGATGCTGAGAAATGGCATGAATAGGAAAGTCAACATACAAAAGGATTCCAGAAGAAAAAAGTAAAGAAACACGAATGGAAAGAAAGGAAGATTCAAGAATATTACACTGAGGATACAGTAAACAGTCAGCCTTGTATACGTACCCGCTGCCGTCTTTCCACCGGACCTTGACTCCGCTGCTCCTGCCCTGTCTCTGCTGCAGTAGAAGAGCTCTAAAAAAAAGAAAAAATCAAATTGTCACATGTGTCGATGTGACAGTGAATACTTACCAATCTGACGAGGCAAGTACTCACCTCACTGACATGCTCTACTTCCGACGGCCCAGGACGAAACTGCTCACCAGAAGAATCTGAAGAAGACATTCTGGTGCATGTAGAAAGAAAGAAATGCAAGAAATTAGGACATGTAGAGACAGAAAATAGAAAATGAAGGCATTGGATAGGATATACTCACATTGTTCAGTGTCTTGTTTTCCTCCAAGGATGTAGCCTGCATCTCGTCTGCTTCAGTGTCTGGTGAGAAGTGACCTGCAACTGTCCACACCCTCCCTTTATCACCTTGTATGTGGGGGGTGGCTTATCAGTGTCTAGACATGTTTTTCTCTTGTGGAACGCATGCGTTCATGAATGCAACCAAACGCATGTGCTTGTCAATGCATGCGTTTATATAGACAGCAATGCGTTTTTTTGTCGCAAACCTTGCGCAATTGACCGCATGCGTTTCCAGGTGGCAAATAGACGCCTCTAAAAATTACTACATGTTGCATTTCTGCGCCAAGCCGCAAACGAATAAATGACACATGCGTCGTCAAAAGCGGCAAAACGCGAACAAACAAAAACGCATGCGTCACTAATGTTAAATATAGGAATGCAAAACGCATGCGGATATATGCGGTACAAACGCTGCGGACACAACCGCAAATGTGAAACCAGCCTTATACGGTTCACTAAGGTAAATTTCGTTTTCATTTAGTCTCCCAATAAGTGTGAGAATATCTTTGTTTTCTTTGAACATGCATAATTCCCATTTGTTATGATAACACCCTTTTTTTCTGTGCTACTGGGACAGTAAAGCTACAGCAGAGCATTGGGTGAAAACTGAATGGCCTCAGTGACAGAGTTTGGCATCTGGTGATAAGAATGTCATCCATGATCCTCTAGTGGATAGGAAGGACATAGTCTTTCCTCCCTTACACATAAAACTTGGATTGATGAAGCAGTTTGTCAAAGCTCTCAATCACATTGGAGAATGCTTTAACTATATATGTTCAACTTTTCCTGGTCTTAGTGAAGAGAAGAAAAAGGCTGGAATATTTGATGGACCTCAAATAAGAACACGTATGAGAGACCCAAATTTTATCATATCAATGAATGAGACAGAAGAAAGAGCTTGGAATGCATTTTGCAATGTGGTGCAGAATTTTCTAGGGAATAGGAAAGCAGACAACTATGAAGAGATTGTGGAAGAGCTACTAATGAGTCTACGAAATCTTGATTGTAGAATGAGTATCAAGATTCACTATTTACACAGCCATTTGGACTTTTTTCCAGAGAACCTTGGGGATATGAGCGAGGAACAGGTCGAGTGTTTTCATCAAGACATTAAAACAATGGAAGAATGGTATCAAGGCCTGTGGGACTCACATATGATGGCTGACTATTGCTGGAGCTTGATGAGAGACATCCCAGAATCTGTACATCACAGATCAGCCAAGAAAAGAAAGTTCAAATAACTGCCCTTTGCCATTCATCTGTGTGCCATATCTATGTGTTTTTATATTTTGTAGTTTAATTCTGTAAGTATATTTGATTTGCTGTACATAGACTTTGTAATCTTTGATATTCCTTGATTAAAAATATACAATGTAGTATCAAAAATCATGTGTTTTTATCATAAAACATTAGATAGGAGTAATTTTCATCAAAAATTGAAAATATTTTGAAATCCTGATGTGATAGCCAAAGATGGAGTTCATATTCATAATCACCAGCCAAAATTGACTTAAAATATGTTTTAAAACCTTTTGCCAGAAAAATTGCTTTGACAAATGTAATCTCACAACACATCAGACTCTCGCCTACCATCGAAACCTTCAAAAAGAGCCTGAAGACCCACCTCTTCCGACAAGCCTACAACCTGCAGTAACCACCGATCAACCAAACCGCTGCATTACCAGCTCTATCCTCACCTAATGTATTCTCACCTATCCCTTGTAGATTGGGAGCCTTCGTGGGCAGGGTCCTGTTGTGAATTCTGCTTTTGGGTTCCCTCCGGTGGTAGTAGGTGGTAATGCAGTTGTCCCTGGGTTGCAGTCCTGGTCAGGTGTGTCTGCTGATTGCAGTTCTGACTGGGGTATTTAGGTGTGCAGGATTCATTAGTCCTTGCCAGTTGTCAATTGTTGTTGGGAGGTGTAGGACCTCTGCCTGGTTCCTCCTGCCTTTCTGCCAAATCAGCAAAGATAAGTGTCTGGGGTTTTTTTTCCTGTGGCATACATGCTGTGTGCTTCACAATTCAGTGCTACTCTTTGTGTTTTCTTGTCCAGCTTAGATTGTGTCTGTATTTTCTCAGTCTTGTTGGATTCTCTGGAGTGGCAGATATACATTCCATGTCTTTAGTTAGATTGTGGAGCTTTTTGTATTATCTGTTGTGGATATTTTTTGAAGGGTTTTAATACTGACCGCCTAGTAATCTGTCCTATCCTTTCCTATTTAGCTAGAGTGGCCTCTTTTGCTAAATCCTGTTTTCTACCTGCGTGTGTCTATTCTTCTCCTACTCACAGTCATTATTCGTGGGGGGCTGCCTATCCTTTGGGGGTCTGCTCTGAGGCAAGATAGCATTCCTATTTCCATCTATAGGGGTATTTAGTCCTCCGGCTGTGTCGAGGTGTCTAGGGTTTGTTAGGCACACCCCACAGCTACTTCTAGTTGCGGTGTTAGTTCAGGATTTGCGGTCAGTACAGGTTCCACCGACTCCAGAGAAAGTTTTCATGCGGCTCCAAGGTCACCAGATCATAACAGTACAACTGGCCCATAATGAGTTAAATGCATCTCAGAAGAATGGAAGAAAGGTGTTGAGCCATTTTTTTTTCTGCAGTCTGTTCTGTCTTTTCTTCCCTCTTTATTTATGGGTGGCTGAGGAGTCTTGTTCCAGCATGGATGTTCAGGAATTAGCTTCTCGTGTAGACCAGCTTGCTGCTAGGGTACAGGGTATTTCTGATTATATTGCTCAGACTCCTGCTTTAGAGCTGAAGATTCCTACCCCTAATTTGTTTCTTGGTGATAGGTCCAAATTTTGGGGTTTTAAAAACAATTGTAAACTGTTTTTTGCTCTGAGACCGCGATCCTCCAGTGATTCCATTCAGCAGGTTAAAATTGTCATCTCCCTGCTGCGTGGTGATCCACAGGATTGGGCATTTTCCCTGGAATCTGGGAATCCGGCCTTGCTTAATGTAGATTCCTTTTTTCAGGCTTTAGGATTATTATATGATGAACCTATTTCTGTGGATCAAGCGGAGAAAACCTTGTTGGCCCTGTCTCAGGGTCAAGAGGCGGCAGAATTGTATTGTCAGAAATTTAGAAAATGGTCTGTGTTGACAAAATGGAATGATGATGCTTTGGCGGCAATTTTCAGAAAGGGTCTTTCTGAATCCGTTAAAGATGTTATGGTGGGGTTTCCCACGCCTTCTGGTCTGAGTGATTCTATGTCTCTGGCCATTCAGATTGATCGGCGCTTGCGGGAGCGTCAAACTGTGCACGCTGTGGCGTAACCCTTAGAGCAAAGTCCTGAGCCAATGCAGTGTGATAGGATTTTGTCTAGAATGGAACGACAAGGATTCAGACGTCAGAATAGGTTGTGTTATTATTGTGGCGACGCTTCTCATGTCATTTCAGTCTGCCCTAAGCGGACAAAAAGGATCGCTAGTTCATTTACTATCAGTACTGTACAACCTAAATTTCTGGTATCGGTGTCCTTGATCTGCTCATTGTCATCATTTTCTGTCATGGCGTTTGTGGATTCAGGCGCCGTCTTGAACTTAATGGATTTTGAGTTTGCCAGGCGTTGTGGTTTATCCTTGCAGCCTTTGCAGAACCCTATTCCTTTAAGGGGGATTGATGCTACACCTTTGGCTAAAAATAAGCCCCAGTTTTGGACACAGGTGACCATGCACATGGCGCCAGCCCATCAGGAAGATTGTCAATTTCTGGTGTTGCATAATTTGCATGATGTTATCGTGCTGGGTTTCCCGTGGTTGCAGGTACATAATCCTGTGTTGGATTGGAAATCTATGTCTGTGACTAGTTGGGGTTGTCAGGGGGTTCATAATGATGTTCCTTTGATGTCAATCTCCTCTTCTTCCTCTTCTGAAATTCCAGAGTTTTTGCCTTATTTTCAGGATGTATTCGATGAGCCCAAGTCCAGTTCCCTTCCACCGCACAGGGACTGTGATTGCGCGATTAACTTGATTCCAGGCAGTAAGTTTCCTAAAGGCCGACTTTTCAACCTGTCTGTGCCTGAACATACCGCCATGCGGAGTTATGTTAAGGAGTCTTTGGAGAAAGGGCATATTCGGCCATCTTCTTCACCGTTGGGAGCAGGTTTTTTTTTGTTGCTAAGAAGGATGGCTCCTTGAGACCTTGTATTGATTATCGCCTCTTGAATAAGATCACTGTCAAGTTTCAATACCCTTTACCTTTGCTTTCCGATTTGTTTGCTAGGATTAAGGGGGCTAGTTGGTTTACGAAGATTGACCTTCGGGGGGCATATAATCTTGTTCGTATTAAGCAGGGTGATGAATGGAAAACTGTGTTTAATACGCCCGAAGGCCATTTTGAATACCTTGTGATGCCATTCGGGCTCACTAACGCTCCATCTGTTTTTCAATCCTTCATGCATGATATCTTCCGGACTTATATTGATAAATTTTTGATTGTATATTTGGACGATATTTTGATTTTTTCCGATGATTGGAAGTCTCATGTGGAACAGGTCAGGATGGTGTTATGATCTGGTGGCCTAAGAGCAGCATGGGACGTACTCTGGAGAAGGTGGTACCTATACTGACCGCAGACCCTGAACCTAATACCGCAACTAGAAGTAGCCGTGGAATGTACCTAGCGCTCCCTAGACATCTCGACACAGCTGGAGGACTAATTACCCCTAGAGATAGAAAAGACAAAAAACTATCTTGCCTCAGAGAAAATCCCCAAAGAACAGGCAGCCCCCCACAAATATTGACTGTGAGAGGAGAGGGAAAAAACATACACAGACTGAAATGAGAATTTAGCAAAGGAGGCCACTTCTAGCTAAATAGAAAGGACAGGACAGAGTACTATGCGGTCAGTATTAAAAACTAGAAAATATCCACCACAGACAATACAAAAACTCCACAGCTAACTAAAGATATGGAGGGTATATCTGCATCTCCAGAGATACCAGGTTGGCTAAAAAAATGCTAATACAGACCAAGCTGGACAAGACAAAACATAGAAAGGAACTGAGCAATAAGGCCACAACATGTGGACAGCAAATCAAGGCCAGAACTTATCTTTGATGAAAAGAACTGCAAAGCAGAAGGAACCAGGCAGGGATGTGAATCCTCCAGGAACAATGGACAACTGGCACTGACTAAAGGGTGAAGCAAGACTAAATAGCCCCGTCCAAATTGCAAAAGGTGAAAACACCTGATAAATGCTGTGATTTAGAGACAGCAGCACTACCACTTACAACCACCGGAGGGAGCCCAAGAGTAGAATTCACAACAGGATGGTATTTCAGATCCTTCGTGACAATGCTTTGTTTGTGAAGGGGTCTAAGTGTCTCTTTGGGGTGCAGAAGGTTTCTTTTTTGGGCTTTATTTTTTCTCCCTCATCTATGGAGATGGATCCGGTTAAGGTTCAGGCCATTCATGATTGGATTCAACCCACATCCGTGAAGAGCCTTCAGAAATTTTTGGGTTTTGCAAATTTTTATCGCCGGTTCATTGCTAACTTCTCCAGCGTGGTTAAACCCTTGACTGATTTGACGAAAAAAGGTGCTGATGTGGCGAATTGGTCCTCTGCGGCTCTCTCTGCCTTTCAGGAGCTTAAACGCCGATTTACTTCTGCTCCGGTGTTGCGTCAGCCAGATGTTTCTCTTCCGTTTCAGGTTGAGATTGATACTTCTGAGATTGGGGCAGGGGCCGTTTTGTCTCAGAGGGATTCTGTTGGTTCTTTGATGAAACTGTGTGCCTTCTTCTCCCGCAAGTTTTCGCCTGCTGAACGCAATTATGATGTCGGCAATCGGGAGTTGTTGGCTATGAAGTGGGCGTTTGAGGAGTGGCGACATTGGCTTGAGGGAGCTAAGCACCGTATTGTGGTCCTGACCGATCATAAGAATTTGATTTACCTCGAGTCTGCCAAACGGCTGAGTCCTAGACAGGCTCGATGGTCCTTGTTTTTTTCCCGTTTTGATTTCGTGGTTTCGTATCTTCCGGGTTCTAAGAATATTAAGGCTGATGCCCTTTCTAGGAGTTTTTTGCCTGATTCTCCTGAGGTCCTTGAACCGGTCGGCATTCTGAAAGAAGGGGAGGTCCTTTCTGCCATTTCCCCTGGTTCTTCAGGAATTTCTGGCTCATAGACCTGATTGCTGTCCTGTGGGGAAATTGTTTGTTCCTGACAGATGGACTAGTAGAGTGATTTCTGAGGTTCACTGTTCTGTGTTGGCTGGTCATCCTGGTATTTTTGGTACCAGAGATTTGGTTGGTAGGTCCTTTTGGTGGCCTTCGTTGTCACGTGATGTGCGTTCTTTTGTACAGTCCTGTGGGACTTGTGCGCGGGCCAAGCCTTATTGTTCCCGTGCTAGTGGGTTACTTTTGCCATTGCCGGTCCCTGAGAGGCCCTGGACGCATATTTCTATGGATTTTATTTCTGATATTCCTGTTTCCCAGAGGATGTCGGTTATCTGGGTGGTTTGTGACCGGTTTTCTAAGATGGTTCATTTGGTGCCTTTGCCTAAATTGCCTTCCTCTTCAGAGTTGGTTCCGTTGTTTTTTCAGCATGTGGTTCGTTTGCATGGTATTCCGGAGAATATTGTGTCCGACAGAGGTTCCCAGTTTGTTTCTAGGTTTTGGCGGGCCTTTTGTGCTAGGCTGGGCATTGATTTGTCTTTTTCTTCTGCATTTCATCCTCAGACAAATGGCCAGACCGAGCGAACTAATCAGACTTTGGAGACTTATTTGAGATGCCTTGTGTCTGCCGATCAGGATGATTGGGTGGCCTTTTTGCCATTGGCCGAGTTTGCCCTTAATAATCGGGCTAGTTCGGCTACTTTGGTTTCACCTTTTTTTTGTAATTTTGGTTTTCATCCTCGTTTTTCTTCTGGGCAGGTTGAGCCTTTTGGATGTCCTGGTGTGGTTTCTTTGGTTGACAGGTTGCAGCAGATTTTGGCTCATGTGGTGGACAATTTGGTGTTGTCTCAGGAGGAGGCTCAACGTTTTGCTAACCATCGTCGGTGTGTTGGTTCCCGGCTTCGGGTTGGGGATTTGGTTTGGTTGACTTCCCGTCATGTTCCTATGAAGGTCTCTTCCCCTAAGTTTAGCCTCGGTTTATTGGTCCTTATAGGATTTCTGAGATTATTAATCCGGTGTCTTTTCGATTGGCGCTTCCGGCCTCTTTTGCTATCCATAATGTCTTCCATAGATCTTTATTGTGGAAATATGTGGTGCCCGTTGTTCCCTCTGTTGATCCTCCGGCCCCTGTTTTGGTTTATGGGGAGTTGGAATATGTGGTTGAGAAGATTTTGGATTCTCGTTTTTCGAGGCGGAGGCTTCAGTACCTTGTCAAATGGAAGGGTCATGGCCAGGAGGATAATTCTTGGGTTTTTTGCTTCTGATGTCCATGCTGCTGATCTGGTCCGTGCCTTTCATCTGGCTTGTCCTGATCGGCCTGGGGGCGCTGGTGAAGGTTCGGTGACCCCTCCTCAAGGGGAGGGTACTGTTGTGAATTCTGCTTTTGGGTTCCCTCCGGTGGTAGTAGGTGGTAATGCAGTTGTCCCTGGGTTGCAGTCCTGGTCAGGTGTGTCTGCTGATTGCAGTTCTGACTGGGGTATTTAGGTGTGCAGGATTCATTAGTCCTTGCCAGTTGTCAATTGTTGTTGGGAGGTGTAGGACCTCTGCCTGGTTCCTCCTGCCTTTCTGCCAAATCAGCAAAGATAAGTGTCTGGGGTTTTTTTTCCTGTGGCACACATGCTGTGTGCTTCACAATTCAGTGCTATTCTTTGTGTTTTCTTGTCCAGCTTAGATTGTGTCTGTATTTTCTCAGTCTTGTTGGATTCTCTGGAGTGGCAGATATACATTCCATGTCTTTAGTTAGATTGTGGAACTTTTTGTATTATCTGTTGTGGATATTTTTGGAAGGGTTTTAATACTGACCCCCTAGTAATCTGTCCTATCCTTTCCTATTTAGCTAGAGTGGCCTCTTTTGCTAAATCCTGTTTTCTACCTGCGTGTGTCTATTCTTCTCCTACTCACAGTCATTATTCGTGGGGGGCTGCCTATCCTTTGGGGGTCTGCTCTGAGGCAAGATAGCATTCCTATTTCCATCTATAGGGGTATTTAGTCCTCCGGCTGTGTCGAGGTGTCTAGGGTTTGTTAGGCACACCCCACAGCTACTTCTAGTTGCGGTGTTAGTTCAGGATTTGCGGTCAGTACAGGTTCCACCGACTCCAGAGAAAGTTTTCATGCGGCTACAAGGTCACCAGATCATAACAGGGTCCTTTCTCCTCCTGTACCAGCTATGACTTGTATTGTCTAAGAATATTGTACTTGTTTTTATTATGCATACCCCTCCTCACATGTAAAGTGCCATGGAATAAATGGCGCTATAACAATAAATAATAATAATAATAATAATCTCCCTCGATCTGAGGCTCCACGCAAGATCTCACCTGGTGGGCTCAAAATTATCACAAGAATGGTGAGCAAAAATCCCAGAACCACACGGGAGGACCTAGAGAATGACCTGAATAAAGCTGGGACCAGCATAACAAAGGGTACCATCAGTAACACACTGCACCACCAGGGACTCAGATCCTGCAGTGCCAGACGTATCCCCCTGCTTAAGCCAGTATATGTCCGGGCCTATCTGAAGTTTGCTAGAGAGCATTTGGTTGAAACCAAAGTTGAACTGTTTGGTAGAAACAAAACTCATGTTTGGAGGAGACAGAATGCTGAGTTGCATCCAAATAACACCATGCCTACTGTGAAGCATGGGGGTGGCAACATCATGTCTTGAGGCTGTTTCTCTACAAAGGGACCAGGACAACTGATTTGTGTACATGAACAAGTGAATGGGGCCATGTATCATGAGATTTTGAGAGCAAACCTCTTTCCATCAGCTAGGGCATTGAAGATGAAACGTGAATGAGTCTTTCAGCATGATAATGATCCCAAGCACACTGCCAGGGCAGCGACGGAGTGGCTTCTTAAGAGCATGTGAAGGTCCTGGAGTGGCCTAGCCAGTCTCCAGATCTCAACCCCATAGAAAACCTTTGGAGGGAGTTGAAAGTCCGTGTTGCCCAGCGACAGGACAAAAAAATTACTGCTCTAATCTGCATGGAGGAATGGACCAACATACCACCAACTGTGTGTGACAACCTTGTGAAGACTTTGACCAATATCATTGCCAACAAAGGATATATAACAAAATATTGAGATGAACTTTTGTTAATGACCATACACTTCTACATAGTTTCCACATGTCTGTGTGTCTACTAGCTGGGCTCAATCCTGCTCAGTATTTATTAGGCCGGCGTCACACTCGGCGTAAGACAATACGGTCCGTATTTTACGGCCGTAATACAGCCGTAATACGGAGAAATGTTCCCAAAATAGTGATCCGTAGGCAGGGTGTGTCAGCGTATTTTGCGAATGGCATCCTCCGTATGTAATCCGTATGGCATCCGTACTGCGATATTTTCTCGCAGGCTTGCAAAACCGACATCTAATGGATTTATGTGCTCAAATGTTCGGGAAAACATATATACAGTGTATATATATATATATATATATATATATATATATATGTCATTGAGACACATATATATATATAGTCTGTATTTATATTTACTACAGCGCGATATCTGTGAAAAGCCGGTAATTCAATTGCCGGCTTTTCATTTCTCCTTCCCGAACCCGACATGATAACAGACATGGTTTACATACAGTAAACCATCTCACATCCCCATTTTTTTGCATATTCCACATTACTAATGTTAGTAGTGTGTGTATGCAAAATTTGGGTGCTGCAGCTGCTAAAATAAAGGGTTAAATGGCGGAAAAAATTTGCGTGGGCTCCCGCGCAATTTTCTCCGCCAGAGTGGTAAAGCCAGTGACTGAGGGCAGATATTAATAGCCAGGAGAGGGTCCATGGTTATTGGCCCCCCAGTGGCTAAAAACATCTGCCCCCAGCCACCCCAGAAAAGGCACATCTGGAAGATGCGCCTGTTCTGGCACTTGGCCACTCTCTTCCCATTCCCGTGTAGCGGTGGGATATGGGGTAATGAAGGGTTAATGCCACCTTGCTATTGTAAGGTGACATTAAGCCAGGTTAATAATGGAGAGGCGTCAATTATGACACCTATCCATTATTAATCCAATTGTTTGAAAGGGTTAAAAAACACACACACACATGATTTAAAAGTATTTTAATGAAATAAACACAGCGGTCGTTTTAATATTTTATTGCTCTCTCAATCCATTTGCAGACCCTCGCTTGGCAAAACAATAAACGCACAATATACATACCTTCTGCTGACCTGTCACGTCCCACGAGGTAATCCATCTGAAGGGGTTAAAATAATTTACAAGCAGGAGCCCTGCAAATGCAGCTTTGCTCGTGCTTGTAATTCCCCGGCGAATGAAGGAAATGTAGGTCATTGACCTACATTTCCTTCAGTCGCGGTGATGCGCCCCCTGGTGGATGTCCTCATATGACCTGGAGCGTGGGAAAAAGTTCCCAGGCTGCAGTTCATGAGAACATCCAGCAGGGGCGCATCACCGCGACTGAAGGAAATGTAGGTCAATGACCTACATTTCCTTCATTCGCCGGGGAATTACAAGCACGAGCACAGCTGCATTTGCAGGACTCCTGCTTGTAAATTATTTTAACTCCTTCAGATGGATTACCTCGTGGGACGTGACGGGTCAGCAGAAGGTATGTATATTGTGCGTTTATTGTTTTGCCAAGCGAGGGTCTGCAAATGGATTGAGAGAGCAATAAAATATTAAAACAACCGCTGTGTTTATTTCATTAAAATACTTTTAAATCATGTGTGTGTGTGTGTGTGTTTTTTAACCCTTTCAAACAATTGGATTAATAATGGATAGGTGACATAATTGACGCCTCTCCATTATTAATCTGGCTTAATGTCACCTTACAATAGCAAGGTGGCATTAACCCTTCATTACCCCATATCCCACCGCTACACAGGAATGGGAAGGGAGTGGCCAAGTGCCAGAATAGGCGTATCTTCCAGATGTGCCTTTTCTGGGGTGGCTGGGGGCAGATGTTTTTAGCCATGGGGGGGCCAATAACCATGGACCCTCTCCTGGCTAATAATATCTGCCCTCAGTCACTGGCTTTACCACTCTGGCGGAGAAAATTGCGCGGGAGCCCACGCCAATTTTTTCCACCATTTAACCCTTTATTTTAGCAGCTACAGCGCTGAAATTTTGCACATACACACTACTAACATTAGTAGTGTGGAATATGCAAAAAAAAAAGGGGATATGAGATGGTTTACTGTATGTAAACCATGTCTCATATCCTGTCGGGTTTAGGCAGGAGAAATGAAAAGCCGGCAATTGAATTACCGACTTTTCACTAACACCGCTGCGTATTTCTCGCAAGTCACACTGCTGGTCCATGTGGAATCCGTATTTTTCTCCCCCCCCATAGACTTTCATTGGCGTATTTTTTGCGCGATACTCTGACAAACGCAGCATGCTGCGATTTTCTGCGGCCGTAGAACGCCGTATATTACGGATCCGTAATATACGGCTGATAGGATGAGACCCATTGAGAATCATTGTGCCGTATGTTATGCGAGTTTTACGCACGTAGTTTATGCGCTCTTACGTCCGTAAAACACGCATGTGTGACAGCGGCCTCAGCGATGAGCTAATTTGTTCAGAAAATGATCGCCAAACATATATAGCACATTCAGATTCGTGATTGGAAACACAAGCAAAATTTTATAAAATCGCAAACATTTGGTAAAAGTGCAGGAAAATATTTGCGTAGCCACCAATGTACCTTCAGCACTTTATTAACGATAATGGTGGTGTATCATAAGCCTTCATAAGCCTTTGGCAAGTGTTTGATTAGGGGAAGGGGTATGCAGAGCTCAGAAGCATGGCGCTCTTGTAAACAGTAAATATAAGAAAACTGACTGAACAGCAATATAGTCTGAACTGGTGCATAACCAGAAAAGTCATATAGCAAATAGATCAATGGCTGCACTCAAAATTTACTGTGCTAAGGCAAGGAAATGTGCAATACATGAAATGTGAATAGCATAATGGCTTGAGAAATTTATGAAAAAACACATGAGATTCTTAGCACAAGATTTGGCCAAAAGTTGTGAGCCCATCCACCAAACGTCAAGGTAATCTCAAAATGGATGGGTACCTGAGCTGACTGCCTAGTGTGAACACTTACCTATGGCTAATAACATGGTAAAGCCTGCTTTTATAGGAAGCTCAGAACCAACTGTGTCTGGATGTAATTAAAATCACAGCATGGTGAAGAGCTCTTGTAAACAGTCATTTTTTCCCAATAACTTTATGTGTGCACATTGCGGTTAGCCAATCAGGGTGCATGAAAAACCCACAATATCCTGACACAACGGCTTGTGCCATTGACTGCTGAAATCACATGTCCCTCTCTATATAAATAGCGGACATCTTGTTTTAGCGTCATTTTGACACTGTAACAGCGCAGAGAGGCTGCTCCTGACATCGGCACTGTTAGCAGCAAGATTTTAGGTAGTTATCTAGTTGGTTGTATGTCAGTCAGATAGTGTAGCTAGCTAGTGTCTAGTGTGGCTGTTAAATTTACCTTCCAGCATTTTTTTTTGCCATTACTGAGGTCCTCAGGCAGGGCCAGCAGGGCACATTTCAAACTAGTGTGTTGTGCACTGCTTCTATTGTGCTCCATGCACGAGTATAGCATTCAAAATATTTTTTCACTAGCAAAATGTGAAACATCCTGCAGTGTCCAACCTTGTCATTTTGTGCTGAGGTGATAATGCGCAATAAAAAATATATAATTTTTTTTGTCACTGAATATGATACAACCCTCCGTTTCCCACGTTATCAATTAGTGCTGTGGTGATATGAAACTGTCTGCAGCACTAAGGCACATTTAGGGCTTGTGCACACCCTTCGGATTCCATTATGGAATTTTCCACAGTGGATTTGATAAATCCGCAGTGCAAAACCGCTGCGGTTTTTACTGCGGATTTATCGCGGTTTCTATTGTGGTTTCCGCTGCGGGTTTACATCTGCAGTTTTCTATTGGAGCAGGTGTAAACCCGCAGTGGAATCCGCACAAAGAATTGACATGCTGCGGAGTATAAACCGCTGCGTTTCCGCGTGTTTTTTTCCGCAGCATGTGCACTGCGGATTTTGTTTCCCATAGGTTTACATTGTACTGTAAACTCATGGGAAACCGCTGCGGACCCGCAGCTGCAGGAAACGCTGCGGTTCCGCAGCAAAATCCGCAGCGTGTGCACATACCCTAAAAAATAAATACAGCTCTGATAAAAATTAAGAGATCACTACAAAATGTTTAGTTTGTCTGAATTTTCTCTTTATAGGTATATTTTAGAGTAAGGCTACTTTCACACTAGCGTTAACTGCAATACGTCGCAAATGCGTCGTTTTGCCGAAAATACGCATCCAGCAAAAGTTCTTGCTGGATACGTTTTTTCGTCATAGACTAACATTAGCGACGCATTTGCGACGCATTGCCAAACGTTGCGTCCATTTTGCGACGCTTGGGCGTGTGGTAGCGGACCGTCGGGAGAAAAAAACGTTACATGTAACGTTTTTTGCTCCCGACGGTCCGCTTTTTCCGACTGCGCATGCGCGGCCGGAACTCCGCCCCCACCTCCCCGCACTTCCCCGCACCTCACAATGGGGCAGCGGATGCGTGGGAAAAATGCATCCGCTGCCCCCATTGTGCGGCGGAGACCACGCTAGCGTCGGGAACGTCGGCCCGACGCACAGCGACGGGTTGTTCCCGACGCTAGTGTGAAAGTAGCCTAAAATGTAAATTGTTCATTTATTCTATGAACTTATGACAACATGTCTCCGAATTTCCAAGCAATAGATTTTTTTTTTTTCTGAAAAGGAGAAATGGTCAAAATAAAAAAAAACAGTGCTTTCAGACCTCAAATAATGCAAAGAAAACAAGTTCATAATTATTTAGAAACAATAATGCTAATGTTTTAACCCAGGAAGAGTTCAGAAATCAATATTTTGTGGAATAACCATGATTTCTAATCACGGCTTTCATGTGTTTTGGCAAGATTTCAACCAGTCTTTCAAACTGCTTCTGGCGCAAAAACTTAAGCAGTTTTTCTTTGTTTGATGGCTTGTGACTATCCATTATCCTCTTGATTACATTCCAGAGGTTTTCAATGGGGTTCAGGTCTGAAGATTGGGCTGACCATGACAGGGTTTTGATGTGGTGGTCTCTTAATTTTTGCCAGAGCTTTAGGTCACACAAAATAGTTAAAAAATAACATTTCCCACATGTCTACTTTACATCAGCACAATTTTGGAAACATCTTTTTTTTTAAGAAGTTATAAGGGTTAAACTTTGACCAGCGATTTCTCATTTTTCAAACAAAATTTACAAAACAATTTTTTAGGGACCACATCACATTTAATGTGACTTTGATAGGTCTATATAACAGAAAGTACAAAAAACACAATTGTAAAATCTGCACCCCTCAAGATGCTCAAAACCACATTCAAGAAGCCTATTAACCCTTCATTTGCTTCACGAGAACGAAAGCAATGTGGAAGGAAAAAGTGAACATTTAATTTTTTTTTTACAAAAAGTTTACTTTAGACCCAAATTTATTTCATTTTCACAAAGGTAACAAGAGAAAATGGACCACAAAATTTGCTGTGCAATTTCTTCTGACTATGACTATACCTCATATTTGTGGGAAATCCACTATTTAGGCACACAGCATGGCTCGAATAGCAAGGAGCAACGTTTGACTTTTTGAACTCAAAATTGCCTGGAATTTAGAGGGGACCCCATGCTGCATTTGGAGAGCCCCTGATGTGCTTAAACCATGAAAAACCCAAACAAGTGATCCCATTTTGGGAATCACACACCTCAAGGATTTTATCCAGGGATATAGTGAGCATTTTGAACCCACAGGTACGAAAAATAATTTGATAACATTAGATTGTCATATTGAATATTATTATTACTATTTATTTATATAGCACCATTAATTCCATGGTGCTGTACATGAGTAGGGGTTACATCAAAATACAAATATCACTTACAGTAAACAAAACTAACAATGACAGACTGATACAGAGGGAACAGGACCCTTGCGGGCTTACATTCTACAGGATTATGGGGAAGGAGAAAGTAGGTCGAGGGTTGCAGTAGCTCCAATGGTGTTGAGGTAGCCATTTGGTCATTACAGGTTGTAAGCTTCTTTGAAGAGGTGGGTTTTCAGGTTTCTTTTGAAGGATCCAAATGTGGTGGATAACCGGATGTGTTGGGGCACAGAATTCCAGAGGATGGGGGATATTCGGGAGAAGTCTTGGAGGTGATTGGGTGAGGAGTGAATAAGTGTGGAGGAGAGAAGGAGGTCTTGGGAGGACCAGATATTACGTGAGGGAAGATATTGAGAGATTAGTTTGGAAATATATGGAGGAGAAAGGTAATGGATGGCTTTGTAGTTCAGTGTTAGTAGTTTAAACTGAATACTCTAGGAAATTGGGAGCCAGTGAAGGGATTTGCAAAGAGGGGAAGCAGGAGTGTAACGAGGAGAGAGATTAATTAGTTGGGCAGCAGAGTTAAGGACGGACTGGAGGGGTGTGAAAGTGTTAGAAGGTAGGCCACAGAGGAGGATGTTGCAATAGTCGAGGCGGGAGATGATTAGGGCATGAACAAGCATTTTGGTAGAGTGAGGCTTGAGGAAAGGACGGATTCTGGAAATATTTTGGAGCTGAATATGTCATCATTAGTGTTGAGCATTCCGATACTGCAAGTATCGGGTATCGGCCGATACTTGCTGTATCGGAATTCCGATACCGAGATCCGATATTTTTGTGATATCGGGTATCGGTATCGAAACAACATTAATGTAAAAATGTGTAAAAGAGAGAATTAAAATAAAAAATATTGCTATACTCACCTCTCCGACGCAGCCTGCACCTTACCGAGGGAAGCGGCAGCGTTCTTTGTTTAAAATTCGCGCTTTTCTTTGCTTTACGTGAGTCCCGGCTTGTGATTGGTTGCGTGCCGCCCATGTGACCGGGACGCAACCAATCACAGCAAGCCGTGACGTAATTTCAGGTCCTTCAGGATTTTAAAATTACGTTCCGGCGTTGTGATTGGTTGCGTCGCAGTCACATGGGCGACGCAACCAATCACAGCAAGCCGTGACGTAATTTCAGGTCCTTAAGGATTTTAAAATTACGTCCCGGCTTTGTGATTGGTTGCGTCGCAGTCACATGGGAGACGCAACCAATCACAAGCCGTGACGTCACGGGAGGCTGGACACGCGCGCATTTTAAAATGGGCGCGTGTCCAGCCTCCCGTGACGTCCCGGCTTGTGATTGGTTGCGCCGCGATCAACCAATCACAAGCCGGGAGGCTGGACACGCGCGCATTTTAAAATTTTAAAATGCGCGCGTGTCCAGCCTCCCGGCTTGTGATTGGTTGACCGCGGCGCAACCAATCACAAGCCGGGACGTCACGGGAGGCTGGACACGCGCCCATTTTAAAATTTTAAAATGCGCGCGTGTCCAGCCTCCCGGCTTGTGATTGGTTGACCGCGGCGCACAAAATGAGTGAGGATGAACTAAACCAAACAAGGGGAAACTGCCAATGTTGTCAAAACATCAATTATTGCATAATAAGTTTGGTCGAATTTGCAGGATGTGTCTCACATTCCCATGTATCACCTCTCAGCTGATGTATTATACAAGCCTCCCGGCTTGTGATTGGTTGACCGCGGCGCAACCAATCACAAGCCGGGACGTCACGGGAGGCTGGACACGCGCCCATTTTAAAAAGCGCGCGTGTCCAGCCTCCCGTGACGTCACGGCTTGTGATTGGTTAATGGCGGCCATGTTGCCGGGACGCGGACCAATCACAGCAAGCCGTGACGTAATTTCGTCACGGCTTGCTGTGATTGGTCCGCGTCCCGGCAACATGGCCGCCCTGACCAATCACAAGCCGGGACTTCATGTAACCAAGTAAAAGCGCGAATTTTAAACAAACAACGCTGCCGGTTCCCTCGCTGAGGTCCAGGCTGCGTCGGACAGGTGAGTATAGCGATATTTTTTATTTTAATTCTTTCTTTTACACATTTATATGGATCCCAGGGCCTGAAGGAGAGTTTCCTCTCCTTCAGACCCTGGGAACCATCAGGAATACCGTCCGATACTTGAGTCCCATTGACTTGTATTGGTATCGGGTATCGGTATCGGATTGGATCCGATACTTTGCCGGTATCGGCCGATACTTTCCGATACCGATACTTTCAAGTATCGGACGGTATCGCTCAACACTAGTCATCATTAGTGTTGAACGCATGTGCTCTCTACTCCAGTTTGCATTGGGTGCTTGTGTATGCACCAAATATGGCAAGTGCTCGAGTGACATGCTCATGTCATTGCGCCACATATTTTGCAGCTGTTAGACACCCCCAAAAAGCATGCAAAGATCTGTGATACTCCGTGCATACCCATGTGCCCGATGCAAACTCGAGAAGCGAACACTTGCGCTCAACACTAGCCATCATATCGTCATCATTTTTTTAACTTTTGAAAAAATTACAATTCTAACTCCAACCCTAACCCTTACACAACCCTAACCACAACCCCTAACCCCAATTCTAACATTAACCACAACCCTAACTGCAAAGAATGGAAAAAATTAAAAATGTTTTTTTTATATAATTTTTTTTAGAACTAAGGGGTGGCAAAGGTGAATTTGATTTACAAAAATTTTGTTTTACTCACTGTGATAGGGTCTATCACAGTGATCAAAATGAGCCAATAAGAAAAATTCCCTATTGTTGCCAGGTATTGTCCAGCAGTTCTCGTCATGCGCACTGCGCATACGTCCAACATTGTTTTCCAGGAAGATGATATGGAAGGCAGTAGAGTTTGGGGTTGGCAGAGGTATCAGGGGGAATTGTGGAACCCCATTTCTCTCTACTCTGATATGCTAGATCATATCAGAGGAGAGAGAAATTAATTTTAAATCATACTTATATCTGGCCGCCATTATTCCGTGAATAATGATGATCACCTAACAGGGGACTGTAAAAACCGTCCCTGATCATGTCCTCCAGGGTCTCAGCTAGCCCCATTACTCTGTAGATTTTCAGATGCTGGGGGGGCACTATACCCTTATTTCTCAGCGCCGTTAAAAAGCGGCACTGAGGAATAAGTGTTATGACCTGGTGGTTAAGAGGCCACACTGATATGACCTGGTGGCTAAAACGCAACATGGGACGAGCTCTGAGAAGGTGGTATCTCTACTGACCGCAGTCCCTAATCCTAACAACAACACTAGTAATAGCTGTGGGATGTTCCTGACTCTCCCTAGACACCTCTTCACAGCCTAAGAGCTAACTACCCCTAAAGAAGGAAACAGAAAGCTATCTTGCCTCGGAGAAAACCCCAAAAGGAAAGACAGCCCCCCACAAATATTGGCTGTGAGTGAAGAGGGAAATGACGTACACAGAAATGAAATCAGATTTCAGCAAAGGAGGCCAATACTTACTAAACTTGATAGACAGAGAGAAAAGGATACTGTGCGGTCAGTATTAAAAACTACAAAATCCACGCAGAGTTTACAAAAATGAACTCCACACCGACTCACGGTGTGGAGGGGCAAATCTGCTTTCCCAGAGCTTCCAGCTAGCCTGAATATGACATAGTGACAAGCTGGACAAAAAGAGACTTATTTGCAGAGCAATAGAGTCCAAGCAAATGGACAAACAAGAACTAGCAAAAACTTATCTTTTGCTGACAAGGACAGGCCATATGAGAAATCCAAGGAGAGAACCGAATCTAACCAAGAACATTGACAGCTGGCATGAACTAAAGCCCAGAGCATGTTTAAATAACAAACCCAGGCAAGGCGATTAGTGAAGGCAGCTACCACAGCTACCCAAAGGAGCAGCAGTTCCCCTCGAAACCACCAGAGGGAGCCCAAGGGCAGAACTCACAAAAATACCATTAGCAACCACAGGAGGGAGCTCCAGAACGGAATTCACAACAGTACCCCCCTTGAGGAGGGGTCACCGAACCCTCACCAGAGCTCCCAGGCCGATCAGGACGAGCCAAATGGAAAGCACGAACCAAATCGGCAGCATGAACATCGGAGGCCACAACCCAAGAATTATCCTCCTGGCCATAACCCTTCCACTTGACCAGATACTGAAGCTTCCGCCTCAAAAAACGAGAATCCAAAATCTTCTCCACCACATATTCCAATTCCCCCTCAACCAACACCGGAGCAGGAGGATCAACGGAGGGAACCATAGGTACCACATATCTCCGCAACAAGGATCTATGGAACACATTATGAATGGAAAAGGAAGCTGGAAGGGCCAAACGAAAAGACACCGGATTGATAATTTCAGAAATCTTATAAGACCCAATAAAGCGAGGCTTGAACTTAGGGGAACAAACCTTCATAGGAACATGACGAGAAGACAACCAGACCAAATCCCCAACACGAAGCCAGGGACCAACACACCGACGACGGTTAGCAAAACGTTGAGCCTTTTCCTGAGACAACGTCAAATTGTCCACCACATGAGACCAAATTTGCTGCAACCTGTCCACCACAGAATCCACACCAGGACAGTCAGAAGGCTCAAGCTGCCCTGAAGAAAAACGAGGATGAAAACCAAAATTACAAAAGAAAGGCGAAACCAAGGTAGCCGAACTAGCCCGATTATTAAGGGCAAACTCGGCCAACGGCAAAAAGGTCACCCAATCATCCTAATCAGCAGACACAAAGCATCTCAAATAGGTTTCCAAGGTCTGATTGGTTCGCTCCGTTTGGCCATTTGTCTGAGGATGGAATGCTGAAGAAAAAGACAAATCAATGCCCATTCTAGCACAAAAGGACCGCCAATAACTGGAAACGAACTGGGAACCTATGTCAGACACAATATTCTCCGGAATACCATGCAAACGAACCACATGCTGAAAAAATAATGGAACCAAATCAGAGGAGGAAGGCAACTTAGGCAACGGTACCAAATGGACCATCTTAGAAAACCAGTCACAAACCAACCAGATGACAGACATCTTCTGAGAAACAGGAAGATCAGAAATAAAATCCATGGAAATATGCATCCAGGGCCTCTCAGGAATAGGCAAAGGCAAAAGCAACCCACTGGCACGGGAACAGCAAGGCTTAGCCCGAGCACAGGTCCCACAGGACTGCACAAACGAACACACACCCCGCGACAAGGAAGGCCACCAAAAGGACCTAGCCACCAAATCTCTGGTACCAAAAATCCCAGGGTGACCAGCCAACACCGAACAATGAACCTCAGAAATTACCCTGCTAGTCCATCTATCAGGAACAAACAGTTTCCCCACAGGACAGCGGTCAGGTTTATCAGCCTGAAACTCCTGAAGTACCCGCTGCAAATCAGGGGAGATGGCAGAAAGAATCACCCTCTCCTTGAGGATCCCAGCCGGCTCAAGAACTCTCGGAGAATCAGGCAAAAACTCCTAGAAAGGACATCAGCCTTCACATTCTTAGATCCCGGAATATACCAGACCACAAAATCAAAACGTGAGAAAAACAGAGACCACCGAGCTTGTCTAGGATTCAACCGTTTAGCAGACTCGAGGTAAATCAGATTCTTATGATCAGTCAAGACCACCACGCGATGCTTGGCTCCCTCAAGCCAATGTCACCACTCCTCAAATGCCCACTTCATAGCCAACAACTCCCGATTGCCGACATCATAATTATGCTCAGCAGGCGAAAACTTTCTGGAGAAGAAAGCACACTATTTCATCAAAGAGCCATCAGAATTTCTCTGAGACAAAACGGCCCCTGCCCCAATCTCAGAAGCATCAACCTCAACCTGAAAAGGGAGAGAAACATCTGGCTGACGCAACACAGGGGCAGAAGTAAAACGACATTTAAGCTCCTGAAAGGCCTCAACAGCCGCAGAGGACCAATTCATCACATCAGCGCCCTTCCTCGTCAAATCGGTCAGAGGCTTCACCACACTAGAAAAATTAGCAATAAAGCGGCGATAAAAATTGGCAAAGCCCAAACATTTCTGAAGGCTCTTTACAGATTTAGATTGAGTCCAATCATGAATGGCCTGGACTTTATCAGGGTCCATTTCAATAGCCGAGGGAGAAAAAATGAAACCCAAAAAAGAAACCTTCTGAACTCCAAAGAGGCACTTAGACCCCTTCACAAACAATGCATTAGCACGAAGGACCTGAAATACCATCCTGACCTGCCTCACATGAGACTCCCAATCATCGGAGAAAACCAAAATATTATCCAAATACACAATCATGAATTTATCCAGATAATTCCGGAAGATATCATGCATAAAGGACTGAAATACCGATGGAGCATTAGAAAGCCCGAATGGCATCACAAGATATTCAAAATGGCCTTCGGGCGTATTAAATGCTGTTTTCCATTCATCACCTTGTTTAATACGCACGAGATTATACGCCCATCGAAGGTCGATTTTAGTAAACCAACTGGCCCCCTTAATCTGAGCAAACAAATCAGAAAGTAAAGGGTACTGGAACTTGACAGTGATCTTATTGAGAAGGCGATAATCTATACATGGTCTCAAGGAGCCATCCTTCTTGGCAACAAAAAAAAATCCCGCTCCCAATGGTGACGAAGACGGGCGAATATGCCCCTTCTCCAAGGACTCCTTTACATAACTCCGCATAGCGGCATGCTCTGGCACAGACAGATTGAAAAGTCGGCCCTTAGGGAACTTACAGCCAGGAATCAAATTAATGGCACAATCGCAGTCCCTATGAGTAGGCAGGGAACTGGACTTGGGCTCATCAAATATATCCTGGAAATCCGACAAAAACTCAGGAACTTCAGAAGAAGGGGACGAGGAAATGGACATCAAAGGAATATCACTATGTATCCCCTGACAACCCTAACCAGTTACAGACATAGATCTCCAATCCAGCACTGGATTATGTACCTGTAACCATGGAAAACCCAGCACAACAACATCATGCAAATTATGCAACACCAAAAAGCGAATATTTTCCTGATGTGCTGGAGCCATGTACATGGTTAGCTGTGTCCAGTACTGAGGTTTATTCTTGGCCAATGGCATAGCATCAATCCCCCTTAAGGGAATAGGACTCTGCAAAGGCTCCAAGGAAAAACCACAGCGCTTGGCAAATTATAAGTCCATTAAGTTCAGGGCAGCGCCAGAGTCCACAAATGCCATAACAGAAAAGGACGACAATGAGCAAATCAGGGTAACAGACAAGAGAAATTTAGGCTGTACAGTACTAATGGTAACATACCTAGGGACCCTCTTAGTACGCTTAGGGCAATCAGAAATAGCATGAGCAGAATCACCACAGTAAAAACACAGGCCATTCTGACGTCTGAATTTCTGCCTTTCTGCTCTAGTCAAAATCCTATCACATTGCATAGGCTCACGACTCTGCTCAGAGGACACTGCCATATGGTGCACCACCTTGCGCCGATCAATCTGAATGGCCAAAGACATTGACTCATTCAGACCAGCAGGCGTAGGAAACCCCACCATAACATCTTTAAGGGCTTCAGAAAGACCCTTTCTAAAAATCGCTGCCAGGGCATACTCTGTTATGGTTCTCAATGGCAAGAGAACATAGCCCAGCAAACATAAGAACTAGCTCTTGGAAGGATGGAAACTAAACTGACCATGAACTAAACCTGCCGCACAACTAACAGTAGTCGGGTAGCGTAGCCTGCGTTTTATCCCTAGACGCCCAGCGCCGGCCGGAGGACTAACTAATCCTGGCAGAGGAAAATATAGTCCTGGCTCACCTCTAGAGAAATTTCCCCGAAAGGCAGACAGAGGCCCCCACAAATATTGGCGGTGATTTTAGATGAAATGACAAACGTAGTATGAAAATAGGTTTAGCAAAATTGAGGTCCGCTTACTAGATAGCAGGAAGACAGAAAAGGCACTTTCATGGTCAGCTGAAAACCCTATCAAAATACCATCCTGAAATTACTTTAAGACTCTAGTATTAACTCATAACATCAGAGTGGCAATTTCAGATCACAAGAGCTTTCCAGACACAGAAACGAAACTACAGCTGTGAACTGGAACAAAATGCAAAAACAAACAAGGACTAAAGTCCAACTTAGCTGGGAGTTGTCTAGCAGCAGGAACATGCACAGAAAGGCTTCTGATTACAATGTTGACCGGCATGGAAGTGACAGAGGA
Source organism: Ranitomeya variabilis (assembly GCF_051348905.1). Lineage (NCBI taxonomy): Eukaryota > Metazoa > Chordata > Amphibia > Anura > Dendrobatidae > Ranitomeya > Ranitomeya variabilis. The sequence goes on along the minus strand of NC_135236.1, from coordinate 293,829,560 downwards.
GCAAGGCTAAATAGCGACTCCCACATCCTGATGGAAACAGGTGAACAGAGAGGATGATGCACACCAGTTCAATTCCACCAGTGGCCACCGGGGGAGCCCAAAATCCAATTTCACAACAGTACCCCCCCCTCAAGGAGGGGGCACCGAACCCTCACCAGAACCACCAGGGCGATCAGGATGAGCCCTATGAAAGGCACGGACCAAATCGGAGGCATGAACATCAGAGGCAGTCACCCAAGAATTATCCTCCTGACCGTATCCCTTCCATTTGACCAGATACTGGAGTTTCCGTCTGGAAACACGGGAGTCCAAGATTTTTTCCACAACGTACTCCAACTCGCCCTCAACCAACACCGGAGCAGGAGGCTCAACGGAAGGCACAACCGGTACCTCATACCTGCGCAATAATGACCGATGAAAAACATTATGAATAGAAAAAGATGCAGGGAGGTCCAAACGGAAGGACACAGGGTTAAGAATCTCCAATATCTTGTACGGGCCGATGAACCGAGGCTTAAACTTGGGAGAAGAAACCCTCATAGGGACAAAACGAGAAGACAACCACACCAAGTCCCCAACACAAAGCCGAGGACCAACCCGACGCCGGCGGTTGGCAAAAAGCTGAGTCTTCTCCTGGGACAACTTCAAATTGTCCACTACCTGCCCCCAAATCTGATGCAACCTCTCCACCACAGCATCCACTCCAGGACAATCCGAAGATTCCACCTGACCAGAAGAAAATCGAGGATGAAACCCCGAATTACAGAAAAAGGGAGACACCAAGGTGGCAGAGCTGGCCCGATTATTGAGGGCAAACTCCGCTAAAGGCAAAAAAGCAACCCAATCATCCTGATCTGCAGACACAAAACACCTCAAATATGTCTCCAAGGTCTGATTCGTCCGCTCGGTCTGGCCATTAGTCTGAGGATGGAAAGCAGACGAGAAAGACAAATCTATGCCCATCCTAGCACAGAATGCTCGCCAAAATCTAGACACGAACTGGGTACCTCTGTCAGAAACGATATTCTCCGGAATACCATGCAAACGGACCACATTTTGAAAAAAACAGAGGAACCAACTCGGAAGAAGAAGGCAACTTAGGCAGGGGAACCAAATGGACCATCTTAGAGAAACGATCACACACCACCCAGATGACAGACATCTTCTGAGAAACAGGAAGATCCGAAATAAAATCCATCGAGATGTGCGTCCAGGGCCTCTTCGGGATAGGCAAGGGCAACAACAATCCACTAGCCCGAGTACAACAAGGCTTGGCCCGAGCACAAACGTCACAAGACTGCACGAAGCCTCGCACATCTCGAGACAGGGAAGGCCACCAGAAGGACCTTGCCACCAAATCCCTGGTACCAAAGATTCCAGGATGACCTGCCAACGCAGAAGAATGAACCTCAGAAATGACTTTACTGGTCCAATCATCAGGAACAAACAGTCTACCAGGTGGGCAACGATCAGGTCTATCCGCCTGAAACTCCTGCAAGGCCCGCCGCAGGTCTGGAGAAACGGCAGACAATATCACTCCGTCCTTAAGGATACCTGTAGGTTCAGAATTACCAGGGGAGTCAGGCTCAAAACTCCTAGAAAGGGCATCCGCCTTAACATTCTTAGAACCCGGCAGGTAGGACACCACAAAATTAAACCGAGAGAAAAACAACGACCAGCGCGCCTGTCTAGGATTCAGGCGTCTGGCGGACTCAAGATAAATTAGATTTTTGTGGTCAGTCAATACCACCACCTGATGTCTAGCCCCCTCCAGCCAATGACGCCACTCCTCAAAAGCCCACTTCATGGCCAAAAGCTCCCGATTCCCAACATCATAATTCCGCTCGGCGGGCGAAAATTTACGCGAGAAAAAAGCACAAGGTCTCATCACGGAGCAATCGGAACTTCTCTGCGACAAAACCGCCCCAGCTCCGATTTCAGAAGCGTCGACCTCAACCTGAAAAGGAAGAGCAACATCAGGCTGACGCAACACAGGGGCGGAAGAAAAGCGGCGCTTAAGCTCCCGAAAGGCCTCCACAGCAGCAGGGGACCAATCAGCAACATCAGCACCCTTCTTAGTCAAATCAGTCAATGGTTTAACAACATCAGAAAAACCAGCAATAAATCGACGATAAAAGTTAGCAAAGCCCAAAAATTTCTGAAGACTCTTAAGAGAAGAGGGTTGCGTCCAATCACAAATAGCCTGAACCGTGACAGGATCCATCTCGATGGAAGAGGGGGAAAAATATATCCCAAGAAGGAAATCTTTTGAACCCCAAAAACGCACTTAGAACCCTTCACACACAAGGAATTAGACCGCAAAACCTGAAAAACCCTCCTGACCTGCTGGACATGAGAGTCCCAGTCATCCGAAAAAATCAAAATATCATCCAGATACACAATCATAAATTTATCCAAATAATCACGGAAAATGTCATGCATAAAGGACTGAAAGACTGAAGGGGCATTTGAAAGACCAAAAGGCATCACCAAATACTCAAAGTGGCCCTCGGGCGTATTAAATGCGGTTTTCCACTCATCCCCCTGCTTAATCCGCACCAAATTATACGCCCCACGGAGATCTATCTTAGAGAACCACTTGGCCCCCTTTATGCGAGCAAACAAATCAGTCAGCAGTGGCAACGGATATTGATATTTAACCGTGATTTTATTCAAAAGCCGATAATCAATGCACGGCCTCAAAGAGCCATCTTTCTTAGCCACAAAGAAAAAACCGGCTCCTAAGGGAGATGACGAAGGACGAATATGTCCCTTTTCCAAGGACTCCTTTATATATTCTCGCATAGCAGCATGTTCAGGCACAGACAGATTAAATAAACGACCCTTAGGGTATTTACTACCCGGAATCAAATCTATGGCACAATCGCACTCCCGGTGCGGAGGTAATGAACCAAGCTTAGGTTCTTCAAAAACGTCACGATATTCAGTCAAGAATTCAGGAATCTCAGAGGGAATAGATGATGAAATGGAAACCACAGGTACGTCCCCATGCGTCCCCTTACATCCCCAGCTTAACACAGACATAGCTTTCCAGTCAAGGACTGGGTTATGAGATTGCAGCCATGGCAATCCAAGCACCAACACATCATGTAGGTTATACAGCACAAGAAAGCGAATAATCTCCTGGTGATCCGGATTAATCCGCATAGTTACTTGTGTCCAGTATTGTGGTTTATTGCTAGCCAATGGGGTGGAGTCAATCCCCTTCAGGGGTATAGGAGTTTCAAGAGGCTCCAAATCATACCCACAGCGTTTGGCAAAGGACCAATCCATAAGACTCAAAGCGGCGCCAGAGTCGACATAGGCATCCGCGGTAATAGATGATAAAGAACAAATCAGGGTCACAGATAGAATAAACTTAGACTGTAAAGTGCCAATAGAAACAGACTTATCAAGCTTCTTAGTACGCTTAGAGCATGCTGATATAACATGAGTTGAATCACCGCAATAGAAGCACAACCCATTTTTTCGTCTAAAATTCTGCCGTTCACTTCTGGACAGAATTCTATCACATTGCATATTCTCTGGCGTCTTCTCAGTAGACACCGCCAAATGGTGCACAGGTTTGCGCTCCCGCAGACGCCTATCGATCTGGATAGCCATTGTCATGGACTCATTCAGACCCGCAGGCACAGGGAACCCCACCATAACATCCTTAATGGCATCAGAGAGACCCTCTCTGAAATTCGCCGCCAGGGCGCACTCATTCCACTGAGTAAGCACAGCCCATTTACGGAATTTCTGGCAGTATATTTCAGCTTCGTCTTGCCCCTGAGATAGGGACATCAAGGCCTTTTCCGCCTGAAGTTCTAACTGAGGTTCCTCATAAAGCAACCCCAAGGCCAGAAAAAACGCATCCACATTGAGCAATGCAGGATCCCCTGGAGCCAATGCAAAAGCCCAATCCTGAGGGTCGCCCCGGAGCAAGGAAATCACAATCCTGACCTGCTGAGCAGGATCTCCAGCAGAGCGAGATTTCAGGGACAAAAACAACTTGCAATTATTTTTGAAATTTTGAAAGCAAGATCTATTCCCCGAGAAAAATTCAGGCAAAGGAATTCTAGGTTCAGATATAGGAACATGAACAACAAAATCTTGTAAATTTTGAACTTTCGTGGTGAGATTATTCAAACCTGCAGCTAAACTCTGAATATCCATTTTAAACAGGTGAACACAGAGCCATTCCAGGATTAGAAGGAGAGAGAGAGAGAAAGGCTGCAATATAGGCAGACTTGCAAGAGATTCAATTACAAGCACACTCAGAACTGAAGGAAAAAAAAAAAAAAATCTTCAGCAGACTTCTCTTTTCTCTCCTTTCTCTGTCAATTAATTTAACCCTTTTTGGCCGGTCAAACTGTTATGGTTCTCAATGGCAAGAGAACATAGCCCAGCAAACATAAGAACTAGCTCTTGGAAGGATGGAAACTAAACTGACCATGAACTAAACCTGCCGCACAACTAACAGTAGCCGGGTAGCGTAGCCTGCGTTTTATCCCTAGACGCCCAGCGCCGGCCGGAGGACTAACTAATCCTGGCAGAGGAAAATATAGTCCTGGCTCACCTCTAGAGAAATTTCCCCGAAAGGCAGACAGAGGCCCCCACAAATATTGGCGGTGATTTTAGATGAAATGACAAACGTAGTATGAAAATAGGTTTAGCAAAATTGAGGTCCGCTTACTAGATAGCAGGAAGACAGAAAAGGCACTTTCATGGTCAGCTGAAAACCCTATCAAAATACCATCCTGAAATTACTTTAAGACTCTAGTATTAACTCATAACATCAGAGTGGCAATTTCAGATCACAAGAGCTTTCCAGACACAGAAACGAAACTACAGCTGTGAACTGGAACAAAATGCAAAAACAAACAAGGACTAAAGTCCAACTTAGCTGGGAGTTGTCTAGCAGCAGGAACATGCACAGAAAGGCTTCTGATTACAATGTTGACCGGCATGGAAGTGACAGAGGAGCAAGGCTAAATAGCGACTCCCACATCCTGATGGAAACAGGTGAACAGAGAGGATGATGCACACCAGTTCAATTCCACCAGTGGCCACCGGGGGAGCCCAAAATCCAATTTCACAACAATACTCATTCCATTTTGTGAGCACAGACCACTTTCTAAATTTCTGGCAGTATACTTCTGCTGCTTCCTGACCCTGACACAGAGCCAGCAAAGTTTTTTCTGCCTGATCCACAGAATTAGGCTTGTCATACAGCAATCCGAGCGCTTGAAAAAATGCGTCAATATTAAGCAATGCAGGATTTCCTGGCTCAAGGGAGAATGCCCAGTCCTGCGGGTTGCCACGCAGCAAAGAAATAACAATATTCACCTGCTGAATGGGGTCACCAGAGGAACGGGGTCTCAGAGCAAAAAACAATCTGCAATTATTTTTAAAGTTCAAAAATTTAGATCTATCCCCAGAAAACAAATCAGGAATAGGAATTCTAGGCTCTAATACCGGAGTCTGGACAACATAATCTTGGATACTCTGTACCCTTGCAGCGAGTTGATCCACGTGCAAGGACAGACCCTGAACCTCCATATCAGCACCAAAATCCTGAACCTCCCAGAGATTAAGGGGAAAAAAAAGACAAAACAAGCTGCAAAGGAAAAAAAAATGGCTCAGAACTTTCTTTTACCTCTTTTGAAATGCATTTAACACATTGTTGGCCAGCTGTACTGTTATGACCTGGTGGTTAAGAGGCCACACTGATATGACCTGGTGGCTAAAACGCAACATGGGATGAGCTCTGAGAAGGTGGTATCTCTACTGACCGCAGTCCCTAATCCTAACAACAACACTAGTAATAGCCGTGGGATGTTCCTGACTCTCCCTAGACACCTCTTCACAGCCTAAGAGCTAACTACCCCTAAAGAAGGAAACAGAAAGCTATCTTGCCTCAGAGAAAACCCCAAAAGGAAAGACAGCCCCCCACAAATATTGGCTGTGAGTGAAGAGGGAAATGACATACACAGAAATGAAATCAGATTTCAGCAAAGGAGGCCAATACTAAACTTGATAGACAGAGAGTAAAGGATATTGTGCGGTCATTATTAAAAACTACAAAATCCACCTAGAGTTTACAAAAATGAACTCCACACCGACTCAGGGTGTGGAGGGGCAAATCTGCTTTCCCAGAGCTTCCAGCTAGCCTGAATATGACATAGTGACAAGCTGGACAAAAAGAGACATATTTGCAGAGCAATAGAGTCCAAGCAAATGGACAAACAAGAACTAGCAAAAACTTATCTTTTGCTGACAAGGACAGGCCATATGAGAAATCCAAGGAGAGAACCAAATCTAACCAAGAACATTGACAGCTGGCATGAACTAAAGCCCAGAGCATGTTTAAATAACAAACCCAGGCAAGGCGATTAGTGAAGGCAGCTACCACAGCTACCCAAAGGAGCAGCATTTCCCCTCGAAACCACCAGAGGGAGCCCAAGGGCAGAACTCACAAAAATACCATTAGCAACCACAGGAGGGAGCTCCAGAACGGAATTCACAACAAATAAGCACCCTTAACTGCCACCATATCGGCAATCATTCAGGGGTTAAATTTTAACCTTTTGTGCCTTTCCTGTGGCATTAAAGGGTTTTTAAGCTGTTTAACATAATACATAAATAAATAACTTGAAGAAAAAAACCTGTCCCCCCTATTTTTGTTAACCAGCAAAGGTAAAGCAGACAGCTATGAGTTGATATTATCAGGCTGGGAAAGTTAATGGAGATTGGGCCCTTTCCAGCCTAAAAATACCAGCCCTCAGCCGCCCCAGAAGTGGTGCATTACATTAGATGCACCAATTCTGGTGCTTTGCATCGCTCTTCCAGATTGCCCTGGAGCGGTGAAAATTGAGATAATGACAGCTGAGGTTTATTCCAGCTATGATTTGACAAAAAAACGCATCTGGCATTGAGCCCTCATGTTAATAATGGAGAGGTTTCTATCCAACACCACCATTACTAACCCAGTTATCAAAAATAAAAACACACACACAAAAAATACCGTATTTGAAAAACCACTCCTCAACATCCAACCTAGTTCACCAATTTATTAAAAACCATGCAGGTCCGCCTTAATTCAGGTAATCCACCATAGTCCATCAAATCTGACATTGTCCACAAATGGATACCTGAAAAACATAACAAAAGAGAAAAAAACAAGACAATGTGCCTTGTTCACCAATTTATTACAAGAAATGTTCCCATTTCTTGTAATAAATTGGTGAACGAGGGACATTGTCTTGTTTTTGTTCTCTCTTTATATGATTTTCAGGTATGTGTTTGTGGACAACATCAAATTCGGTGGACTACGTCAGCTTTAGTGGACTGCGGCAGACCTGCATTGGCTGTTTTATCTGTAAGAAATTGGTAAACCAAGATAAGGGTCGGGAAGTGTTTTTTCAAATAAAGTATTTTTAGTGTCTGTTTCTATTATTGACTATTGGGTTAGCAGGGTCTTGGGAGAGTAGAAGATGGAGCCTTCTGTTAATCATCTAGGGCAGAGGTGGGCAATTAATTTTCCTTAAGGGTATCATGAGAGACCATGACTGTTGTGGAGGGTGAAACTAATAGGTTGATATTCATTCTGCTCAATATTAGTATTAGCATAATTATTTTTTTATATTAATTGTATCACTTAATATTGAGCAGAATTAAATATGCTGACAGCCTCCCTATATGCAGTATGAGCCCACACACAGTTCTCCTATATTCAGAATGAACTGACACACACCTTCCTATGAAGACAATGATCCCAAACACAGCCCCTTATACATAGTATGAGCCCCAAACATAGTATGAGCCCTTAAAAACAATGTGAACCCCCACATAGCTGCCCCAACTATATAGAGTATAAGCCTCCACATAGCCATGTATATAAACAAAAATAAACACGTACTCACCTCACTCCCTTTCCCAAGTGCACTGCTCCAGTCTGGAACTTTGACACTGCTGATCAGGTGACCATTTTGGCGCTGTTATTTGAACTGTTTGTCTATTTAAAGAATGGTGTAAACTGTATTGACATGTTCCTGTGGAGTGTCCTGATGAAGGAGTCGAACTGTGAAACGCATAGAACAATAAAGCCACAAGAACTAATAATACTGGAATTCTAGGGATTCAGCAGCGCAGAAATTTACCACAATTATCCCAATCTGTATTTCTCAATGTTTAAATTAACCTACCCTTAAAATTACAGACTGTTCATGTCTTTGTCAGTGGGCAAACTTACAAAATCAGCAAAGGATCAAATAATAATATAGAAAACTTAGCATGCCTTTCAATTGATCCAGTATCAGTATTTTATTATGAAAGAAATCCATAAGAATTCATATGAGGTTCAGCCTCTGTACAATCACACATTCATCAGAAACAGATTGCAATTAAAAGGCAGAAGAATAAAATGATAGTAAGGCAGCGCTAAGGCCAGTGCGAATTCTTGCTGGCGTGTTCAGCGCTGTGATTTCTTGTGGATTGCTTTCAAAATAAAATACTAGGATTGCAACAAACAAAAGGATGGTCAAGCTTTCTATATTACTTTATTATGGGATGAAATCTTACTTGTGCATCCCCTGTGCAGAAGTGTTGTGCATCCCTTATTTATGGGGTTAAATATGTATAAACATCTCAAAATCAAAAATTATATTTGGAGTATAATTGGCTCTCTATACAATTAACGCATGCACAAAAGTGTACTGTTCAATGATTGGAGAAAACGTCTTTAAAATGATCATATAACAATTAGAGATTATTGTGGTCCTCATAATGAATGCTACACAGCAAATAAAGTCATTATGAAGATAGAATATTGTCTATGGCAATCATTACACACTGCATTTTTTCGGAGCATTACTTAATTAAAAACATAACTTTTCAGTTATCCACAAAAAGATAAAATAAAGAAGATATAATACATTCCCTGTGTTTCTATTTAAATCATATTTCTTGAGGCAATCTAATAGCAATTTAGAGGAGTTAATTTATCTAATTACAGATTTTTGTACTACCATTAAAGTGTGAAGGAGAGAGAACAATGCTATCTGTTAAGATTTTTTCTTCTCTTGTTAGTGCAGACAGTTGGTGGCCTTAATCTCACAGATCCAGATGTTCTACCTATCAGGCATGTCGCTTCTCATTTAAAACATTCTCATTTTATTTCCTATGAACATTTTTTTTTGTTGGAGTTTTAATGTAAAAGACTGTATCATTTATACTTTTGGATTTCTCATTTGCCCATGATGTTACATTAGTCAGTTTAATAGTAGCAGGGTTCTTTAGGTGTCTAATGCAAAAACTGTAATCAGATTTCAAATAGAGTAGTTTTCCTGAATATGTTTAAAAGTAATTCTAAGACATTACTATTGACTTTGGAGATCTGAAGATCCAGATACACTCAGAATTTCTGCCATTAAAAATAAAATGGGAAATTATCTAAAGATGTGAACAAATGTTATGAAAATAAACAGTTAATTATATAGATTAGATTAGATTAGATCATGTGTGGGCAATCAATTTTCTCGAGGGGCCACATGTGAGACCGTGACTGATATGGAGGGCTGAACCAAAAGGCTAAAATTAATTTTGCTCCATACTCATATTAACATATTAATGATAATTATTTTTTATTAATTGTATCACTTAATATTAACCAGAATTAAGTATGCTGACATCCCCCTATATACCGTATGAGACCACACACAACCCCCTATAGTCCGTAAGAGCTCTCCAAGCCCTCTATACACAGTATGAGCCCCCACATAGCCTCCTATACACAGTATAAGCCCCCACATAGCCTCATATATATATTTATATTATGATCCCCAATATAGCCTCCTATATGCAGCATGAGCCTAACACAGTCACAGAATATACCGTGTGAGCCCCATATAACCTCTTATATACTTTCAGTCTCATAAAGCCTCTTATACACTCACTGGCCACTTTATTAGGTACACCTGTCCAACTTCTTGTTAACACTTAATTTCTAATCAGCCAATCACATGGCGGCAACTCAGTGCATTTAGGCATGTAGACATGGTCAAGACAATCTCCTGCAGTTCAAACCGAGCATCAGTATGGGGAAGAAAGGTGATTTGAGTGCCTTTGAACGTGGCATGGTTGTTGGTGCCAGAAGGGCGGGTCTGAGTATTTCAGAAACTGCTGATCTACTGGGATTTTCACGCACAACCATCTCTAGGGTTTACAGAGAATGGTCCGAAAAAGAAAAAAAGTCCAGTGAGCGGCAGTTCTGTGGGCGGAAATGCCTTGTTGATGCCAGAGGTCAGAGGAGAATGGGCAGACTGGTTCGAGCTGATAGAAAGGCAACAGTGACTCAAATCGCCACCCGTTACAACCAAGGTAGGCCTAAGAGCATCTCTGAACGCACAGTGCGTCGAACTTTGAGGCAGATGGGCTACAGCAGCAGAAGACCACACCGGGTACCACTCCTTTCAGCTAAGAACAGAAAACTGAGGCTACAATTTGTACAAGCTCATCGAAATTGGACAGTAGAAGATTGGAAAAACGTTGCTTGGTCTGATGAGTCTCGATTTCTGCTGCGACATTCGGATGGTAGGGTCAGAATTTGGCGTAAACAACATGAAAGCATGGATCCATCCTGCCTTGTATGGAGCATCTTTGGGATGTGCAGCCGACAAATCTGCGGCAACTGTGTGATGCCATCATGTCAATATGGACCAAAATCTCTGAGGAATGCTTCCAGCACCTTGTTGAATCTATGCCACGAAGAATTGAGGCAGTTCTGAAGGCAAAAGGGGGTCCAACCCGTTACTAGCATGGTGTACCTAATAAAGTGGCCGGTGAGTGTATATAGCATAATCCATGCAACAACAAAATTATAATGAATCAATACATGAGATACCACCCTATAATATAACTAAACCTACTCCAAAAAATAGGATGAAAAAATAAAAATACAAAACCAATATAATGAAAATATGAAAATGTATTAATGATATTAAAATACACATAAAAGAGGGGAAAACCAAACAGAAAATACAAAACCCCCAGTGCAGTAATTGGAGTGGGTATATGAACACAATCATAAACTGGTACACTTATAAAAGGAATATCCCATTACATATAGCCTACATATGTTTGCAAACATGCATTCAAAAATCAGAACGGCATAAGGAATAGGATAGAAAAATGTCCTATAACATTGTAAAAATCCATACCCAATAATATCCTGTTTGCTGTTTGGCGCAAACAGGATATTATTGGGTATGGATTTTTACAATGTACATGAATCAGACTATTCTGCCCAGAAGTCTTTTCTAATGCAGAAGTTGCATTTGATAGTACAGTATAATATATTCTATTTGCTAATAGTAATTAAAACATCTGTAATAGCTGATCTCTGTCTTAGAATGCAAAATATTTTCTTAACCTTAAAGAAATTGTCCACTACTCAGACAACTCCTTCTCATACCCCACGCTTGACCCTGATAAAATAAAAAAGTTTACACTCATCTCCTGTGCTGGTGTCATTCCCACACTGTCGGCACTTGCTCTCCCTTGGGCTCCTGTGTGGTTGTTGTGACACGTGACCACAACGTCCAATCACAGTCCACACCTTCTGACAAATTAAACATGAAGAGGAAGTCTGGGCTGCAGCTGATCTCTGACTTGTTTGTCATGTTCAATTTGCCGAACAGGGATGCCAGGGGACCGTGACTCCAACACTGATTGAGCTCTGGGGTCACATGTCACAACAACCGAACGGGAGCCGCGGGGAGAGTGAGAACCAACAACATGCAACTGGGACTGGAGGTGAGTATAATCTTTTTTATTTTATCGGTGCCAAGTTTGGTGTATGAGAAGGGGTTGTCCTAGTAGCGGGCAACCCCTTTAAACTTAATTAAAATATCTTTCTTACATAGCTGACTTTAATTTGGCATCTCTTGAATTATTTTCCAAAAGTAATTTGCTTTATTAATATTATGCAGTATTTGTATGATTAAACGTTTATCTAATTTTTGTTAGCAGCTCAGAAGAAAACTATCAGCAGATTTACGAATGGGACAGAATCTGTCTCCTTCCTTGCCCATCAATTGATAATATAGTCACATCCCACTTTCACTGCATATAGATTTGTGGGATGCGGCATAATAAAAGTTCTCTAAAAGGGCTAAATTAAGCAGTGAAATACAACAAGGAACAGTGTAAGGACCAATTCCTGTTAATCTCTTCTTTGATATCCTTGTGCATGAGATCATAGGATTCGTGCATGGGATATTACTCAGTGACAGATCATAGTAATATCCATTTTGAAATCTAATTGCTAAATAATATTCCTCGTCTATTGCTTAAAATACCTAATATTTGTCTAGCAGTTGTGCAACTGGTGCAATCCGGGTAGAGATAATCTTACATGACAATTTAGCATGTAATTTAGCAATAATTTTCATTACTCTGCATTTAGAATGTGTCAGCAAGACGATTGAAAAAAAAAATCAACATTTTCTATTTGTTTAAAACAGTGCATTTTTGGAAAACTTTGCACATTGTGCAATGGTGAATCTTGTACTTCCTTTCTCTACCTATTGTAATAACTGCAAAATGTATAGTGAGGTCCCCCATCACGGTCTCTTTCAGATTGTAAGATACAGCCCCCTTTGGGTAATTTTTGGAAACCTTTGTACATTGTGCAATGGTCAAATTTCTACTCTCAATCTATCTATTCTATTATAATTAGTGTTGAGCATTCCGATACTGCAAGTATCGGGTATCGGCCGATACTTGCTGTATCGGAATTCCGATACCGAGATCCGATATTTTTGTGATATCGGGTATCGGTATCGAAACATTAATGTAAAAATGTGTAAAAGAGAGCATTAAAATAAAAAATATTGCTATACTCACCTCTCCGACGCAGCCTGCACCTTACCGAGGGAAGCGGCAGCGTTCTTTGTTTAAAATTCGCGCTTTTCTTTCCTTTACGTGAGTCCCGGCTTGTGATTGGTTGCGTGCCGCCCATGTGACCGCAACGCAACCAATCACAGCAAGCCGTGACGTAATTTCAGGTCCTTCAGGATTTTAAAATTACGTTCCGGCGTTGTGATTGGTTGCGTCGCAGTCACATGGGCGACCCAACCAATCACAGCAAGCCGTGACGTAATTTCAGGTCCTTAAGGATTTTAAAATTACGTCCCGGCTTTGTGATTGGTTGCGTTGCAGTCACATGGGAGACGCAACCAATCACAAGCCGTGACGTCACGGGAGGCTGGACATGCGCGCATTTTAAAATGGGCGCGTGTCCAGCCTCCCGTGACGTCCCGGCTTGTGATTGGTTGCGCCGCGGTCAACCAATCACAAGCCGGGAGGCTGGACACGCGCGCATTTTAAAATTTTAAAATGCGCGCGTGTCCAGCCTCCCGGCTTGTGATTGGTTGATCGCGGCGCAACCAATCACAAGCCGGGACGTCACGGGAGGCTGGACACGCGCCCATTTTAAAAAGCGCGCGTGTCCAGCCTCCCGTGACGTCACGGCTTGTGATTGGTTAATGGCGGCCATGTTGCCGGGACGCGGACCAATCACAGCAAGCCGTGACGTAATTTCGTCACGGCTTGCTGTGATTGGTCCGCGTCCCGGCAACATGGCCGCCCTGACCAATCACAAGCCGGGACTTCACGTAACCAAGTAAAAGCGCGAATTTTAAACAAACAACGCTGCCGGTTCCCTCGCTGAGGTCCAGGCTGCGTCGGACAGGTGAGTATAGCGATATTTTTTATTTTAATTCTTTCTTTTACACATTTATATGGATCCCAGGGCCTGAAGGAGAGTTTCCTCTCCTTCAGACCCTGGTAACCATCAGGAATACCGTCCGATACTTGAGTCCCATTGACTTGTATTGGTATCGGGTATCGGTATCGGAGTGGATCCGATACTTTGCCGGTATCGGCCGATACTTTCCGATACCGATACTTTCAAGTATCGGACGGTATCGCTCAACACTAATTATAATATTTTTTTAGATTGTGTTGCCCTTCTTACGGTCTCTTTAAGCATGTATCTGGTAGCCTGATGTTTGTTTTTAGGGGTCTGCACTTAGACATTTTGGTACATAAATGCATTAATATGCTCCACACAATTTTTCAGATTTCAGCCTTTCTCAGGATAATGAGTAATGAAACATGCTCTATATATATGCTGCTAGTTCGAAAATCTTACCTACACATTCTTTTTATAAATTGAAATTTGACATAATACCTCTGTTAGCATATGCGACGCCCACCAGGGCCATGGGGTACTCGGAACTGGGTCGACAGTTCTTTGGGGAAGTCAAGGGGCTGTGACCCGACTCCGTGGCCCTGGGCGTGCAATAAAAATGATGCAAGGTGGAAAAGTTTATAGGGAGATTGATTCATGACTCCACCCGTGGTGTTCGGCAAGAAATGGCTGACGCTGAGGTTCAGGTCCACTGGGGCCGATGGTGATGCAGCAAAGATGTTTCAGCTCTCCACGGGTAGAGCGGGGCCCCATGGCAGATATAGGGTTAATGATGGTAACTGTTGTTGTACTGGGCAGGTGACGCAGTAAATAATTCTGAGGACACAGCAGAGTGCAGTCTTCACATTTTACTCACAGTTATTAGGTTACATTCTCCAGCCGGGTGCTGTGTCCTCGGGGTTGGTGATCTAGCCAGCTCTCAGGTAATTTGGGGTGCACTTTTCTGGGACCCCCTTCTTGTTCACCTTTCCGGGTCATCTCTCTGCACTGGCTTTCACCCTCCTGCCCTGCGCCTTACACACAGTGTCCCATGCCAGCAGCCTCAGATCCTGTCGGGCGAAGTCCTCCTGGTCCCCTTGACCCTACGTAGCTGCCTTTTTAGCGATTGTGTGTAGATTTGGCTGTGGCACATACAGACATGACTGCCTCCAGTTTGCTAGCTGAGTACTACAGTCTCTCCACTAGTCTGGGGCCGGTCCTCCACTGTGACTGTGACTGTGACCTGGATTCTTCACTTCCCTGGCCCCTAGGACCCTTTTCTCTCTCTGGAGCTCCTCTCCCACCATTGCTCCTCTCTCTCCTCTCACCAACTCTCTGACTAACTGACTCCTCCTCCCGTTTCCATGACAACACTTCTCTTTCAACTGTCACTCTACCTTTATCTCCTTCCTCCACCCACACCCTCTACCTAGTTCCCCCTCCAGCCTGAGATGGGGCCCTCCATAAATAGGGTCTGCTTAGATCCCCTGGCCTGGAGTGGTGCGGTGTTGGATGCTAGAGTGCATGTCCCGGGTAGTGCCCCCTCCTTAACCGAGAGTGGGATACCACACCTCTGGCTGAGGTGCAGTACCTCTGTGGCGACTGGACTCTCAGAGGCGCCACACATATGCCATATACTGCTCATATATGCAGCACCCCAGTAGGTGGGTGGATCGCCTGGGTACAAAATATGTGTCTAACACTGAAACCACTGACCCTTCCCCTGTGTTACATCATTTCCGCTCTGCTGTCCAGGAAGGAGGCACTGAGGCCTCCTGTCCACAACCTGCAGTTGCACAGACACAACAGCAACAGTCAGCAACCAGTTTGCTGTCCCAGCGCATCGTTAAGATGCCCCTTGAAAGCATATACAGTATGTCTGATCAAAAAATGTTAGTTACATAGGGCATACATATTCGTTAGCACTTTACATTGTCCAGTGCTGGACAAATACCATTGCTGACTTTTCCAGGATCCTAAAAGAGACTTCTGTGTCTTTATTATACTGTCACTTCACCTACATTTTCCACATTTGGGTCCTTACAAAAAAAATGGTGGTGCGGTATTGGCCAGTTTCTGTACATTTTAATCAGGCCTAAGAGACTGGGTTAATATGCTCCACAGACCTATTCAGACCGCAGCCCTACACGTATTGGAACATGGTCATGGCAAACACTAAGGCCTTTACCTGGGCTCTTTAGCACTGCCTGTCACCTGAGTAATACATTCCACAAACCTCAACACTTTCTGGGACATAGCCTGTAATTACTCCATTGTTGCTCAAAACCATGCAAAACATACATTCTGCCTGGTTGGGTATTTTCCAGAAGTGCTTGGTCTTGTGCAGATTGGTCAATGGCACTCCTGTCTCTTTCCCTTGCCGAGGTTGCTTACAAGTAAAATAAGGCTTGTACATGTTCCTGACATGGGTTTCAGGCCTGACAGACTGACCACAATACAGGCCCTCGCTTGCATACACTGTATTCAGAACTTAATTCTAATACTTCTGGTGTCTGGTAGAATCCAATTTCCTGACATTGATCATACATCTCCCCCAACGCCTGTATAATATTTATTCACCTTACAGCGGCTTCACCCACTATGACAGTGGTTCCATTGGTATCTAGTGGCAAAAATGAACTAGTGACCTTACAAAATGCAGGTTTCACAGCAGTTGGTGGACATCTAAAAATGAAAAGCGAGGGCCGAATAATGAACAGAAAAATATTCGGCTTTCCCATTGACTTGCATTGGATTCGCTATTCGGTACGAATACACAGATAATAAAAATTATTTTTGCCGATTTTCCCGAATCCGAGTATTTAACTATTTGATAATCACTATTCAACACCTTTTTTTTCATTCTGATTTATAGCATGAGGGTAATGGGATTAGGGCTTCGTGTCAGCAGCTGTCATTGACACCAAACCTTAGGTTTAATAATGAAAAGGTGTCAGCCAGACACTGTCATTTCTAAACCGGTAAGTAAATACACACACATACACTGTAACCAGCCTCTGTAGTTGTGTTAACAGAATGAACCTACATAGGCTGTATCCAAACAGCAACTGTTAATTTTTACCCAAAAATTTAAAAAAAAAATTGCGTGGGCTCCTGCATAATTTTCATAACCAGAAGAGGGAAAGCCAATGGCTGAGTGGTGATGTTAATATTCTGGGAAGAAGCTAATAGCCATAAAGGTTCCCAGGCTA
This sequence comes from Ranitomeya variabilis, assembly GCF_051348905.1. Classification (NCBI taxonomy): domain Eukaryota; kingdom Metazoa; phylum Chordata; class Amphibia; order Anura; family Dendrobatidae; genus Ranitomeya; species Ranitomeya variabilis. The sequence continues at coordinate 293,812,592 of NC_135236.1, read as the reverse complement.
TTAATATCAGCTCACAGCTGTTTGTTTAGCCTTCACTGGCTAGTTTACAGGGGGACCCAAGTAAAGAATTGACATAGGGTCCCCATGTAAAATCTAACTAGCAAGGATTAGGCAGATAGCTGTGGGCTTATATTAATTGCCTTGGAAGGGGCCATGGATAAGAGCCCCCTCCCAGACTAAAAACATCAGCACTTAGCCACCCAAAAAAAGGCGCATCTATTTGATGCGCCAAATCTGCCACTAAGTCTCTCTTCCCACTTGCCCTGTAGCAGTGTCAAGTGGGATAATAGTTGGAAGGGTTGATGTCACCTTTGTATTATCAGGTAGCATGAAGCCCACAGGTTAGTAATGGAGAGGCGTCTATGAAACACCTCCATAACTAACCCCGAACTGATTTTATAAAAAACACACACAGAATAAAGTCCTTTAATTGAAATAATGCCACTGACTCCTTTATTGAATCTATATTAAACCATACTCACCGAACGCCTAATCCACTGAAGCCTATGTCTCAAGTAGCAAAAATAAAATAATAAACTACAATATTCTTAGTCTTCACCTATCCACTGAGAAGATAATCCAAAAAGTCCCATAATGATCTTCATGACTTTGAGAGCAGTCACTGATGTGACTGATTTCAAAGACAGACAGCTATACACTGAAACAGGAGGTAATCGCTCCTGCAGTGTATTTCACTGACCTGCAAGGAGAGAGTTCACCGGAGTTCATTAGCTGACCATCTCCAATGGTCCCTTAGAGCAGCTCAGTGATACACTGACCTGAGCAACATTGCTCCTACAATGTATCGCTGGTGGCTGGTCAGAGCAGTCACATCTCCTGATGTGACTGTTCTACACATGAGATCGCAGTGGGACACTCAGGATTATGTGGACTATGGCAGACAAGTGAGTATATGTTTTTTTTATTTTACATTTTTTTTAAAGGAGACATGGGCATTGGGGATTGAGTATTAGGTGAGTGTAATGTCTTTATTTTTATGTGAATATGTATTTAATTAATTTACACATTTTGTTTTCTTTAACTGTGAGCACAGGCGCTGGCTGACAAGCAACTACATCTCCCATCAGCAGGTCCTGCCATGACTGTTATCAGTGACAGCGGACGTAGGCTGATGGGACTTGTAGTCTCTCAGCAGCCGGTGCCTGCTGACCTGCGGTAAGCTTTTTAATGCAGGTCACCGCTGCGGGTAACAGTATCTCTGCGAGGTCATGCTGGCATCTGATAGCGTGACCCCGCAGCCCTCTAACGGTGGTAATGTTGCTGCCGATCAGAACCATTACTCCGGTGTTTCCCACGCTGTCACACAGAATGGGAAACACCAGCATTTGGCTATATTCGATGATTAAATCGGCAAATATTGCAAATTCAGCAATCATGATACAAACCAAATATTAAAATTTTTGCTAATCTCTAGTGGGCACTACAAAAAAAGAATTTGATATATGATGAAAAAAAAGTAAAGTGGAGTGCTAAAAAAGCTGTGCAAGAAAGCAACTAAGAAAAAAAGAGAGAGGTGCACAAGAAGAGAAGTGCACAGCACACCCAAATGTACTGTACAATAAATTGATAACCTAGTTGTATTAATCAACATAAAGTGCTTACATACAAATAATGGATACAAACAATAAAAAAAAACAAAAAAAAACCAAGAAGTCTATTCCTGATGAAGCTTCAACTGGCAATGACACATGTTGAGTTAAGGCTCCTCCTACCTGGCATATTTATCTACAGTATTTGTATATTGTAGAAAATATATATGCAGCAAACCTATTCTCCAACCAAAAGAGGTATATATATATATATATATATATATATATATATATATATATACTGTATTTGATAGATTTTAATTGTAAATAAATTTAATAAGAGAAGAGAGTAACAGCTGCATAACAAAATGAATGGCAGACCATTCGGAATATTAGAAAAGCAAAAACACCAAGTTTGGAAATCAGAAGTAATAGACAATATACAGTATATATAAAATATATACTATAGGAATTAAGGCCAAGACATATAAACGTATGTAAAATAATGCCTTTATTTATTTTATGGCAAATGGCACTACAAAATGTGTCTGTACTTGGAAGGATTAATCAAAAAAATATTTTATAACAATAAAATAATGACCGGGCGGACAAAAAATGAAAAAAATCATATAGGACTTGGACCGTGGTAGGCACAATACATGTATCTACATATATAAGTGTTGTGCAAAGAAGCAATGTGCAAAAAGTGCAAACAATGCAATGAATGCAGTAATAAAACTAAACATGTGCAAATGCTATGCTGTGAAAAAACAAATAATCAAGCTATAGGCTATTAGATAAAATATAATGATATAGGTGTATATATCTATATCCTATATATATGTCATGTGCCAGGAACGAGATATATGACAAACAATGATAAAAGAACAGTGATATGTAACATATGCTGTACAAAATAAGAACCAATCGAGGATAAGTGAAAATATATGTGCCAGAATCCTACATGTAAAGTGCACCAAAGAACAAGAAGCTATAAACCTGGTAATATACCTGCAACGTCCATCCCTCCAAGTACAGCGCACCCCGACGCCCGTTTCGGATTAAATCCTTCGTCAGTATTTGTATATTGTGTTGCCATTGTTTGTAGATATTTATATATTAATGAATAGTGTTGAGCATTCCGATACCGCAAGTATCGGGTATCGGCCGATACTTGCGGTATCGGAATTCCGATACCGGGATTCCGATACTTGCCGCGTATCGGATACCGGAATCGGAAGTTCCAAGATTCAAAATGCAGAAATTCAGCCAATGAGAATGATTCCAAGTGTGGGCACATCCTGTTTAGCATGGAGGGCATGAAACTACTGGCAAGGCTGTGATTGGCTGCTGAAATGATGTCATGCTGCAGTTTAAAAGTCGCTGGCGCCATTTTGCGATCACTCTGCTGTGAATTCAGTTAGTGACAGGACGCTGTTTGCTGACTGAGGGACAGTTTAGAGATAGCGATTTGCTTCTTTGTGCTTTCCAAAGGCTAATTTAGCAACCGCTGTGTTCACCTACTATTCACCTTGCTTTTGCCTTGTAGCGCTGTTTTCACAGCGATCTGCAAGGTCTGTGTGTGTGTGTGTGTGTGAGTGCAGCCCACTCTCTAGTCTGAGTGCAGCCACATAGGCCATCCATAGCTGGTTGTATTCAGTTCAGGGAGGGTGGTTCATTGCCTCATACTGTTCTTTTTTTTTTTTTTTTTTTTTCAAGTAGTGTAGTCTGCTACTAATTTATTCAAAAAAATCCTATTAGTGTCTTTCCACCCGTCTCCAGCTAATTTGTGGAAAAACATTACATAGGATAAAGTAGCGCCGTTTACGGCTGTCTGCACGGTCTCCGTGTGACTGCAGCTCGCCCTGTAGTCTGTGAGCAGCCATAGCCTGGTTGTCTCCAGCTCAGGGTTGTTCACTGCGTCATACCGCCAAATCAATTTTAATTTTTTTTCAAGTAGTGTAGTCTGCTGCTAATTTATTTAAAAAAATCCTATTAGTGTCTTTCCACCCGTCTCCAGCTAATTTGTGGAAAAACACTACATAGGATAAAGTAGAGGAGGGTTTTTGGGCCTTGCAGCGCCGTTTACGGCTGTCTGCACGGTCTCCGTGTGATTGCAGCTCGCCCTGTAGTCTGTGAGCAGCCATAGCCTGGTTGTCTCCAGCTCAGGGTTGTTCACTGCGTCATACCGCCAAATTAATTTTAATTTTTTTTCAAGTAGTGTAGTCTGCTGCTAATTTATTTAAAAAAATCCTATTAGTGTCTTTCCACCCGTCTCCAGCTAATTTGTGGAAAAACACTACATAGGATAAAGTAGAGGAGGGTTTTTGGGCCTTGCAGCGCCGTTTACGGCTGTCTGCACGGTCTCCGTGTGATTGCAGCTCGCCCTGTAGTCTGTGAGCAGCCATAGCCTGGTTGTTTCCTGCTCAGGGTTGTTCACTGCGTCATACCGCCAAATCAATTTTCTTTTTTTTTCAAGTAGTGTAGGTTGCTGCTAATTTATTTAAAAAAATCCTATTAGTGTCTTTCCACCCGTCTCCAGCTAACTTGTGGAAAAACACTACATAGGATAACGTAGAGGAGGGTTTTTGGGCCTTGCAGCGCCGTTTACGTCTGTCTGCACGGTCTCCGTGTGACTGCAGCTCTATCTGTTGTCAGTTCAGCCCCCAAAAAAGAAATAAATAATAAAGTTCACCAAACACACCAGTTACACCACTTTACATTTGTGTAGGCCACATTAGCTCATATTAAAGTCTAGTCCACACTTTAGAAAATTAGTGTTTCTTATACCTGTTAGGAGGAGTTGCTCAGGAATAAGCACACAAATCCGTTAGTACTTTTCTGCTTATCTTTATCAGTCAACCAAGATGAAGAAGGCAGTGAGTAAGGCACGTGGGCGTGGGCGCGGAGCAGGGAGGGGACGTGGGGATTCTGTGCCTGCTGCGGGCACCGGTGACTCATCAGCACCCACTTTCACCAGGCAACAGTCGTTCATGCGCAGCTTTGTGTCAGAGCGCCGTACACCGCTGCTGCGTCAAGAACAAATTGAAGCTGTTGTCGGATGGATGGCAGCTAATGCATCAACTTCCATTAGTGCCACATCCTCTCAGACACAGAGCACTGGAGAGCAGCCATCTGTCTCTTCACCACCTGCCAAATTGCCCAGGCAGACAGAGAGCCCAGGACAGGAGCCGTCTCTACTTCTGTTCTCTGAATCTCTTGGCTTGGAAACAGGGGGCCAGCCAAGCAGCATTGGAGAAATGGAAGAAGAGGCAGGGTGCAGTGATGCCCAACAGCTTTTTCTGTCTTCCTCTGAAGAGGCGGGTGGGCCAGTGGCTCCAGTCACCACATCGCAGGCCGCATCAGCTGATGATGACACTCAGGTGCCACTTACTGGTGCGTGCTCTGCTGCTGAGACTACCCAGGAGGAGCAGTTGGGGGCAGAGGGTAGTGTAGATGATGAGGTCCTCGACCCATCTTGGCGTGAGGGACAGGAAGGTGGTGGGAGCAGCTCTGAGGAAGAGATTCCCCGTACGGCCCAAAGAGGGAGAGGGAGGGGGAAGACTGCGGATCCTGCAGCCTCCGCTTTGGCACCCGTTAGGAGCATGTCTCTTCCAAAAGCCAAAAAGGGCGCTCCCAAGACTTGCAGTGCCTGGTCCTTTTTTGACACAGTTGCAGATGACATTTGCTATGTCAGATGCAACGTGTGTCATCAAAAAGTCAAAAGAGGTCGAAATGTCAGCAACCTCAATACCTCCAACATGTGGAAACATGTGCGCAACAGGCACCCGGCGGAGTTAGAAAAACACACTGAAGAGGTAGGCCAACCAACAGCAGCAGCTACCACCTCTTCAGCTCGTGTTGCCTCTTCCTCTAGCTCACACGCAGCTGGTTCGGCTTCCTCCCAGGATCGCCGTGGAAGAACCTCTGGCCCTGTTGTCCAGAGACCCGCTGTAATTCCACCCGCAGCACCACTTTCCCAGTCATCCACACACTCCCAGCCCAGTCTACAGCCATCGGTAGTACAGGCATGGGAGAAAAGGCGGCCTTTCTCGTCAAACCACCCACGAGCACAGGCTCTGACTGCAGGCATTGCCAAACTTCTGTCACTGGAAATGCTGTCATTCAGGCTGGTGGAGACTGACAGCTTCCGTGACTTGATGTCATTGGCAGTCCCACAGTACAATGTGCCCAGCCGCTTTTACTTCAGCAGGCAAGCCGTCCCTGCCCTGCACAAGCATGTGGAGGGACACATAAAACACGCGCTACTGAACGCCGTCAGTAGAAAGGTCCACCTCACCACCGATGCGTGGACCAGTCAACATGGACAGGGGCGATACCTTTCCCTCACTGCCCATTGGGTTAATGTCGTTGAGCCGGGTACAGACCGTGCGAGTGGCGCAGGACGTGTCCTGCCCACTCCAAGGATTGCAGGAATCCATTCTGTACGCATTGACTCCTCCTCTTACACCAGTTCCTCAGAATCATCGCTGCAGGAGCCGTCACAGTCCACCTCCACATGGACCCGTGATGAACGTGTACCTGTTACGACCGACATGAGCACAGCCGTGGCCAAACGTCAACAGGCCGTGTTGAAATTAATTTTTTTGGGGAATCGTAGCCACACAGCGCAGGAGCTCTGGAATGCCATCAAGCAGGAGAGCGATGTGTGGTTTGTGCCAGCGAATCTCCAGCCAGGCATGGTAGTGTGTGATAATGGCCGAAATCTGGTGGCAGCTCTGGGCCTCGGCAACCTCACTCACATCCCATGTCTGGCACATGTGCTCAATTTGGTCGTGCAGAGCTTTTTGAGGGACTATCCGGATCTTGATGCACTGCTGCACAAGGTCCGCCTAGAGTGTGCTCACTTGCGGCGTTCCAGCACGGCAAAAGCGCGCATTGCGGCTCTGCAGCGCCGACACCGCCTGCCGGAACATCGCATCATATGTGACCTACCTACCAGGTGGAATTCCACGTTACATATGTTGGAGCGGTTGTGTGAGCAGCAGCAAGCTGTAATGGAGTACCAGCTGCTTCAGGCGCAAAAAAGTCGCAGTCAGCGCCGTACAGACTTCACAACCACAGAGTGGGCCACTATGAATGACGTCTGCTAGGTTTTGCGTCCCTTTGATTATTCCACGCGGATGGCGAGTGCAGATGATGCACTAGTCAGCATGACTGTCCCCCTTATCTGCCTGCTTGAAAAATCACTGCAAGCGCTAAGGGATGATGTTGTGGAAGAGGTGGAGGATGAGGATTCACCATTTCCATCATCTTCTGGACAGTCAGCGCCACGTGGTTCCTCACAAACGCGTAGGCAGGGGACAGTTTGTGAGGAGGATGAGGAGGAGTCAATGGAGGAGGAAGACGTCCGTCCAGAGGAGGGAGTTACCGAATTGTCCAGTACTCAGTGTGTACAGCGAGGGTGGGGTGATGACGAGCAGGCAGAGATCACGCCTCCAGCAGGGGACAGCGTTTCTTGGGCAGTTGGCAGTCTGCAGCACATGGTTGATTACATGCTGCAGTGCCTGAGAAACGACCGCCGCATCGCCCACATTCTCAACATGTCTGATTATTGGGTGTTCACCCTCCTCGATCCTCGCTACCGGGACAACGTAGAAAGCCTCATCACACCGTTGAACCAGGAGCGAAAAATGCGGGAGTACCAAGACACACTGGTCAATTCCATCATCTTCTCCATTCCAACTGAGAGAAGTTCTGCTAGTGCATTCCAAAGCAGCTCAGTGCGTCCAGGCAGTGGTGGAGGCTCTGCACAAAGAGGGAGCAGAAGCAGTGCCTCTGCCCAAGGCAAGACCAGTATGGCCCAACTGTGGCACAGTTTTCTGTGCCCCCCACAAAAGTCTACACCATCACAGACGGCTCCAGTCAGCAGGAGGCAACGGTTCCGTCAGATGGTGACAGACTACATGTCTTGTCCTCTTGCTGTACTCCCAGACGGCTCTTCCCCTTTCAAGTTTTGGGTCTCAAAGCTGGATACATGGCCAGAGCTAAGCCAGTATGCATTGGAGGTGCTGTCTTGCCCTGCGGCCAGTGTATTATCGGAACGTGTCTTTAGTGCTGCAGGTGGTGTACTAACTGACCGTCGCATGCGACTATCCTCCGATAACGTTGACCGGCTTACTTTCCTGAAAATGAACAAGGCCTGGATCTCGCAGGAATTTGCCACTCCTCCTCCTGATTAAATAATTAGGTCACTGTATACGTTATCCAGGTCTCCTGTTGTGTTCATCTTTCTACCACCTGAACTTAAATTCCTGGGCTCCAACACCGCCAGTTGAGGCTCAGAAGTGCCGTCTGCACAGTCAAAACATACGACCCAGTGTTATTGGGTTTCAGTAACGTCAGCTGATCCCCAGCTGTGTAGCCGGCAATGTGTCATGCGACCGCCACGCTGACACAACAACTGAAATGTAAGGGAATCTGTCCCCCCCCCCCCAAGGCGTTTGTTACTGAAAGAGCCACCTTGTGCAGCAGTAATGCTGCACAAGGAAAAGGTAGCTATTTTTGTTTAGCACCTTGCACACGCAGAACTTAACACTTATAAAATGTGTCCACTGATACCGTAACACCGTCCCGGAGGTGGGACTTTCCTTCGTAATGTGACGCAGCACAGCCGTCATTCCTACCCCCCCGGCGCCGCGCACCGGCTCCTCAGCGTTGTTTGATTCCGTCCCGGAGCCTGCGCTGTTATGTTATCCCGTGGCCAGGCACACTTAGCGCTGCCCGTCTTCTGGCATCATTTGGTGTCAGGATGGCTGCGCCTGTGCGGCCGCGCTGGCAGAGAGCCCGCCTCGCAGTGTCTTCTGATTTAATCCCACTGGGGGCCTGGGATCCATGGACATGCGCAGTGCATATCTGAACCTCCACCTCTCACTCATCTCCCTATGGCTTCTTCAGACTGTTCGGTGTCAGCTGGTCCCTAATAGCATGCCACGGCCGTGACACCGCACAGTCTTAAGAAGCCGTAGGGAGGGGAGTGAGAGGCGAGGATATGCACTGCGCATGTCCATGGATCCCAGGCCCCCAGTGGGATTAAATCAGAAGACACTGCGAGGCGGGCTCTCGGCCAGCGCGGCCGCACAGGCGCAGCCATCCTGACACCAAATGATGCCAGAAGATGGGCAGCGCTAAGTGTGCCTGGCCACGGGATAACATAACAGCGCAGGCTCCGGGACGGAATCAAACAACGCTGAGGAGCCGGTGCGCGGCGCCGGGGGGGTAGGAATGATGGCTGTGCTGCGTCACATTACGAAGGAAAGTCCCACCTCCAGGACGGTTTTACGGTTGCAGGGGACACATTTTATAAGTGTTTAGTTCTGTGTTTGCAAGGAGCATGATGAAAAGAGCCACCTTTTCCTTTTGCATCTATTGTGCTGCACAAGCTGGCTCTTTCAGCTACAAACGCCTTGGGGGGGGTTAAAGGTTCCCTTTCGACTTTCTCAGGCTTCGGCCTACATTGTGTTCCTCTGCTTTTCCACCTGTCCCTGGGCTCCAACACCGCCAGTTGCCGTCCAGAAGTGCTGTACGCACAGTCAACAGTCGCTCCTCTGTTATTGGGGTTCAGTAACGTCAGCTGTTCCCCTGCTGTGTGTGTGGCAATCCCTCCTACCTCCTCCAACCTCCTCCTCCTCCACCTGTCCCTGGGCTCCAACACCGCCAGTTGCCGTCCAGAAGTGCTGTACGCACAGCCAACAGTCCCTCCTCTGTTATTGGGGTTCAGTAACGTCAGCTGTTCCCCTGCTGTGTGTGTGGCAATCCCTCCTACCTCCTCCAACCTCCTCCTCCTCCACCTGTCCCTGGGCTCCAACACCGCCAGTTGCCATCCAGAAGTGCTGTACGCACAGTCAACAGTCGCTCCTCTGTTATTGGGGTTCAGTAATGTCAGCTGTTCCCCTGCTGTGTGTGTGGCAATCCCTCCTACCTCCTCCAACCTCCTCCTCCTCCACCTGTCCCTGGGCTCCAACACCGCCAGTTGCCGTCCAGAAGTGCTGTACGCACAGTCAACAGTCGCTCCTCTGTTATTGGGGTTCAGTAACGTCAGCTGTTCCCCTGCTGTGTGTGTGGCAATCCCTCCTACCTCCTCCAACCTCCTCCTCCTCCACCTGTCCCTGGGCTCCAACACCGCCAGTTGCCGTCCAGAAGTGCTGTACGCACAGTCAACAGTCCCTCCTCTGTTATTGGGGTTCAGTAACATCAGCTGTTCCCCTGCTGTGTGTGTGGCAATCCCTCCTACCTCCTCCAACCTCCTCCTCCTCCACCTGTCCCTGGGCTCCAACACCGCCAGTTGCCGTCCAGAAGTGCTGTACGCACAGTCAACAGTCGCTCCTCTGTTATTGGGGTTCAGTAACGTCAGCTGTTCCCCTGCTGTGTGTGTGGCAATCCCTCCTACCTTCTCCAACCTCCTCCTCCTCCACCTGTCCCTGGGCTCCAACACCGCCAGTTGCCGTCCAGAAGTGCTGTACGCACAGTCAACAGTCGCTCCTCTGTTATTGGGGTTCAGTAACGTCAGCTGTTCCCCTGCTGTGTGTGTGGCAATCCCTCCTACCTCCTCCAACCTCCTCCTCCTCCACCTGTCCCTGGGCTCCAACACCGCCAGTTGCCGTCCAGAAGTGCTGTACGCACAGTCAACAGTCCCTCCTCTGTTATTGGGGTTCAGTAACATCAGCTGTTCCCCTGCTGTGTGTGTGGCAATCCCTCCTACCTCCTCCAACCTCCTCCTCCTCCACCTGTCCCTGGGCTCCAACACCGCCAGTTGCCGTCCAGAAGTGCTGTACGCACAGTCAACAGTCGCTCCTCTGTTATTGGGGTTCAGTAACGTCAGCTGTTCCCCTGCTGTGTGTGTGGCAATCCCTCCTACCTCCTCCAACCTCCTCCTCCTCCACCTGTCCCTGGGCTCCAACACCGCCAGGTGCCGTCCAGAAGTGCTGTACGCACAGTCAACAGTCCCTCCTCTGTTATTGGGGTTCAGTAACGTCAGCTGTTCCCCTGCTGTGTGTGTGGCAATCCCTCCTACCTTCTCCAACCTCCTCCTCCTCCACCTGTCCCTGGGCTCCAACACCGCCAGTTGCCGTCCAGAAGTGCTGTACGCACAGTCAACAGTCGCTCCTCTGTTATTGGGGTTCAGTAACGTCAGCTGTTCCCCTGCTGTGTGTGTGGCAATCCCTCCTACCTCCTCCAACCTCCTCCTCCTCCACCTGTCCCTGGGCTCCAACACCGCCAGTTGCCGTCCAGAAGTGCTGTACGCACAGTCAACAGTCCCTCCTCTGTTATTGGGGTTCAGTAACGTCAGCTGTTCCCCTGCTGTGTGTGTGGCAATCCCTCCTACCTCCTCCAACCTCTTCCTCCTCCACCTGTCCCTGGGCTCCAACACCGCCAGTTGCCGTCCAGAAGTGCTGTACGCACAGTCAACAGTCGCTCCTCTGTTATTGGGGTTCAGTAACGTCAGCTGTTCCCCTGCTGTGTGTGTGGCAATCCCTCCTACCTCCTCCAACCTCCTCCTCCTCCACCTGTCCCTGGGCTCCAACACCGCCAGTTGCCGTCCAGAAGTGCTGTACGCACAGTCAACAGTCCCTTCTCTGTTATTGGGGTTCAGTAACGTCAGCTGTTCCCCTGCTGTGTGTGTGGCAAACCCTCCTACCTCCTCCAACCTCCTCCTCCTCCACCTGTCCCTGGGCTCCAACACCGCCAGTTGCCGTCCAGAAGTGCTGTACGCACAGTCAACAGTCCCTCCTCTGTTATTGGGGTTCAGTAACGTCAGCTGTTCCCCTGCTGTGTGTGTGGCAATCCCTCCTACCTCCTCCAACCTCCTCCTCCTCCACCTGTCCCTGGGCTCCAACACCGCCAGTTGCCGTCCAGAAGTGCTGTACGCACAGTCAACAGTCGCTCCTCTGTTATTGGGGTTCAGTAACGTCAGCTGTTCCCCTGCTGTGTGTGTGGCAATCCCTCCTACCTCCTCCAACCTCCTCCTCCTCCACCTGTCCCTGGGCTCCAACACCGCCAGTTGCCGTCCAGAAGTGCTGTACGCACAGTCATCAGTCCCTCCTCTGTTATTGGGGTTCAGTAACGTCAGCTGTTCCCCTGCTGTGTGTGTGGCAATCCCTCCTACCTCCTCCAACCTCCTCCTCCTCCACCTGTCCCTGGGCTCCAACACCGCCAGTTGCCGTCCAGAAGTGCTGTACGCACAGTCAACAGTCGCTCCTCTGTTATTGGGGTTCAGTAACGTCAGCTGTTCCCCTGCTGTGTGTGTGGCAATCCCTCCTACCTCTTCCAACCTCCTCCTCCTCCACCTGTCCCTGGGCTCCAACACCGCCAGTTGCCGTCCAGAAGTGCTGTACGCACAGTCAACAGTCCCTCCTCTGTTATTGGGGTTCAGTAACGTCAGCTGTTCCCCTGCTGTGTGTGTGGCAATCCCTCCTACCTCCTCCAACCTCCTCCTCCTCCACCTGTCCCTGGGCTCCAACACCGCCAGTTGCCGTCCAGAAGTGCTGTACGCACAGTCAACAGTCCCTCCTCTGTTATTGGGGTTCAGTAACGTCAGCTGTTCCCCTGCTGTGTGTGTGGCAATCCCTCCTACCTCCTCCAACCTCCTCCTCCTCCACCTGTCCCTGGGCTCCAACACCGCCAGTTGCCGTCCAGAAGTGCTGTACGCACAGTCAACAGTCGCTCCTCTGTTATTGGGGTTCAGTAACGTCAGCTGTTCCCCTGCTGTGTGTGTGGCAATCCCTCCTACCTCCTCCAACCTCCTCCTCCTCCACCTGTCCCTGGGCTCCAACACCGCCAGTTGCCGTCCAGAAGTGCTGTACGCACAGTCAACAGTCCCTCCTCTGTTATTGGGGTTCAGTAACGTCAGCTGTTCCCCTGCTGTGTGTGTGGCAATCCCTCCTACCTCCTCCAACCTCCTCCTCCTCCACCTGTCCCTGGGCTCCAACACCGCCAGTTGCCGTCCAGAAGTGCTGTACGCACAGTCAACAGTCGCTCCTCTGTTATTGGGGTTCAGTAACGTCAGCTGTTCCCCTGCTGTGTGTGTGGCAATCCCTCCTACCTCCTCCAACCTCCTCCTCCTCCACCTGTCCCTGGGCTCCAACACCGCCAGTTGCCGTCCAGAAGTGCTGTACGCACAGTCAACAGTCCCTCCTCTGTTATTGGGGTTCAGTAACGTCAGCTGTTCCCCTGCTGTGTGTGTGGCAATCCCTCCTACCTCCTCCAACCTCCTCCTCCTCCACCTGTCCCTGGGCTCCAACACCGCCAGTTGCCGTCCAGAAGTGCTGTACGCACAGTCAACAGTCGCTCCTCTGTTATTGGGGTTCAGTAACGTCAGCTGTTCCTCTGCTGTGTGTGTGGCAATCCCTCCTACCTCCTCCAACCTCCTCCTCCTCCACCTGTCCCTGGGCTCCAACACCGCCAGTTGCCGTCCAGAAGTGCTGTACGCACAGAGCCAAACACCTCGCCAATGTGTTAGTGGGGTTCAGCACCGCCAGCTGTTCCCCTGCTGTGTATACGGCAACGTGTACTGCGACCGCCACGCAGGCACAACAAGTTAAATTTAAGGGAACCTGTCCCCCCCCCCAGGTGTTTGTTACTGAAGGAGCCACCTTGTGCAGCAGTAATGATGCAAAGGGAAAAAGTGCCTCTTTTCGTGGTGCTCCTTGCAGATGCTGAACCTAACACTTATGAAATGTGTCCCCTCACAGCGTTCAACCGTCCGGTAGGTGGAACTTTCCTTTGTCATGTGACGCAGCACAGCCGTCAATTTTACCCCCTTGGCGCCGTGCGCCGCCTCCTCAGCGTTGTTTGAATCTGTCCCGGAGCCTGCGCTGTTAGGTTACCCTTTGGCCATGCACACATTTTGCGCTGCCCGTCTTCTAACATCATTTGCTGTCAGGCTGGCTGCGCCTGTGTGGGTGCGCTGTCCGAGATTCAGCCTCGCAGTGTCGTGTAATGTTATCCCACCGCGGGCCTGGGATCCGTGGCCATGCGCAGTGCATATCCTCGCCTCTCACTCCCCTCCCTACGGCTTCTAAAGACTGTTCGGTGTCAGCTGATCCCTAATAGCATGCCACGGCCGTGACACCGCACAGTCTGAAGAAGCCGTAGGGAGGGGAGTGAGAGGTGAGGATATGCACTGCACATGGCCACGGATCCCAGGCCCGCGGTGGGATTACATTAGACGACACCGCGAGGCTGAATCTCGGACAGCGCACCCACACAGGCGCAGCCAGCCTGACAGCAAATGATGTCAGAAGACGGGCAGCGCAAAATGTGTGCATGGCCAAGGGGTAACCTAACAGCGCAGGCTCCGGGACAGATTCAAACAACGCTGAGGAGGCGGCGCACGGCGCCAAGGGGGTAAAAATGACGGCTGTGCTGCGTCACATGACAAAGGAAAGTTCCACCTACCGGACGGTTGAACGCTGTGAGGGGACACATTTCATAAGTGTTAGGTTCAGCATCTGCAAGGACCATAATTAAAAGGGCTAAGTTTACCTTTTCCAGCATTAGTGGTGTACACGATGGCTCTTCCAGCTACAAACGCCTGGGGGGGGGGGTTAAAGGTTTCCTTTCAACTTGCTCCAGTGCAGGCTTCGGCCTACACTCCGCTCCCCCTGCTCCTCCTGCTGACCCTGGGCTCTAACACCGCCAGTTGGGGCCCAGATGTGCTAGCTGCACAGAGAAAAACACCAGCCAATGTGTCAGTGGGGTTCAGCACCGCCAGCTGTTCCCCTGCTGTGCAGCCGGCAACGTGTCCTGCAACTGCCACGCAGGCACAACAGACCCAAAAGCTGCCGCCAGTGCAGGCTTCGGCCTACACTCTGCTCCATCTCCTCCTCCTGCTGACCCCGGGCTCCAACACCGCCAGTTGGGGCCCGGTACTGCTAGCTGCACAGAGAAAAACACCAGCCAATGTGTCAGTGGGGTTCAGCACCGCCAGCTGTTCCCCTGCTGTGCAGCCGGCATCGTGTCCTGCAAAAGCCACGCAGACACAAGAACTGAAATTGAAGGGAACCTGTCCCCCCTCCCCCAGGCGTTTGTACGTTTTAAAGGCCACCTTGTACAGCGGTAATGCTGCATGTGTGCAAGGTGGCTCATAAACGTATTCTCCTCGCACATGTGGAACTGAAAACACGTCTAAAATGTGTCCTCTGTGTGACCATTTAACCGTCCCGGTGGTGTGACTTTCCTTTGTAATGACACGCTGCAACCCCCTTGGTAGCGCTGCCCGTCTTCTGGCATCATTGTTTGGCTGCCTGCGCCTCTACGGCCGCCCTGACCCACACAACGCCCCTCGGTGTCTTATTTATTGGGACTGCGAGGGTGTGATTGACGGGCATGATCAGTGCATCAGTTCGCCTGTCCCTCATCTCCTTCCGCCTTCTGCGGACTGTGCGGCTTCATGGCCGTGGCATGCGATAAGGGATCAGATGACGCCGCACAGTCTGAAGCGGGTGTAAGGACCCGAGTGTGAGAGGCGAACATATGTGCTGCGCCAGGCCCTGCATCCCAGCCCCGCAGTGTTTTAACAATGTTAAGACACTGCGGGGCTGGGATTCATGGTCATCGCGAACCGCACCGGCCGACATTAAATGATGCCAGAACATGGGCAGCGCTAACAGCGCTAGGCCAGGGGATAACACGACAGCGCAGACTCCTGTACAGCAAATAACAACGCTCAGGAGGCTGCACCCAGCACCAAGGTGGGATTCTTGACATCTGTGCTGCGTCTCATTACAAAGGGAACTCGCGCCTCCAACACAGTTTGACTGTTTAAAGGGCTAAATGTTATACGTGTTTCATTCAGCGTGTGCAAGGAGCGAAATTAAAAGAGCAACCTTTGACTTGTGCAGCACTACTGCTGCATAAGCTGTGGCTCTTCTACTTTGTAACCCCTGAGGGGGGGTTAAAGGTTACCTTTGAAATTGGTTCAATTAGGCTTCGGCCTACACTCTGCTCCCCCTGCAGAGCCCTGGGCTCCAACACCGCCAGTTGGGGCCCGGTACTGCTAGCTGCACAGAGAAAAACACCAGCCAATGTGTCAGTGGGGTTCAGCACCGCCAGCTGTTCCCCTGCTGTGCAGCCGGCAACGTGTCCTGCAACTGCCACGCAGGCACAACAGACCCAAAAGCTGCCGCCAGTGCAGGCTTCGGCCTACACTCTGCTCCATCTCCTCCTCCTGCTGACCCCGGGCTCCAACACCGCCAGTTGGGGCCCGGTACTGCTAGCTGCACAGAGAAAAACACCAGCCAATGTGTCAGTGGGGTTCAGCACCGCCAGCTGTTCCCCTGCTGTGCAGCCGGCATCGTGTCCTGCAAAAGCCACGCAGACACAAGAACTGAAATTGAAGGGAACCTGTCCCCCCTCCCCCAGGCGTTTGTACGTTTTAAAGGCCACCTTGTACAGCGGTAATGCTGCATGTGTGCAAGGTGGCTCATAAACGTATTCTCCTCGCACATGTGGAACTGAAAACACGTCTAAAATGTGTCCTCTGTGTGACCATTTAACCGTCCCGGTGGTGTGACTTTCCTTTGTAATGACACGCTGCAACCCCCCTTGGTAGCGCTGCCCGTCTTCTGGCATCATTGTTTGGCTGCCTGCGCCTCTGCGGCCGCCCTGACCCACACAACGCCCCTCGGTGTCTTATTTATTGGGACTGCGAGGGTGTGATTGAGAGGCATGATCAGTGCATCAGTTCGCCTGTCCCTCATCTCCTTCCGCCTTCTGCGGACTGTGCGGCTTCATGGCCGTGGCATGCGATAAGGGATCAGATGACGCCGCACAGTCTGAAGCGGGTGTAAGGACCCGAGTGTGAGAGGCGAACATATGTGCTGCGCCAGGCCCTGCATCCCAGCCCCGCAGTGTTTTAACAATGTTAAGACACTGCGGGGCTGGGATTCATGGTCATCGCGAACCGCACCGGCCGACATTAAATGATGCCAGAACATGGGCAGCGCTAACAGCGCTAGGCCAGGGGATAACACGACAGCGCAGACTCCTGTACAGCAAATAACAACGCTCAGGAGGCTGCACCCAGCACCAAGGTGGGATTCTTGACATCTGTGCTGCATCTCATTACAAAGGGAACTCGCGCCTCCAACACAGTTTGACTGTTTAAAGGGCTAAATGTTATACGTGTTTCATTCAGCGTGTGCAAGGAGTGAAATTAAAAGAGCAACCTTTGACTTGTGCAGCACTACTGCTGCATAAGCTGTGGATCTTCTACTTTGTAACCCCTGAGGGGGGGTTAAAGGTTACCTTTGAAATTGGTTCAATTAGGCTTCGGCCTACACTCTGCTCCCCCTGCAGAGCCCTGGGCTCCAACACCGCCAGTTGGGGCCCGGTACTGCTAGCTGCACAGAGAAAAACACCAGCCAATGTGTCAGTGGGGTTCAGCACCGCCAGCTGTTCCCCTGCTGTGCAGCCGGCAACGTGTCCTGCAACTGCCACGCAGGCACAACAGACCCAAAAGCTGCCGCCAGTGCAGGCTTCGGCCTACACTCTGCTCCATCTCCTCCTCCTGCTGACCCCGGGCTCCAACACCGCCAGTTGGGGCCCGGTACTGCTAGCTGCACAGAGAAAAACACCAGCCAATGTGTCAGTGGGGTTCAGCACCGCCAGCTGTTCCCCTGCTGTGCAGCCGGCATCGTGTCCTGCAAAAGCCACGCAGACACAAGAACTGAAATTGAAGGGAACCTGTCCCCCCTCCCCCAGGCGTTTGTACGTTTTAAAGGCCACCTTGTACAGCGGTAATGCTGCATGTGTGCAAGGTG
Source organism: Ranitomeya variabilis (assembly GCF_051348905.1). Classification (NCBI taxonomy): domain Eukaryota; kingdom Metazoa; phylum Chordata; class Amphibia; order Anura; family Dendrobatidae; genus Ranitomeya; species Ranitomeya variabilis. The sequence goes on along the minus strand of NC_135236.1, from coordinate 293,795,260 downwards.
GCTCATAAACGTATTCTCCTCGCACATGTGGAACTGAAAACACGTCTAAAATGTGTCCTCTGTGTGACCATTTAACCGTCCCGGTGGTGTGACTTTCCTTTGTAATGACACGCTGCAACCCCCTTGGTAGCGCTGCCCGTCTTCTGGCATCATTGTTTGGCTGCCTGCGCCTCTGCGGCCGCCCTGACCCACACAACGCCCCTCGGTGTCTTATTAATTGGGACTGCGAGGGTGTGATTGACGGGCATGATCAGTGCATCAGTTCGCCTGTCCCTCATCTCCTTCCGCCTTCTGCGGACTGTGCGGCTTCATGGCCGTGGCATGCGATAAGGGATCAGATGACGCCGCACAGTCTGAAGCGGGTGTAAGGACCCGAGTGTGAGAGGCGAACATATGTGCTGCGCCAGGCCCTGCATCCCAGCCCCGCAGTGTTTTAACAATGTTAAGACACTGTGGGGCTGGGATTCATGGTCATCGCGAACCGCACCGGCCGACATTAAATGATGCCAGAACATGGGCAGCGCTAACAGCGCTAGGCCACGGGATAACACGACAGCGCAGACTCCTGTACAGCAAATAACAACGCTCAGGAGGCTGCACCCAGCACCAAGGTGGGATTCTTGACATCTGTGCTGCGTCTCATTACAAAGGGAACTCGCGCCTCCAACACAGTTTGACTGTTTAAAGGGCTAAATGTTATACGTGTTTCATTCAGCGTGTGCAAGGAGCGAAATTAAAAGAGCAACCTTTGACTTGTGCAGCACTACTGCTGCATAAGCTGTGGCTCTTCTACTTTGTAACCCCTGAGGGGGGGTTAAAGGTTACCTTTGAAATTGGTTCAATTAGGCTTCGGCCTACACTCTGCTCCCCCTGCAGAGCCCTGGGCTCCAACACCGCCAGTTGGGGCCCGGTACTGCTAGCTGCACAGAGAAAAACACCAGCCAATGTGTCAGTGGGGTTCAGCACCGCCAGCTGTTCCCCTGCTGTGCAGCCGGCAACGTGTCCTGCAACTGCCACGCAGGCACAACAGACCCAAAAGCTGCCGCCAGTGCAGGCTTCGGCCTACACTCTGCTCCATCTCCTCCTCCTGCTGACCCCGGGCTCCAACACCGCCAGTTGGGGCCCGGTACTGCTAGCTGCACAGAGAAAAACACCAGCCAATGTGTCAGTGGGGTTCAGCACCGCCAGCTGTTCCCCTGCTGTGCAGCCGGCATCGTGTCCTGCAAAAGCCACGCAGACACTTGCTCTTGTACCTTCTGCTCCCCATCCTGGTTCCAGTACCGTCAGCTGGTTCCGGGCAGAGCCTTTGGCTTAGGTGCCTCCCTCTGGGTATCCGAGTTCCACCAACGTCAGGTGGTCCTTGGTAGTGCTTTCAGGCACGGGTACCTCCTGCTTAGTAACCGGGTTCCAGTAACGTCAGCTGGTCCTCGGTAGTTCCATTGGCTCTTGGACCTTCGGCTACCCATCCGGGTTCCAGCACCGTCAGCTGGTTCTCGGCAGTGTCTTTTGCTCTTGTACCTTCTGCTCCTCATCCTGGTTCCAGTACCGTCAGCTGGTTCCGGGCAGAGCCTTTGGCTTAGGTGCCTCCCTCTGGGTATCCGAGTTCCACCAACGTCAGGTGGTCCTTGGTAGTGCTTTCAGGCATGGGTACCTCCTGCTTAGTAACCGGGTTCCAGTAACGTCAGCTGGTCCTCGGTAGTTCCATTGGCTCTTGGACCTTCGGGTAGCCATCCGAGTTCCAGTTCCATCAGCTGGTTCTCGGCATTTTCTCAGCCTTCTTGTACCTTCTGCTACATTTCCAAGTTCAAGAGACTAAACACGATGACCCGGAAGACCACCCCTAAGATGACGACGACACCAGAGACGACAACCACCGTGATGACGACGACCCTGGAGACGATGACCCCGAAGACCACCCCGATGACGACGACCCCGGAGACGACGACCCTGAAGACCACCCCGATGACGACGACCCTGGAGACGACGACGACCTGGAAGACCGAGAAGCAGAAGAACAAGAGGCTGCAGAACAAAGAGCAGAAGAACATTAAGCATAACACTAAATATCAGAGCAAAAAATATTATCTAAATTATAAGCAGAAGAAGACTAAGCAGTGTATGGGGGTGAGTCCGTTCCTCCTCGTGGTGCCCCTGGATAAAGCCTGATGCTGCAGGCCAAACTGAACGCGGACAAATGTAACTCTTTTGTGACAGGCAGAACGGAAGGTGTAATCTTCAAACTTTTATAGATAACAACTACGGGAATGCCTGTCACAAATAAGAATATGATGAAGAAGTAGAATATGATGAAGATAATAGTAAAATAAAAAGAATATGAACAATGTAACCAAAAAAATAATAGGTAGAAGATGAAGAAGAAGATGAATAAGGTGAAGAAGTTGATGTCAAAGAAGCTGATGATGAGGATAATGAAGAAGAAAGTGTGGGAGAAGTAAAAAAGAAGGTGAAGGGCGTGGAAGTAGTGAAACATCAATATCTGACAAAATAAAAATAAAAATTAACATAGTCAAAATCTTTCTACCGCCGAACGTCATAAAAAAAACCCAAAATCCTGCTATTCTATTACATTGGGCTAAACCTCTGTGCCTTTAATGTCTCCGCCACGTCCCCCAATACATCCTACATTATTCTTAGTTGTTTTCCTTCATGTAGAATGAACCTACAAGTTTATAAAGGGTTTATTTTAATTCCGATATTTTCGTCCCATTGACTTGCATTGGGATCGGGTATCGGTATCGGATTGGATCCGATATTTTGACGGTATCGGCCGATACTTTCCGATACCGATACTTTCCGATATCGGAAAGTATCGCTCAACACTATTAATGAATTTTTTTGGAAGAATATTTGGCACTCAGCACTTTATTCCCTTTGTTATTAGCATTACACCATTTGCTATTCTGGAAGTTTTAGATGTACAGATCTTTATTCATTTTATATGTTTAGTTATTTGTGCATTATGTACCACTTGCTGATTCTTATATATTGTTACCTTATCTTGTAGGGTTCATAGAGCTTTACACTTTAACTATCCAGTCCATCAATCTAGCATTTAATAAGTATTTAATGTTATTTTTGCACTCATACACTTTTATCTACATACAGTTATATGAAAAAGTTTGGGCACCCCTATTAATCTTAAAGGGAACCTGTCACCCCGTTTTTTCGGTATGAGATAAAAATACTGTTAAATAGGGCCTGAGCTGAGCATTACAATAGTGTAGTTTGTGTACCCCGATTCCCCACCTATGCTGCCGAAATACGTTACCAAAGTAGTCGTTTTCGCCTGTCAATCAGGCTGGTCTGGTCAAAAGGGCGTGTTGTCTTCCCCCAGATTTTGCGTAGTTTTCCGTTGGTGGCGTAGTGGTGTGCGCATGCCCAAGGTCCCAAATCCTCTGCCAGGGGATTTAAAAGAGCGCGCTGTTCGTTATTTCATTGGTGATCGGTGGGCGCGGCCATCTTCCTTTGGCCGCGCGTGCGCAGAAGCGGCGCTCTGCTGGCCGCGGCTTCAGGAAAATGGCCGCGGGATGCCGCGCGTGCGCAGATGGATATCGCGGCGGCCATTTTCCTGAAGCCGCGGCCAGCAGAGCGCCGCTTCTGCGCACGCGCGGCCAAAGGAAGATGGCCGCGCCCACCGATCACCAATAAAATAACGAACAGCGCGCTCTTTTAAATCCCCTGGCAGAGGATTCGGGACCTTGGGCATGCGCACACCACTACGCCACCAACGGAAAACTATGCAAAATCTGGGGGAAGACAACACGCCCTTTTGACCAGACCAGCCTGATTGACAGGCGAAAACGGAGACTTTGCAAAAGTATTTCGGCAACTTAGGTGGGTAATAAACGCATAACAAACACACTAATGTAACGCCCACCTCTGCCCCTATTTAACGCTATTTTTATCCCATCTTCCAAAAACGTGGTGACAGGTTCCCTTTAAGCTTAATGTTTTATAAAAATAGTTTTTTTTGCAACAGCTATTTCAGTTTCATATATCTAATAACTGCTGGACACAGTAATGTTTCTGCCTTGAAATGAGGTTTATTGTACTAACAGAAAATGTGCAATCTGCATTCAAACAAAATTTGACAGGTGCATAAGTATGGGCACCTCACCAGAAAAGTGACATTAATATTTAGTAGATCCTCCTTTTGCAAAAATAACAGCCTCTAGTCGCTTTCTGTAGCTTTTGATGAGTTCCTGGATCCTGGATGAAGGTATTTTTGACCATTCCTCTTTACAAAACAATTCCAGTTCAGTTAAGTTTGATGGTCACCGAGCATGGACAGCCCTCTTCAAATGATCCCACAGATGTTCAATGATATTCAGGTCTGGGGACTGGGATGGCCATTCCAGAACAGTGTAATTGTTCCTCTGCATGAACGCCTGAGTAGATTTGGAGGGGTGTTTTGGATCATTGTCTTGCTGAAAGATCCATCCCCTGCATAACTTCAACTTTGTCACTGAATCATGAACATTATTGTCAAGAATCTGCTGATACTGAGAGGAATCCATGCGTCCCTCAACTTTAATAAGATTCCCGGTGCCGGCATTGGCCACACAGCCCCAAAGTATGATGGAACCTCCACCAAATTTTACTGTGGGTAGCAAGTGTTTTTCTTGGAATGCTGTGTTTTTTTGCCACCATGCATAACGCCTTTTTGTATGACCAAACAACTCAATCTTGGTTTCATCAGTCCACAGGACCTTCTTCCAAAAAGAAATTGGCTTCTCCAAATGTGCTTTTGCATACCTCAGCCGACTCTGTTTGTGGCGTACTTGCAGAAACGGCTTCTTTCGCATCACTCTCCCATACAGCTTCTCTTTCTGTAAAGTGCGTTGTATAGTTGACCGATGCACAGTGACACCATCTGCAGCAAGTTGATGCTGCAGCTCTCTGAAGGTGGTCTGAGGATTGTCCTTGACTGATCTCACCATTCTTCTTCTCTGCCTTTCTGATGTTTTTCTTGGCCTGCCACTTCTGGCCTTAACAAGAACTGTACCTGTGTTCTTCCATTTCCTTACTATGTTCCTCATAGTGGAAATTGACAGGTTAAATCTCTGAGACAGCTTTTTGTATCCTTCCCCTGAACAACTATGTTGAATAATCTTTGTTTTCAGATCATTTGACAGTTGTTTTGAGGAGCCCATGATGCCACGCTTCAGAGGAGATTCAAACAGGAGAACAACTTGCAAATGGCCACTTTAAGTAGCTTTTCTCATGATTGCATACACCTGGCTATGAAGTTCAAAGCTCAATGAGGTTACAAAACCCCAAAAAGTGCTTTAGTAAGTCAGTAAAAAGTAGGTAGGAGTATTTAAAACAAGACAATGATAAGGGTGCCCATACTTATGCACCTGTCAAATTTTGTTTGAATGCAGATTCCACATTTTCTGTTAGTACAATAAACCTCATTTCAAGGCAGAAACATTACTGTGTCCAACAATTATTAGATATATGAAACCGAAATAGCTGTTGCAAAGAAAACAATTTTTATAAAACATTAAGCTTAAGATTAATAGGGGTGCCCAAACTTTTTCATATAACTGTATATATATATATATATATATATATATATATATATATATATATATATATATATATATATATATATATATATTATTATATACTCGAGTATAAGCCGAGATTTTCAGCCCGTTTTTTTAGGGTGAAAGTGTATCTCTATGGAGGATCTTATGGGGCCATAATCAACGTTTGTGCATCACTATATGGGGCAAATATCTATATGGAGCATCTTATGGGGCCATAATCAACGTTTGTGCAGCACTATAAGGGGCAAATATCTCTATGGAGTATCTTATGAGGCCATAATCAATGTTTGTGCAGCACTATAAGGGGCAAATATCTCTATGGAGCATATTATGGGGCCATAATCAATGTTTGTGCAGCACTATATGGGGCAAATATCTCTATGGAGCATCTTATGGGGCCATAATCAACGTTTGTGCATCACTATATGGGGCAAATATCTATATGGAGCATCTTATGGGGCCATAATCAACGTTTGTGCAGCATTATGTGGGGCAAATATCTATATAGAGCATCTTATGGGGCCATAATCAACGCTTGTGCAGCATTATATGGGGCAAATATCTCTATGGAGCATCTTATGGGGCCAGAATCAACATTTGTGCAGCATTATATTGGGCAAATGTCTCTATGGAGCATCTTATGGGGCCCTTATTAACCTTTATGCAGTATTGTATGGGGCAAATGTCTCTATGGAGCATCTTATGGGGCCATTATTAACCTTTGTGCAGCATTATATGGGGCATATTTTAATATGGAGCATCTTATGGGACCATCATGAACTGTATGGAGCATTATATGGGGCTCCTGACTCAATATGGATATTCAAAAACACTTAAATTACTGATATCTCAATTAATTTTACTTTTATTGGTATCTATTTTTATTTTTAAAATTTACCGGTAGCTGCTGCATTTTCCACCCTAGGCTTATACTCGAGTCATTAAGTTTTCCCAGTTTTTTGTGGCAAAATTAGGGGGGTTGGCTTATACTCGGGTCGGCTTATACTTAGACTTATATATATAATTGTCTAAGGGTTTTTCTGTCTGTCCTGGAAATCCCGCGTCTCTGATTGCTCGAGGCCACCTGGGCCTCGACCAATCAGCGACGGGCACAGTATCGACGTAGAAATCCTGCGTCTCTGATTGCTCGAGGCCGCCTGGGCCTCGACCAATCAGCGACGGGCACAGTATCGATGTAGATGTCATAATGGTTGCCATGGTGACAATGATGTCATAAAGGTTGCCTTGACCAATCAGCGACGGGCACAGTCTGCCGCGAATTCTGGAATCATCATTGTCCATATACTACGAGGACATGCATATTCTAGAATACCCGATGCGTTAGAATCGGGCCACAATCTAGTATATATATATATATATATATATATATATATATATATATATATATATATATATATATAAATATACACTCACCGGCCACTTTATTAGGTACACCATGCTAATAACGGGTTGGACCCCCTTTTGCCTTCAGAACTGCCTCAATTCTTCGTGGCATAGATTCAACAACGTGCTGGAAGCATTCCTCAGAGATTTTGGTCCATATTGACATGATGGCATCACACAGTTGCCGCAGATTTGTCGGCTGCACATCCCAAAGATGCTCCATACAAGGCAGGATGGATCCATGCTTTCATGTTGTTTACGCCAAATTCTGACCCTACCATCCGAATGTCGCAGCAGAAATCGAGACTCATCAGACCAAGCAACTTTTTCCCAATCTTCTACTGTCCAATTTCAATGAGCTTGTACAAATTGTAGCCTCAGTTTCCTGTTCTTAGCTGAAAGGAGTGGTACCCGGTGTGGTCTTCTGCTGCTGTAGCCCATCTGCCTCAAAGTTTGACGCACTGTGCATTCAGAGATGCTCTTAGGCCTACCTTGGTTGTAACGGGTGGCGATTTGAGTCACTGTTGCCTTTCTATCAGCTCGAACCAGTCTGCCCATTCTCCTCTGACCTCTGGCTTCAACAAGGCATTTCCGCCCACAGAAATGCCGCTCACTGGATTTTTTTTCTTTTTCGGACCATTCTCTGTAAACCCTAGAGATGGTTGTGCGTGAAAATCCCAGTAGATCAGCAGTTTCTGAAATACTCAGACCAGCCCTTCTGGCACCAACAACCATGCCACGTTCAAAGGCACTCAAATCACCTTTCTTCCCCATACTGATGCTCGGTTTGAACTGCAGGAGATTGTCTTGACCATGTCTACATGCCTAAATGCACTGAGTTGCCGCCATGTGATTGGCTGATTAGAAATTAAGTGTTAACAAGAAGTTGGACAGGTGTACCTAATAAAGTGGCCGGTGAGTGTATATATATAATTATTGCATTCCATCTTGCCATTGTTAGGATTTCTTTACTTGGGACACTGGTTTTATTTAATATCTTTTGCATGCCAATATATAATATATATAGTAGGATGGCCACCAAACAAGTCCAGAGGCTGCAGGAGCGAAATCTGACAAAATGGAGGAATTAGTAAAGCAACCCATGCAGGCTAATCGCCAGCAGCAACAGATATGGAAGCAACAAAATCAGCAGAACCATGAGCAGCAGCAGCAGATACAGCAGGAGACAAATCAACTTCTGATGCAACAAATTCAAAAGCAGCAGAGGCAGATGAAACACTTGGCTGGAGACATCCGCAGCAGAGAGACCACCCCAACCCTAAATCCAGGTGATGACTCTGGCGTGAGGAAGATGGTAAGGAGAGCATTGCAAAAGATTATCCCAGGTGACGACATCGAGGCATTCCTGGTGGTGTTTGAAAGGGTGAAGGAGCAGGAGAAATTGCCTCCTGAGCAGTGGGCAGAGGTTCTGGCTCTCTATTTGACAGGTGAACCACAGAAGGCATATTATGACTTGGTGTTGCAGGAGGAAAAAGAGTACGCTAAGCTAAAGGCTGAGATCCAGGCACATTTACGAGTGACTGACTGTCAGAGCACAATGGTCCCAAATGTTCGATCTCCGACATCTGGTCCAAAAATGGTTGCAACCTGGATCATCCTCCCCAGCACAAATGGATGTGAAGGTTGTCATGGACAGGTTAATACACTCTTTACCAAAGCTGGCGCAGTCCTAGGTTGCCCAGGGAGATCCCCGTAATGCCGATGACCTAGTGAGCCTGGTGGAAAGGTACCAGGCAGTCGAAATGTCCTTGGGGAAGCAAGGTGTTGTAGCATCCCCATACTGGAGTTTCCAAAGTGGGGAGCTAGAGCCACACCTGAAGGCATCCAAGAGCACCGAAGTTAGTGTCCAAGGTCCCTTCCCATAGTGTAATTTGTTGGAAGTGTCATACCCCTGGCCACATAGGCGCCCATTGTCTCGTGACCACCAAGTCAATGGACTGCAGCAGGACATCGCTGCTCGTATTTTTCCTATCCAGCCTGCAGTGCTGTTCTCCAAACAAGAGAGGGGCCACAGGCATGCCACGTGACAGTATCAGGGTGTAAATGACTGGTCTGCTGGGCTTAGGAAGTTTTGTAACCCTAGTGAAGGCCACAATTCCTCATCAGCTCATTCCTGGAAAGAGGGTGGGTGTCCACTGTATCCATGGTGATGCGAAGAACTACCCTGTGGCCCAAGTGGTCATAAGCACAATTGTGGCACCGAGTCCCATGACGTCAGCGTGGTCAAGGACATATTGCACACTACTATAACATGGAAGGACTTTATGTTGTTTTGGGGCTGGTGGGGGAAAGGGAGGATGTTTGGTTGCCCAGACGATAGCCATTTTACTCACAAAGAAACCTCATTGCAGGCTGTGGATGACAGGTTTCCATTTTGTGTGCTTGTTATCGATGAGGATGAGGCAACATCCACTGAGGCTAGCATCCCTGAGCTGGAGGTATCCAGGGGAAACTTTGGAACTGCCCAACTCATGGATTTAATTTTAAATGGGGCATTTAATAATGTAACAGTACTTAATGGTGTAGCTCAAGAGTCGGGAGCTAACATGCGATACCCACATATTGCTATAAATGGGGAGGTGATATATTGCATCAACAAGATGAAGGGGGAGGTAATTGAGCAGTTTTTGGTGCCAGGGTAGTACAGACGCAGTGTGCTAGACATGGCCCATATACATGTGTTAGTTGGTCACCTGGACATAGAGAAAACCCAGAAATGGGTCTTTCAGAGGTTCTACTGGCCCTGATGTCACCTTGATATTGTGAACTTCTGAAGGTCCTGTCCCATCTGCCAACTAACTTCCCCAGTGGCCCATTTTTGTGCCGTTGCCCATTATTGAGGTACCGTTTGATCGCCTAGCCATGGATCTAGTGGGACCCCTCGTCAAGTCCGTCAAAGGGCATCAGTATATCCTCATGACACTGGGCTATGCTACGCGATAATTGGAGCCCATTACACTACGTAACTCCTCCGCCAAGTGTATCGCCCGAGAGTTGGTCCAGGTCTTCACTAGAACGGGGTTGCCGAAAGAGATCCTGATGGACCAAGAGACCCCGCTTATATCAAAGGTGATGAAAGAATTGTGCAAAACCCTGCAAATCACACAACTCCAAACCTCATTCTATCATCCACAGACAGATGGCTTGGTAGAAAGGTTCAATAAAACCTTGAAGGCCATGTTGAAGAAGGTTGTGGAGAAGGACAGCTGGAACTGGGATTGTCTACTACTGTACCTTCTCTTCCCCATCAGAGAACATCTTGCAGGCTTCTACTGGGTTCTCCCCTTTTGAACTGTTGTATGGCCGACAACCCCGTGGTCTCCTCAATGTAGCAAAAGAAACGTGGGAGGCGGAGTCTACAACTACTGGAGTGTGATCGAGCATGTGGCCCGGATGCAAGAGAGAATTGCCAAGGTGATGCTCCTCATCATAGAACACCTCCTCAAAGCACAAGAGGCGCAGTCGAGGATCTATAATAGGTCGGCAAGGAAGAGACAGGTCAAGCCAGGGGATCGAGTACTGTGCTGGTGCCCATGCTGGAGACCAAATTCCTGGACAAGTAGCAGGGTCCCTATGAGGTAGTGGAAAAAGTTGGGGAGGTCAACTACAAAATCTACCAACCAGGGAAGTTGAGCCCTACCAGGTGTACCACGTGAATTAAATCAAACCGTGACAGAGAACCTGAGGAAACCATTTGTCTGCTAGCCATGTCCAATGTCAGTGCAGAGGATGTCAAGGTGGCAGACACCTTATCCCGCTCACAGAAACAGAAGTGCTAGGAGTTGCTGCAGCGAAACAGAGACCTGTTCTCAGAACTTCTGGGGTGCAGAAAGATTATAGAGCATGAGGTCCTGACGGAGCCTCATGCCTGAGTTAACATGAAGCCATACCGGATTCCTGAAGCTTGTCGAGAAGTAATCTCAAAGGAGGCGAAGCATATGCTAAGACTGGGAGTAATCAAAGAGTCCAAGAGTGGCTGGTCCAGTCCAATAGTCTTAGTGCCAAAACTAGATGGGGAATGGTGGTTTTACAACGACTATAGGTGTCACTCTAGTCAGAACTCACGGACAGGCCATGAAGTAGAATAGTTGGACATTCCAGGGTCAATGTCAAGAGAGTACATAGATAACCAAGGGAAAAGACAAAGGCGCAAGTCAGGTCACAGTCCAGGGTAAATAACAAGAGATAGCAGATCAAAAGCCGAAGGTCAAGACAAATGAATAGTCATAACACGGTCCAAAGGGTCAGGCAGCAGAAGATCAGAACTCAGAGTAACAGAATCAGGCTAACACTCACCAAGAAGCACTAACTACATATGGCAGGGATCGGGGCAGACAGCTCAGTTAAATAGCTAATGTGATCACCAAAACACCTGCAGAAAAATTCCTGCATGTCCCAATAACAGATTGCAGAGCAGAGCTGACAATCAAGACACAGACAGCTCAGCAAGACAGTTTCCATAGAACAGCATAGCAATCATTCACTGAGCAGGGGAATCGTGACAATAGGAAGCTGAACGAAGTCTCAAAGTGTGATGCTTACCAAATGCCCTGGGTCGATGAACTAATTGAGAGGCTAGGGCCAGCCCGTAACATTACTACCCTTGACCTCACAAAAGGGTATTGGCAAATCCCTATGTCCCAAGATGCCAAGGAGAAGACTGCCATTTCAACACCAGATGCGTGCTTCCATTACACAAGGATGCCATTTGGGTTACAAGCTCCAGCTACATTCCAGAGAGCCATGGATTGGATCCTGACCCCCACAAAAGGTACGCGGTGGCCTACCAGGACAACATTGTGATCTTCAGCTAGGATTGGGTGAAGCCTTCTGAGCAAAGTCCAAGCGGCACTGGATGCTCTATGGAAGGCGGGGTTTTCTATTAATGTCTAGGGAATGGAGAAGGCAAAATACTGGGGCTGTGTTGTAGGCAGGGGCGAGATAAAGCCCCAAATAAATAAAGTTGACTCAACCCAGGGCTGGCCACAACCCCTCTCAAAGAGGCAGGTCAGCGTGTTCCTAGGCATTGTGGGCTATCTCAAACTTCATCATGGTAGCTGACTCTCTGACAGACCTCTTTAAAGGGACAAAGTCAGCTATGGCTAAGTGGTCTCCAGAAGCTGAGATGGCCTTCCAGGAACTGAGGCTGGACCTTTGCAAATAGCCAGTGCTGGTAGCACCCGATTTCTCCAAGGAGTTTGTGGTCCAGACAGACATATCAGATATCAGGCTGGGTGTTGTCTTATGTCAAGAGGTGAACAGGGAAGAGCACCCCATCATGTATCTTAGCTGGAAATCGTCATCCTGTGAGAAAAACTATTCCATAGTGGAGAATGAATGTTTAGCCATTGGATATGGTGGGTATTGGATTCTCTAAGGTACTAACTCTTGGGCAGGAAGTTCAGTCTAGCGTTAGACCATGCCCCACTGAAGTGGATGAGGGAGAAAATAGGGAACAATTCCCAAGTGACCAGGTGGTTCCTCAGGATTTTAACTTCCTTGTGGAGCATAGGTCAGGGAAATTGCATGGCAATGCTGACGTTCTGTCGAGAGTCCACTGTTTTTTGGCAGAAAGAGTTATTTGGGCCATTCCAAGGCCAGGTTTTACGAGCAGTCATAAGAGATAGGTGGGAATGACTGCTTACATATCCCAACCCAGGGGCGCTGTTTGGCATATAAAATGGAGGCCGAGTCTCTCATTCAGTGTCTGTTGCTGAAGGTGAGGAGACCTCCAGTGTGTGTTGTCAAAGACACTGACCTAAGCGGGCAGACCCACAGGGCTATATGGAGTATTTGTCTGCAGTTCGTGTTTACCCTCAGTGTGTGTTGCTAAAGGCATTGACCTGAGCGGGTGGACCAGCAATACCATATGAACTCTTTGTTTTCAGTTTGATTTCTCACTTTGTGCCTGACAAGGCTCTGTTTTGTTTTGCCACCCAAAGCAGTTTATGAAGTTGAATAAACTGGCCAGGACTATGGCATGAAAACATCCTCCTGTGCCTACCTCAGGAGCAGCTCAGTGAGTAGAAACCTCCATTATATATATATATTATATATATATATATATATATACATACACATATACATATACACACACACGTGCTTCTTACAAAATTAGAATGTCATCAGAAGGTTAATTTATTTCAGTTCTTCAATGCAAAAAGTTAAACTGATATATTATATAGAAACATTACAAACAGAGTAATCTATTTCAAGATTCTGTTAATGTTGGTGATTATGGCTTACAGCCAATGAAACCCCAAAAGTCATTATCTCAGTAAATTAGAATACTTTATAACACCACCTTGAAAAATGATTTAAAAATCTGAAATCTTGGCCTACTGAAATGTATGTTCAGTAAATGCACTCAATATTTGGTCAGGGCTCCTTTTGCATCAATTACTGCATCAATGTGGCGTGGCATGGAGGCGATCAGCCTGTGGCGCTGCTGAGGTGTTATGGAAGCTCAGGTTGCTATGATAGCAGCCTTCAGCTTGTTGGCATTGTTGGGTCTAGTGTCTCTCATCTTCCTCTTGACAATACCCCATAGATTCTCTATAGGGTTAAGGTCAGGTAAGTTTGCTGGCCAATCAAGCACAGTGATACTTTTGTTTTTAACCAGGTATTGGTACTTTTGGCAGTGTGGACAGGTGCCAAGAACTGCTGGAAAATGAAATTTTCATCTCCAAAAAACTTGCTGGCAGAAGGAAGCATGAAGTTCTCTAAAATTTCCAGGTAGATTGCTGCTTGATAAAGCACAGTGGACCTACACCAGCAGATGACATGGCTCCCCAACCATCACTGCTTGTGTCAAATTCACATTAGACCTCAAGCAGCTTGGATTGTGTGCCTCTCCACTCTTCCTCCAGACTCTGGGACCTTGAATTCCAAATGAAATGCAAAATTTGATTTCTTCTCAAAACAACACAATGGACCACTGAGCAACAGTCCAGTTCTTTTTCTCTTTGACCCAGGTAAGACGCTTCAGCCCATGTCCTGGATATATCTGTGTGTGGTGGCTCTTGAAGCAATGACTCCAGCAGCAGTCCACTCCTTGTGAATCTCCCCTAAATTTTTGAATGGCCTTTTCTTAACAATCCTGTCAAGGCTATGGTTATCCTGGTTGCTTGTGCACCTTTTTCTACCACACCTTTTCCTTCCAATCAACTTTCCATTAATATGCTTGCATACAGCACTCTGTGAACAGCCAGCTTCTTTAGCAATGACCTGTTGTGGCTTATGGAGTGTGTCAATGACTGCTTTCTGAACATCTGTCAAGTCAGCAGACTTCCCCATGATGGTGGAGCCTACTGAAAGAGACCTTTTTAAATGCTTAGAAAACCTTTTCAGGTGTTTTTTGTTAATTATTCTAATTTACAGATATAATGACTTTTGGGTATTCATTGGCTGTAAACCATAATCTTCAACATTAACAGAAATAAACGCTTGAAATAGATCACCCTGTTTGTAATGACTCTATATAATATAAGTTTCACTTTTTGTATTGAAGAACTGAAATAAATTAACCTTTTGACAATATTTTAATTTAGTGAGAAGCACATATACTGTGTATATATATATATATATATATATATATATATATATATATATATGCACTGCTAAAAAAATAAAGGGAACACTTAAATAACAGAATATGAATCCAAGTAAATCAAACTTCTGTGAAATCAAATTGTCCACTTAGGAAGCAACACTGTTTGACAATAAATTTCACATGCTGTTGTGCAAATGGAATAGACAACAGATGAATATTATTGGCAATTATCAAGACACTCTCAATAAAGGAGTGGTTCTGCAGTTGGGGACCACAGACCACATCTCAGTACCAATGCTTTCTGGCTGATGTTTTGGTCACTTTTGAATGTTGGTTGCGCTTTCACACTCGTGGCAGCATGAGATGGACTCTACAACCCAAACAAGTGGCTCAGGTAGTGCAGCTCATCCAAAATGGCACATCAATGCGAGCTGTGGCAAGAAGGTTTGCTGTGTCAGCGTAGTGTGCAGAGGCTGGAGGCGCTACCAGGAGACAGGCCAGTACACCAGGAGAGGTGGAGGGGCCGTAGGAGGGCAACAACCCATCAGCAGGACCGCTACGTCCCCCTTTGTGCAAGGAGGAACAGGAGGAGCACTGCCAGAGCTCTGCAAAATGACCTCCAGTAGGTCACAAATGTGCATGTGTCTGCACAAACGGTTAGAAACCGACTCCATGAGGATGGTCTGAGTGCCTGATGTCCACAGATAGGGGTTGTGCTCACAGCCCAACACCGTGCAGTAGGCTTGGCATTTGCCACAGAACACCAGGATTGGCAAATCCATTACTGGCCCCCTGTGCTCTTCACAGATGAAAGCAGGTTCACACTGAGCACATGTGACAGACGTGACAGAGTCTGGAGACACCGTGGAGAGCGATCTTCTGCCTGCAACATCATTCAGCATGACCGGTTTGGCAGCGGGTCAGTAATAGTGTAGGGTGGCATTTCTTTGGAGAGCCGCACAGCCCTCCATGTGCTCGTCAGAGGTAGCCTGACTGCCATTAGATACCAAGATGAAATCCTCAGACCCCTTGTGAGACCATATGCTGGTGCGGTTGGCCCTGAGTTCCTCCTAATGCTGGACAATGCCAGACCTCATGTGGCTGGAGTGTGTCAGCAGTTCCTGCAAGATGAAGACAATGAAGCTATGGACTGTCCCGCCCGTTCCCCAGACCTGATTCCAATTGAGCACATCTGGGACATCATGTCTCACACCATCCACCAACGTCACGTTGCACCACAGACTGTCCAGGAGTTGGCAGATGCTTTAGTCCAGGTCTGGGAGGAGATCCCTCAGGAGACCACCCATCACCTCATCAGGAGCATGCCCAGGCATTGTACATTAGGGAGGTCATACAGACACGTGGAGGCCGCACACAATACTGAGCATCTTTTCCTTGTCATCAGGCATTTCCACTGAAGTTGGATCAGCCTGTAATTTGATTTTCCACTTTGATTTTGAGTATCATTCCAAATACAGACCTCCATGGGATATTTATTTTGATTTGCATGGATAATTATTATGTTTTATTGTTCTGAACACATTCC
Organism: Ranitomeya variabilis; assembly: GCF_051348905.1. Taxonomy (NCBI): domain Eukaryota; kingdom Metazoa; phylum Chordata; class Amphibia; order Anura; family Dendrobatidae; genus Ranitomeya; species Ranitomeya variabilis. The sequence continues at coordinate 293,779,161 of NC_135236.1, read as the reverse complement.
ACTATGCAATGAATAAAAATTTGCAACTGGAATATTTCACTCATCAATATCTAGGATGTGGTAGTTTAGTGTTTCCTTTATTTTTTTGAGCTGTATATATATATATATATATATATATATATATATATATATATACTGTATATATATGTGTGTGTGTTTTGATAAATGTTTCCTTTGAAAACGATGTGTAAATGACAGAGAATTGCTGTATGTAAAAGCTCATGTTTAAATCGCATTGCAATCGGATAGCAATAACAATGCATTCAGATGTAAATCGGTTGCTAGGTGTGAAAAGTCAGATTGTACTCGCATAAAAATGCATGACACTCTCATGACACTTGCATTACACTCTTTTGACTCTCCTACATCAAATTGGACCGATTTTAAAATCACTAGTGTGACTATAGCCTTTGAGTGCTGTCCATGTGAGGCCAGTCTTTTTTACAAGCACAGCATTTAGGCCAAAAATATCATCATTTGAAAGCATCATTCCAGTGCAGTGATGTGTATATATTGACATGTAGAGAACATGCAGATAAAGCCCTTTGGGCACAGGGAATTCCTGTGACACTCCATATTAACCACCCAAATGCAGAAGCAGAATATTTTCAGAAATGCAGCACTCATTATCATCTTGTTCATAGTTTTTGTATTTGTGATAAGAAACAATGAAGGTTTAGGCTGACAGTGTGAAAGGGCAGATGGCAATTGTGATCTGGAGCGTGCAGTACCTTTACACATAATATGTGAATTAATTCTTCAGCACAGGTACTATGCAATCAGCTTTTTAATTTTCATGATGTGGGCAGGAGATGCTTAATCTCACATACATCTTTAAGGCCAATGCACAATATTATATAGCATTCATAATAACAACACTTCCCAGCAATAATTTTTAACAAAAATGCTAAAACATCTTTAGAATGAGCCATCGAATACTCCTATAAGTTGTATAATTATGGTATGTTTTCTTATGCTAAGCACTTTAAATGGCTATTTTCTTGGTAATGTGCTGATTAGTGTTGAGCGATACCGTCCGATACTTGAAAGTATCGGTATCGGAAAGTATCGGCCGATACCGGCAAAATATCGGATCCAATCCGATACCGATACCCGATACCAATACAAGTCAATGGGACTCATGTATCGGACGGTATTCCTGATGGTTCCCAGGGTCTGAAGGAGAGGAAACTCTCCTTCAGGCCCTGGGAACCATATAAATGTGTAAAAGAAAGAATTAAAATAAAAAATATCGCTATACTCACCTGTCCGACGCAGCCGGGACTTCAGCGAGGGAACCGGCAGCGTTGTTTGTTTAAAATTCGCGCTATTACTTGGTTACGTGAATTCCCGGCTTGTGATTGGTCAGGTCGGCCATGTTGCCGGGACGCGGACCAATCACAGCAAGCCGTGACGAAATTACGTCACGGCTTGCTGTGATTGGTCCGCGTCCCGGCAATATGGCCGCCCTGACCAATCACAAGCCGTGACGTCACGGGAGGCTGGACACGCGCTCATTTTAAAATGGGCGCGTGTCCAGCCTCCCGTGACGTCACGGCTTGTGATTGGTTGCGCCGCGGTCAACCAATCACAAGCCGGGAGGCTGGACGCGCTCATTTTAAAATGGGCGCGTGTCCAGCCTCCCGTGACGTCACGGCTTGTGATTGGTTGCGCCGCGGTCAACCAATCACAAGCCGGGAGGCTGGACGCGCTCATTTTAAAATGGGCGCGTGTCCAGCCTCCCGTGACGTCACGGCTTGTGATTGGTTGCGCCGCGGTCAACCAATCACAAGCCGGGAGGCTGGACGCGCTCATTTTAAAATGGGCGCGTGTCCAGCCTCCCGTGACGTCACGGCTTGTGATTGGTTGCGCCGCGGTCAACCAATCACAAGCCGGGAGGCTGGACGCGCTCATTTTAAAATGGGCGCGTGTCCAGCCTCCCGTGACGTCACGGCTTGTGATTGGTCAGGGCGGCCATATTGCCGGGACGCGGACCAATCACAGCAAGCCGTGACGTAATTTCGTCACGGCTTGCTGTGATTGGTCCGCGTCCCGGCAACGTGGCCGACCTGACCAATCACAAGCCGGGAATTCACGTAACCAAGTAATAGCGCGAATTTTAAACAAACAACGCTGCCGGTTCCCTCGCTGAAGTCCCGGCTGCGTCGGAGAGGTGAGTATAGCGATATTTTTTATTTTAATTCTCTCTTTTACACATTTTAACATTAATGTTGTTGCGATACCCGATACCCGATACCACAAGAGTATCGGAATCCCGGTATCGGAATTCCGATACAGCAAGTATCGGCCGATACCCGATACTTGCAGCATCGGAATGCTCAACACTAGTGCTGATGCATAATGGAGGTGTCAATAAATTTTGGGTCACAGCAGAGGCAATAATTTAATTTTCATCTATCTTTTAGTTTCTTAACCCTGCTGTTCTGTTAGGTCAAAAATGACCGTTTTTGAAATTCTATAATGTTATAAAAATTCAGCGTGTAATTCTGAGACTTGAGGCTCCCTGACTTTTCGTCATTAGGGGGGTACTCTCTGTGGGAATTTTTTTTTTTTTTAATTTTTGTTTACTTTATTTGGTACAATTTTTTTTACACTTGTACTGTTCGGTCAAAAATGACCGATAGGCCTTTATTCAGCTCTCCAGACAATTTTTGACAAAAATAAAGGTGCTATCACCTCATTTTGAACTATATATTGCATCTACTACTATTTATCAATGTATCTGACTACTTTTGGTCAGAACAGATTTACACATACCAACATTTTCAAGTTGCGATACAGCCGACGGATTCGCTTCCAGTATAGCTATGCGCAATTTATTTCACTGGTTTTTATTTACCCTGCTGTTCATATAGATCTAGTTCCATTCAGTTGTCAACATTTCATATTGTAAATCATGATTTTCTGATTTTCCATGTATTTGCTGGTTGTACAGTATTACACTGTGCAATGCTGTCCTAAGCAGAATTCACCTAAAGTGTTGTACTGTGAGCTTTTTCCTGCTGCAGGGTGGTGTCTGCTCTGATCTTATCTGTAGACAGATAACATAGCAGTGTAGAGTTTCAGTTCAGCTGGAGACAACACAGAGTGAGCAGAGGTTCAGACGTCAGAGCTCTGAAGTCCCATTTTTACAGGTATGTTACAGATAAATTATTCTTTTATTCTAAAATTATTCAATATTCTCACTGCTGTGATAAAATGGATGATAGGGGGTTAGCATTAGGGTTGTGTAGACTCAATGTCTGCTTATGAGTACATATTCTCACTGCTGTGATAGAATGGATGATAGGGGGTTAGCATTAGGGTTGTGTAGACTCAATGTCTGCTTATGAGTACATATTCTCACTGCTGTGATAGAATGAGTGCATGCCTCATTTTTGTTTGCGACGCTCCAGCACCATAATCACAGGGCATATTTCAATGTGTGACGGGACATTATTGTGTGTATTGTTGCGAAATTGTTTTGATTTTTTTTTTTCATCTGATTATTGAAAACCATGTTCACATACAGTAAAACAATGCAACAGGTAATCAAATAACACTTGAATTAGGTACAAATCACAACTTTGTTAGGTCCGGTCAAAAATGACCGGGAACAGTATAAGTGTATAAAAAACAATGTTTTTTGCCATTTTATAGAGAAAAAAGCTTTTTTTTTTTTTTTTGCCTTTGAAAAAAAGTATATCTACATAATGTTTGATATTATTACTTATAGTTAACATTTAGATCAAGATTTTTTTTTTATCTGCAAAAATAATCAATTTTTACAAAAATCGAAAAAATACCATGTTCCCTTTTGGATATAAAAAAAATATAAAACAAGCTTTGTATTTATTTTTTTTTCTGGTATTTGAACAACGATCTTCACAAGCAATATAATAGTGCAAAAACTGTTTAAAAAAACCACTTAGATTAGCTAAAAATGATTATTTTATAAGGACGGTCAAAAATGACCGGGAACAGTACAAGTGTATGTGAAATCTAAACAGAACAGCAGGGTTAATGGTGTTAAAACTGGAGTGGATAATTAGCTCAGTAGTGACCTAGGGGTTAGATGACAGGACTGAACTTCTGTGCCCGCTAAATTAAGCTGAACATCTACAGCATATTAGTAAGCAACAATGGAAATGGTCTATGAATTGCTAATGTTTTAGTCTAATTATTATTTGGTTAGTATTCCTGGAGAATACAATATTTCATATGATATATGTAAAATTGAGCCATCGGTATAAGAAACTAGATGGAGGCCCGATGCTATCACATCAGGAGGGTGGTAATGTGACGATGGGGGCAGGCTTTGCAGCTGAACATATATAAAGGATTAAAATATAACTTTTACTGGATCAAGATAAAATACTTATACATAAGATAAGGTGCAAAAATCAAACAGACAAACAAACAAGACATGGGTGGCGCTCTTGATCTAATGCTTGAGTAGCACCTCTAGGTTACAGCATACCATCCACAAAAGTACTACTACTATTTCCAGGTATATAAGTACACAATCAGAACAACAACCTAGCATGTGTTGTGTACTTATAAACGCGGGGATGTACTCCCAAACCTTCTTAGACCTCTGTAGGGTTATTAACCCCAGAGTAACTTGTAGAGACCCTATTATGGGAACCTCAGAAGTGGGATTTACACATTGGATACTTTCCTGCAATATCTAACGGCATCTAGCCCACAGAGTTTATATACTGCATAGCGTCATTACGTATCCATTAGTAAGACTGGAACAAAAACAAAGAACTGTCTCACCCGGAGCTGTCTCAATCAATTTCTTTCAGCTCTGCTCATGGCCGTGGACCTCTTCCCCTCCTTTCACGTGTTTCGATAATTCTCATCAGGGGATAGCGTTGGAGTCATCTCATACCTAGCGTCCAGCCGACGCTGCCATCATGGTGTATACAGTGTGTGTGTGTGTGTGTGTGCGTGGTTCATGCGGCATATACAGTGTGTGTGTTTGTGTGTGTGTGTGTGTGGTGCGTACGGCGTATACAGTGTGTGTATGTGGTGTGATGGTATCAAAGTAAACAAAGGAAAATAGTCAGATAAGGGATCAACCATATGCATATAGATAAGCACCCCAAAAAAGAAGAGGAAAAGATATGCAGACTAATGGGGTCAACCTTCTATAAGTTTTATTAAATACAATGGTACAAAAAGGCAAAGCAAAATGTGGTGTGACGGTGTTCCGCTGGTGGTACCGCGCAAGAGGCTGGTACCACCAGAAGTTTCCATATTGAGACACCCATCACTTGGGTGTCCCAATATTGCGGTCGGTGAACTTCCGCCGCTTGGAATTCTGGGATCCGGACACATCTGCACAGAGCAGGATGTGAAGACATTACAAGGTAAGTATATATTAAGATAATTACCACTAAATAAATATTTAACAAAGCTGACATTTAAGTTAAGATTTATACATGCTTATTTGATTTCTTTTTGTGCTTCATCTTTAAAGGGGTATTCCTATCTCCAAGATCCTTTCCTAATGTATAGTAGGGGTAATATTAATAGTATTAGCAAATAACTCTAATAGAAAATTTAGTATAGTTCTTCAGATTCACTGTGTCTCTTACTCATGTAGGGCATTCCAATATAGGCATCTATGGTTACGACCACTAGCAACTAACTAATTTGACTAGCTAGCTGTCCCTATCATTTATCGCTTACATTGCGCTTCAACAGGATGACCTGTTGAAGCACAATGTAAGCGCGAAACTATCATCATCTGCATTTGCTCCACCATTTATCTGCCTGCTGTTGGTATTATGATGCCACAGTAAATGATGATAAATAAACTTGGCACTCGAAGTGTGAAAAAATAACTTCTTTTTTATTATAAATGCATCCAGACAAAAAAACTGCTTAACGTTTTCGGTCCGTCACAGGACCTTCATCTGTCACGGGGAGACTAGGTGAACGAGAGCTAATAACCTGAGCCCCTGCAATTTCCCTCAGACTAGGGAAATCCTGACTGACCCTCTACCTGGAGTTTACACTGATGGTGTGCATGTCCAGGCCTCGAACCTCACCCTGTCTCCTGTTTCAACCCTAGGCTGAAACCTCCGCCCACCACCCAGTGAAGATGTAATACACCAATACCCAGAGTTAGCACAGACAAGGATAAAGGAAAATATACACCACGCCGCAGTCACTCAGGAATACTCTATAAATGTGCAGGGCAAAATAAATACAAATATAGGAAGGAGTAAATAAGACTAAAGAAAATACACCACCAGCAACGAATCTCCAACAACCAGCTCTCCACTCCAGACCGAGATAACAATGCACAAGACAGAAGCTATAATCGGCGACGCCCAATGATCAGGAGAACTATTTAAAGGCAATGGGCATGGCCCAGCTTCCAATCCGAGGATCAGGTAAATTAACCCCGGAACAGCTAGATAAAATCTAGCTGACGCCAATGAGCAAATAGTGGTCAAAAGTGGAATTACCACTGTCTGTCGAACGACCTGGTCTGAACAGCATCTGACATGACAGTACCCCGCCTTCTACGAGGGACCCCAGGGCCCTCACGGCTTATAGGACCTGGCTTGTCTGGATGGCGACGATGAAAAAACCTGACCAGCCGATCCGCATGAATGTCCGAGGCTGGTACCCAGGACCTCTCCTCAGGCCCATAACCATGCCAGTGTACCAAGTACTGTAAAGTGCTACGCACTACACGAGAGTCAACCACCTTGGAGACTTCAAACTCCAAATTACCATCCACCAAGACTGGGGGTGGCATAGGCGCCGCGTCCACAGAACCCACCACCTTCTTTAGAAGAGACCTGTGGAACACGTTGTGTATCTTATACACCGTAGGGAGCTCCAATCTGTACGCTACTGGGTTAATGACGGCGGTGACCCTAAATGGACCAATAAACCGTGGACCCAATTTAAGGGACGGTATTTTGAGTCTTATGTTTTTTGTGGATAACCACACCCAGTCATCCACACTCAGGTCCGGACCTGGCACACGCCTACTGTCAGCCACACGTTTGTACCTAGCACCCACACTCAAACAGGAGCTGTTTAACTCTCCTCCAGACTGATGACAATTGTGCTCCTAACTGATCCTCCTCCGGAACGCCGGAAGAGCCCCTCTGACTCAAGGTACAAAATTGAGGATGTAGCCCGTAAAAACAAAAAAACGGAGACTCCCCAGACGACTCCTGGCGGTGATTATTGATGGCAAACTCAGCCAAAGGAAGAAAGGTAGACTACTCCTCCTGGTTATCAGAGACAAAGCAGCGTAGGTACTGTTCCAAATTTTGGTTCATACGCTCAGTCTGACCATTTGACTGAGGATGGAACGCCGAAGAATGAGACAACTTGATCCCCAGCCGTGAGCAAAATGCTTTCCAAAATTTTGGCACAAACTGAGACCCCCTATCAGACACGATGTCAGACGGAACCCCATGAAGTCTTACCACCTCCTGCACAAATACCTGAGCCAGAGTCTTAGCGTTAGGCAACGAAGGCAAAGACACAAAGTGCGCCATTTTAGAAAACCGATCAACAATCACCAAGATGACCGTGTTCCCAGCTGATGAAGGCAAATCAGTGATGAAATCCATGGAGATTTCCGTCCATGGCTTACTAGGTACTTCAAGAGGAAGTAGTGTGCCAACAGGACGGGAGCGGGGCATCTTAGCCCTAGCGCACGTGGTACAAGCTGACACGTATGAGACCACGTCCTGTCGGATCTTGGGCCACCAAAACCCATGCCCAGCGAGCCTGCCTGGGGGACAGACGCTTGGCTGACTCCAAATACAGCAGATTCTTATGATCGGTAATAACAGTAACCTGATGTACCGACTAGGGTTGAGCGAAACGGATCGGTCATTTTCATAAGTCGCCGACTTTTGGCAAAGTCGGCGTCTCATGAAACCCGACCCGATCCCAGTGTGGGGTCGGCCATGCGGTACGCGACTTTCGCGCCAAAGTCGCGTTTCAATGACGCTAAAAGCGCCATTTCTCAGCCAATGAAGGTGGACGCAGAGTGTGGGCAGCGTGATGACATAGATCTCAGTCCCCACCATCTTAGAGAAGGGCATTGCAGTGATTGGCTTGCTTTCTGCGGCGTCACAGGGGCTATAAAGGGGCGTTCCCACCGACCGCCATCTTACTGCTGCTGATCTGAGCGTAGGGAGAGATGCCGCTTCGTCAGAAGCAGGGATAGTGTTAGGCAGGGTACATTCACCCCCAAACCGCTTGTGCTGTAGCGATTTCCACTGTCCAACACCACCTTTTGTTTGCAGGGACAGTGGAAGCTACATTTTTTTTCCTCAGCGCTGTAGCTCATTGGGCTGCCCTAGAAGGCTCCCTGATAGCTGCGTTGCTGTGTGTGTACGCCGCTGTGCAAACCAACTGCTTTTTTCAAAGCACAAATCCTGTTGTTCCTTCCTTTCTGCACAGCTATCTTGTTTGTTTGTCCACACTTTTGTGTGCAGCAGTCCTTTTTATAGCTGCCTGCCATACTTTTCTGAGATTACTGCAGGGAGATAAAGATTGGCAAGTCTGCCTCTGGGACAGTGCTGTGTGTGGCATCTGTCTCTCATTGTGTGCCACAGAAAACCTAGTGTGTAATACTGGGCCATTTTTTTTTTTTATTCTCCCTGAAAAAAATAAATAAATAGTGGGAGATAAAGATTGGCAAGTCCGCCTCTGTGCCAGTGCTGTGTGTGGCATCTGTCTCTCATTGTGTGTCACAGAAAACCTAGTGTGTAATACTGGGCCATTTTTATTTTTTTTTATTCTCCCTGAAAAAAAAAAAAATAGTGGGAGATAAAGATTGGCAAGTCTGCCTCTGTGCCAGTGCTGTGTGTGGCATCTGTCTCTCTTTGTGTGCCACAGAAAACCTAGTGTGTAATACTGGGCCATTTTTTTTAATTCTCCCTGAAAAAAATAAATAAATAGTGGGAGATAAAGATTGGCAAGTCCGCCTCTGTGCCAGTGCTGTGTGTGGCATCTGTCTCTCATTGTGTGTCACAGAAAACCTAGTGTGTAATACTGGGCCATTTTTTTTTAATTCTCCCTGAAAAAAAAAAATAAATAGTGGGAGATAAAGATTGGCAAGTCTGCCTCTGTGCCAGTGCTGTGTGTGGCATCTGTCTCTCATTGTGTGCCACAGAAAACCTAGTGTGTAATACTGGGCCATTTTTTTTTTATTCTCCCTGAAAAAAAAAAAAATAGTGGGAGATAAAGATTGGCAAGTCCGCCTCTGTGCCAGTGCTGTGTGTGGCATCTGTCTCTCATTGTGTGTCACAGAAAACCTAGTGTGTAATACTGGGCCATTTTTTTTTTTTTTTATTCTCCCTGAAAAAAAAAATAAATAGTGGGAGATAAAGATTGGCAAGTCTGCCTCTGTGCCAGTGCTGTGTGTGGCATCTGTCTCTCATTGTGTGCCACAGAAAACCTAGTGTGTAATACTGGGCCATTTTTTTTTATTCTCCCTGAAAAAAAAAAAAAAATAGTGGGAGATAAAGATTGGCAAGTCTGCCTCTGTGCCAGTGCTGTGTGTGGCATCTGTCTCTCATTGTGTGCCACAGAAAACCTAGTGTGTAATACTGGGCCATTTTTTATTTTTTTTTATTCTCCCTGAAAAAAAAAATAGTGGGAAATAAAGATTGGCAAGTCTGCCTCTGTGCCAGTGCTGTATGTGGCATCTGTCTCTCATTGTGTGCCACAGAAAACCTAGTGTGTAATACTGGGCCATTTTTTTTTTTTTAATTCTCCCTGAAAAAAAAAAAATAGTGGGAGATTAAGATTGGCATTTCTGCTTGAGTGCCGGTCCTGTGTGTGCCATCTGTCTCAAATCATTGGGGCACAGAAAACCTAGTGTGTAACATTGGGCCTGGTTTTCCTTTCAGTGTCAGCCACCTATAAAGGTGTATATAAATCCTACAGAAGTTAGAGTTCACCTTATAAGTTGTTTTACAGTAACAAATATCGTTACTTTGGTTACGTTTTGCAAACAATGAGGAAGTCTGGTGGAAGAGGTCGTGGCCGTGGGCGGTCATTGTCAGCTGGTAATGATGGTAGTGGTGGTGGAGCATCAGGTGGTCGTGGTAAAAGCAGTACAGCACCTAAGTCTCGAGTTGTTGAGCCAGGTTCGTCGTCTGGCTACACAAGGCCTCGAACGCTCCCTTTTCTGGGAGTAGGAAAACCGCTTTTAAAGCCGGAGCAGCAAGAACAAGTTTTGGCTTTCCTTGCTGACTCAGCCTCTAGCTCTTTTGCCTCCTCTTCTGAAAGTGCAAAATGTAAAAGCAGCGCGTCGTTAGTGGATGTTCACAGTCAGGGACAAGTCGCTTCCTTGTCTTCTTCACCCAGAACAAGAGAGAAGGATGCGTCAGGAGACACAACGGGTTACTCCATGGAGCTCTTTACACATACCGTTCCTGGGTTAGACAGTGAAACAGTTAACAGGCCATGCCCATTAGAAGTTGAATCGGACATGGAGTGCACTGATGCACAGCCACAGCCAGATTACTATGCTGTTCCTTTGACTCAGACCAGAACATTGCCCTCGCAGTGTACTGAGCCAGAATCAAACCCAGCTGAGACTATGGTGCCCCGTCACGAACGCTATACCACCGGCTTACACGGTGACACAGACGAAGTTGCACACGAGATAGAAGAGGAGGTCATACCGTGTTTCCCCGAATATAAGCCAGTGTCTTATATTCTTTTTACCCCCAAAAGTCCCACTATGGCTTATTTTCAGTTTATGGCTTATATTAGCCAAAAAAAAGGCGACTTTTTTTTTTAACCAAAAAGTAGCTGTGCCATATAGTGCTCTGCACCGTTCATTATTGCCCCATAGCTGTGCCATACAGTGCTCTGCACCATTATTGCCCCATAGCTGTGCCATACAGTGCTCTGCACCATTATTGCCCCATAGCTGTGCCATATAGTGCTCTGCACCGTCCATTATTGCCCCATAGCTGTGCTGCTGCTGCTGCAATAAAAATAATAAAACGCATACTCACCTCTCTTGCTTGCAGCTCCTCAGCGTCCCGTCCCGGCGTCTCTCCGCACTGACTGATCAGGCAGAGGGCGCCGCGCACACTATATGCGTCATCGCGCCCTCTGACCTGCACAGTCAGTGAGGAGAGACGCCGGGAAGATGGCGCGACGCCCGGCGTGTGGAACGCGGACAGGTGAATATGTCATACTTACCTGCTCCCGGCGTCCCGCTCCTTCCCCCGGACAGCTGGTCTTCGGTGCCGCAGCCTCTTCCTCTGTCAGCGGTCACCGGCACCGCTGATTAGAGAAATGAATTATGCGGCTCCGCCCCTATGGGAGGTGGAGCAGCCTATTCATTTCTCTAATGAGCGGTCCCACGTGACCGCTGAACAGGGGAAGAGCTGCTGAGCCAATCAGCGCTCGAGATGCTGGGGAGCCGCTGGACCAATCAGAGCTCCGGCCGGGGCACACAGAAAGTTAACACTGCACTCGGGGCCACTAGAGAGAGGACAGAGGGGACCGAGGCAGTCAAAAGGTACCATGGCTTATATTTTCCACGTGTTTCCCACTCCGGCTTATTTTCGGGGTATGGCTTATATTAGCCGCCCCTTCTCTACCCCCCACTACGGCTTATTATCGGGGGTGGCTTATTTTCGGGGAAACACGGTAGATGACCCAGTTGTTGACCCCGATTGGCAGCCATTGGGGGAACAGGGTGCAGGCGGCAGTAGTTCTGAAGTGGAGGAGGAGGAGGAGCCGCAGCAGGCATCAACATCACAACAGGTTCCATCTGCCGGGCCCGTATCTGGCCAAAAACGCGTGGCAAAACCAAAACCAGTTGGAGGACAGCGTGGCCATCTGGTTAAAGAAGCTCAGTCTGCAATGCCTGAAAAGGTATCCGATAGTAGAAAGAGTGCAGTCTGGCATTTTTTTAAACAACATCCAAATGATCAGCGCAAAGTCATCTGTCAAAAATGTTCAACTACCTTAAATAGAGGTCAGAATCTTAACCCCTTCAAGTCGCGGCCCTTTTTCGTTTTTGTGTTTTCGTTTTTCGCTCCCCTCCTTCCCAGAGCCATAACTTTTTTATTTTTCCGTCAATATGGCCATGTGAGGGCTTATTTTTTGCGGGACGAGTTGTACTTTTGAACGACATCATTGGTTTTACCATGTCATGTACTAGAAAATAGGAAAAAAATTCCAAGTGCGGTGAAATTGCAAAAAAAGTGCAATCCCACACTTGTTTTTTGTTTGTTTTTTTTGCTAGGTTCACTAAATGCTAAAACTGACCATTATGATTCTCTAGGTCATTACGAGTTCATAGACACCTAACATGTCTAGGTTATTTTTTATCCAAGTGGTGAAAAAAAATTCCAAACTTTGCTTAAAAAAAAAAAAAAAAGTGCAATTTTCAGATACCTGTAGCGTCTCCAATTTTCGTGATCTGGGGTCGGGTGAGGGCTTATTTTTTGCGTGCCGAGCTGATGTTTTTAATGATATCATTTTGGCGCAGATACGTTCTTCTGATCGCCCGTTATTGCATTTTAACGCAATGTCGCGGCGACCAAAAAAACGTAATTCTGGCGTTTCGGATTTTTTTCTCGCTACGCTGTTTAGCGATCAGGTTAATGCTTTTTTTTATTTGATAGATCGGGCGATTTTGAACGCGGCGATACCAAATATGTGTAGGTTTTTTTTTTTTTATTGTTTTATTTAGGATGGGGCGAAAGGGGGGTGATTTAAACTTTTATATTTTTAATATTTTTTTCACATTTTTAAAAACTTTTTTTTTTCACTTTTGCCATGCTTCAGTAGCCTCCAAGGGAGGCTAGAAGCAGGCACAGCCCGATCGGCTCTGCTACATAACAGCGATCATCAGATCGCTGTTATGTAGGAGAATTGCAGGTGTGCTGTGAGCGCCGACCACAGGGGGGCGCTCACAGCCACCGGCGATCAGTAACCATAGAGGTCTCAAGGACCTCTATGGTTACCTTCCTGATGCATCGCCGACCCCCGATCATGTGACGGGGGTCGGCGATGACGTCATTTCCGGCCGCCCGGCCGGATGCGGTAGTTAAATGCCGCTGTCTGCATTTGACAGCGGCATTTAACAGGTTAATAGCGGCGGGTGAATAGCGATTTCACCCGCCGCTATTGCGCGCACATGTCAGCTGTACAAAACAGCTGACATGTCGCGACTTTGATGTGCGCTCACCGCCGGAGCGCACATCAAAGCAGGGGACCCGACATGCGCAGTACATGTACGGCGCATGTCGTGAAAGGGTTAAAAGTCTAAATACAAGTTGCATGCATTGACATTTAACCACCATGCATTTGCAAGCCTGGACTAACTACCAAACGTGCCTAAAGGTTGCAGCACCCTTGGCCAATGAAGCTAGTCAGCAACGCTACATCCCTTCCCTCACTGTAAGCCCACCATTTCCCGCACCACCTGCAGTATCTGTGCAGCTTTTGTCTCCAGGCCAAAGCAGTCAGGGAATCACTAGGTTCGTAGTAGGAAACACTGCATGTAGGGCACCAGCAAGAATACCATCTCCAACCCTCTCTCAGTCTGCCATGTCCACCGGCACCACCGCTAGTTCCACGATCTCCAGCTCTCCAGTCCAGCTCACCCTACATGAGACTCTTGTTAGGAAAAGGAAGTACTCATCCTCGCATCCACGTACACAGGGTTTGAATGCCCACATTGCTAGACTAATCTCATTAGAGAAGATGCCCTACCGGTTAGTTGAAAGCGAAGCTTTCAAAGCGCTGATGGACTATGCTGTACCACGCTACGAGGTACCCAGTCGACACTTCTTTACTAGAAAAGCCATCCCAGCCCTCCAACAGCATGTTAAAGACCGCATCGTCCATGCACTCAGGCAGTCTGTGACTACAAAGGTGCACCTGACAACAGATGCATGGACCAGTAGGCATGGCCAGGGACGTTACGTGTCCATCACGGCACACTGGGTGAATGTGGTGGATGCAGGGTCCACAGGGGACAGCAATATTGGGACAGTTCTGCCTAGCCCACGGTCAAGGAAACAGTTGGCTGTAGGCGTTCGCCCCCCCTCCTCCTCTTCCTCGTCCTCCTGCAGAAGCGAGAGCTCGTCCACAGACCGCAGTCGCACATCCACTCCATCCGCAGCTGCCACTGTTGCACACCAGGTGTGCCATTATGGGACAGCTAGTGGCAAGCATCAGCAGGCTGTATTGGCAATGAAGTGTTTGGGCGACAACAGACACACCGTGGAAGTTCTGTCCGAGTTCTTGCAGAAAGAAACTCAGTCATGGCTGGGTACTGTACATCTTGAGGCAGGCAAGGTAGTGAGTGATAACGGAAGGAATTTCATGGCTGCCATACCCCTTTCCCAACTGAAACACATTCCCTGCCTGGCTCACACCTTAAACCTGGTGGTGCAGTGCTTCCTGAAAAGTTATCCGGGGTTACCCGACCTGCTCCTCAAAGTGCGCAGACTTTGCTCGCATATCCGCCATTCGCCCGTACACTCCAGCCGTATGCAGAACTATCAGCGGTCTTTGAACCTTCCCCAGCATCGCCTAATCATCGACATTGCAACAAGGTGGAACTCCACACTGCACATGCTTCAGAGACTGTGCGAACAGAGGCGTGCTGTTATGTATTTGTGGGATGATACACGGGCAGGCAGTTGGATGGCAGACATGGAGTTGTCAGGTGTGCAGTGGTCGAAGCTACAAGACCTGTGTCAAGTCCTTCAGTGTTTTGAGGAATGCACACAGCTGGTTAGTGCAGACAACGCCATAATAAGCATGAGCATCCCCCTAATGCGTCTGCTGATGCAAAGTTTGACGCACATAAAGGAGCAGGCGTCTGCAGCCGAGGAAGAGGGGAGCCTTGATGACAGTCAGCCATTGTCTGGTCAGGGCCGTGTAGAGGACACGGTAGCGGGCGAAGAGGACGAGGAGGATGATGGGGATGACTACTTTTTTAATGAGGAAGCTTCTCCTGGGCCAACAGAAATTAGTGGCGTTGCAAGGCCGGGTTCTGGTTTTTTAAGGGAGACAAATGACGTAGATTTGCCTGTAACTGCCCCTCAAGCCAGCACAACCGCAGATTTGACAACTGGAACTTTGGCCCACATGGTGGATTATGCCTTACGTATTCTCAAAAGGGACCCACGCATTATTAAAATGATGACCGATGCCGATTACTGGTTGGCCTGCATCCTTGACCCTCGCTATAAAGGCAAATTGCAAAATATTATGCCACATGAGAACCTCGAACAAATATTAGCAACCAAACAAGCAACTCTTGTAGACCGTTTGATTCAGGCATTCCCAGCACACAGCGCCAGTGATGGTTCTCACACGAGCTGCAGGGGGCTACAGGGCAGAGGTGTTAGAGGTGCACAAATCAGAAGTGGCGTTGGACAGAGGGGTTTTCTGACCAGGTTGAGGAGTGATTTCGCAATGACCGCAGACAGGACAGGTACTGCAGCATCTATTCAAAGTGACAGGAGACAACATTTGTCCAGTATGGTTACTAACTATTTTTCATCCCTTATCGATGTTCTCCCTCAATCGTCATTCCCATTTGATTACTGGGCATCCAAATTAGACACCTGGCCTAAATTGGCAGAATATGCATTGCAGGAGCTTGCTTGCCCAGCAGCTAGTGTGCTATCAGAAAGAGTATTCAGTGCTGCTGGTTCAATATTAACCGAAAAAAGTACTCGTCTGGCTACCCAAAATGTGGATGATCTAACCTTCATTAAAATGAACCACTCCTGGATTTCAAATTATTTTGCCCCACCTTTCCCGGCTGACACCTAGCTTTCCTATAAAAAGGTCTTGCTTGTGGACTGGTCTTACTGAGTGTTCCAATCTCTTAATTTGCAGCAGCTGTTTGTCCAGCATACGACATGTTTACACCTCCCTCAATGGGAAAACTCCCCCCACGGGGCCGTGGTCTCGCCACTTGGCGCAAGCACCCATTAGAGTGCCGTTTGTCTGAAGAGGTGGGTGTGCCCGCTTTTGGTCGACGGCACTGCCACTGGGTCCCTCATAGTACAATAAAGTGTCTCTGGCGGTGGTGGCGCGCACCCAACGTCAGACACACCATTGTAACACAAGGGGCCCTGGGACGGTACCGTCGGCCACAAGAGAGTTCACCCCCCAGCTCAAACTGTGCTCTACCACGTGCAAAATTATCTCTCACAGCTCCACCAATGTTTAGTCTATGCGCTGACATCATTCAATGCCTGGCACTGACAATACCAATTTGTTGACATCTATGATGCTAGTTAAAATAGTCTGGGTCATTGTCCTATATTGACACCAGTAAATACTTACTGCCAAATTACTATGTCAGCAGATGAGCCCACCCCTGTACCTAAGTATGCCACACTTTTGTTTTTTTGTTTTGTTGTTTTGCGAGACCTTAACATCTATTTATTTTTTGGGAGTACTAACTGTGTCAGACACTCCTTGCAATCGTCCTCCGCTGACCACACCAATGCTGCCTGTGTACCCATGTAACCTATTTAAAACTGCATAGAGCCTATTTTTATTTATTTTAGGCCCAGTAAGCCTGTCTGCGGTCACCCCTTCCAATCCTCCTCCGCTGACCACAACAATGCTGCCTGTGTACCCCTGCGAGATAACTCTAAGTGCCTTGAGCCTATTTTTATTTATTTTAGGCCCAGTAAGCCTGTCTGCGGTCACCCCTTCCAATCCTCCTCTGCTGACCACAACAATGCTGCCTGTGTACCCCTGCGAGATAACTCTAAGTGCCTTGAGCCTATTTTTATTTATTTTAGGCCTAGTAAGCCTGTCTGCGGTCCCTCCTTGCAATCCTCCTCCACTGACCACAACAATGCTGCCTGTGTACCCCTGCGAGATAACTCTAAATGCCTTGAGCCTATTTTTATTAATTTTAGGCCTAGTAAGTCTGTCTGCGGTCCCTCCTTGCAATCCTCCTCCGCTGACCACACCAATGCTGCCCGTGTACCCCTAGAACCTATTTAAAAGTTCATAGAGCCTATTTATATATTTTATTTAATATTAATAAAGCCATGATGGACTACGCTGTACCATGCTACAAGCTAACCAGTCGACACTTCTTTTGCGAGAAAAGCCATCCCAACCCTCCACCAGCATGTAAAAGACGGCATTGTCCATGCACTCTGGCAATCTGTGAGTACAAAGGTGCACCTGACAACAGACGCATGGACCTGCAGCTATGGCCACGGAAGGTTACGTGTCTATTACAGCGCAATGGGTTAATGTGGTGGATGCATGGTCCACAGGGGACAGCCTACTAAGTCTGTCTGCAGTCCCTATTTAAAATTGTCCTCAATTCAGGTTTTCGGGCTTTTTTAAAAAATAGGAAACTGCATTTGGGCTACTAGTTTGGTTGGGGCCTTGTCATGGTTCTCAATGGCAAGAGACCGTAGTAAAGCATACAAAAGGACTAGCTCTTGGAAGATGGGAACTCGAGCTGACTGTGAGCTAAACCTACCGCACAACTAACAGTGGCCGGGTAGCGTGCCTACGTTTTATCCCTAGACGCCCAGCGCCAGCCGGAGAACTGACTGACCCTAGCAGAGGAAAATACAGACCTGGCTTACCTCTAGAGAAATTTTCCCCAAAAGGCAGACAGTAGCCCCCACATATATTGTCGGTGATTTTAGAGGAAAATGACATACGAAGTATGAAGATAGGTTTAGCAAATTGAGGTCCGCTTACTAGATAGTAGGAAGACAGAAAAGGGAACTTCACAGTCAGCTGAAAACCCTTTCAAAACACCATCCCGAAATTACTTTAAGACTCTAATATCAACTCATGACACCAGAGTGGCAATTTCAGCTCACAAGAGCTTCCAGCCTCACAAATATTCAAAAACAGAGAACTGGAACAAAAATGCAAAACAATCTTAGGACTACAAGTCCAACTTAGCTGATAGTAGTCTAGGAGCAGGAACATGCAACAGAAAGGCTTCTGGTAACATTGTTGGCCGGCATAGAAATGACTGAGGAGCAAGGCTAAATAGAAACTCCCACATCCTGATGGAAACAGGTGAACAGAGGAGATGAAGCACACAAGTTCAGTACCACCAGTAACCACCGGGGGAGCCCAGAAACCAAATTCACAACAGTACCCCCCCCTCAAGGAGGGGGCACCGAACCCTCACCAGAACCACCAGGGCGATCAGGATGAGCCCTATGAAAGGCACGGACCAAATCGGAGGCATGAACATCAGAGGCTGTCACCCAAGAATTATCCTCCTGACCGTAGCCCTTCCACTTGACCAAATACTGAAGTCTCCGTCTGGAAACACGGGAGTCCAAGATCTTCTCGACAACGTACTCCAACTCACCCTCAACCAACACCGGAGCAGGAGGCTCAACGGAAGGCACAACCGGTACCTCATACCTGCGCAACAATGACCGATGGAAGACATTATGAATAGAAAAAGATGCAGGGAGGTCCAAACGAAAGGACACAGGGTTAAGAATCTCCAATATCTTGTACGGGCCGATGAACCGAGGCTTAAACTTAGGAGAAGAAACCCTCATAGGGACAAAACGAGAAGACAACCACACCAAGTCCCCAACACAAAGACGAGGACCAGCACGACGACGGCGGTTGGCAAACTGCTGAGTCTTCTCCTGGGACAACTTCAAATTGTCCACCACATGCCCCCAAATCTGATGCAACCTCTCCACCACAGCATCCACTCCAGGACAATCCGAAGACTCCACCTGACCGGAAGAGAAACGAGGATGAAACCCCGAATTACAGAAGAAAGGAGAAACCAAGGTGGCAGAACTAGCCCGGTTATTGAGGGCAAACTCCGCCAAGGGCAAAAAGGCAACCCAATCATCCTGATCCGCAGACACAAAACACCTCAAATAAGTCTCCAAGGTCTGATTAGTTCGCTCGGTCTGGCCATTAGTCTGAGGATGGAAAGCAGACGAAAAAGACAAATCAATGCCCATCCTAGCACAGAACGCTCGCCAAAATCTAGACACGAATTGGGTTCCCCTGTCAGAAACGATATTCTCCGGAATACCATGCAAGCGAACCACATTTTGAAAAAACAGAGGAACCAGCTCGGATGAGGAAGGCAATTTAGGCAAGGGGACCAAATGGACCATCTTAGAGAAACGGTCACACACCACCCAGATGACAGACATCTTCTGAGAAACAGGGAGATCAGAAATAAAATCCATGGAGATGTGAGTCCAAGGCCTCTTCGGAATAGGCAAAGATAACAACAATCCACTAGCCCGAGAACAACAAGGCTTGGCCCGAGCACAAACATCACAAGACTGCACAAAACCTCGCACATCTCGCGACAGGGAAGGCCACCAGAAGGACCTAGCCACCAAATCCCTGGTACCAAAGATTCCAGGATGACCAGCTAACGCAGAAGAATGGACCTCCGAGATGACTCTACTGGTCCAATCATCCGGAACAAACAGTCTACCAGGCGGGCAACGATCAGGTCTATCCGCCTGAAACTCCTGCAAGACCCGTCACAAGTCTGGGGAAACAGCAGATAATATCACTCCATCCTTAAGGATACCTGTAGGTTCAGAATTACCAGGGGAATCAGGCTCAAAACTCCTAGAAAGGGCATCCGCCTTCACATTTTTAGAACCCGGTAGGTAAGAAACCACAAAATTAAACCGAGAGAAAAATAACGACCAGCGCGCCTGTCTAGGATTCAGGCGCCTGGCAGACTCAAGATAAATCAAATTCTTGTGGTCGGTCAATACCACCACCTGATGTCTAGCCCCCTCAAGCCAATGACGCCACTCCTCAAAAGCCCACTTCATAGCCAAGAGCTCCCGATTACCAATATCATAATTTCGCTCAGCGGGTGAAAATTTACGAGAAAAGAACGCGCAAGGTCTCATCACGGAGCAGTCGGAACTTTTCTGCGACAAAACCGCCCCTGCTCCGATTTCTGAAGCGTCGACCTCAACCTGAAAAGGAAGAGTAACATCAGGCTGACGCAATACAGGGGCGGAAGAAAAGCGGCGCTTAAGCTCCCGAAAGGCCTCCACAGCAGCAGGGGACCAATCAGCAACATCAGCACCCTTCTTAGTCAAATCAGTCAACGGCTTAGCAACATCAGAAAAACCAGTTATAAATCGACGATGAAAATTAGCAAAGCCCAAAAACTTCTGAAGGCTCTTAAGAGAAGAGGGTTGCGTCCAATCACAAATAGCCTGAACCTTGACAGGGTCCATCTCAATGGAAGAGGGGGAAAAAATGTACCCCAAAAACGAAATCTTTTGAACCCCAAAAACACACTAGAACCCTTTACACACAAGGAATTAGAGCGCAAAACCTGAAAAACCCTCCTGACCTGTTGGACATGAGAGTCCCAGTCATCCGAAAAAATCAAAATATCATCCAGATACACAATCATAAATTTATCCAAATATTCACGGAAAATGTCATGCATAAAAGACTGAAAGACTGAAGGGGCATTTGAAAGACCAAAAGGCATTACTAAATACTCAAAATGGCCCTCAGGCGTATTAAATGCGGTTTTCCACTCATCCCCCTGCTTAATTCACACTAAATTATATGCCCCACGAAGATCAATCTTAGAGAACCACTTGGCCCCCTTTATTCGAGCAAACAAATCAGTAAGCAGTGGCAAAGGATACTGATATTTAACCGTGATTTTATTCAAAAGCCGATAATCAATACACGGCCTCAAAGAGCCATCATTTTTAGATACAAAGAAAAAACCGGCTCCTAAGGGAGATGACGAAGGACGAATATGTCCCTTTTCCAAGGACTCCTTAATATATTCCCGCATAGCAGCATGTTCAGGCACAGATAGATTAAATAAACGACCCTTTGGAAACTTACTGCCCGGAATCAGATCTATAGTACAATCGCAATCTCTGTGCGGAGGTAGTGAACCAAGTTTAGGCTCCTCAAAAACGTCACGATAATCAGATAAAAATTCCGGAATCTCAGAGGGAATAGATGACGAAATGGAAACCAAAGGTACGTCCCCATGAGTCCCCTGACATCCCCAGCTTAACACAGACATTGCTTTCCAGTCGAGGACTGGGTTATGAGATTGCAGCCATGGCAATCCAAGCACCAACACATCATGTAGATTATACAACACAAGGAAGCGAATAATCTCCTGGTGATCCGGATTAATACGCATAGTTACTTGTGTCCAGTATTGTGGTTTATTACTAGCCAATGGTGTGGAGTCAATACCCTTCAGAGGTATAGGAACTTCCAGAGGCTCTAAATTAAACCCACAGCGTTTGGCAAAGGACCAATCCATAAGACTCAAAGCGGCGCCAGAGTCGACATAGGCGTCCGCGGTAATAGACGATAAAGAGCAAATCAGGGTCACAGATAGAATAAACTTAGACTGTAAAGTGCCAATTGAAACAGACTTATCAACCTTCTTAGTACGTTTAGAGCATGCTGATATAACATGAGTTGAATCACCACAATAGAAGCATAACCCATTTTTTCGCCTAAAATTCTGTCGTTCGCTTCTAGACAGAATTCTATCACATTGCATAATCTCTGGCGCCTTCTCAGTAGACACCGCCAAATGGTGCACAGGTTTGCGCTCCCGCAAACGCCGATCAATCTGAATAGCCATTGTCATGGACTCATTCAGACCTGTAGGCACAGGGAACCCCACCATAACATCTTTAATGGCATCAGAGAGACCCTCTCTGAAATTCGCCGCCAGGGCACACTCATTCCACTGAGTAAGCACAGACCACTTACGAAATTTTTGGCAGTATATTTCAACCTCATCTTGCCCTTGAGACAGGGCCATCAAGGCTTTTTCAGCCTGAATCTCTAAATGAGGTTCCTCATAAAGCAACCCCAAAGCCAGGAAAAACGCATCCACATTGAGCAACGCAGGATCCCCTGGTGCCAAAGCAAATGCCCAATCCTGAGGGTCGCCCCGGAGCAAGGAAATTACAATCCTGACCTGCTGTGCAGGATCTCCAGCGGAGCGAGATCTCAGAGACAAAAATAATTTACAATTATGTTTGAAATTCTGGAAGCGAGATCTATCCCCGGAGAAAAATTCAGGTAAAGGAATTCTAGGTTCAGATATAGGAGCATGAATTACAAAATCCTGTAAACTTTGAACCTTCATAGCGAGATTATCCAAACCAATAGCTAAACTCTGAGGATCCATTTTAATCAGGTGAAATCAGAACCATTCAAGGATTAGAAGGAGAGAGAGACGAAGGCTGCAGTAAGCAGAGATGCAAGAAATCAACTAATGAGCAAACTCAAAAAAAAAAAAAAATTCCCTGCAGACTTCTTTTCTCTCCTTTCTTCTGCCAATTATTTTAACTCTTGGCCGGCCAAACTGTCATGGTTCTCAATGGCAAGAGACCGTAGTAAAGCATACAAAAGGACTAGCTCTTGGAAGATGGGAACTCGAGCTGACTGTGAGCTAAACCTACCGCACAACTAACAGTGGCCGGGTAGCGTGCCTACGTTTTATCCCTAGACGCCCAGCGCCAGCCGGAGAACTGACTGACCCTAGCAGAGGAAAATACAGACCTGGCTTACCTCTAGAGAAATTTTCCCCAAAAGGCAGACAGTAGCCCCCACATATATTGTCGGTGATTTTAGAGGAAAATGACATACGAAGTATGAAGATAGGTTTAGCAAATTGAGGTCCGCTTACTAGATAGTAGGAAGACAGAAAAGGGAACTTCACAGTCAGCTGAAAACCCTTTCAAAACACCATCCCGAAATTACTTTAAGACTCTAATATCAACTCATGACACCAGAGTGGCAATTTCAGCTCACAAGAGCTTCCAGCCTCACAAATATTCAAAAACAGAGAACTGGAACAAAAATGCAAAACAATCTTAGGACTACAAGTCCAACTTAGCTGATAGTAGTCTAGGAGCAGGAACATGCAACAGAAAGGCTTCTGGTAACATTGTTGGCCGGCATAGAAATGACTGAGGAGCAAGGCTAAATAGAAACTCCCACATCCTGATGGAAACAGGTGAACAGAGGAGATGAAGCACACAAGTTCAGTACCACCAGTAACCACCGGGGGAGCCCAGAAACCAAATTCACAACAGGGCCTACTAGTGATGTCTGCCGCTCCTGGGTGTTCTCCTCCTCCTTGGTGTTCTCCTCCAGGTTTCCTTGTCTGAGCTTCAACCTTCTGGCTCTCATTAAGTATCTGTTGGTAAAAATTGGTGGTTGGGGCCTACTAACGGTGTTTGCCGCTCCCTGGTGTTGTCCTCCACTGTCTAAATCTGAGCTTCAACCTTCTGGCTCTCATTAAGTATTTTTAAATGTAACACTACAGTTGCCATACTACTTAGGTTGGGGCCTAGTAACGGTGTTCTCCTCCTCCTTGGTGTTCTCCTCCTCCTTGGTGTTCTCCCCCAGGTTTCCTTGTCTGAACTTCAACCTTCTGGCTCTCATTAAGTATCTGTTGGTAAAAATTGGTGGTTGGGGCCTACTAACGGTGTCTGCCGCTCCCTGGTGTTGTCCTCCACTGTCTAAATCTGAGCTTCAACCTTCTGGCTCTCATTAAGTATTTTTAAATGTAACACTACAGTTGCCATACTACTTGGGTTGGGGCCTAGTAACGGTGTTCTCCTCCTCCTTGGTGTTCTCCTCCTCCTTGGTGTTCTTCTCCAGGATTCCTTGTCTGAGCTTCAACCTTCTGGCTCTCATTAAGTATCTGTTGGTAAAAATTGGTGGTTGGGGCCTACTAACAGTGTCTGCCGCTCCCTGGTGTTGTCCTCCACTGTCTAAATCTGAGCTTCAACCTTCTGGCTCTCATTAAGTATCTGTTGGTAAAAATTGGTGGTTGGGGCCTACTAACGGTGTGTGCCGCTCCATGGTGTTGTCCTCCACTGTATAAAGCTGAGCTTCAATCTTAAAGCTCTCGTTAAGTAGTTGTTTTTAAAATGTGTGGTTGGGCCCTTAAAACGGTGTCTGACGCTACTGGGTTTTCTCCTGTTTTGTTGTCCCGACCTTCAATGTTCAGGCTTTCGGCTTACATTTTAAATAATTAAACTGCAGTTGGCCTACTACATTGGTTGGGCCTAGTAACGGTGTGTGCCGCACCTTGGTGTTGTCCTGTGTTATTTTCCTGACCTTTAATCTTCAGGCTTTCGGCCTTCATTTGTAACATTAAACTGCATAGGTCCTACTAGTGTGGTTCGGCCCTAATAATGGTGTCTGTCTGCCGCTCCTGGGTTTTCTACTCCACTGAACTAAGCAATGCCACCTTGTTAGTCCTGTTACCAATTTTGACCTGCATTTTACCCACTTTATTATTTGTGCCTATATCAGTGTTTCCGCCTCATCCTGCCCATTGCCCAGCTGGTGCTAGATGAGTCTTGTGGTACTTTGACCCAGACCACTACATTCACCTTGCACGCTACACAGCCACAATCTGACCGTGCTGAAAGTCAGGTTCCCCTTCTAGCATACTATACCAACTTACACAGGGACAAAGAGGAAGATGCAGATGAAAGTGCAGGTTTCTTCAACAGGTAGGGGGGCATACTCGTTGGCGACGTCACAGGCACAGGGCCCCTCAGAGTACGCAAAAGTGTCGCTGCCGGTGGAAGGCGCCCCCGCCGTGCAAAGACGCCACCGTACTTTGAGGGGCCCTGTGCCAGTGCCAATGCCAACGAGTGGGCCTCCCTGCTTGCTCAGGATCACAGCACTTGCAAAGTTGAAATACCTCTCACTGCTCCACCGCCATGACGTAGTTCACGTTTCCTGGGCCCACTAAAACCTTGAAGCAGCCCTACCCCCCACAACTTTTGCCAAATGACCCCCAATTTCCAATGCCCAACTATTATTATAAAGTTTGTTAAGATTGACAAGCTTCAGAAACAAGAATGAATGTTTTTGGCATTAAAATGGGCACTGTAGGTGTTTTCCTGGCCTCCACTCACTGCCGACTATGCTTCCCCATTGATTTGCATTGGGTTTCATGTTTCGGTCGATCCCCGACTTTTCGCGATAATCGGCCGACTTCACTCGACTCCACTTTGGACAAAGTCGGGTTTCGCAAAACCCGACTCGATCTTAAAAAAATGAAAGTCGCTCAACCCAAGTACCGACCCCTCCAAGAAGTGTCGCCATTCCTCAAAGGCCAACTTGATTGCCAACAACTCCCTGTTGCCGATATCGTAGTTACGTTCGGCGGATGACAGTTTCTTGGAGAAATAGGCGCACGGACGCAAACCACTCAAAGATGAGCCTTGAGATAGTACCGCCCCCATGCCAACCTCAGACACATCGACTTCCACAACAAAGGGTTTTGATACATCTGGCTGTACAAGAATGGGGGCTGAAACAAAACTGTTCTTAAGAAATTCAAATGCGCGCACAGCAGCCTCAGGCCAAACGGAGAATTTGGTACCCTTTTTAGTCATGTCAGTTAGCGGTTTAGTAATGATGGAAAAATCCTTGATAAATTTCCTATAGTAGTTAGAAAACCCAAGGAACCGCTGAAGTGCTTTCAGGTTATCAGGACGTTCCCAATGCAGCACCGCTTGCACCTTAGCGGCGTCCATTTTAAAACCAGAAGCAGACACAATATAACCCAAGAAAGGCAACTCTTGAACAGAAAATACACATTTCTCAAGTTTAGCATACAGCTTATTCTCTCTGAGAAGCTGTAACACCTGCCTGACATGATTTAAATGAGCATCAAGGTCGCAAGAATATATGAGGATGTCATCTAGGTACACGATAATGAATTTCCCCAAAACATGCGAGAACACATCATTGATGAAATGTTGGAACACTGCAGGTGCGTTAGTCAACCGAAAAGGCATCACCAAATTTTCAAAATGACCCTCAGGGGTATTAAAAGCCGTCCTCCACTCATCACCTTGACGGACTCTTATGAGGTTGTACGCCCCCTGAGGTCAAGCTTGGTAAACCACTTAGCACCCGCCACCTGGTTGAACAAATCTGGTATCAGTGGCATCGGGTATGGATCACGAACCGTAATCTGGTTCAACTCCCTGAAATCCAAACACGGGCGTAATCCGCCATCTTTCTTCTTCACGAAGAAGAGCCCTGCTGCCACCGGCGAGGATGGCGGCCTGATGTCCCCTTTGCTCAAGCTTTCAGCAATATAATCTTTTAACGCTTGTCTCTCCGGACCGGAGATGTTAAACATCCTTGCTTTAGGCAACTTGGCCCCTGGTTTAAACCTGATAGAACAGTCATAGGGACGATGTCATAGCAACTCTGAACAACCCTTTTCAGAGAACACATCCACAAAATCTAGAAGTGACTCCGGAACGCTTGAAGTCACCGCAGCCACACATGTGGCCAGGCAATTCTCCTGGCAGAACTCGCTCCACTGAATTATGTCCTGAGTTTTCCAGTCAATTACCGGGTTGTGCATGGACAACCAAGGAAAACCCAAAACCACCTGAGCAGGAAGATTCCTGAGCACCTTACATGTAACCCGCTCGGAATGTGGAACCCCAATGTGGAGTTTCACCTCAGCCACAAATTCAGTAATCTCCACCTGAGAGAGAGGAGCAGCATTGATGGTGACCACACGGATAGGATAAGACAGTTTTTCAATCCTAAAACCTGCTGTGCGCGCAAACTCCTTATCAATGAGATTTGTGGCTGAACCACTATCCACAAAAACAGTAATTGGCAGCTCACTGCCAGCGATAAAAACCTTAGCAGAGAGCATGCATTGAGAAACCACCATGGAGGATATGCGTAAGCTCAGATTGGTCTCCTCCACACCCTCTGAGCTTAGAAGTTTTCCGCCGTTGCGTTTTTCTTAGACAGCAGAGGACAGATGTTAATAAAATGACCAGTTTTACCACAGTAAAAACAGGCTCCCTGATTCCTGAGCTCAGGGGCTCGACGCTTCACATGTGACACCCCTGCAATTTGCATAGGCTCCGTGGGCTCACCAGCAGCAACCTCACGTGAACCTAAACCCTCTCCCATAGGCGGTGTCTCATGCTCCCCCTGATGCAAACGGCGATCAATGCGGACAACCAGACTCATAGCGGAATCTAGAGAAGCAGGAGTCTCGTACATCAGAAGGGCTTTTTTAACCCTTCCAGAAACCCCATGAATAAACTGACTCCGCAATGCTGGATCATTCCATTGTGTATCGATCACCCAGCGACAAAATTTAGAACAGTAATCCTCTGCAACTCGCTCCCCCTGGCGAATAGTGCGCATCTTAGATTCTGCTAGAGCCATTCTGTCAGGTTCATCGTAGATTTTTCCAAGAGAGGAAAAAAAACTCTCCACAGAGTCAAATGCAGCAGAATCAGATGGCAAAGAAAACGCCCATGCTTGGGGATCCCCGCTTAACAATGACAACTAGGGTTGAGCGACTTTTACTTTTTTGGGGTCGAGTCGGGTTTTGCGAAACCCGACTTTGTAAAAAGTCGAGTCGAGTGAAATCGGCCGATCTTCTTGCAAAGTCGGGGTCGTTGTTTGGCCGAAACACGAAACCCAATGCAAGTCAATGGGGAAGCATAGTCGGCAGTGAGTGGAGGCCAGGAAAACACCTACAGTGCCAATTTTAATGCCAAAAACATCAATACTTGTTACTTAAGCTTGTCAATCTTAATTTACCTTACAATAATAGGTAGCCATTGAAAATTGGGGGGTCATTTGGCTAAAGTTGTGGGGGTTAGGGCTGGTTCAAGTTTTCAGTGGGCCCAGGAAACGTGGAGTACGTCACGGCGGTGGAGCAGTTAGAGGTAAGTATTGCAATGTTGCAAGTGCTGTGATCCTGAGCAAGCAGGGGGTCCCACACGTTCGCATTGGCACTGGCACAGGGCCCCTCACAGTACAGCGGTGTGTTTGCATGGCGGGGGTGCCTCCCACCGGCAGCGACACTTTGCATACTATGAGGGGCCCTGTGCCAGTGACGTCGCCAACGAGTGTGCCCCCCCACCTGATGAAGGAACCTGCACTTTCACCTGCACCTTCCTCTTTGTCCCCGTGTAAGGTGGTATAGTTTGCGGGAAGAGGAACCTGACTTTCAGCAGGGTCAGATTCTGGCTGTGTAGAGTGCAAGGGGAATGTAGTGGTCTGGGTCAATGTACCAGTGGGCTAATCTAGCAGTGGCTGGGCAATGGGCAGGATGAGGAGGAAACACAGATCTAGGCCCAAATAATAGAGTGGCCTAAATGCAGTTCAAAATTGGTAACAGGACTAACCAGGCGGCCTTGCTTTGTTCAGTGGAGGACCACTGTAATGAGAGGCTGACAGAGTGAGTAGGGGAAAAAAAGTAACTAGGCTAAATGCAGTTCTAAATTGCTAACAGTAGGAGACAGGCGGCAATGCTTTGTTCAGTGGAGGAGAACACCAAGGAGCGGCAGACCCCGTTACTAGGCCCCAACCCAAGTAGTATGGCAACTGTAGTGTTACATTTAAAAATACTTAATGAGAGCCGGAAGATTGAAGCTCAGACAAGGATACCCGGAGTAGAACACCAAGGAGGAGGAGAACACCAAGGAGCGGCAGACCCTGTTACTAGGCCCCAACCCAAGTAGTATGGCAACTGTAGTGTTACATTTAAAAATACTTAATGAGAGCTGGAAGATTGAAGCTCAGACAAGGAAACCCGGAGGAGAATACCAAGGAGGAGGAGAACACCAAGGAGCGGCAGACCCCATTACTAGGCCCCAACCCAAGTAGTATGGCAACTGTAGTGTTACATTTAAAAATACTTAATGAGAGCCAGAAGATTGAAGCTCAGACAAGAAAACCTGGAGGAGAACACCAAGGAGGAGGAGAACACCAAGTAGCGGCAGACCCCGTTACTAGGCCCCAACCCAAGTAGTATGGCAACTGTAGTGTTACATTTAAAAATACTTAATGGGAGCCGGAAGATTGAAGCTCAGACAAGGAAACCCGGAGGAGAACACCAAGGAGGAGGAGAACACCAAGGAGCGGCAGACCCCGTTACTAGGCCCCAACCCAAATAGTATGGCAACTGTAGTGTTACATTTAAAAATACTTAATGAGAGCCGGAAGATTGAAGCTCAGACAAGGAAACCCGGAGGAGAACACCAAGGAGGAGGAGAACACCAAGGAGCGGCAGACCCCGTTACTGGGCCCCAACCCAAGTAGTATGGCACCTGTAGTGTTACATTTAAAAATACTTAATGAGAGCCGGAAGATTGAAGCTCAGACAAGGAAACCCGGAGGAGAACACCAAAGAGGAGGAGAACACCAAGGAGCGGCAGACCCCGTTACTAGGCCCCAACCCAAGTAGTATGGCAACTGTAGTGTTACATTTAAAAATACTTAATGAGAGCCAGAAGATTGAAGCTCAGACAAGGAAACCCGGAGTAGAACACCAAGGAGGAGGAGAACACCAAGGAGCGGCAGACCCCGTTACTAGGCCCCAACCCAAGTAGTATGGCAACTGTAGTGTTACATTTAAAAATACTTAATGAGAGCTGGAAGATTGAAGCTCAGACAAGGAAACCCGGAGGAGAATACCAAGGAGGAGGAGAACACCAAGGAGCGGCAGACCCCATTACTAGGCCCCAACCCAAGTAGTATGGCAACTGTAGTGTTACATTTAAAAATACTTAATGAGAGCCAGAAGATTGAAGCTCAGACAAGAAAACCTGGAGGAGAACACCAAGGAGGAGGAGAACACCAAGGAGCGGCAGACCCCGTTACTAGGCCCCAACCCAAGTAGTATGGCAACTGTAGTGTTACATTTAAAAATACTTAATGAGAGCTGGAAGATTGAAGCACAGACAAGGAAACCCGGAGGAGAACACCAAGGAGGAGGAGAACACCAAGGAGCGGCAGACCCCGTTACTAGGCCCCAACCCAAATAGTATGGCAACTGTAATGTTACATTTAAAAATACTTAATGAGAGCCGGAAGATTGAAGCTCAGACAAGGAAACCCGGAGGAGAACACAAAGGAGGAGGAGAACACCAAGGAGCGGCAGACCCCGTTACTAGGCCCCAACCCAAATAGTATGGCAACTGTAGTGTTACATTTAAAAATACTTAATGAGAGCCGGAAGATTGAAGCTCAGACAAGGAAACCCGGAGGAGAACACCAAGGAGGAGGAGAACACCAAGGAGCGGCAGACCCCGTTACTGGGCCCCAACCCAAGCAGTATGGCACCTGTAGTGTTACATTTAAAAATACTTAATGAGAGCCGGAAGATTGAAGCTCAGACAAGGAAACCCGGAGGAGAACACCAAGGAGGAGGAGAACACCAAGGAGCGGCAGACCCCGTTACTAGGCCCCAACCCAAGTAGTATGGCAACTGTAGTGTTACATTTAAAAATACTTAATGAGAGCCAGAAGATTGAAGCTCAGACAAGGAAACCCGGAGGAGAACACCAAGGAGGAGGAGAACACCAAGGAGCGGCAGACCCCGTTACTAGGCCCCAACCCAAGTAGTATGGCAACTGTAGTGTTACATTTAAAAATACCTAATGAGAGCCGGAAGATTGAAGCTCAGACAAGGAAACCCGGAGGAGAACACCAAGGAGGAGGAGATCACCAAGGAGCGGCAGACCCCGTTACTAGGCCCCAACCCAGGTAGTATGGCAACTGTAGTGTTACATTTAAAAATACTTAATGAGAGCCGGAAGATTGAAGCTCAGACAAGGAAACCTGGAGGAGAACACCAAGGAGGAGGAGAACACCAAGGAGCGGCAGACACCGTTACTAGGCCCCAACCCAAGTAGTATGGCAACTGTAGTGTTAAATTTAAAAAATACTTAATGAGAGCCGGAAGATTGAAGCTCAGCTTTTTCAGTGGAGGACAGCGTGATTTAGTGGCGCAGACAGACAAAGGTAGTATCGTATGTGTTAACTAAAAAAGTTGGCTCTATGCAGTTTTAAATTTGGCAACAGGAATACACAGGCAGCATTGGTGTGGTCAGTGGAGGACAATTGGAAGGAGGGACCGCAGACAGACTTCCTAAGCCTAAAATAATAAATTAGGCTCTATGCAGCTTAAATTTGGCAACAGGAATACACAGGCAGCATTGGTGTGGTCAGCGGAGGACATTTAGAAGGAGGGACCGCAGACAGACTTCCTAGGCCTAAAATAATAAATTAGGCTCTATGCAGCTTAAATTTGGCAACAGGAATACACAGGCAGCATTGGTGTGGTCAGCGGAGGACAATTGGAAGGAGGGACCGCAGACAGACTTCCTAGGCCTAAAATAATAAATTAGGCTCTATGCAGCTTAAATTTGGCAACAGGAATACACAGGCAGCATTGGTGTGGTCAGCGGAGGACAATTGGAAGGAGGGACCGCAGACAGACTTCCTAGGCCTAAAATAATAAATTAGGCTCTATGCAGCTTAAATTTGGCAACAGGAATACACAGGCAGCATTGGTGTGGTCAGCGGAGGACATTTAGAAGGAGGGACCGCAGACAGACTTCCTAGGCCTAAAATAATAAATTAGGCTCTATGCAGCTTAAATTTGGCAACAGGAATACACAGGCAGCATTGGTGTGGTCAGCGGAGGACAATTGGAAGGAGGGACCGCAGACAGACTTCCTAGGCCTAAAATAATAAATTAGGCTCTATGCAGCTTAAATTTGGCAACAGGAATACACAGGCAGCATTGGTGTGGTCAGCGGAGGACAATTGGAAGGAGGGACCGCAGACAGACTTCCTAGGCCTAAAATAATAAATTAGGCTCTATGCAGCTTAAATTTGGCAACAGGAATACACAGGCAGCATTGGTGTGGTCAGTGGAGGACAATTGGAAGGAGTGTATGACACAGTAAGTACTCTGAGTCCCAAAACCTAAAGTGATGTTAATGTATCCAAAACAAAAATAACCCCCCCCCCCAAAAAAAAAGGGTGGCATACTTAGGTACAGGGGTGTGCTCCTATGCTGACTTTCAGACATTGTAATTTGGCGCAAAGTATTTACTGGTGCAAATATAGGACAGGGCCCCTGACTATTTTAACTAGCATCATACATGTCAACAAACTGTTATTGTCTGTGCCAGGCATGGAAGGATTTCAGCGCCTATACTAAACAGTGGTGGAGCAGCGACAGATATTTTAGCAAGTGATAGAGCACTGTTTGACATTGGGGGGGGGACACTCTCTCCTGGCCGGCAGTACAAGCCCAGGGCCCCTCATGTTACAACGGTGTGTCTGACGTTGGGTGCGCGCCACCACCGCCAGAGACACTTCATTGTACTATGAGGGACCCAGTGCCAGTCCCGTCGACCAAAAGTGGGCATACGCACCTTTTCAGACAATCGGCACTCTGACGGGTGCTTGCGACAAGTGGCGAGACCACGGCCCCATGGGGGGAGTTAGTGCATTTAGGGAGGTGAAAACATGTCGTATTCTGGACAAACAGCAGCTGCAAATTAAGAGATTGGAACAGTTAGTAACACCAATCCCAAAGCAAGACCTTTTTACAGGAAAGCTAGGTGTCAGCCGGGAAAGGTGGGGCAAAATAATTTAAAATCCATGAGTGATTCATTTTTATGAAGGTTAGCTCATCAACATTTTGGGTAGCCAGACGAGTCCTTTTTTCGGTCAGTATTGAACCAGCAGCACTGAATACTCTTTCTGATAGCACAATAGCTGCTGGGCAAGCAAGCTCCTGCAATGCATATTCAGCCAATTCAGGCCAGGTGTCTATTTTGGATGCCCAGTAATCAAAGGGGAATGACGGTTGAGGGAGCACATCGGTAATGGAGGAAAAATAGTTAGTAACCATACTGGACAAATGTTGTCTCCTGTCACTTTGAATGGATGCTTCTGTACCTGTCGTGTCTGCGGTCATTGCGAAATCACTCCACAACCTTGTCAGAAAACCCCTCTGTCCTATGCCACTTCTGATCTGTGCACCTCTAACACCTCTGCCCTGGTGCCCCCTGCAGCTCGTGTGAGAACCATCACCGGCGCTGTGTGCTGGGAATGCCTGCATCAAACGGTCTACAAGAGTAGCTTGTTTGGTTGCCAATATCTGTTCGAGGTTCTCATGTGGCATGATATTTTGCAATTTGCCTTTATAGCGAGGATCAAGGAGGCAGGCCAACCAGTAATCGTCATCTGTCATCATTTTTAAAATGCGTGGGTCCCTTTTGAGGATACGCAAGGCATAATCCGCCATGTGAGCCAATGTTGTCAAGTCAGTGCTTATGCTGGGTTGAGGAGCACTTTCTGGCAAATTCACTTCACTTGTCTCCCTTAAAAACCCAGAACCCGGCCTTGCACCGCCAGCAGTTTCTATTGCCCCCTGAGAAGCTTCCTCATCCAACAAATAGTCATCCCCATCATCCTTCTCGTCCTCCTCCTCTTCGCCTGCCACCTCGTCCTGTAGACTTCCCTGAGCAGACAATGGCTGACTGTCATCCAGGCTTCCCTCGTCCTCGGCTGCAGACACCTGTTCCTTTATGTGCGTCAAACTTTGCATCAGCAGACGCATTAGGGGGATGCTCATGCTTATTATGGCGTTGTCTGCACTAACCAGCCGTGTGCATTCCTCAAAACACTGAAGGACTTGACACAGGTCTTGGAGCTTCGACCACTGCACAGCTGACAACTCCATGTCTGCCATCCAACTGCCTGCCGGTGTATGTGTATCCTCCCACAAATACATAACAGCACGCCTCTGTTTGCACAGTCTTTGAAGCATGTGCAGTGTGGAGTTCCACCTTGTTGCAACGTCGATGATTAGGCGATGCTGTGGAAGGTTCAAAGCCCGCTGATGGTTATGTGTTATGGACCTGGTGGTTAGGAGCACCCGGAATGACCTGATGAGTAAACTCAAAATCGGAACTAGCTCTGGGTAAGTGGGAACTCTGCTGACCGCAAACCCTAATCCTATCAACACACACTAGAAATAGCCGTGGAGCGTAACTAACTCTCCCTAGACGCCTCTTCACAGCCTAAGAGCTAACTACACCTAAAGATAGAAATAGAAGCCTTACCTTGCCTCAGAGAAATTCCCCAAAGGTAAAGGCAGACCCCCACATATATTGACTGTGAGTTAAGAGGAAAGTCACAAACACAGGAATGAAACAGGTTTAAGCAAAGGAGGCCAGATTTCACTAAACAGTCAGAGGATAGAAAAGGGATCTATGCGGTCAGCACAAAAGACTACAAAAACCACGCAGAGTAAGCAAAAAGACTCCCCACACAGACTCACGGTGTGGAGGTGCCACTCTGCACCCCAGAGCTTCCAGCTAGCAAGGGAATATCATGATAGCAAGCTGGACTAGAAATTAGCAATACTAAGAAATATATTCAGGAAGCAGTAACAACAAATGAACTAGCAAAGACTTAGCTTCTGCTGGAGTAGACAGGTCCTCAGAGAAGTCCAAGAGAGATCTGAACCAATACTGAACATTGACAGATGGCATGAAGTAACGATCTGAGTGGAGTTAAATAGGGAAGCAGCATAGCAATAAACGAGAGCAGCTGATAAGCCAACCTCAGTGACCAGCAGTTCCACTCGAAGCCACCAGAGGGAGTCCAAGAGCAGAACCAACCAAAGTACCATTCATGACCATAGGAGGGAGTCTGAGAACGGAATTCACAACAGTACCCCCCCTTGAGGAGGGGTCACCGAACCCTCACCACGGCCCCCAGGCCGATCAGGATGAGCCAAATGAAAGGCACAAACTAAATCGGCAGCATGGACATCGGAGGAAACAACCCAGGAATTATCCTCCTGACCATAGCCCTTCCACTTAACCAGGTACTGAAGCTTCCGTCTCGAAATACGAGAATCCAAAATTTTTTCCACCACATACTCCAACTCCCCCTCAACCAACACCGGAGCAGGAGGATCAACGGAGGGAACCATAGGCGCCACGTACCTCCGCAACAACGACCTATGGAACACATTATGGATGGCAAAAGTAGCTGGAAGGCCAAACAAAATGACACAGGGTTGAGAATTTCAGAAATTTTATAAGGACCAATGAAACAAGGCTTAAACTTAGGAGAAGAAACCTTCATAGGAACATAACGAGAAGACAACCAAACCAAATCCCCAACACGAAGTCGGGGACCAACACAACGACGACGGTTAGCGAAACGTTGAGCCTTCTCCTGGGACAACGTCAGATTGTCCACTACGTGAGTCCAAATTTGCTGCAACCTGTCCACCACAGAATCCACACCAGGACAGTCAGAAGGCTCAACCTGCCCCGAAGAAAAACGAGGATGAAAACCAGAATTGCAAAAAAAAGGCGAAACCAAAGTAGCCGATCTAGCCCGATTATTAAGGGCGAACTCAGCCAATGGCAAGAAGGTCACCCAATCATCCTGATCAGCAGAAACAAAGCATCTCAGATAGGTTTCCAAAGTCTTGTTGGTTCGTTCGGTTTGGCCATTTGTTTGAGGATGGAAAGCCGAAGAAAAAGACAAATCAATGCCCATCTTAGCACAAAAGGACCGCCAAAACCTAGAGACAAACTGGGAACCTCTGTCCGACACAATGTTCTCCGGAATGCCATGCAAACGAACCACATGTTGAAAAAATAATGGCACCAAATCAGAGGAAGAAGGTAATTTAGGCAAGGGTACCAAATGGACCATCTTAGAAAAGCGATCACAAACCACCCAGATGACAGACATCCTTTGAGAGACAGGAAGATCTGAAATAAAATCCATGGAAACATGCGTCCAAGGCCTTTTCGGGACTGGCAAGGGCAAAAGCAACCCACTGGCACGAGAACAGCAGGGCTTAGCCCGAGCACAAGTCCCACAGGACTGCACAAAAGAACGCACATCCCGTGACAAGGAAGGCCACCAAAAGGACCTAGCCACCAAATCTCTGGTACCAAAAATCCCAGGATGACCAGCCAACACCGAGCAATGAACCTCAGAAATAACTCTGCTAGTCCATCTATCAGGGACAAACAATTTCTCCGCTGGAAAACGGTCAGGTCTATCAGCCTGAAACTCCTGCAGCACCCGCCGCAAATCAGGGGAGATGGCAGACAGAATTACCCCCTCTTTGAGAATACCAGCCGGCTCAGGGACTCCCGGAGAATTAGGCACAAAACTCCTAGAAAGGGCATCCGCCTTCACATTCTTAGAGCCTGGAAGGTATGAGACCACAAAATCGAAACGGGAGAAAAACAACGACCATCGAGCCTGTCTAGGATTCAACCGCTTGGCAGACTCGAGATAAGTCAGATTTTTGTGATCCGTCAACACCACCACGCGGTGCTTGGCTCCCTCAAGCCAATGTCGCCACTCCTCGAATGCCCACTTCATAGCTAGCAGCTCCCAATTGCCAACATCATAATTACGCTCAGCAGGCGAAAACTTTCTGGAAAAGAAGGCACATGGCTTCATCACAGAGCCATCAGAACTTCTTTGAGACAAAACAGCCCCTGCTCCAATCTCAGAAGCATCAACCTCGACCTGAAAAGGGAGTGAAACATCTGGCTGATGCAACACAGGGGCCGAAGAAAAATGTCGTTTCAGCTCCTGAAAAGCCTCAACAGCCGCAAAGGACCAATTCACCACATCAGCACCTTTCTTTGTCAAATCAGTCAAAGGTTTAACCACACTAAAAAAATTAGCGATGAAGCGACGGTAAAAATTAGCAAAGCCCAAGAATTTCTGGAGGCTCTTCACAGATGTAGGTTGAGTCCACTCATAAATGGCCTGTACTTTAACAGGATCCATCTCAATAGTAGAAGGGGAAAAAATGAAGCCCAAAAAGGAAACCTTCTGAACTCTGAAGAGACATTTAGACCCCTTCACAAACAAGGAATTAGCACGAAGGACCTGGAATACCATTCTGACCTGTTTCACATGAGACTCCCAATAATCAGAAAAGACCAAAATATCATCCAAATATACAATCATGAATCTATCCTGATACTTTCGGGAGATGTCATGCATAAAGGACTGAAACACAGATGGAGCATTTGAAAGCCCGAATGGCATTACCAGGTACTCAAAATGGCCCTCGGGCGTATTAAATGCTGTTTTCCATTCATCGCCCTGTTTAATACGCACAAGGTTATACGCCCCTTGAAGATCTATCTTGGTGAACCAACTAGCCCCCTTAATCCGAGAAAACAAATCAGACAGCAGAGGCAAAGGGTACTGAAATTTGACCGTAATTTTATTGAGAAGGCGGTAATCTATACAGGGTCTCAGAGAACCATCCTTCTTGGCCACAAAAAAGAACCCTGCTCCCAACGGTGATGAAGACGGGCGAATATGCCCTTTCTCCAAGGACTCCTTTATATAACTCCGCATAGCGGCATGCTCTGGCACAGATAAATTAAAAAGTCGGCCCTTAGGAAACTTACTACCAGGAATCAAATTTATAGCACAATCACAATCCCTATGAGGGGGTGGGACACTGGATTTGGGCTCATCAAATACATCCTGGTAATCCGACAGAAACTCAGGGACTTCAGAAGGAGTGGAAGCAGAAATTGACACCAACGGAACATCGCCATCTACCCCTTGACAACCCCAACTAGACACAGACATTGATTTCCAATCCAATACTGGATTATGAACCTGTAGCCATGGCAAACCCAACACGACCACATCATGCAAATTATGCAACACCAAAAAGCGAATATCTTCCTGATGTGCAGAAGCCATGCACATGGTCAACTGAGTCCAATACTGAGGTTTATTCTTGGCCAACGGCGTGGCATCAATTCCCCTTAATGGAATAGGATACTGCAAGGGCTCCAAGAAAAAACCACAGCGCCTGGCAAACTCCAAGTCCATCAAATTCAGGGCAGCGCCTGAATCCACAAATGATATAACCGAGTAGGATGACAAAGAGCAAATCAGAGTAACAGACAAAATAAATTTAGGCTCTACAGTACCAATGGTGACAGACCTAGCGAACCGCTTGGTGCGCTTAGGACAATCAGAGATAGCATGAGTGGGGTCACCACAGTAAAAACACAGCCTATTCTGACGTCTGTGTTCTTGCCGTTCAGTTCTGGTCAAAGTTCTATCATATTGCATAAGCTCAGGCCTCTGCTCAGAGGACACCGCCAAATGGTGCACAATTTTGCGCTCACGCAAACGCCGATCAATTTGGATGGCCAAGGACATTGATTCATTCAGACCAGTAGGCGTGGAGAATCCCACCATAACATCCTTAAGGGCTTCAGAAAGACCCTTTCTAAAAATTGCTGCCAGGGCACACTCATTCCATTGAGTAAGCACAGACCATTTTCTAAACTTCTGACAATATATCTCCGCTTCATCCTGCCCCTGACACAAAGCTAACAAGATTTTCTCTGCCTGATCCACTGAATTCGGTTCGTCATAAAGCAATCCAAGCGCCAGAAAAAACGCATCTACATTAAGCAATGCAGGATCTCCTGGCGCAAGGGAGAATGCCCAGTCTTGAGGGTCGCCACGCAAAAAAGAAATAATAATTTTTACTTGCTGAATGGGGTCACCAGAGGAGCGGGGTTTCAAAGCAAGAAACAGTTTACAATTATTTTTGAAATTCAGAAACTTAGATCTATCCCCAGAAAACAAATCAGGAATTAGAATTCTAGGCTCTAACATCGGATTCTGAACTACATAATCTTGAATGCTTTGTACCCTTGCAGTGAGATGATCCACACAAGAGGACAGACCTTAAAGATCCATATCTACACCTGAGTCCTGAACCACCCAGAGGTTAAGGGGAAAAGACAGACAAAACACACTGCAAAGAAAAAAAATGGGTTCAGAACTTCTCTTATCCCTCTTTTGAGATGCATTAACACTTTATGGCCAGCTGTACTGTTATGGACCTGGTGGTTAGGAGCACCCGGAATGACCTGATGAGTAAACTCAAAATCGGAACTAGCTCTGGGTAAGTGGGAACTCTGCTGACCGCAAACCCTAATCCTATCAACACACACTAGAAATAGCCGTGGAGCGTACCTAACTCTCCCTAGATGCCTCTTCACAGCCTAAGAGCTAACTACACCTAAAGATAGAAATAGAAGCCTTACCTTGCCTCAGAGAAATTCCCCAAAGGTAAAGGCAGACCCCCACATATATTGACTGTGAGTTAAGAGGAAAGTCACAAACACAGGAATGAAACAGGTTTAAGCAAAGGAGGCCAGATTTCACTAAACAGTCAGAGGATAGAAAAGGGATCTATGCGGTCAGCACAAAAGACTACAAAAACCACGCAGAGTAAGCAAAAAGACTCCCCACACAGACTCACGGTGTGGAGGTGCCACTCTGCACCCCAGAGCTTCCAGCTAGCAAGGGAATATCATGATAGCA
This sequence comes from Ranitomeya variabilis, assembly GCF_051348905.1. Lineage (NCBI taxonomy): Eukaryota > Metazoa > Chordata > Amphibia > Anura > Dendrobatidae > Ranitomeya > Ranitomeya variabilis. The sequence continues at coordinate 293,739,885 of NC_135236.1, read as the reverse complement.
AGCTGGACTAGAAATTAGCAATACTAAGAAATATATTCAGGAAGCAGTAACAACAAATGAACTAGCAAAGACTTAGCTTCTGCTGGAGTAGACAGGTCCTCAGAGAAGTCCAAGAGAGATCTGAACCAATACTGAACATTGACAGCTGGCATGAAGTAACGATCTGAGTGGAGTTAAATAGGGAAGCAGCATAGCAATAAACGAGAGCAGCTGATAAGCCAACCTCAGTGACCAGCAGTTCCGCTCCAAGCCACCAGAGGGAGTCCAAGAGCAGAACCAACCAAAGTACCATTCATGAACACAGGAGGGAGTCCGAGAACGGAATTCACAACAGTTATGCATACGGCTGGAGTGTACAGGCAAATGGAGGATGTGAGAGCAAAGTCTGCGCACTTTCAGCAGCTGGTCGGGTAACCCCGGATAACTTTTCAGGAAGCACTGCACCACCAGGTTTAAGGTGTGAGCAAGGCAAGGAATGTGTTTCAGTTGTGAAAGGGCTATGGCAGCCATAAAATTCCTTCCGTTGTCACTGACTACCTTGCCTGCCTCAAGATGTACACTGCCCAGCCATGACTGAGTTTCTTGCTGCAAGAACTCGGACAGAATTTCCGCGGTGTGTCTATTGTCGCCCAAACACTTCATTGCCAATACAGCCTGCTGACGCTTGCCACAAGCTGTTCCATAATTGGACACCTCGTGTGCAACAGTGGCAGCTGCGGATGGAGTGGTGGTGCGACTGCGGTCTGAGTACAAGCTCTCGCTTCTGCTGGAGGAGGAGGGGGGACGAACGCCTACAGCCAACTGTTTCCTACACCGTGGGCTAGGCAGAACTGTCCCAATATTACTGTCCCCTCTGGACCCTGCATCCACCACATTAACTGTTGTGAATTCCGTTCTTGAACTCCCTCCTGTGGTCATGAATGATACTTCGGAGAGTTCTGTCCATGGACTCCCTCTTGTGGCTGTGAGTGGAACTGCTGGTTCTGAGGTTGCTTCCTCAGCTGCCCTCATTTGCGGCTGGGTTGGTTTCTCTATTTAACTCCACTCAGATCGTTACTCCATGCCAGCTGTCAATGTATTAGCACTGGTTCAGATCTCTCTCGGATCTTTCTGATGACCTGTCTACTCCAGCAGAAGCTAAGTCCCTGCTAGTTCATTTGTTGTTCATTGTGTACTGAATATATTTCTTAGTACTTGCTAAGTTCTAGTCCAGCTTGCTAACATGATATTGCCTTGCTAGCTGGAAGCTCTGGGTTGCAGAGTGGCACCTCCGCACTGTGAGTCAGTGCGGGGGTCTTTTTGCACACTCTGCGTGGCTTTTTGTAGTTTTTTGTGCTGACCGCATAGATCCCTTTCCTATCCTCAGTCTATCTAGTAAGTCTGGCCTCCTTTGCTGAAACCTGTTTCATCCCTGTGTTTGTGACTTTCCTCTTAACTCACAGTTAATATATGTGGGGGGCTGCCTTTACCTTTAGGGAATTTTCTCTGAGGCAAGGTAAGGCTTATTTTCCTATCTTTAGGGGTAGTTAGCTCTTAGGCTGTTCATTGTTCGGTGTTGGCTGTTTATCCTGGGATTTTTGGTACCAGAGATTTGGTGGCCAAGTCCTTTTGGTGGCCTTCCTTGTCATGGGATGTGCGTTCTTTTGTGCAGTCTTGTGGGACTTGTGCTCGGGTCAAGCCCTGCTGTTCTCATGCCAGTGGGTTATTTTTGCCCTTGCCAGTCCCGAAAAGGCCTTGGACGCATGTTTCCATGGATTTTATTTCAGATCTCCCTGTCTCTCAAAGGATGTCGGTCATCTGGGTGGTTTGTTATCGCTTCTCTAAGATGGTCCATTTGGTACCCTTGCCTAAATTACCTTCCTCCTCTGATTTGGTTCCACTATATTTCCAGCATGTGGTTCGTTTGCATGGCATTCCGGAGAACATTGTGTCGGACAGAGGTTCCCAGTTTGTTTCAAGGTTTTGGCGGTCCTTTTGTGCTAAGATGGGCATTGATTTGACTTTCTCTTCGGCTTTCCATCCTCAGACAAATGGCCACACCGCACGAACTAATCAGACTTTGGAGACCTATCTGAGATGCTTTGTTTCTGCTGATCAGAATGATTGGGTGACCTTCTTGCCATTGGCTGAGTTCGCCCTTAATAATCGGGCCAGTTCGGCTACCTTGGTTTTGCCTTTTTTTTGTAATTCTGGTTTTCATCCTCGTTTTTCTTCAGGGCAGGTTAAGCCTTCGGACTGTCCTGGTGTGGATTCTGTGGTGGACAGGTTGCAGCAAATTTGGACTCATGTAGTGGACAATTTGACATTGTCCAGGAGAAGGCTCAACCTTTCGCCAACCGCCGTCGCTGTGTTGGTCCCCGACTTCGTGTTGGGGATTTGGTTTGGTTGTCATCTCGTCATGTCCCTATGAAGGTTTCTTCTCCTAAGTTTAAGCCTCGTTTCATTGGTCCTTATAAGATTTCTGAAATTCTCAATCCTGTGTCGTTTCGTTTGGCCCTTCCAGCTTCTATTGCCATCCATAATGTGTTCCATAGGTCGTTGTTGCGGAGATATGTGGCGCCTATGGTTCCCTCCGTTGACCCTCCTGCTCCGGTGTTGGTCGAGGGGGAGTTGGAGTATGTGGTGGAGAAGATTTTGGATTCTCGTATTTCGAGACGGAAACTGCAGTACCTGGTCAAATGGAAGGGTTTTTGCCTCCGATGTCCATGCGGCCAAGTTGGTTCGTGCCTTTCATTTGGCTCGTCCTGATTGGCCTGGGGGCTCTGGTGAGGGTTCAGTGACCCCTCCTCAAGGGGGGGGTACTGTTGTGAATTCCGTTCTTGAACTCCCTCCTGTGGTCATGAATGATACTTCGGCGAGTTCTGTCCATGGACTCCCTCTGGTGGCTGTGAGTGGAACTGCTGGTTCTGAGGTTGCTTCCTCAGCTGCCCTCGTTTGTGGCTGGGTTGGCTTCTCTATTTAACTCCACTCCGATCGTTACTCCATGCCAGCTGTCAATGTATTAGCACTGGTTCAGATCTCTCTCGGATCTTTCTGATGACCTGTCTACTCCAGCAGAAGCTAAGTCCCTGCTAGTTCATTTGTTGTTCATTGTGTACTGAATATATTTCTTAGTACTTGCTAAGTTCTAGTCCAGCTTGCTAACATGATATTGCCTTGCTAGCTGGAAGCTCTGGGTTGCAGAGTGGCACCTCCGCACCGTGAGTCGGTGCGGGGGTCTTTTTGCACACTCTGCGTGGCTTTTTGTAGTTTTTTGTGCTGACCGCATAGATCCCTTTCCTATCCTCAGTCTATCTAGTAAGTCTGGCCTCCTTTGCTGAAACCTGTTTCATCCCTGTGTTTGTGACTTTCCTCTTAACTCACAGTTAATATATGTGGGGGGCTGCCTTTACCTTTAGGGAATTTTCTCTGAGGCAAGGTAAGGCTTATTTTCCTATCTTTAGGGGTAGTTAGCTCTTAGGCTGTGAAGAGGCGTCTAGGGAGAGTTAGGTATGCTCCACAGCTATTTCTAGTGTGTGTGTTATAGGATTAGGATTTGCGGTCAGCAGAGTTCCCACTTCCCAGAGCTCGTCCTGCCTTCTAGTTTAACCATCAGGTCATTCCAGGTGCACCTAACCACCAGGTCCATAACAATTAACCCAGTATGCCGTGATGGAGACGTAACGCCCCTGGCCATGCCTACTGGTCCATGCATCTGTTGTCAGGTGCACCTTTCTACTCACAGATTGCCTGAGCGCATGGACAATGCTTTCTTTTACATGCTGGTGGAGGGCTGGGATGGCTTTTCTCGAAAAGAAGTGTCGACTGGGTAGCTCGTAGCGTGGTACAGCGCAGTCCATCAGGGCTTTGAAAGCTTCGGTTTCAACTAACCGGTAGGGCATCATCTCTAACGAGATTAGTCTAGCAATGTGGGCGTTCAAACCCTGTGTACGCGGATGCGAGGATGAGTACTTCCTTTTCCTAACAAGAGTCTCATGTAGGGTGAGCTGGACTGGAGAGCTGCATACGGTGGAACTAGCGGGAGTACCGGTGGACATGGGTGACTGAGAGAGGGTTGGTGATGGTATTCTTGATGGTGCCCTACATACAGTTTTTCCGACCACGAACCTGGTGATTCCCTGACTGCTTTGGCCTTGCGACGAAACTGCCACATTACCTGCAGGTGGTGTGGTAAACGGTGGGCTTACAGGGAGGGAAGGGATGTCGCCTTGCTTATTAGCTTCATTGCGAGAGGGTGCTACAACATTAACGGACGTTTGGTAGTGTGTCCAGGCTTGCAAGTGCATGGTGGTTAAATGTCGATGCATGCAACTTGTATTTAAATTTTTAACATTCTGACCTCTGCTGAAGGTCCTGGAGCATTTCTTACAGATGACTTTGCCCTGATCATTGGGATCTTGGTTAAAAAAATTCCACACTGCACTCTTCCTATCGGATACCTTTTCAGGCATTGCACACTGAGCTACTTGAACCTGATGGCCACGCTGTCCTACAACTGGTTTTGGTTTTGCCACACATTTTTGGCCAGATACGGGCCTGCCAGATGGAACCTGTTGCGATGTTGATGTCTGCTGCGGCTCCTCCGCTTCAGAGCTACTGCAGCCTGCACCCTGTTCCCCCAATGGCTGCCAATCGGGGTCAACAACTGGGTCATCTATGACCTCCTCTTCTATGTTCTGTGCACCTTCCTCTGGGTCACCGTGTAAGCCGGTGCTATAGCGTTCGTGACGGAGATCCATAGTCTCTTCGGGGTCAGATTCTGGATCAGTACACTGCGAGGGCAATGTTCTGATCTGAGTCAAAGGAACAGCATTATAATCTGGCTGTGGCTGTGCATCTGTGCACTCCATGTCTGATTCATCTTGTAATGGGCATGGCCTGTTAACAATTTCACTTTCGAACCCAGGCACGGTATGTGTATAGAGCTCCATGGAGTAACCAGTTGTGTCGCCTGACGCATCCTTCACTGTTGTTCTGGGTGAAGGACGCAAGGAAGCGACTTGTTCTTGAGTGGGAGCATCCACTGATGACACACTGCTCTGACATTTGGCACTTTCCGAGGAGGAGTAGAAAGAGGTAGAGGCAGAGTCAGCAATGAAAGCCAATACTTGTTCCTGCTGCTCCGGCTTCAAAAGCGGTTTTCCTACTCCCAGAAAAGGGAGCCTTCGAGGCCTTTTGTAGCCAGACGATGACACTGGCTCAACAACTCGAGACTTAGGGGCTATATTGCTTTTCCCACGACCACCTGATGCTCCACGACCACCACCACTAACATCATTACCAGCTTGCAATGAATGCCCACGGCCACGACCTCTTCCACCAGACTTCCTCATTATTGGAAAAATGTAATCAAACTAACAACCGTTATGTGGTCCAGTAAAACCAGGAAGAAGGTGTACGTGAACTGGTTGTGAATTTAAATCTCCCTTTTTTATGTGTGGGAGAATCCAGGGAAAAATTAGGCCCACTGTATTACACAACAACACAGTTTGATTTGCAGAAAGAGGGTGGCAGATATGGCACTAGCCGGAATGACGCAGATGCACCCACTGGCAATAGAAATGTCCCTATTTATGTGTGGGAGAATCCAGGGAAAAATCTGGCCCACTGTATTACACAACAACACAGTTTGATTTGCAGAAAGAGGCTGGCAGATATGGCACTAACAAGAGTGACGCAGATAAAAACACTGGCAATAGAAATGTCCCTATTTATGTGTGGGAGAATCCAGGGAAAAATCAGGCCCACTGTATTACACAACAACACAGTTTGATTAGCAGAAAGAGGGTGGCAGATATGGCACTAGCCGGAATGATGCAGATGCACCCACTGGCAATAGAAATGTCCCTCTTTTTTTGGATATGGGAGACAAGGGATTGAATCAGGCCCACTATATCACGGTATAGTTCCTGTGGCACAAAATGACTGACAGATACCACAGACAGCACTCGCACAGATACACAAGTTTGGCAAGATTATTATCCCTTTATTTTATTTTTTGGGGGGGATATGTGAGACAAGTGATTTAATCAGGCCCACTGCTACACAGTAGGTTTTCTAGAAATAAGGAGAACAAATGGGAAGTTTTTTAAGAAAATTTTAAGAGCAAACTTTATTAACAATATCAATGGGTAAAAACACAAACCACTGTCAATGAGTGACAGTGCTATGAACATACAAAGTGCAAAAAGGAGGACACCGGACGCGCAAGTCCGCCAACCATAAGATGTAATATAAATAACAACACTGAGTCTATGCTCAAGGTGCAAGCAGCATGTATATAAATATTAAACCATATACCCTAATGACATTGATCCCATAAGGGTAAACCCCTGTATATAACCAGCAAAAAAATCCATATTTCTATATTTATTGCGGCAATGTGCCTAAATAAAACACAGTTATCTAGTGAGGGTTACTGCATGGATATAGAATCTCCCTGGGAGGGGGACCAGGACCATATCTGGTACCCCCTATCAAATGTCAGAACTATGAGGGGTAAAAGAGTATAGCATACTTCACCTGAAGGTTGGAGGACAAATTGCACAAACCCCGACGCGCGTTTCGCCGCTATTCGCCGTGCTTTCTCAAGGGGAATGTGTTCTATTGCCTATACAGCGTTTAAATACCATCACCCAGTCACCAAATCAGTCACATGGCCGTCACAGCTGTGAGCAAGCGGCGCGTGCGCACACCGCCGCGCCGGGTCCGCCCACCCCGCCCGGACCTGACCAGCGCCGGGGCCAGACGGGCACCAATGGGTCCCGTCTGAACCAGACGCAGGAAGTCGCCGGAGGGAGGAGAGCGGAGCCGCGAGGCTGGAGCGCGCACGCGCACCACAGCCGGAACCAAAAGTGCATGCCACAGAAGAGGGGGAAGAAAAAGGAAATGGGCCCATGGTGATCCAGTGCGCAGGCGCACCACAAAACGTGGATTCTGTCTGAGCGCCGCACATCAATCAAGAAAAGGGGCGGTACTGGAACTGCACAGAGTGTGGAATCTGTCCAAGCCCCACCTATTAATCAAAAAAGAGGGGCATAACCAGGGACCGAACCCGTGGAAATCCTGAGTGCAGATACACAATAGATCACAAAACATAGAGTCCATCTAAACCCCACATGTCAATCAAAAAGAGGGCCTATGTTAAGATAACACACATGATCATACATCACAGGCACAGCTTATTATAAGTCTAGAGAAATATATATATAAATGTGATACACCGAATGATCGCTATAACCGCTATTATGAAGACAATGTATGCTAGCATTTCATATTACTGGACAATCATCATATACACCAAATTTCCGTATAGTCCTTGATGGAATTGCTGGAGTAGTATAGAGTCTTCACATATATGTCATGGAGCCGGTTATCTTGATTTTTATGTCTATCACGTTTTTTTCACCCCATCGAGTCTTATTCGCATGAACACATGTATCTATCGTATGACCAATAGAAGGATAAGGCCATGTGGACCGGACACACGTACAAAAATCACCTGAATACAAAAACATAAAACATATATAAGCATTAAAAACAAATTATGTACAATAAAGTACAGGGAGAAAGGGACGGACATGCCGAAAAGGGGGGAGGAAGAGAAAGGATAAACGAAAAAAGGAGAAGAAGGGAAGAACGCGACCAAGGAAATATGAGCGGAAAGGGGCAGAGGTAACAATAACGTAGGGCCCAGATCACCCAACACTAAACAATCTCTATAAATAAACCCCAAAGTTCAGTGATTCATTCAGCCCATCAGGTTTCATTGTCCCAAGGGTCACTATCCACTTCAGTTCTCGTTGGGCTAATAGTTTTTTTATATTACCGCCCCTGATGCCTGTATGTATGACGTCAATAGCTCTTACTTTAAAATCCTTAGGATCACAATTGTGTACCAGGCGGAAGTGTTTTGGAATCGTTTTGAGGGTTGAAATATCTTCCACCGTTCGCGCTGCCAGAATATCCCTCACGTGTTCTCTGACACGTACCCTCAACTCCCGTGATGTTAGTCCCACGTATATGAGGGGGCAGCTACACGTCGCATAATATATCACATTCTGGGTACCGCATGAGATGTACTCCCGAATGTGATACATTTTCTGATCCACTGAACTGAATGTAGATGTTTGGTACATATTGGCACATGCCAAACAGTGGCCACATTTAAAGAAACCCTTTCTAGGCTGCCTTGTCCCAAAAAAATTTGGGGTAGGTGCAACATAATGGCTTTTGACTAAAAAGTCACTAAGATTTCTGGAGCGACGAGGAGTCATAAGGGGTCTCTCAGTAAGGAAAGGTCTCAGGGAGGGCTCTGCGCTGAGGACCGGCCAATATTTATTTAAGATGTTACGCATGTTGTCCCACTCATGATTATACACCGATATAAAGTGTATATTCTCATCTTTCCTCTTGGTTTTTGTCTTTTGGTATAATAGTACATCCCGAGACACCGACTTAGCTCTATTGTATCCATTTTTAATAGATCTTTTGCTATAGCCCCGTTGTTGAAATCTCTGTTTCAAATCTGTAGCTTGCTTCTCAAATTTTTGATCCGTGGAGCAGATCCGCCTCATCCTTAGGAACTGTCCAACCGGGACGGCCCTGACCGTGGAATGGCTATGCGCAGTAGATGCATGTATTAAAGAATTGACAGATGTTTCTTTCCGATAGACATCAGTCTGGATGGTGGAGGATGAGTCCACCCCCAGACTGATGTCCAGGAAGTCAATTTGAGCTGTGTCATATCTATATGTCAATTTGATGTTGTAGATATTATCATTGAGCATAGCCATAAACCCATCCAACTGCTGCACCGTTCCCCGCCAAAAAAATAAAACGTCATCAATATAACGCAGCCAGCACAGCACATGGTCAGCGGCCCCCGCCCCCGAGTCGCCAAACACCAACCTCTCCCAGAAACCTAAGAAGAGGTTGGCAAAATGCTAAAAAAGGATCGGAGGGGAAACAGGTCACGAGTGGTTCTCAGGGAGGGCTGCAGGTAATTAATTTATCTGACCATATATTAACGGACATACAAATTGATGTATTAAGTAAAGGCCTGTCATTTTCCCCTACTAATGGTTTTCACTATTTCACAGCACTAAAAGATCTCCATCTTTTCTCTCGGAAATTGGTATTAAAGAAACTGCACAGCAAAGGTGATAATGGCTTGGAGGGTTGGAGTGCGGCCGAGAGGGACACCATACGGATATTGGAGGAACTGTTAGACGAGCAAATCCCGGCTGATGAAGGTGGGTTTCCCAAAACAATTTTCCCTAAATCCACGAGGTTCCCTCCCTTGTCACTCTGCCCGGCGGTGGAGATTTTCACTAAATTGGTATCAAATGAATTGAAAACGTTGTCATCACACCGCCGATATGACAACTTGACCCACAAACAGAGAGAGGCTATAAAACAATTACAATCTTTGGAAGATGTGGTATTCAAAGCAGCGGACAAGGGAGGGAACATCGTGGTCTGGCCTATAGCCAAATATGAACGCGAAGCGTTCAGACAATTACGTGATGGCCAGGTATATAAAAAATTGGGATATAATCCATTGGTGTCCTTCTCTGCCCAGCTTCAAAAAATCCTCATGAGAGCCTTTGACTTGGGTATAATAAATAAAAAAGTCCTTGATGGACTAACAGTACAGTTCCCAAAGACGCCGACTTTTTACTTGCTTCCCAAAGTACACAAGGATGCCGTCAACCCTCCTGGACGTCCGATCGTATCGGGGATAGATGGACTCTGTGATCCCATTTGTAAGTTTATTGATTTTTATTTGAAACCTATCGTAGAGACTCTGCCCTCCCATGTGAGGGATACGACGGACGTCCTCGCTAGGGTTGACGGCCTCCTTGTGGATAAAGAGACCATCCTGGTGACTGCAGACGTCAAAACGTTATACACTTGCATTAGTCACGAGGATGGGATCCGGGCAGTCCGCTTCTTCCTGGGGACCTCCAACCTGGACGGCCCACTGTGTGAACTCATCCTTGAGCTGCTGCACTTTGTTCTCACGCACAATTTTTTTACTTTTAAAGATCAGTTTTATCATCAGAAGCGCGGCGCAGCCATGGGCGCGGCCTGTGCCCCCGCGTACGCCAAACTCTTCTTAGGTTTCTGGGAGAGGTTGGTGTTTGGCGACTCGGGGGCGGGGGCCGCTGACCATGTGCTGTGCTGGCTTGCGTTATATTGATGACATTTTATTTTTTTGGCGGGGAACGGTGCAGCAGTTGGATGGGTTTATGGCTATGCTCAATGATAATATCTACAACATCAAATTGACATATAGATATGACACAGCTCAAATTGACTTCCTGGACATCAGTCTGGGGGTGGACTCATCCTCCACCATCCAGACTGATGTCTATCGGAAAGAAACATCTGTCAATTCTTTAATACATGCATCTACTGCGCATAGCCATTCCACGGTCAGGGCCGTCCCGGTTGGACAGTTCCTAAGGATGAGGCGGATCTGCTCCACGGATCAAAAATTTGAGAAGCAAGCTACAGATTTGAAACAGAGATTTCAACAACGGGGCTATAGCAAAAGATCTATTAAAAATGGATACAATAGAGCTAAGTCGGTGTCTCGGGATGTACTATTATACCAAAAGACAAAAACCAAGAGGAAAGATGAGAATATACGCTTTATATCGGTGTATAATCATGAGTGGGACAACATGCGTAACATCTTAAATAAATATTGGCCGGTCCTCAGCGCAGAGCCCTCCCTGAGACCTTTCCTTACCGAGAGACCCCTTATGACTCCTCGTCGCTCCAGAAATCTTAGTGACTTTTTAGTCAAAAGCCATTATGTTGCACCTACCCCAAATTTTTTTGGGACAAGGCAGCCTAGAAAGGGTTTCTTTAAATGTGGCCACTGTTTGGCATGTGCCAATATGTACCAAACATCTACATTCAGTTCAGTGGATCAGAAAATGTATCACATTCGGGAGTACATCTCATGCGGTACCCAGAATGTGATATATTATGCGACGTGTAGCTGCCCCCTCATATACGTGGGACTAACATCACGGGAGTTGAGGGTACGTGTCAGAGAACACGTGAGGGATATTCTGGCAGCGCGAACGGTGGAAGATATTTCAACCCTCAAAACGATTCCAAAACACTTCCGCCTGGTACACAATTGTGATCCTAAGGATTTTAAAGTAAGAGCTATTGACGTCATACATACAGGCATCAGGGGCGGTAATATAAAAAAACTATTAGCCCAACGAGAACTGAAGTGGATAGTGACCCTTGGGACAATGAAACCTGATGGGCTGAATGAATCACTGAACTTCGGGGTTTATTTATAGAGATTGTTTAGTGTTGGGTGATCTGGGCCCTACGTTATTGTTACCTCTGCCCCTTTCCGCTCATATTTCCTTGGTCGCGTTCTTCCCTTCTTCTCCTTTTTTCGTTTATCCTTTCTCTTCCTCCCCCCTTTTCGGCATGTCCGTCCCTTTCTCCCTGTATTTTATTGTACATAATTTGTTTTTAATGCTTATATATGTTTTATGTTTTTGTATTCAGGTGATTTTTGTACGTGTGTCCAGTCCACATGGCCTTATCCTTCTATTGGTCATACGATAGATACATGTGTTCATGCGAATAAGACTCGATGGGGTGAAAAAAACGTGATAGACATAAAAATCAAGATAACCGGCTCCATGACATATATGTGAAGACTCTATACCACTCCAGCAATTCCATCAAGGACTATACGGAAATTTGGTGTATATGATGATTGTCCAGTAATATGAAATGCTAGCATACATTGTCTTCATAATAGCGGTTATAGCGATCATTCGGTGTATCACATTTATATATATATTTCTCTAGACTTATAATAAGCTGTGCCTGTGATGTATGATCATGTGTGTTATCTTAACATAGGCCCTCTTTTTGATTGACATGTGGGGTTTAGATGGACTCTATGTTTTGTGATCTATTGTGTATCTGCACTCAGGATTTCCACGGGTTCGGTCCCTGGTTATGCCCCTCTTTTTTGATTAATAGGTGGGGCTTGGACAGATTCCACACTCTGTGCAGTTCCAGTACCGCCCCTTTTCTTGATTGATGTGCGGCGCTCAGACAGAATCCACGTTTTGTGGTGCGCCTGCGCACTGGATCACCATGGGCCCATTTCCTTTTTCTTCCCCCTCTTCTGTGGCATGCACTTTTGGTTCCGGCTGTGGTGCGCGTGCGCGCTCCAGCCTCGCGGCTCCGCTCTCCTCCCTCCGGCGACTTCCTGCGTCTGGTTCAGACGGGACCCATTGGTGCCCGTCTGGCCCCGGAGCTGGTCAGGTCCGGGCGGGGGTGGGCGGACCCGGCGCGGTGGTGTGCGCACGCGCCGCTTGCTCACAGCTGTGACGGCCATGTGACTGATTTGGTGACTGGGTGATGGTATTTAAACGCTGTATAGGCAATAGAACACATTCCCCTTGAGAAAGCACGGCGAATAGCGGCGAAACGCGCGACGGGGTTTGTGCAATTTGTCCTCCAACCTTCAGGTGAAGTATGCTATACTCTTTTACCCCTCATAGTTCTGACATTTGATAGGGGGTACCAGATATGGTCCTGGTCCCCCTCCCAGGGAGATTCTATATCCATGCAGTAACCCTCACTAGATAACTGTGTTTTCTTTAGGCACATTGCCGCAATAAATATAGAAATATGGATTTTTTTGCTGGTTATATACAGGGGTTTACCCTTATGGGATCAATGTCATTAGGGTATATGGTTTAATATTTATATACATGCTGCTTGCACCTTGAGCATAGACTCAGTGTTGTTATTTATATTACATCTTATGGTTGGCGGACTTGCGCGTCCGGTGTCCTCCTTTTTGCACTTTGTATGTTCATAGCACTGTCACTCATTGACAGTGGTTTGTGTTTTTACCCATTGATATTGTTAATAAAGTTTGCTCTTAAAATTTTCTTAAAAAACTTCCCATTTGTTCTCCTTATTTCTATATTAGTCGTACATGGGAGTAAGTACTGTTTGTGACTGATGGTAGTCACGAAACATGAATCTGGAAATTTTGATTTTCACAGTAGGTTTTCTGTGGCAGAAATTAGAAAAAAAAAAGATGCCACACACACGACTGCCACTAATGCAGATTTGCCAATCTTAATCTCCCACTTTTATTTTTTTTTCTAGGAGAATAAGGAATAAATCAGCCCCACTGCTACACAGTAGGTTTTCTGTGGCAGAAATTAAAAAAAAAAAAAAGATGCCACACACACGACTGGCACTAATGCAGATTTGCCAATCTTAATCTCCCACTTTTATTTTTTTTTCTGGGAAAATTAGGAAGAAATCAGCCCCACTGCTACACAGTAGGTTTTCTGTGGCAGAAATAAAAAAAAATGCCACACACAGGACTGGCACTAATGCAGATTTGCCAATCTTAATCTCCCACTTTTATTTTTTTTGGGGAGAATTAGGAATAAATCAGCCCCACTGCTACACAGTAGGTTTTCTGTGGCAGAAAAAAAAAAAAAAGATGCCACACACAGGAGACTGGCACTAATGCAGATTTGCCAATCTTAATCTCCCACTTTTATTTTTTTTTCTGGGAGAATTAGGAAGAAATCAGCCCCACTGCTACACAGTAGGTTTTCTGTGGCAGAAATAAAAAAAAAAAAAGATGCCACACACACGACTGGCACTAATGCAGATTTGCCAATCTTAATCTCCCACTTTTATTTTTTTTTCTGGCAGAATTAGGAAGATATCAGCCCCACTGCTACACAGTAGGTTTTCTGTGGCAGAAATTTTAAAAAAAATGCCACACACAGGACTGGCACTAATGCAGATTTGTAAATCTTTATCTCCCACTTTTATTTTTTTTTCTGGGAGAATTAGGAAGAAATCAGCCCCACTGCTACACAGTAGGTTTTCTGTGGCAGAAATAAAAAAAAAAAAAAAGATGCCACACACAGGACTGGCACTAATGCAGATTTGCCAATCTTAATCTCCCACTTTTATTTTTTTTTCTGGGAGAATTAGGAAGAAATCAGCCCCACTGCTGCACAGTAGGTTTTCTGTGGCAGAAATTAAAAAAAAAATGCCACACACAGGACTGGCACTAATGCAGATTTGCCAATCTTAATCTCCCACTTTTATTTTTTTTTCTGGGAGAATTAGGAATAAATCAGCCCCACTGCTACACAGTAGGTTTTCTGTGGCAGAAATAAAAAAAAAAAAGATGCCACACACACGACTGCCACTAATGCAGATTTGCCAATCTTAATCTCCCACTTTTATTTTTTTTTCTGGCAGAATTAGGAAGATATCAGCCCCACTGCTACACAGTAGGCTTTCTGTGGCAGAAATTTTAAAAAAAATGCCACACACAGGACTGGCACTAATGCAGATTTGTAAATCTTTATCTCCCACTTTTATTTTTTTTTCTGGGAGAATTAGGAAGAAATCAGCCCCACTGCTACACAGTAGGTTTTCTGTGGCAGAAATAAAAAAAAAAAAAAAAGATGCCACACACAGGACTGGCACTAATGCAGATTTGCCAATCTTAATCTCCCACTTTTATTTTTTTTTCTGGGAGAATTAGGAAGAAATCAGCCCCACTGCTGCACAGTAGGTTTTCTGTGGCAGAAATTAAAAAAAAAATGCCACACACAGGACTGGCACTAATGCAGATTTGCCAATCTTAATCTCCCACTTTTATTTTTTTTTCTGGGAGAATTAGGAAGAAATCAGCCCCACTGCTGCACAGTAGGTTTTCTGTGGCAGAAATTAAAAAAAAAATGCCACACACAGGACTGGCACTAATGCAGATTTGCCAATCTTAATCTCCCACTTTTATTTTTTTTTCTGGGAGAATTAGGAATAAATCAGCCCCACTGCTACACAGTAGGTTTTCTGTGGCAGAAATAAAAAAAAAAAAGATGCCACACACACGACCGGCACTAATGCAGATTTGCCAATCTTAATCTCCCACTTTTATTTTTTTTTCTGGCAGAATTAGGAAGAAATCAGCCCCACTGCTACACAGTAGGTTTTCTGTGGCAGAAATTTAAAAAAAAATGCCACACACAGGACTGGCACTAATGCAGATTTGTAAATCTTTATTTCCCACTTTTATTTTTTTTTTCTGGTGAGAATTAGGAAGAAATTAGCCCCACTGCTACACAGTAGGTTTTCTGTGGCTTAAATTTTTTTAAAAAAGATGCCACACACAGGACTGGCACTAATGCAGATTTGCCAATCTTAATCTCCCACTTTTATTTTTTTCCTGGAGAATTAGGAAGAAATCAGCCCCACTGCTACACAGTAGGTTTTCTGTGGCAGAAATTTTTTTAAAAAATGACACACACAGGACTGGCACTAATGCAGATTTGCCAATCTTAATCTCCCACTTTTATTTTTTTTTTCTGGGAGAATTAGGAAGAAATTAGCCCCACTGCTACACAGTAGGTTTTCTGTGGCAGAAATTAAAAAAAAAAAGATGCCACACACACGACTGGTACTAATGCAGATTTAGTGCTGATCTAAAACTGGGACCATACAAAACGGTATTCCTCACCCTCTTTCTCCTATGATCTGTTAGTCCGTCTGTATGATCCAGGTAGAAATGGTAGTCCGGTCTGGGTTTGTGTGATATCTTCCAGGGTATGCACTACAGTACCTGTCCCGGCCGGTGACAGAACCTCATGTGCTCTATACCCACGTGCAGGCTCTGTACGCTCCTCGGCTCTGGTAGGTGCTCTGCTTGCGGCAGGACCTAACGTGACGTCACGTCCACGTGATTGCTCACGTGACAGCCTATGGATAGCAAGAAGGACCAATTCCTACGCGTTTCGGAGCTGAACGAGCTCCTTCCTCAGGGCCCTCATGAGGTTCTGTCACCGGCCGGGACAGGTACTGTAGTGCATACCCTGGAAGATATCACACAAACCCAGACCGGACTACCATTTCTACCTGGATCATACAGACGGACTAACAGATCATAGGAGAAAGAGGGTGAGGAATACCGTTTTGTATGGTCCCAGTTTTAGATCAGCACTTTTTTATGAGGTAATCATTATTTCTCTGATCACAGTATTACCATTGCCCTTTATACAGTCTTCTCATTTGATGTTCACAGCGCAGATATTCTTTATTTTACTAATTTGATGTTTTATACTGCTACAGTTAGGTGACACTGTAGATATATCAGCTGCAGGTTCAGAGGAGGGGTAGCGCTCTTGGTATAGATACTTGATACTAATGCAGATTTGCCAATCTTAATCTCCCACTTTTATTTTTTTTTCTGGGAGAATTGTTTAGAAATCAGGCCCACTGTTAAAAAAGTAGGTTTTCTGTAGCAGAATAACAAAGACAGATGCCACACACAGGACTGGCACTGATGCAGATTTGCCAATCTTAATCTCCCACTTTTATTTTTTTTTTCTGGGAGAATTGTGAATAAATCAGGGCCACTGTATTAGAGTATATTTTCTGAAGCAAAAAGTGGCTTGAAGAGATATAACCAAAAAAAAAAAAAGGGACTGTACTACAATTACTATCTCCCTACAGTTATCTCGGAAAAGTATGTCAGGCAGCAATAAAAAGGAATGCTGCACACAAAAGTCAAAAGTGTGGACAAACAAACAAGATAGATAGCTGTGCAGAGATGAAGGAGCAACAGGATTTGTGCTTTGAAAAAAGCAGTTGGTTTGCACAGCGGCATACACACAGCAACGCAGCTATCAGGGAGCCTTATAACCTACAGAGCTGTTACACAGAAATCGAGCCTCCACTGTCCCAAAAAGAAAAGGTGGTGTTGGACAGTGGAAATCGCTACAGCACAAGCGGTTTGGGGCTTTATGTACCCTGCCTAACGCTATCCCTGCTTCAGACGAAGCGGCAGCAACCTCTCCCTATGCTCAAATCAGCAGCAGTAAGATGGCGGTCGGCGGGAGCGCCCCTTTATAGCCCCTGTGACGCTGCAGAAAGCAAGCCAATCACTGCCATGCCCTTCTCTAAGATGGTGGGGACCAGGACCTATGTCATCACACTGCCCACACTCTGCATGCTCCTTCATTGGCTGAGAAATATGTCATATTTGGCGCGAAGATCGTGTACCGCATGGCCGATCCCACGCTGGGATCGGGTCGGGTTTCATGAAACCCGACTTTGCCAAAAGTCGGCGACTTATGAAAATGACCGATCCGTTTCGCTCAACCCTAATGACAACACCAGGCCCACATGCTGAGCCTCATTACCTGAGGAGATTGGGCGCATACGGAAATATAGTTTGCAAGCTTCACGAAAAGAAACAAATTTACTGCGTTCCCCAGCAAATTTTTCAGGCAAAGGGAATTTAGGCTCAGCAACTCTTCCTGCCGCTCCAGCTTGCACATTAGATACTGCTAGTCCCTGTTGCTGAACTGCCCCCCTCAACTCAGTGACCTGTAGGGACAGCGCCTCCAACTGGCGGGTTATGGAAGTCATGGGATCCATGACAAAAGAAAAAAAAGAAACCCCTTTTTTTTTTTTTCTTTTTTGTTGTTGGGCCGATTATAATGTCACGGGGAGACTAGGTGAGCGAGAGCTAATAACCCGGGCCCCTGCAATTTCCCTCAGACTAGGGAAATCCTGACTGACCCTCTACCTGGAGTTTACACTGATGGTGTGCATGTCCAGACCTCGAACCTCACCCTGTCTCCTGTTTCAACCCTAGGCTGAAACCTGCGCCCACCACCCAGTGAAGAGGTAATACACCAATACCCACAGTTAGCACAGACAAGGATAAAGGAAAATATACACCACGCCGCAGTCACTCAGGAATACATTATAAATGTGCAGGGCAAAATAAATACAAATATAGGAAGGAGTAAATAAGACTAAGGAAAATACACCACCAGCAACGAATCTCCAACAACCAGCTCTCCACTCCAGACCGAGATAACAACACACAAGACAGAAGCTATAATCGGCAACGCCCAATGATCAGGAGAACTATTTAAAGGCAATGGGCATGGCCCAGCTTCCAATCCGAGGATCAGGTAAATTAACCCCGAAACAGCTAGATAAAATCTAGCCGACGCCAATGAGCAAATAGTGGTCAAAAGCGCAATTACTGCTGTCTGTCGAACATCCTGGTCTGAACAGCATCCGACATGACATCATCAGAGCGTTCTTTAACATGAACTATGAATACACAAAATGATATAGGTAAACAAAATGTCACATGATGCATAATAAACAAGAAAAACATCATACAGTACTAATGATGCTCCATAAATTTAGACTAGAGAAAAAAAGGTCGAAATTCTTGAGAAACACCGAGGATTATCTCCAAAACAGAGTATACCAGTGGCGGGACTCCCAACGCTCCTTTAGGCGTCGGACCTCAAAAGTTCCTCCAGTTCGGCTGACAGCTGACCCGGCACCTCAAATACTTACGTTTCCATTGTTTTTTTAGAGAACAGCCAGTGTCGATCAAAAGGAAGACGAGGCAAGACAAGTCACATGTTAACCAGATCACAGGTATGCAACCCCCACTGGTGATTAACATCTCTTCTAAATCAACGGACACTTCACAATTGATTTTACTTCAGAAGGGTTTATCCTTCTGCCCTACATATAAGTTCAACTCCTTTGAACTTAATATGGATCTACAGAGGGTTTTCCGTAACCTCCGGTTACGTGTCCATTTCTCTTCTCAGCCATCGCTAGTGGATCCTCCTCGACAGTGGGGCCCTCATCTTCTTGGTCTCCGGGGTTTGGCTCTTCGTACCCCAAGCTCCTTCATGCCTCTCAAAAATAGTCCACCCATTGAAACCTTTGTTTCTCTTGTTGAAAGGGACATCGACAATTTTCACCGGGATTTACATCTCGGCAAATTCCATCTTCACACTAACCTGACATCATCAGAAACATTGGCCTTAGAGCAGATATCCTCAGACCAAACACTTGTAGTCAAACCAGCCAACAAAGGTGGGGCTATAGTAATTATGGACAGGGCTGACTATCTGGAAGAGGCTTATAAACAACTTAATGACTCTGATGTGTATAGAGTCATTTCACATAACCCCCTTAGCACTATAGCTCTTAAAATTAAGACCCTTTTTGAGTTCCATGAACAGGAGGGCACTATAGACAAGAAGCTAAAAAAATTTTTGTCCAAAACAGACCCTATAACTCCCATCTTTTACCTTTTGCCCAAAATCCATAAGCTTGGTTTGCTTAAACCACCTGGGCATCCTATAGTGGCCCTTACTGATTCTATCTTAGCACCTCCAGCTATTGTACTTGAGAAGATTCTCACACCACTGGTTAAACTCACTAACTCCTTCATCTTGGATACAAATTAATTTCTTAGACTCATTAGGGCTTCGGGCACTATTTCCTCTTGGACACTGCTAGTAACCTGGAACGTCAATAGCTTATACAAGTCCATTACACATGACAAAGGGATACTAGCTGTAAATAGGCTTCTCAATGAAGCAGGCATTCATATTAAAATACAATGCTTTTGTATGGACCTCTTAAACCTGGTCCTCAAGGAAAATTATTTTATGTTTGAGGATACCTTTTACATTCAACAGCAGGGCACCACAATGGGCTCAAATGTAGCGCCCCCTTATGCTATTGCTTATATGTCATCCTTTGAAAACAACTTTGCATGTACTCATCCTTTATTTCAAGCTCACTCACGCATTTGGCGCAGGTATATAGATGATATTTTTTGCATCTGAGATGGTCCTATTGACTCACTGGTATCATTTGATAAACATCTAACAGCATGTGGCCAGAACTGAAATTCTCTTTGCAGTATAACATGGAGCACATTAGTTTCCTGGACACCCTGGTCTGTAAAAAAGATAATGGTGAATTATCCATTGATTTATTTTCTAAACCCACTGATAGGAACAGTTTACTGCATTACAGCAGTTGTCACCCTCCTTCCATTAAACACGCCATCCCTAAATCCCAGTTTCAATGGGTGAGCAGGATAGTCTCTGAAGAAAGTACTAAAATTACTAGACTTAACGAGATGCAAGAGAAATTCTCTACTAGGGGTTATCCACAAAGGACACTAAGGCTACAGAGCTCCTGTGTATAATGTCACTGGTGATCACTGTATTACCTGTACACAGACACTATATACAGAGATCCTGTGTATAATTTCACTGGTGATCACTGTATTACCTGTATACTCACACTATATACAGAGCTCCTGTGCATAATGTCACTGGTGATCATTGTATTACCTGTACACTGACACGATATACAGAGCTCCTGTGTATAATGTCACTGGTGGTAATAACAGTGTTGTTAGTATTGTGGTTTGTATTCATAATCAGAATTGTAGTATTTGGTCACTATGTGGTGGTAATTTGTGGTCTGGTCACGGTGTGGCAGTATTTCTCCTTGTATGTGGTATTATTTGATCCATATATGCTGGTAATATGTTATATTTTATATTATTCGGTCTATAGAATTAGGAAGAAATCAGCCCCACTGCTACACAGTAGGTTTTCTGTGGCAGAAATAAAAAAAAAAAAAAGATGCCACACACAGGACTGGCACTAATGCAGATTTGCCAATCTTAATCTCCCACTTTTATTTTTTTTCTGGGAGAATTAGGAAGAAATCAGCCCCACTGCTACACAGTAGGTTTTCTGTGGCAGAAATTTTAAAAAAAATGACACACACAGGACTGGCACTAATGCAGATTTGCCAATCTTAATCTCCCACTTTTATTTTTTTTTCTGGGAGAATTAGGAATAAATCAGCCCCACTGCTGCACAGTAGGTTTTCTGTGGCAGAAATTAAAAAAAAAAAAGATGCCACACACACGACTGGCACTAATGCAGATTTGCAAATCTTTATCTCCCACTTTTATTTTTTTTTTCTGGGAGACTTAGGAAGAAATCAGCCCCACTGCTACACAGTAGGTTTTCTGTGGCAGAAATTAAAAAAAAAAAGATGCCACACACAGGACTGGCACTAATGCAGATTTGCCAATCTTAATCTCCCACTTTTATTTTTTTTTTCTGGGAGAATTAGGAAGAAATCAGCCCCACTGCTACACAGTAGGTTTTCTGTGGCAGAAATAAAAAAAAAAAAGATGCCACACACAGGACTGGCACTAATGCAGATTTGCCAATCTTAATCTCCCACTTTTATTTTTTTTCTGGGAGAATTAGGAAGAAATCAGCCCCACTGCTACACAGTAGGTTTTCTGTGGCAGAAATTTAAAAAAAAATGACACACACAGGACTGGCACTAATGCAGATTTGCAAATCTTAATCTCCCACTTTTATTTTTTTTTCTGGGAGAATTAGGAATAAATCAGCCCCACTGCTGCACAGTAGGTTTTCTGTGGCAGAAATTAAAAAAAAAAAAGATGCCACACACACGACTGGCACTAATGCAGATTTGCAAATCTTTATCTCCCACTTTTATTTTTTTTTTCTGGGAGACTTAGGAAGAAATCAGCCCCACTGCTACACAGTAGGTTTTCTGTGGCAGAAATTAAAAAAAAAAAAGATGCCACACACAGGACTGGCACTAATGCAGATTTGCCAATCTTAATCTCCCACTTTTATTTTTTTTTCTGGGAGAATTAGGAAGAAATCAGCCCCACTGCTACACAGTAGGTTTTCTGTGGCAGAAAAAAAAAAAAAAAAGATGCCACACACAGGACTGGCACTAATGCAGATTTGCCAATCTTAATCTCCCACTTTTATTTTTTTTCCTGGAGAATTAGGAAGAAATCAGCCCCACTACTACACAGTAGGTTTTCTGTGGCAGAAATAAAAAAAAAAGATGCCACACACACGACTGCCACTAATGCAGATTTGCCAATCTTAATCTCCCACTTTTATTTTTTTTTCTGGGAGAATTAGGAATAAATCAGCCCCACTGCTACACAGTAGGTTTTCTGTGGCAGAAATAAAAAAAAAAAAGATGCCACACACACGACCGGCACTAATGCAGATTTGCCAATCTTAATCTCCCACTTTTATTTTTTTTTCTGGCAGAATTAGGAAGAAATCAGCCCCACTGCTACACAGTAGGTTTTCTGTGGCAGAAATTTAAAAAAAAATGCCACACACAGGACTGGCACTAATGCAGATTTGTAAATCTTTATTTCCCACTTTTATTTTTTTTTCTGGGAGAATTAGGAATAAATCAGCCCCACTGCTACACAGTAGGTTTTCTGTGGCAGAAATTAAAAAAAAAAAAGATGCCACACACACGACTGGCACTAATGCAGATTTGCAAATCTTTATCTCCCACTTTTATTTTTTTTTCTGGGAGACTTAGGAAGAAATCAGCCCCACTGCTACACAGTAGGTTTTCTGTGGCAGAAATAAAAAAAAAAAAAAGATGCCACACACACGACTGGCACTAATGCAGATTTGCCAATCTTAATCTCCCACTTTTATTTTTTTTTCTGGGAGAATTAGGAAGAAATTAGCCCCACTGCTACACAGTAGGTTTTCTGTGGCAGAAATTAAAAAAAAAAAGATGCCACACACACGACTGGTACTAATGCAGATTTGCCAATCTTAATCTCCCACTTTTATTTTTTTTTCTGGGAGAATTGTTTAGAAATCAGGCCCACTGTTAAAAAAGTAGGTTTTCTGTAGCAGAATAACAAAGACAGATGCCACACACAGGACTGGCACTGATGCAGATTTGCCAATCTTAATCTCCCACTTTTATTTTTTTTTTCTGGGAGAATTGTGAATAAATCAGGGCCACTGTATTAGAGTATATTTTCTGAAGCAAAAAGTGGCTTGAAGAGATATAACCAAAAAAAAAAAAAGGGACTGTACTACAATTACTATCTCCCTACAGTTATCTCGGAAAAGTATGTCAGGCAGCAATAAAAAGGAATGCTGCACACAAAAGTCAAAAGTGTGGACAAACAAACAAGATAGATAGCTGTGCAGAGATGAAGGAGCAACAGGATTTGTGCTTTGAAAAAAGCAGTTGGTTTGCACAGCGGCATACACACAGCAACGCAGCTATCAGGGAGCCTTATAACCTACAGAGCTGTTACACAGAAATCGAGCCTCCACTGTCCCAAAAAGAAAAGGTGGTGTTGGACAGTGGAAATCGCTACAGCACAAGCGGTTTGGGGCTT
Source organism: Ranitomeya variabilis (assembly GCF_051348905.1). Taxonomy (NCBI): domain Eukaryota; kingdom Metazoa; phylum Chordata; class Amphibia; order Anura; family Dendrobatidae; genus Ranitomeya; species Ranitomeya variabilis. Next base: position 293,716,754 of record NC_135236.1, on the reverse strand, counting down.
TATGTACCCTGCCTAACGCTATCCCTGCTTCAGACGAAGCGGCAGCAACCTCTCCCTATGCTCAAATCAGCAGCAGTAAGATGGCGGTCGGCGGGAGCGCCCCTTTATAGCCCCTGTGACGCTGCAGAAAGCAAGCCAATCACTGCCATGCCCTTCTCTAAGATGGTGGGGACCAGGACCTATGTCATCACACTGCCCACACTCTGCATGCTCCTTGATTGGCTGAGAAATATGTCATATTTGGCGCGAAGATCGTGTACCGCATGGCCGATCCCACGCTGGGATCGGGTCGGGTTTCATGAAACCCGACTTTGCCAAAAGTCGGCGACTTATGAAAATGACCGATCCGTTTCGCTCAACCCTAATGACAACACCAGGCCCACATGCTGAGCCTCATTACCTGAGGAGATTGGGCGCATACGGAAATATAGTTTGCAAGCTTCACGAAAAGAAACAAATTTACTGCGTTCCCCAGCAAATTTTTCAGGCAAAGGGAATTTAGGCTCAGCAACTCTTCCTGCCGCTCCAGCTTGCACATTAGATACTGCTAGTCCCTGTTGCTGAACTGCCCCCCTCAACTCAGTGACCTGTAGGGACAGCGCCTCCAACTGGCGGGTTATGGAAGTCATGGGATCCATGACAAAAGAAAAAAAAGAAACCCCTTTTTTTTTTTTTCTTTTTTGTTGTTGGGCCGATTATAATGTCACGGGGAGACTAGGTGAGCGAGAGCTAATAACCCGGGCCCCTGCAATTTCCCTCAGACTAGGGAAATCCTGACTGACCCTCTACCTGGAGTTTACACTGATGGTGTGCATGTCCAGACCTCGAACCTCACCCTGTTTCCTGTTTCAACCCTAGGCTGAAACCTGCGCCCACCACCCAGTGAAGAGGTAATACACCAATACCCACAGTTAGCACAGACAAGGATAAAGGAAAATATACACCACGCCGCAGTCACTCAGGAATACATTATAAATGTGCAGGGCAAAATAAATACAAATATAGGAAGGAGTAAATAAGACTAAGGAAAATACACCACCAGCAACGAATCTCCAACAACCAGCTCTCCACTCCAGACCGAGATAACAACACACAAGACAGAAGCTATAATCGGCGACGCCCAATGATCAGGAGAACTATTTAAAGGCAATGGGCATGGCCCAGCTTCCAATCCGAGGATCAGGTAAATTAACCCCGAAACAGCTAGATAAAATCTAGCCGACGCCAATGAGCAAATAGTGGTCAAAAGCGCAATTACTGCTGTCTGTCGAACATCCTGGTCTGAACAGCATCCGACATGATATCATCAGAGCGTTCTTTAACATGAACTATGAATACACAAAATGATATAGGTAAACAAAATGTCACATGATGCATAATAAACAAGAAAAACATCATACAGTACTAATGATGCTCCATAAATTTAGACTAGAGAAAAAAAGGTCGAAATTCTTGAGAAACACCGAGGATTATCTCCAAAACAGAGTATACCAGTGGCGGGACTCCCAACGCTCCTTTAGGCGTCGGACCTCAAAAGTTCCTCCAGTTCGGCTGACAGCTGACCCGGCACCTCAAATACTTACGTTTCCATTGTTTTTTTAGAGAACAGCCAGTGTCGATCAAAAGGAAGACGAGGCAAGACAAGTCACATGTTAACCAGATCACAGGTATGCAACCCCCACTGGTGATTAACATCTCTTCTAAATCAACGGACACTTCACAATTGATTTTACTTCAGAAGGGTTTATCCTTCTGCCCTACATATAAGTTCAACTCCTTTGAACTTAATATGGATCTACAGAGGGTTTTCCGTAACCTCCGGTTACGTGTCCATTTCTCTTCTCAGCCATCGCTAGTGGATCCTCCTCGACAGTGGGGCCCTCATCTTCTTGGTCTCCGGGGTTTGGCTCTTCGTACCCCAAGCTCCTTCATGCCTCTCAAAAATAGTCCACCCATTGAAACCTTTGTTTCTCTTGTTGAAAGGGACATCGACAATTTTCACCGGGATTTACATCTCGGCAAATTCCATCTTCACACTAACCTGACATCATCAGAAACATTGGCCTTAGAGCAGATATCCTCAGACCAAACACTTGTAGTCAAACCAGCCAACAAAGGTGGGGCTATAGTAATTATGGACAGGGCTGACTATCTGGAAGAGGCTTATAAACAACTTAATGACTCTGATGTGTATAGAGTCATTTCACATAACCCCCTTAGCACTATAGCTCTTAAAATTAAGACCCTTTTTGAGTTCCATGAACAGGAGGGCACTATAGACAAGAAGCTAAAAAATTTTTTGTCCAAAACAGACCCTATAACTCCCATCTTTTACCTTTTGCCCAAAATCCATAAGCTTGGTTTGCTTAAACCACCTGGGCATCCTATAGTGGCCCTTACTGATTCTATCTTAGCACCTCCAGCTATTGTACTTGAGAAGATTCTCACACCACTGGTTAAACTCACTAACTCCTTCATCTTGGATACAAATTAATTTCTTAGACTCATTAGGGCTTCGGGCACTATTTCCTCTTGGACACTGCTAGTAACCTGGAACGTCAATAGCTTATACAAGTCCATTACACATGACAAAGGGATACTAGCTGTAAATAGGCTTCTCAATGAAGCAGGCATTCATATTAAAATACAATGCTTTTGTATGGACCTCTTAAACCTGGTCCTCAAGGAAAATTATTTTATGTTTGAGGATACCTTTTACATTCAACAGCAGGGCACCACAATGGGCTCAAATGTAGCGCCCCCTTATGCTATTGCTTATATGTCATCCTTTGAAAACAACTTTGCATGTACTCATCCTTTATTTCAAGCTCACTCACGCATTTGGCGCAGGTATATAGATGATATTTTTTGCATCTGAGATGGTCCTATTGACTCACTGGTATCATTTGATAAACATCTAACAGCATGTGGCCAGAACTGAAATTCTCTTTGCAGTATAACATGGAGCACATTAGTTTCCTGGACACCCTGGTCTGTAAAAAAGATAATGGTGAATTATCCATTGATTTATTTTCTAAACCCACTGATAGGAACAGTTTACTGCATTACAGCAGTTGTCACCCTCCTTCCATTAAACACGCCATCCCTAAATCCCAGTTTCAATGGGTGAGCAGGATAGTCTCTGAAGAAAGTACTAAAATTACTAGACTTAACGAGATGCAAGAGAAATTCTCTACTAGGGGTTATCCACAAAGGACACTAAGGCTACAGAGCTCCTGTGTATAATGTCACTGGTGATCACTGTATTACCTGTACACAGACACTATATACAGAGATCCTGTGTATAATTTCACTGGTGATCACTGTATTACCTGTATACTCACACTATATACAGAGCTCCTGTGCATAATGTCACTGGTGATCATTGTATTACCTGTACACTGACACTATATACAGAGCTCCTGTGTATAATGTCACTGGTGGTAATAACAGTGTTGTTAGTATTGTGGTTTGTATTCATAATCAGAATTGTAGTATTTGGTCACTATGTGGTGGTAATTTGTGGTCTGGTCACGGTGTGGCAGTATTTCTCCTTGTATGTGGTATTATTTGATCCATATATGCTGGTAATATGTTATATTTTATATTATTTGGTCTATAGAATTAGGAAGAAATCAGCCCCACTGCTACACAGTAGGTTTTCTGTGGCAGAAATAAAAAAAAAAAAAAGATGCCACACACAGGACTGGCACTAATGCAGATTTGCCAATCTTAATCTCCCACTTTTATTTTTTTTCTGGGAGAATTAGGAAGAAATCAGCCCCACTGCTACACAGTAGGTTTTCTGTGGCAGAAATTTTAAAAAAAATGACACACACAGGACTGGCACTAATGCAGATTTGCCAATCTTAATCTCCCACTTTTATTTTTTTTTCTGGGAGAATTAGGAATAAATCAGCCCCACTGCTGCACAGTAGGTTTTCTGTGGCAGAAATTTAAAAAAAAAAAGATGCCACACACACGACTGGCACTAATGCAGATTTGCAAATCTTTATCTCCCACTTTTATTTTTTTTTTCTGGGAGACTTAGGAAGAAATCAGCCCCACTGCTACACAGTAGGTTTTCTGTGGCAGAAATTAAAAAAAAAAAGATGCCACACACAGGACTGGCACTAATGCAGATTTGCCAATCTTAATCTCCCACTTTTATTTTTTTTTTCTGGGAGAATTAGGAAGAAATCAGCCCCACTGCTACACAGTAGGTTTTCTGTGGCAGAAATAAAAAAAAAAAAGATGCCACACACAGGACTGGCACTAATGCAGATTTGCCAATCTTAATCTCCCACTTTTATTTTTTTTCTGGGAGAATTAGGAAGAAATCAGCCCCACTGCTACACAGTAGGTTTTCTGTGGCAGAAATTTAAAAAAAAATGACACACACAGGACTGGCACTAATGCAGATTTGCAAATCTTAATCTCCCACTTTTATTTTTTTTTCTGGGAGAATTAGGAATAAATCAGCCCCACTGCTGCACAGTAGGTTTTCTGTGGCAGAAATTAAAAAAAAAAAAGATGCCACACACACGACTGGCACTAATGCAGATTTGCAAATCTTTATCTCCCACTTTTATTTTTTTTTTCTGGGAGACTTAGGAAGAAATCAGCCCCACTGCTACACAGTAGGTTTTCTGTGGCAGAAATTAAAAAAAAAAAAGATGCCACACACAGGACTGGCACTAATGCAGATTTGCCAATCTTAATCTCCCACTTTTATTTTTTTTTCTGGGAGAATTAGGAAGAAATCAGCCCCACTGCTACACAGTAGGTTTTCTGTGGCAGAAAAAAAAAAAAAAAAGATGCCACACACAGGACTGGCACTAATGCAGATTTGCCAATCTTAATCTCCCACTTTTATTTTTTTTCCTGGAGAATTAGGAAGAAATCAGCCCCACTACTACACAGTAGGTTTTCTGTGGCAGAAATAAAAAAAAAAAGATGCCACACACACGACTGCCACTAATGCAGATTTGCCAATCTTAATCTCCCACTTTTATTTTTTTTTCTGGGAGAATTAGGAATAAATCAGCCCCACTGCTACACAGTAGGTTTTCTGTGGCAGAAATAAAAAAAAAAAAGATGCCACACACACGACCGGCACTAATGCAGATTTGCCAATCTTAATCTCCCACTTTTATTTTTTTTTCTGGCAGAATTAGGAAGAAATCAGCCCCACTGCTACACAGTAGGTTTTCTGTGGCAGAAATTTTAAAAAAAATGCCACACACAGGACTGGCACTAATGCAGATTTGTAAATCTTTATTTCCCACTTTTATTTTTTTTTCTGGGAGAATTAGGAATAAATCAGCCCCACTGCTACACAGTAGGTTTTCTGTGGCAGAAATTAAAAAAAAAAAAGATGCCACACACACGACTGGCACTAATGCAGATTTGCAAATCTTTATCTCCCACTTTTATTTTTTTTTCTGGGAGACTTAGGAAGAAATCAGCCCCACTGCTACACAGTAGGTTTTCTGTGGCAGAAATAAAAAAAAAAAAAAGATGCCACACACACGACTGGCACTAATGCAGATTTGCCAATCTTAATCTCCCACTTTTATTTTTTTTTCTGGGAGAATTAGGAATAAATCAGCCCCACTGCTACACAGTAGGTTTTCTGTGGCAGAAATAATAATAAAAAAAGATGCCACACACACGACTGCCACTAATGCAGATTTGCCAATCTTAATCTCCCACTTTTATTTTTTTTTCTGGCAGAATTAGGAAGAAATCAGCCCCACTGCTACACAGTAGGTTTTCTGTGGCAGAAATTTTAAAAAAATGCCACACACAGGACTGGCACTAATGCAGATTTGTAAATCTTTATCTCCCACTTTTATTTTTTTTTCTGGGAGAATTAGGAATAAATCAGCCCCACTGCTACACAGTAGGTTTTCTGTGGCAGAAATTAAAAAAAAAAAAGATGCCACACACACGACTGGCACTAATGCATATTTGCAAATCTTTATCTCCCACTTTTATTTTTTTTTCTGGGAGAATTAGGAAGAAATCAGCCCCACTGCTACACAGTAGGTTTTCTGTGGCAGAAATTAAAAAAAAAAAAGATGCCACACACAGGACTGGCACTAATGCAGATTTGCAAATCTTAATCTCCCACTTTTATTTTTTTTCCTGGAGAATTAGGAAGAAATCAGCCCCACTGCTACACAGTAGGTTTTCTGTGGCAGAAATATAAAAAAAAAAGATGCCACACACAACTGGCACTAATGCAGATTTGCCAATCTTAATCTCCCACTTTTATTTTTTTTTCTGGGAGAATTAGGAAGAAATCATCCCCACTTCTACACAGTAGGTTTTCTGTGGCAGAAATAAAAAAAAAAAAAAGATTCCACACACAGGACTGGCACTAATGCAGATTTGCCAATCTTAATCTCCCACTTTTATTTTTTTTTCTGGGAGAATTAGGAAGAAATCAGCCCCACTGCTACACAGTAGGTTTTCTGTGGCAGAAATTTTTTAAAAAATGACACACACAGGACTGGCACTAATGCAGATTTGCCAATCTTAATCTCCCACTTCTATTTTTTTCCTGGAGAATTAGGAAGAAATCAGCCCCACTGCTACACAGTAGGTTTTCTGTGGCAGAAATTAAAAAAAAAAAAGATGCCACACACACGACTGGCACTAATGCAGATTTGCCAATCTTAATCTCCCACTTTTATTTTTTTTTCTGGGAGAATTGTTTAGAAATCAGGCCCACTGTTAAAAAAGTAGGTTTTCTGTAGCAGAAAAACAAAGACAGATGCCACACACAGGACTGGCACTGATGCAGATTTGGCAATCTTAATCTCCCACTTTTATTTTTTTTTTCTGGGAGAATTGTGAATAAATCAGGGCCACTGTATTAGAGTATATTTTCTGAAGCAAAAAGTGGCTTGAAGAGATATAACCAAAAAAAAAAATAAGGGACTGTACTACAATTACTATCTCCCTACAGTTATCTCGGAAAAGTATGTCAGGCAGCAATAAAAAGGACTGCTGCACACAAAAGTCAAAAGTGTGGACAAACAAACAAGATAGATAGCTGTGCAGAGATGAAGGAGCAACAGGATTTGTGCTTTGAAAAAAGCAGTTGGTTTGCACAGCGGCATACACACAGCAACGCAGCTATCAGGGAGCCTTATAACCTACAGAGCTGTTACACAGAAATCGAGCCTCCACTGTCCCAAAAAGAAAAGGTGGTGTTGGACAGTGGAAATCGCTACAGCACAAGCGGTTTGGGGCTTTATGTACCCTGCCTAACGCTATCCCTGCTTCTGACGAAGCGGCAGCAACCTCTCCCTATGCTCAGATCAGCAGCAGTAAGATGGCGGTCGGCGGGAGCGCCCCTTTATAGCCCCTGTGACGCTGCAGAAAGCAAGCCAATCACTGCCATGCCCTTCTCTAAGATAGTGGGGACCAGGACCTATGTCATCACACTGCCCACACTCTGCATGCTCCTTCATTGGCTGAGAAATATGTCATATTTGGCGCGAAGATCGTGTACCGCATGGCCGATCCCATGAAAATGACCGATCCGTTTCGCTCAACCCTAATGACAACACCAGGCCCACATGCTGAGCCTCATTACCTGAGGAGATTGGGCGCATACGGAAATATAGTTTGCAAGCTTCACGAAAAGAAACAAATTTACTGCGTTCCCCAGCAAATTTTTCAGGCAAAGGGAATTTAGGCTCAGCAACTCTTCCTGCCGCTCCAGCTTGCACATTAGATACTGCTAGTCCCTGTTGCTGAACTGCCCCCCTCAACTCAGTGACCTGTAGGGACAGCGCCTCCAACTGGCGGGTTATGGAAGTCATGGGATCCATGACAAAAGAAAAAAAAGAAACCCCTTTTTTTTTTTTTCTTTTTTGTTGTTGGGCCGATTATAATGTCACGGGGAGACTAGGTGAGCGAGAGCTAATAACCCGGGCCCCTGCAATTTCCCTCAGACTAGGGAAATCCTGACTGACCCTCTACCTGGAGTTTACACTGATGGTGTGCATGTCCAGGCCTCGAACCTCACCCTGTCTCCTGTTTCAACCCTAGGCTGAAACCTGCGCCCACCACCCAGTGAAGAGGTAATACACCAATACCCACAGTTAGCACAGACAAGGATAAAGGAAAATATACACCACGCCGCAGTCACTCAGGAATACACTATAAATGTGCAGGGCAAAATAAATACAAATATAGGAAGGAGTAAATAAGACTAAGGAAAATACACCACCAGCAACGAATCTCCAACAACCAGCTCTCCACTCCAGACCGAGATAACAACACACAAGACAGAAGCTATAATCGGCGACGCCCAATGATCAGGAGAACTATTTAAAGGCAATGGGCATGGCCCAGCTTCCAATCCGAGGATCAGGTAAATTAACCCCGAAACAGCTAGATAAAATCTAGCCGACGCCAATGAGCAAATAGTGGTCAAAAGCGCAATTACTGCTGTCTGTTGAACATCCTGGTCTGAACAGCATCCGACATGACATCATCAGAGCGTTCTTTAACATGAACTATGAATACACAAAATGATATAGGTAAACAAAATGTCACATGATGCATAATAAACAAGAAAAACATCATACAGTACTAATGATGCTCCATAAATTTAGACTAGAGAAAAAAAGGTCGAAATTCTTGAGAAACACCGAGGATTATCTCCAAAACAGAGTATACCAGTGGCGGGACTCCCAACGCTCCTTTAGGCGTCGGACCTCAAAAGTTCCTCCAGCTCGGCTGACAGCTGACCCGGCACCTCAAATACTTACGTTTCCAATGTTTTTTTAGAGAACAGCCAGTGTCGATCAAAAGGAAGACGAGGCAAGACAAGTCACATGTTAACCAGATCACAGGTATGCAACCCCCACTGGTGATTAACATCTCTTCTAAATCAACGGACACTTCACAATTGATTTTACTTCAGAAGGGTTTATCCTTCTGCCCTACATATAAGTTCAACTCCTTTGAACTTAATATGGATCTACAGAGGGTTTTCCGTAACCTCCGGTTACATGTCCATTTCTCTTCTCAGCCATCGCTAGTGGATCCTCCTCGACAGTGGGGCCCTCATCTTCTTGGTCTCCGGGGTTTGGCTCTTCGTACCCCAAGCTCCTTCATGCCTCTCAAAAATAGTCCACCCATTGAAACCTTTGTTTCTCTTGTTGAAAGGGACATCGACAATTTTCACCGGGATTTACATCTCGGCAAATTCCATCTTCACACTAACCTGACATCATCAGAAACATTGGCCTTAGAGCAGATATCCTCAGACCAAACACTTGTAGTCAAACCAGCCAACAAAGGTGGGGCTATAGTAATTATAGACAGGGCTGACTATCTGGAAGAGGCTTATAAACAACTTAATGACTCTGATGTGTATAGAGTCATTTCACATAACCCCCTTAGCACTATAGCTCTTAAAATTAAGACCCTTTTTGAGTTCCATGAACAGGAGGGCACTATAGACAAGAAGCTAAAAAAAATTTTGTCCAAAACAGACCCTATAACTCCCATCTTTTACCTTTTGCCCAAAATCCATAAGCTTGGTTTGCTTAAACCACCTGGGCATCCTATAGTGGCCCTTACTGATTCTATCTTAGCACCTCCAGCTATTGTACTTGAGAAGATTCTCACACCACTGGTTAAACTCACTAACTCCTTCATCTTGGATACAAATGAATTTCTTAGACTCATTAGGGCTTCGGGCACTATTTCCTCTTGGACACTGCTAGTAACCTGGAACGTCAATAGCTTATACAAGTCCATTACACATGACAAAGGGATACTAGCTGTAAATAGGCTTCTCAATGAAGCAGGCACTCATATTAAAATACAATGCTTTTGTATGGACCTCTTAAACCTGGTCCTCAAGGAAAATTATTTTATGTTTGAGGATACCTTTTACATTCAACAGCAGGGCACCACAATGGGCTCAAATGTAGCGCCCCCTTATGCTATTGCTTATATGTCATCCTTTGAAAACAACTTTGCATGTACTCATCCTTTATTTCAAGCTCACTCACGCATTTGGCGCAGGTATATAGATGATATTTTTTGCATCTGAGATGGTCCTATTGACTCACTGGTATCATTTGATAAACATCTAACAGCATGTGGCCAGAACTGAAATTCTCTTTGCAGTATAACATGGAGCACATTAGTTTCCTGGACACCCTGGTCTGTAAAAAAGATAATGGTGAATTATCCATTGATTTATTTTCTAAACCCACTGATAGGAACAGTTTACTGCATTACAGCAGTTGTCACCCTCCTTCCATTAAACACGCCATCCCTAAATCCCAGTTTCAATGGGTGAGCAGGATAGTCTCTGAAGAAAGTACTAAAATTACTAGACTTAACGAGATGCAAGAGAAATTCTCTACTAGGGGTTATCCACAAAGGACACTAAGGCTACAGAGCTCCTGTGTATAATGTCACTGGTGATCACTGTATTACCTGTACACAGACACTATATACAGAGATCCTGTGTATAATTTCACTGGTGATCACTGTATTACCTGTATACTCACACTATATACAGAGCTCCTGTGCATAATGTCACTGGTGATCATTGTATTACCTGCACACTGACACTATATACAGAGCTCCTGTGTATAATGTCACTGGTGGTAATAACAGTGTTGTTAGTATTGTGGTTTGTATTCATAATCAGAATTGTAGTATTTGGTCACTATGTGGTGGTAATTTGTGGTCTGGTCACGGTGTGGCAGTATTTCTCCTTGTATGTGGTATTATTTGATCCATATATGCTGGTAATATGTTATATTTTATATTATTCGGTCACTATGTAGTGGTAATATGTGGTCTGGTCATGGTGTAGTGGTATTTGTTCCATGTATGTATTATTATTCGGTCACTACGTGGTCTGGTCATGTTGCAGTGGTATTTCTTCCCTGTATGCGGTAGTATTGGTCTTGGTATAGGCGATTGTGTTGTGTCTGGTGTCATTTGTTCTCTTTAATATTAATTAGGAGAAGATTCTTTATTCCATTAGAGATTAAATAGTTTGTACACAGCGACAGAGATGCTACAGGGGTTTCCTGTGGGGAAAAAAATAATCACCTATCCACAGGATAAGAGATAATGTATTGACTGGTGACTGGTGGCGGTCTGACTACTTGGACCCATTCAGCTAAATGTGGAACTTTTTATCCCCATTAGACTGGAGTGGCATGTCCGATCACTGATCCATTAACCCCTTCACCCCCTGAGCTTTTTCCGTTTTTTCATTTTCGGTTTTTGCCCCCCTCCTTCCCAGAGCCATAACTTTTTTATTTTTCCGTCAATATGGCCATGTGAGGGCTTACTTTTTGTGAAACAAGTTGTACATTTGAACGATACCATTGGTTTTACCATGTCATGTAACAGAAAACAGGAAAAAAATTCCAAGTGTGATGAAATTGCAAACAAAGTGCAATCTCACACTTGTTTTTTGTTTGGCTTTTTTGCTAGGTTCACCAAATGCTAAAACTGACCTGCCATTATGATTCTCCAAGTCATTACGAGTTCATAGACACCTAACATGTCTAGGTTATTTTTTAGCTAAGTGGTGAAAAAAAATTCCAAACTTTGCTAAAAAAATAAGTAAAAAAAAAATAAAAAATTGCGCGATTTTCCGATACCCGTAGCGTCTCCAATTTTCTGATCTGGGGACGGGTGAGGGCTTATTTTTTGCGTGCCAAGCTGGCATTTTTATTAATAAAATTTTGGTGCAGATACTTTTTTTGATCGCCCGTTATTACATTTTAATGCAATGTCGCGGCGACCAAAAAAACGTAATTTTGGCGTTTTGATTTTTTTCTTGCTACGCCATTTAGCGATCAGGTTAATCCTTTGTTTTTATTGATATATCGGGCGATTCTGAACACGGCAATACCAAATATGTGTAGGTTTGATTTTTTTTTAATTGTTTTATTTTGATTGGGGCGAAAGGGGGGTGATTTGAACTTTTATATTTTTTTTATTTTTTTAATATTTTTAAACACTTTTTTTTTTTAATTTTGGCATGCTTCAATAGCCTCCATAGGAGGCTAGAAGGATGCACTACACGATCGCCTCTGCTACATAGAGGTGAAGTACAGATCACCTCTATGTAGAAGAAATGGTGGTGTACTTTGAGCGCCGACCACAGGGTGGCGCTCAAAGCAATCGGCCATCAACAACCATAGAGGTCTCAAGGAGACCTCTGGTTGTTATGGCAATGCACCGCTGACCCCCGATCATGTGACGGGGGTCAGCGGTGCGAGCACTTCCAGCCACGCGGCCGGGAGTGCTAGTTAAATGCCGCTGTCAGCGCTTGACGGCGGCATTTAACTAGTTAATGGGCGCGGGCGGATCGCGATTCCACTCGTGCTCATTGCGCGCACATGTCAGCTGTACAAAACATTTGCTTTGAGGTTTTGAGGTGGGTTCACCGCCGGAGCCCACCTCAAAGCAAGGGATCTGCCAGCTGACGTACTATTCCGTCAGCTGGCAGAAAGGGGTTAATTCCCTCAGTGGCTGCACTTGTTTTTTTATAGAAGCCCCAAAGAGAATGAATGGAGCTGTGGTCAGATATCCCACCTGCTGCTACATTTTAAAATGATATTATTTCAGCAAGGGCCTGTTGGGAGACATTGCGGTACAAGGGAACCGTGTAGCAATATCATAATGAATATGGCCAGTGATGATCCTATCTGTACCTAAGGGTTTCTCAGCAAGTAACTCTGCGGACCCAGATGAGTATACTGATAACGCAAAAACTTTGGTCCACTATTCGAACCCATGCTATATGTACTGGCATTTGATGTATTCATATATATATATATATAGTGAACAAAGATTGCGTGACTGAGATGTGAATGATGGTACACCTCTGTAATAATATGCAGACGAGCATGTCGATTATATACCACTAAATGTTGTTATCTTATGAGTAGTGTTGAGCATTCCGATACCGCAAGTATCGGGTATCGGCCGATACTTGCGGTATCGGAATTCCGATACCGGGATTCCGATACTTGCCGCGTATCGGATACCGGAATCGGAAGTTCCAAGATTCAAAATGCAGAAATTCAGCCAATGAGAATGATTCCAAGTGTGGGCACATCCTGTTTAGCATGGAGGGCATGAAACTACTGGCAAGGCTGTGATTGGCTGCTGAAATGATGTCATGATGCAGTTTAAAAGTCGCTGGCGCCATTTTGCGATCACTCTGCTGTGAATTCAGTTAGTGACAGGACGCTGTTTGCTGACTGAGGGACAGTTTAGAGATAGCGATTTGCTTCTTTGTGCTTTCCAAAGGCTAATTTAGCAACCGCTGTGTTCACCTACTATTCACCTTGCTTTTGCCTTGTAGCGCTGTTTTCACAGCGATCTGCAAGGTCTGTGTGTGTGTGTGAGTGCAGCCCACTCTCTAGTCTGAGTGCAGCCACATAGGCCATCCATAGCTGGTTGTATTCAGTTCAGGGAGGGTGGTTCATTGCCTCATACTGTTCTTTTTTTTTTTTTTTTCAAGTAGTGTAGTTTGCTGCTAATTTATTCAAAAAAATCCTATTAGTGTCTTTCCACCCGTCTCCAGCTAATTTGTGGAAAAACACTACATAGGATAACGTAGAGGAGGGTTTTTGGGCCTTGCAGCGCCGTTTACGGCTGTCTGCACGGTCTCCGTGTGACTGCAGCTCGCCCTGTAGTCTGTGAGCAGCCATAGCCTGGTTGTCTCCAGCTCAGGGTTGTTCACTGCGTCATACCGCCAAATCAATTTTCATTTTGTTTTAAGTAGTGCAGGCTGCTGCACATTTTTTCAAAAAATTCCTATTAGTGTCTTTCCACCCGTCTCCAGCTAATTTGTGGAAAAACACTACATAGGATAACGTAGAGGAGGGTTTTTGGGCCTTGCAGCGCCGTTTACGGCTGTCTGCACGGTCTCCGTGTGACTGCAGCTCGCCCTGTAGTCTGTGAGCAGCCATAGCCTGGTTGTCTCCAGCTCAGGGTTCTTCACTGCGTCATACCGCCAAATCAATTTTCATTTTGTTTTAAGTAGTGCAGGCTGCTGCACATTTTTTCCAAAAAATCCTATTAGTGTCTTTCCACCCGTCTCCAGCTAACTTGTGGAAAAACACTACATAGGATAACGTAGAGGAGGGTTTTTGGGCCTTGCAGCGCCGTTTACGTCTGTCTGCACGGTCTCCGTGTGACTGCAGCTCTATCCGTTGTCAGTTCAGCCCCCAAAAAATAAATAAATAATAAAGTTCACCAAACACACCAGTTACACCACTTTACATTTGTGTAGGCCACATTAGCTCATATTAAAGTCTAGTCCACACTTTAGAAAATTAGTGTTTCTTATACCTGTTAGGAGGAGTTGCTCAGGAATAAGCACACAAAGCCGTTAGTACTTTTCTGCTTATCTTTATCAGTCAACCAAGATGAAGAAGGCAGTGAGTAAGGCACGTGGGCGTGGGCGCGGAGCAGGGAGGGGACGTGGGGATTCTGTGCCTGCTGCGGGCACCGGTGACTCATCAGCACCCACTTTCACCAGGCAACAGTCATTCATGCGCAGCTTTGTGTCAGAGCGCCGTACACCGCTGCTGCGTGAAGACCAAATTGAAGCCGTTGTCGGATGGATGGCAGCTAATGCATCAACTTCAATTAGTGCCACATCCTCTCAGACACAGAGCACTGGAGAGCAGCCATCTGTCTCTTCACCACCTGCCAAATTGCCCAGGCAGACAGAGAGCCCAGGACAGGAGCCTTCTCTACTTCTGTTCTCTGAATCTCTTGGCTTGGAAACAGGGGGCCAGCCAAGCAGCATTGGAGAAATGGAAGAAGAGGCAGGGTGCAGTGATGCCCAACAGCTTTTTCTCTCTTCCTCTGAAGAGGCGGGTGGGCCAGTGGCTCCGGTCACCACATCGCAGGCCGCATCAGCTGATGATGACACTCAGGTGCCACTTACTGGTGCGTGCTCTGCTGCTGAGACTACCCAGGAGGAGCAGTTGGGGGCAGAGGGTAGTGTAGATGATGAGGTCCTTGACCCATCTTGGCGTGAGGGACAGGAAGGTGGTGGGAGCAGCTCTGAGGAAGAGATTCCCCGTACGGCCCAAAGAGGGAGAGGGAGGGGGAAGACTGCGGATCCTGTAGCCTCCGCTTTGGCACCCGTTAGGAGCATGTCTCTTCCAAAAGCCAAAAAGGGCGCTCCCAAGACTTGCAGTGCCTGGACCTTTTTTGACACAGTTGCAGATGACATTTGCTATGTCAAATGCAAGGTGTGTCATCACAAAGTAAAAAGAGGTCGAAATGTCAGCAGCCTCAATACCTCCAACATGTGGAAACATGTGCGCACCAGGCACCCGGCGTTGTTAGAAAAACACACTGAAGAGCTAGGCCAACCAACAGCGGCAGCTACCACCTCTTCAGCTCGTGTTGCCTCTTCCTCCAGCTCACACACAGCTGGTTCGGCTTCCTCCCAGGATCGCCGTGGAAGAACCTCTGGCCCTGTTGTCCAGAGACCCGCTGTAATTCCACCCGCAGCACCACTTTCCCAGTCATCCACACACTCCCAGCCCAGTCTACAGCCATCGGTAGTACAGGCATGGGAGAAAAGGCGGCCTTTCTCGTCAAACCACCCACGAGCACAGGCTCTGACTGCAGGCATTGCCAAACTTCTGTCACTGGAAATGCTGTCATTCAGGCTGGTGGAGACTGACAGCTTCCGTGACTTGATGTCATTGGCAGTCCCACAGTACAATGTGCCCAGCCGCTGTTACTTCAGCAGGCAAGCCGTCCCTGCCCTGCACAAGCATGTGGAGGGACACATAAAACACGCGCTACTGAACGCCGTCAGTAGCAAGGTCCACCTCACCACCGATGCGTGGACCAGTCAACATGGACAGGGGCGATACCTTTCCCTCACTGCCCATTGGGTTAATGTCGTTGAGCCGGGTACAGACCGTGCGAGTGGCGCAGGACGTGTCCTGCCCACTCCAAGGATTGCAGGAATCCATTCTGTACGCATTGACTCCTCCTCTTACACCAGTTCCTCAGAATCATCGCTGCAGGAGCCGTCACAGTCCACCTCCACATGGACCCGTGATGAACGTGTACCTGTTACGACCGACATGAGCACAGCCGTGGCCAAACGTCAACAGGCCGTCTTGAAATTAATTTTTTTGGGGAATCGTAGCCACACAGCGCAGGAGCTCTGGAATGCCATCAAGCAGGAGAGCGATGTGTGGTTTGTGCCAGCGAATCTCCAGCCAGGCATGGTAGTGTGTGATAATGGCCGAAATCTGGTGGCAGCTCTGGGCCTCGGCAACCTCACTCACATCCCATGTCTGGCACATGTGCTAAATTTGGTCGTGCAGAGCTTTTTGAGGGACTATCCGGATCTTGATGCACTGCTGCACAAGGTCCGCCTAGAGTGTGCTCACTTGCGGCGTTCCAGCACGGCAAAAGGGCGCATTGCGGCTCTGCAGCGCCGACACCGCCTGCCGGAACATCGCATCATATGTGACCTACCTACCAGGTGGAATTCCACGTTACATATGTTGGAGCGGTTGTGTGAGCAGCAGCAAGCTGTAATGGAGTACCAGCTGCTTCAGGCGCAAAGAAGTCGCACTCAGCGCCGTACAGACTTCACAACCACAGAGTGGGCCACTATGAATGACGTCTGCCAGGTTTTGCGTCCCTTTGATTATTCCACGCGGATGGCGAGTGCAGATGATGCACTAGTCAGCATGACTGTCCCCCTTATCTGCCTGCTTGAAAAATCACTGCAAGCGCTAAGGGATGATGTTGTGGAAGAGGTGGAGGATGAGGATTCACCATTTCCATCATCTTCTGGACAGTCAGCGCCACGTGGTTCCTCACAAACGCGTAGGCAGGGGACAGTTTGTGAGGAGGATGAGGAGGAGTCAATGGAGGAGGAAGACATCCGTCCAGAGGAGGGAGTTACCGAATTGTCCAGTACTCAGTGTGTACAGCGAGGGTGGGGTGATGACGAGCGGGCAGATATCACGCCTCCAGCAGGGGACAGCGTTTCTTGGGCAGTTGGCAGTCTGCAGCACATGGTGGATTACATGCTGCAGTGCCTGAGAAACGACTGCCGCATCGCCCACATTCTCAACATGTCTGATTATTGGGTGTTCACCCTCCTCGATCCTCGCTACCGGGACAACGTAGAAAGCCTCATCACACCGTTGAACCGGGAGCGAAAAATGCGGGAGTACCAAGACACACTGGTCAATTCCATCATCTTCTCCATTCCAACTGAGAGAAGTGCTGCTAGTGCATTCCAAAGCAGCTCAGTGTGTCCAGGCAGTGGTGGAGGCTCTGCACAAAGAGGGAGCAGAAGCAGTGCCTCTGCCCAAGGCAAGACCAGTATGGCCCAACTGTGGCACAGTTTTCTGTGCCCCCCACAAAAGTCTACACCATCACAGACGGCTCCAGTCAGCAGGAGGCAACGGTTCCGTCAGATGGTGACAGACTACATGTCTTGCCCTCTTGCTGTACTCCCAGACGGCTCTTCCTCTTTCAAGTTTTGGGTCTCAAAGCTGGATACATGGCCAGAGCTAAGCCAGTATGCATTGGAGGTGCTGTCTTGCCCTGCGGCCAGTGTATTATCGGAACGTGTCTTTAGTGCTGCAGGTGGTGTACTAACTGACCGTCGCATGCGACTATCCTCCGATAACGTTGACCGGCTTACTTTCCTGAAAATGAACAAGGCCTGGATCTCGCAGGAATTTGCCACTCCTCCTCCTGATTAAATAATTAGGTCACTGTATACGTTATCCAGGTCTCCTGTTGTGTTCATCTTTCTACCACCTGAACTTAAATTCCTGGGCTCCAACACCGCCAGTTGAGGCTCAGAAGTGCCGTCTGCACAGTCAAAACATACGACCCAGTGTTCTTGGGTTTCAGTAACGTCAGCTGATCCCCAGCTGTGTAGCTGGCAATGTGTCATGCGACCGCCACGCTGACACAACAACTGAAATGTAAGGGAATCTGTCCCCCCCCCCAAGGCGTTTGTTACTGAAAGAGCCTCCTTGTGCAGCAGTAATGCTGCACAAGGAAAAGGTAGCTATTTTGGTTTAGCTCCTTGCACACGCAGAACTTAACACTTATAAAATGTGTCCACTGATACCGTAAAACCGTCCCGGAGGTGGGACTTTCCTTCATAATATGACGCAGCACAGCCGTCATTCCTCCCCCCCCGGCGCCGCGCCCCGGCTCCTCAGCGTTGTTTGATTCCGTCCTGGAGACAGCGCTGTTATGTTATCCCGTGGCCAGGCACACTTAGCGCTGCCCGTCTTCTGGCATCATTTGGTGTCAGGATGGCTGCGCCTGTGCGGCCGCGCTGGCCGAGGGCCCGCCTCGCAGTGTCTTCTGATTTAATCCCACTGGGGGCCTGGGATCCATGGACATGCGCAGTGCATATCTGAACCTCCACCTCTCACTCATCTCCCTACGGCTTCTTCAGACTGTTCGGTGTCAGCTGGTCCCTAATAGCATGCCACGGCCGTGACACCACACAGTCTTAAGAAGCCGTAGGGAGGGGAGTGAGAGGCGAGGATATGCACTGCGCATGGCCATGGATCCCAGGCCCCCAGTGGGATAAAATCAGAAGACACTGCGAGGCGGGCTCTCGGCCAGCGCGGCCGCACAGGCGCAGCCAGCCTGACACCAAATGATGTCAGAAGATGGGCAGCGCTAAGTGTGCCTGGCCAAGGGATAACATAACAGCGCAGGCTCCGGGACGGAATCAAACTACGCTGAGGAGCCGGGGCGCGGCGCCCCGGGGGGGGGAATGACGGCTGTGCTGCGTCATATTACGAAGGAAAGTCCCACCTCCGGGACGGTTTCACGGTTTCAGAAGACACATTTTATAAGTGTTTAGTTCTGTGTTTGCAAGGAGCATGATGAAAAGAGCCACCTTTTCCTTTTGCATCTTTTGTGCTGCACAAGCTGGCTCTTTCAGCTACAAACGCCTTGGGGGGGGGTTAAAGGTTCCCTTTCAACTTTCTCAGGCTTCGGCCTACATTGTGTTCCTCTGCTTTTCCACCTGTCCCTGGGCTCCAACACCGCTAGTTGTTGCCTGGTAGTGCTGTACGCACAGTCAACAGTCCCTCCTCTGTTATTGGGGTTCAGTAACGTCAGCTGTTCCCCTGCTGTGTGTGTGGCAATCCCTCCTACCTCCTCCACCTCCTCCTCCTCCACCTGTCCCTGGGCTCCAACACCGCTAGTTGTTGCCTGGTAGTGCTGTACGCACAGTCCCAACAGTCCCTCCTCTGTTATTGGGGTTCAGTAACGTCAGCTGTTCCCCTGCTGTGTGTGTGGCAATCCCTCCTATCTCCTCCACCTCCTCCTCCTCCACCTGTCCCTGGGCTCCAACACCGCTAGTTGTTGCCTGGTAGTGCTGTACGCACAGTCAACAGTCCCTCCTCTGTTATTGGGGTTCCGTAACGTCAGCTGTTCCCCTGCTGTGTGTGTGGCAATCCCTCCTACCTCCTCCACCTCCTCCTCCTCCACCTGTCCCTGGGCTCCAACACCGCTAGTTGTTGCCTGGTAGTGCTGTACGCACAGTCCCAACAGTCCCTCCTCTGTTATTGGGGTTCAGTAACGTCAGCTGTTCCCCTGCTGTGTGTGTGGCAATCCCTCCTCCACCTCCTCCTCCTCCACCTGTCCCTGGGCTCCAACACCGCTAGTTGTTGCCTGGTAGTGCTATACGCACAGTCCCAACAGTCCCTCCTCTGTTATTGGGGTTCAGTAACGTCAGCTGTTCCCCTGCTGTGTGTGTGGCAATCCCTCCTACCTCCTCCACCTCCTCCTCCTCCACCTGTCCCTGGGCTCCAACACCACTAGTTGTTGCCTGGTAGTGCTGTACGCACAGTCAACAGTCCCTCCTCTGTTATTGGGGTTCAGTAACGTCAGCTGTTCCCCTGCTGTGTGTGTGGCAATCCCTCCTACCTCCTCCACCTCCTCCTCCTCCACCTGTCCCTGGGCTCCAACACCGCTAGTTGTTGCCTGGTAGTGCTATACGCACAGTCCCAACAGTCCCTCCTCTGTTATTGGGGTTCAGTAACGTCAGCTGTTCCCCTGCTGTGTGTGTGGCAATCCCTCCTACCTCCTCCACCTCCTCCTCCTCCACCTGTCCCTGGGCTCCAACACCGCTAGTTGTTGCCTGGTAGTGCTGTACGCACAGTCAACAGTCCCTCCTCTGTTATTGGGGTTCAGTAACGTCAGCTGTTCCCCTGCTGTGTGTGTGGCAATCCCTCCTACCTCCTCCACCTCCTCCTCCTCCACCTGTCCCTGGGCTCCAACACCGCTAGTTGTTGCCTGGTAGTGCTGTACGCACAGTCCCAACAGTCCCTCCTCTGTTATTGGGGTTCAGTAACGTCAGCTGTTCCCCTGCTGTGTGTGTGGCAATCCCTCCTACCTCCTCCTACCTCCTCCACCTCCTCCTCCTCCACCTGTCCCTGGGCTCCAACACCGCTAGTTGTTGCCTGGTAGTGCTGTACGCACAGTCCCAACAGTCCCTCCTCTGTTATTGGGGTTCAGTAACGTCAGCTGTTCCCCTGCTGTGTGTGTGGCAATCCCTCCTCCACCTCCTCCTCCTCCACCTGTCCCTGGGCTCCAACACCGCTAGTTGTTGCCTGGTAGTGCTGTACGCACAGTCCCAACAGTCCCTCCTCTGTTATTGGGGTTCAGTAACGTCAGCTGTTCCCCTGCTGTGTGTGTGGCAATCCATCCTATCTCCTCCACCTCCTCCTCCTCCACCTGTCCCTGGGCTCCAACACCGCTAGTTGTTGCCTGGTAGTGCTGTACGCACAGTCAACAGTCCCTCCTCTGTTATTGGGGTTCAGTAACGTCAGCTGTTCCCCTGCTGTGTGTGTGGCAATCCCTCCTATCTCCTCCACCTCCTCCTCCTCCACCTGTCCCTGGGCTCCAACACCGCTAGTTGTTGCCTGGTAGTGCTGTACGCACAGTCCCAACAGTCCCTCCTCTGTTATTGGGGTTCAGTAACGTCAGCTGTTCCCCTGCTGTGTGTGTGGCAATCCCTCCTCCACCTCCTCCTCCTCCACCTGTCCCTGGGCTCCAACACCGCTAGTTGTTGCCTGGTAGTGCTGTACGCACAGTCCCAACAGTCCCTCCTCTGTTATTGGGGTTCAGTAACGTCAGCTGTTCCCCTGCTGTGTGTGTGGCAATCCCTCCTACCTCCTCCTACCTCCTCCACCTCCTCCTCCTTCACCTGTCCCTGGGCTACAACACCGCTAGTTGCCGTCCAGAAGTGCTGTACGCACAGAGCCAAACACCTCGCCAATGTGTTAGTGGGGTTCAGCACCGCCAGCTGTTCCCTTGCTGTGTATACGGCAACGTGTACTGCGACCGCCACGCAGGCACAACAAGTTAAATTTAAGGGAACCTGTCCACCCCCCCAGGCGTTTGTTACTGAAGGAGCCACCTTGTGCAGCAGTAATGATGCAAAGGGAAAAAGTGCCTCTTTTCGTGGTGCTCTTTGCACATGCTGAACCTAACACTTATGAAAAGTGTCCCCTCCTACCGTGATACCGTCCGGTAGGTGGAACTTTCCTTTGTGATGTGACGCAGCACAGCCATCATTCTTACCCCCTTGGCGCCGTGCGCCGCCTCCTCAGCGTTGTTTGAATCAGTCCCGGAGCCTGCGCTGTTAGGTTAGCCCTTGGCCATGCACACATTTTGCGCTGCCCGTCTTCTGACATCATTTGATGTCAGGCTGGCTGCGCCTGTGCGGCCGCGCTGGCCGAGATCCCGCCTCGTACTGTCTTCTGATTTCATCCCACTGGGGGCCTGAGATCCATGGACATGCGCAGTGCATATCTGAACCTCCACCTCTCACTCATCTCCCTACGGCTTCTTCAAACTGTGCGGTGTCAGCTGGTCCCTAATAGCATGCCACGGCCGTGACACCGCACAGTCTGAAGAAGCCGTAGGGAGGGGAGTGAGAGGCGAGGATATGCACTGCGCATGGCCACGGATCTCAGGCCCCCAGTGGGATGAAATCAGAAGACAGTACGAGGCGGGATCTCGGCCAGCGCGGCCGCACAGGCGCAGCCAGCCTGACACCAAATGATGTCAGAAGACGGGCAGCGCAAAATTTGTGCATGGCCAAGGGCTAACCTAACAGCGCAGGCTCCGGGACTGATTCAAACAACGCTGAGGAGGCGGCGCACGGCGCCAAGGGGGTAAGAATGACGGCTGTGCTGCGTCACATCACAAAGGAAAGTTCCACCTACCGGACGGTATCACGGTAGGAGGGGACACTTTTCATAAGTGTTAGGTTCAGCATGTGCAAGGACCATAATTAAAAGAGCTAAGTTTACCTTTTCCAGCATTAGTGCTGTACACGATGGCTCTTTCAGCTACAAACGCCTGGGGGGGGGTTAAAGTTTCCCTTTCAACTTGCTCCAGTGCAGGCTTCGGCCTACACTCTGCTCCCTCTCCTCCTCCTGCTGACCCTGGGCTCCAACACCGCCAGTTAGGGCCCGGTACTGCTAGCTGCACAGAGAAAAACACCAGCCAATGTGTCAGTGGGGTTCAGCACCGCCAGCTGTTCCCCTGCTGTGTAGCCGGCATCGTGTCCTGCAAAAGCCACGCAGACACAAGAACTGAAATTGAAGGGAACCTGTCCCCCCTCCCCCAGGCGTTTGTACGTTTTACAGCCACCTCGTACAGCGGTAATGCTGCATGTGTGCAAGGTGGCTCATAAACGTATTCTCCTCGCACATGTGGAACTGAAAACACGTCTAAAATGTGTCCTCTGTGTGACCATTTAACCGTCCCGGTGGTGTGACTTTCCTTTGTAATGACACGCTGCAACCCCCTTGGTAGCGCTGCCCGTCTTCTGGCATCATTCTTTGGCTGCCTGCGCCTCTGCGGCCGCCCTGACCCACACAACGCCCCTCGGTGTCTTATTTATTGGGACTGCGAGGGTGTGATTGATGGGCATGAGCAGTGCATATCTTCGCCTGTTGTCACTCATCTCCTTCCGCCTTCTTCAGACTGTGCGGCTTCATGGCCGTGGCATGCGATAAGGGATCAGCTGACGCCTGTTATGACCCCAATGGCGAGGGTCTCAGAGGAACGTGGAAGTCTGCAGAATACAAAAATCCAGCTCATAGGGCAGTGGTAACTGGGTTGACCATATATCTACTCCTAACGCCAACACTAGAAGTAGCCGGGGATCATTCCTACGTTGATTCTAGATGACACGCGCCAGCCGGAGAATCTAGCTACCCCTAGTAGAGGAAAACAAAGACCTTTCTTGCCTCCAGAGAAGGGGACCCCAAAGCTGGATAGAAGCCCCCCACAAATAATGACGGTGAGGTAAGAGGAAATGACAAACACAGAAATGAACCAGGTTTAGCACAGAGAGGCCCGCTTACTGATAGCAGAATAAAGAAAGGTAACTTATATGGTCAACAAAAACCCTATCAAAATCCACACTGGAAATTCAAGAACCCCCGAACCGTCTAACGGTCCGGGGGGAGAACACCAGCCCCCTAGAGCTTCCAGCAAAGGTCAGGATATAGATTAGGAACAAGCTGGACAAAAATACAAAACCAAAACAAATAGCAAAAAGCAAAAGGCAGACTTAGCTGATATAACTGGAACCAGGATCAGTAGACAAGAGCACAGCAGACTAGCTCTGATAACTACGTTGCCAGGCATTGAACTGAAGGTCCAGGGAGCTTATATAGCAACACCCCTAACTAACGACCCAGGTGCGGATAAAAGGAATGACAGAAAAACCAGAGTCAAAAAACTAGTAACCACTAGAGGGAGCAAAAAGCAAATTCACAACAGTACCCCCCCCTTAGTGAGGGGTCACCGAACCCTCACCACGACCACCAGGGCGATCAGGATGAGCGGCATGAAAGGCACGAACTAAATCGGCCGCATGAACATCAGAGGCGACCACCCAGGAATTATCCTCCTGACCATAGCCCTTCCACTTGACCAGGTACTGAAGCCTCCACCTGGAGAGGCGAGAATCCAAGATCTTCTCCACCACGTACTCCAACTCGCCCTCAACCAACACCGGAGCAGGAGGCTCAGCAGAAGGAACTACAGGCACAATGTACCGCCGCAACAAGGACCTATGAAATACATTGTGAATAGCAAACGACACAGGAAGATCCAGACGAAAAGATACAGGATTAAGGATTTCCAATATCTTGTAAGGCCCAATAAAACGAGGTTTAAATTTGGGAGAGGAGACCTTCATAGGAACAAAGCGGGAAGAAAGCCATACCAAATCCCCAACGCGTAGTCGGGGACCCACACCGCGGCGGCGGTTGGCAAAGCGCTGAGCCTTCTCCTGTGACAACTTCAAGTTGTCCACCACATGATTCCAGATCTGCTGCAACCTATCCACCACAGAATCCACCCCAGGACAGTCAGAAGGCTCCACATGACCCGAAGAAAAGCGAGGATGGAAACCAGAGTTGCAGAAAAAAGGCGAAACCAAGGTGGCGGAACTAGCCCGATTATTAAGGGCAAACTCAGCCAACGGCAAGAATGTCACCCAATCGTCCTGATCAGCAGAGACAAAACACCTCAAATAAGCCTCCAAAGTCTGATTGGTTCGCTCCGTCTGTCCATTAGTCTGAGGATGGAAAGCAGACGAAAACGACAAATCAATGCCCATCCTACTACAAAAGGATCGCCAGAACCTGGAAACGAACTGGGATCCTCTGTCTGACACAATATTCTCAGGGATGCCGTGCAAACGAACCACGTTCTGGAAAAACACAGGAACCAGATCGGAAGAGGAAGGCAGCTTAGGCAAGGGAACCAAATGGACCATCTTGGAGAAGCGATCACATATCACCCAGATAACGGACATGCCCTGAGATAGCGGAAGATCAGAAATGAAATCCATGGAGATATGTGTCCAAGGTCTCTTCGGGACAGGCAAGGGCAAGAGCAAACCGCTGGCACGAGAACAGCAAGGCTTAGCTCGAGCACAAGTCCCACAGGACTGCACAAATGACCGCACATCCCTTGACAAGGAAGGCCACCAAAAGGACCTGGCCACCAGATCTCTGGTGCCAAAAATTCCCGGGTGACCTGCCAACACCGAGGAATGAACCTCGGAAATGACTCTGCTGGTCCACTTATCCGGGACAAACAGTCTGTCAGGTGGACAAGACTCAGGCCTATCAGCCTGAAATCTCTGCAACACACGTCGCAGATCCGGAGAAATAGCTGACAAGATAACTCCATCTTTAAGAATACCAACAGGATCAGCGACTCCAGGAGCATCAGGCACAAAGCTCCTAGAAAGAGCATCGGCCTTCACATTCTTTGAACCTGGTAAATACGAGACAACAAAATCAAAGCGGGAGAAAAACAATGACCAGCGGGCCTGTCTCGGATTAAAGCGTTTAGCAGACTCGAGATACATCAGATTTTTGTGATCAGTCAAGACCACCACACGATGCTTAGCACCCTCGAGCCAATGACGCCACTCCTCAAATGCCCATTTCATGGCCAACAACTCCCGATTGCCCACATCATAATTTCGCTCGGCAGGCGAAAACTTCCTAGAGAAAAAGGCACAAGGTTTCATAACAGAGCAACCAGGGCCTCTCTGCGACAAAACGGCCCCTGCCCCAATCTCCGAAGCATCCACCTCAACCTGAAAGGGAAGTGAGACGTCAGGCTGGCACAAAACAGGCGCCGAAGTAAACCGGCGTTTCAACTCCTGGAAAGCCTCCACGGCAGCAGGAGCCCAGTTAGCTACATCGGAGCCCTTCTTGGTCATATCCGTCAAAGGTTTCACAATGCTAGAAAAATTAGCAATAAAACGACGGTAGAAGTTAGCGAAGCCCAAGAACTTCTGAAGACTCTTAACTGACGAGGGCTGAGTCCAATCAAGAATAGCTCGGACCTTGACTGGGTCCATCTCCACATCAGAAGGGGAAAAAATGAACCCCAAAAAGGGAACCTTCTGTACACCAAAGAGACACTTTGAGCCCTTGACAAACAAAGAATTTTCACGCAAAATTTTAAAGACCAACCTGACCTGCTCCACATGCGAATCCCAATTATCAGAAAAAACCAAAATATCATCCAGATAAACAATCAAAAATTTATCCAGATACTTCCGGAAAATGTCATGCATAAAGGACTGAAAAACTGAAGGCGCATTGGAGAGCCCAAAAGGCATCACCAAGTACTCAAAATGACCTTCGGGCGTATTGAATGCGGTTTTCCATTCATCACCTTGCTTAATGCGCACAAGGTTGTACGCACCACGAAGGTCTATCTTGGTGAACCACTTGGCACCCTTAATCCGGGCAAACAAGTCAGACAACAGCGGTAAAGGATACTGAAATTTGACAGTGATCTTATTTAAAAGCCGATAATCAATACAAGGTCTCAAAGATCCGTCCTTTTTTGCCACAAAAAAGAATCCCGCACCAAGAGGGGAAGAAGACGGACGAATATGTCCTTTCTCCAGAGACTCCTTGATATATGAACGCATAGCGGTATGTTCAGGCACCGACAGATTAAACAGTCTTCCCTTAGGAAACTTACTGCCTGGGATCAAATCTATAGCACAGTCACAGTCCCTATGAGGAGGCAGTGCACTGGACTCAGACTCACTGAAGACATCCTGATAATCAGACAAATACTCCGGAACTTCCGAAGGCGTAGAAGCAGCAATAGACACAGGCAGGGAATCCCCATGAATACCACGACAGCCCCAACTTGAGACTGACATAGCCTTCCAGTCCAGGACTGGATTATGGGTCTGTAACCATGGCAGCCCTAAAACAACCAAATCATGCATTTTATGTAAAACCAGGAAACGTATCACCTCGCGGTGTTCAGGAGTCATGCACATGGTAACCTGTGTCCAATACTGCGGTTTATTTGCTGCCAATGGTGTAGCATCAATACCCCTAAGAGGAATAGGATTTTCTAATGGTTCAAGAGTAAAACCACAGCGCTTAGCAAATGAGAGATCCATGAGACTCAGGGCAGCACCTGAATCTACAAACGCCATGACAGGATAAGATGACAGTGAGCAAATCAAAGTTACAGACAGAATAAATTTAGGTTGCAAATTACCAACGGTGACAGGACTAACAACCTTAGCTATACGTTTAGAGCATGCTGAGATAACATGTGTAGAATCACCACAGTAGTAGCACAAGCCATTCCGGCGTCTATGAATTTTCCGCTCATTTCTAGTCAGGATTCTATCACATTGCATTAAATCAGGTGTCTGTTCAGACAACACCATGAGGGAATTTGCGGTTTTTCTATCACATTGCACCGAATTAGGTGTCTGTTCAGACAACACCATGAGGGAATTTGCGGTTTTGCGCTCCCGCAACCGCCGGTCAATTTGAATAGCCAGTGCCATAGTATCATTCAGACCTGTGGGAATGGGAAAACCCACCATAACATTCTTAATGGCTTCAGAAAGGCCATTTCTAAAATTAGCGGCCAATGCACACTCGTTCCAATGTGTCAGCACGGACCATTTCCGAAATTTTTGGCAATACACTTCAGCCTCGTCCTGCCCCTGAGACATAGCCAGCAAGGCCTTTTCTGCCTGAATCTCAAGATTGGGTTCCTCATAAAGTAAACCGAGCGCCAGAAAAAACGCATCAAGATCAGCCAATGCCGGATCTCCTGGCGCCAGCGAAAAAGCCCAATCCTGAGGGTCGCCCCGTAAGAACGAAATGACAATTTTTACTTGCTGAGCAGAATCTCCAGATGAACAGGGTCTCAGGGACAAAAACAATTTACAATTATTCACGAAATTCCTAAACTTAAACCTGTCTCCGGAAAACAGTTCAGGAATCGGTATTTTAGGTTCTGACCTAGGATTTCTGATAACATAGTCTTGTATGCCCTGCACACGAGTAGCCAGCTGGTCCACACTTGTAATCAAGGTCTGGACATTCATGTCTGCAGCAAGCATAGCCACTCTGAGGTAAAGGGGAAGAAGAAAAAAAAAAAAAAAAAAAAAACTCAGAATCTTCTTTCTTATAATCCCTCTTCTGCAATGCATTAAACATTTAATACTGGCCTGGCAAACTGTTATGACCCCAATGGCGAGGGTCTCAGAGGAACGTGGAAGTCTGCAGAATACAAAAATCCAGCTCATAGGGCAGTGGTAACTGGGTTGACCATATATCTACTCCTAACGCCAACACTAGAAGTAGCCGGGGATCATTCCTACGTTGATTCTAGATGACACGCGCCAGCCGGAGAATCTAGCTACCCCTAGTAGAGGAAAACAAAGACCTTTCTTGCCTCCAGAGAAGGGGACCCCAAAGCTGGATAGAAGCCCCCCACAAATAATGACGGTGAGGTAAGAGGAAATGACAAACACAGAAATGAACCAGGTTTAGCACAGAGAGGCCCGCTTACTGATAGCAGAATAAAGAAAGGTAACTTATATGGTCAACAAAAACCCTATCAAAATCCACACTGGAAATTCAAGAACCCCCGAACCGTCTAACGGTCCGGGGGGAGAACACCAGCCCCCTAGAGCTTCCAGCAAAGGTCAGGATATAGATTAGGAACAAGCTGGACAAAAATACAAAACCAAAACAAATAGCAAAAAGCAAAAGGCAGACTTAGCTGATACAACTGGAACCAGGATCAGTAGACAAGAGCACAGCAGACTAGCTCTGATAACTACGTTGCCAGGCATTGAACTGAAGGTCCAGGGAGCTTATATAGCAACACCCCTAACTAACGACCCAGGTGCGGATAAAAGGAATGACAGAAAAACCAGAGTCAAAAAACTAGTAACCACTAGAGGGAGCAAAAAGCAAATTCACAACAGACGCCGCACAGTCTGAAGCGGGTGTAAGGACCCGAGTGCGAGAGGCCAACATATGTGCTGCGCCAGGCCATGAATCCCAGCCCCGCAGTGTTTTAACAATGTTAAGACACTGCGGGGCTGGGATTCATGGTCATCGCGAACCGCACCGGCCGACATTAAATGAGGTCAGAAGATGGGCAGCGCTAACAGCGCTAGGCCGGGGGATAACACGACAGCGCAGACTCCTGTACAGCAAATAACAACGCTCAGGAGGCTGCACCCAGCACCAAGGTGGGATTCTTGACATCTGTGCTGCGTCTCATTACAAAGGGAACTCGCGCCTCCAACACAGTTTGACTGTATAAAGGGCTAAATGTTATACGTGTTTCATTCGGCGTGTGCAAGGAGCAAAATTAAAAGAGCAACCTTTGACTTGTGCGGAACTACTACTGCATAAGCTGTGGCTCTTCTAGTTTGTAACCCCTGAGGGGGGGTTAAAGGTTACCTTTGAAATCGGTTCAATTAGGCTTCGGCCTACACTCTGCTCCACCGGCAGAGCCCGGGCTCCAACAACGCTAGTTGCTGTCCGGAAGTGCTGGCTGCACAGAGCCAAACACCTCGCCAATGTGTCAGTGGGGTTCAGCACCGCCAGCTGTTCCCCTGCTGTGTAGCCGGCAACGTGTCCTGCGACCGCCACGCAGGCACAACAGACCCAAAGCTGCCGCCACTGCAGGCTTCGGCCTACACTCCCCTCCCCCTTGCTCCTCCTCCTGCTCCTCCTCCTGCTGACCCCAGGCTCTAACACCGCCAGTTGGGGCCCGGTACTGCTAGCTGCACAGAGAAAAACACCAGCCAATGTGTCAGTGGGGTCCAGCACCGCCAGCTGTTCCCCTGCTGTGCAGCCGGCATCGTGTCCTGCAAAAGCCACGCAGACACAAGAACTGAAATTGAAGGGAACCTGTCCCCCCTCCCCCAGGCGTTTGTACGTTTTACAGCCACCTCGTACAGCGGTAATGCTGCATGTGTGCAAGGTGGCTCATAAACGTATTCTCCTCGCACATGTGGAACTGAAAACACGTCTAAAATGTGTCCTCTGTGTGACCATTTAACCGTCCCGGTGGTGTGACTTTCCTTTGTAATGACACGCTGCAACCCCCTTGGTAGTGCTGCCTGTCTTCTGGCATCATTCTTTGGCTGCCTGCGCCTCTGCGGCCGCCCTGACCCACACAACGCCCCTCGGTGTCTTATTTATTGGGACTGCGAGGGTGTGATTGATGGGCATGAGCAGTGCATATCTTCGCCTGTTGTCACTCATCTCCTTCCGCCTTCTTCAGACTGTGCGTGCGGCTTCATGGCCGTGGCATGCGATAAGGGATCAGCTGACGCCGCACAGTCTGAAGCGGGTGTAAGGACCCGAGTGCGAGAGGCCAACATATGTGCTGCGCCAGGCCATGAATCCCAGCCCCGCAGTGTTTTAACAATGTTAAGACACTGCGGGGCTGGGATTCATGGTCATCGCGAACCGCACCGGCCGACATTAAATGAGGTCAGAAGATGAGCAGCGCTAACAGCGCTAGGCCGGGGGATAACACGACAGCGCAGACTCCTGTACAGCAAATAACAACGCTCAGGAGGCTGCACCCAGCACCAAGGTGGGATTTCTGACATCTGTGCTGCGTCTCATTACAAAGGGAACTCGCGCCTCCAACACAGTTTGACTGTATAAAGGGCTAAATGTTATACGTGTTTCATTCGGCGTGTGCAAGGAGCAAAATTAAAAGAGCAACCTTTGACTTGTGCGGCACTACTGCTGCATAAGCTGTGGCTCTTCTAGTTTGTAACCCCTGAGGGGGGGTTAAAGGTTACCTTTGAAATCGGTTCAATTAGGCTTCGGCCTACACTCTGCTCCACCGGCAGAGCCCGGGCTCCAACAACGCTAGTTGCTGTCCGGAAGTGCTGGCTGCACAGAGCCAAACACCTCGCCAATGTGTCAGTGGGGTTCAGCACCGCCAGCTGTTCCCCTGCTGTGTAGCCGGCAACGTGTCCTGCGACCGCCACGCAGGCACAACAGACCCAAAGCTGCCGCCACTGCAGGCTTCGGCCTACACTCCCCTCCCCCTTGCTCCTCCTCCTGCTCCTCCTCCTGCTGACCCCGGGCTCTAACACCGCCAGTTGGGGCCCGGTACTGCTAGCTGCACAGAGAAAAACACCAGCCAATGTGTCAGTGGGGTCCAGCACCGCCAGCTGTTCCCCTGCTGTGCAGCTGGCATCGTGTCCTGCAAAAGCCACGCAGACACAAGAACTGAAATTGAAGGGAACCTGTCCCCCCTCCCCCAGGCGTTTGTACGTTTTACAGCCACCTCGTACAGCGGTAATGCTGCATGTGTGCAAGGTGGCTCATAAACGTATTCTCCTCGCACATGTGGAACTGAAAACACGTCTAAAATGTGTCCTCTGTGTGACCATTTAACCGTCCCGGTGGTGTGACTTTCCTGTTGTGAAATTGGATTCTGGGCTCCCCCGGTGGCCACTTGTGGAATTGTACTTGTGTGCATCATCCCCTCTGTTCACCTGCTCCTATCAGGATGTGGGAGTCGCTATATAACCTTGCTCCTCTGTCAGTTTCATGCCGGTCAACAATGTAATCAGAAGCCTTTCTGTGCATGTTCCTGCTACTAGACAACTCCCAGCTAAGTTGGACTTTTGTCCTTGTGTGTTTTTGCATTTTGTTCCTGTTCACAGCTGCTGTTTCGTTACTGTGTCTGGAAAGCTCTTGTGAGCGGAAATTGCCACTCTGGTGTTATGAGTTAATGCTAGAGTCTTAAAGTAATTTCTGGATGGTGTTTTGATAGAGTTTTCTGCTGACCATGAAAGTGCCCTTTCTGTCTTCTTGCTATCTAGAAAGCGGACCTCGATTTTTGCTAAACCTATTTTCATACTACGTTTGTCATTTCATCTAAAATCACCGCCAATATATGTGGGGGCCTCTGTCTGCCTTTTGGGAAAATTTCTCTAGAGGTGAGCCAGGACTGTCTTTTCCTCTGCTAGGATTAGGTAGTTCTCTGGCTGGCGCTGGGCATCTAGGGATAAAAAAACGTAGGCATGCTACCCGGCCACTTCTAGTTGTGCGGCAGGTTTAGTTCATGGTCAGTATAGTTTCCATCTTCCAAGAGCTAGTTCTCATATATGCTGGGCTATGTTCTCTCGCCATTGAGAATCATGACACTTTCCTTTGTAATGACACGCTGCAACCCCCTTGGTAGCGCTGCCCGTCTTCTGGCATCATTCTTTGGCTGCCTGCGCCTCTGCGGCCGCCCTGACCCACACAACGCCCCTCGGTGTCTTATTTATTGGGACTGCGAGGGTGTGATTGATGGGCATGAGCAGTGCATATCTTCGCCTGTTGTCACTCATCTCCTTCCGCCTTCTTCAGACTGTGCGGCTTCATGGCCGTGGCATGCGATAAGGGATCAGCTGACGCCGCACAGTCTGAAGCGGGTGTAAGGACCCGAGTGCGAGAGGCCAACATATGTGCTGCGCCAGGCCATGAATCCCAGCCCCGCAGTGTTTTAACAATGTTAAGACACTGCGGGGCTGGGATTCATGGTCATCGCGAACCGCACCGGCCGACATTAAATGAGGTCAGAAGATGGGCAGCGCTAACAGCGCTAGGCCGGGGGATAACACGACAGCGCAGACTCCTGTACAGCAAATAACAACGCTCAGGAGGCTGCACCCAGCACCAAGGTGGGATTCTTGACATCTGTGCTGCGTCTCATTACAAAGGGAACTCGCGCCTCCAACACAGTTTGACTGTATAAAGGGCTAAATGTTATACGTGTTTCATTCGGCGTGTGCAAGGAGCAAAATTAAAAGAGCAACCTTTGACTTGTGCGGAACTACTACTGCATAAGCTGTGGCTCTTCTAGTTTGTAACCCCTGAGGGGGGGTTAAAGGTTACCTTTGAAATCGGTTCAATTAGGCTTCGGCCTACACTCTGCTCCACCGGCAGAGCCCGGGCTCCAACAACGCTAGTTGCTGTCCGGAAGTGCTGGCTGCACAGAGCCAAACACCTCGCCAATGTGTCAGTGGGGTTCAGCACCGCCAGCTGTTCCCCTGCTGTGTAGCCGGCAACGTGTCCTGCGACCGCCACGCAGGCACAACAGACCCAAAGCTGCCGCCACTGCAGGCTTCGGCCTACACTCCCCTCCCCCTTGCTCCTCCTCCTGCTCCTCCTCCTGCTGACCCCGGGCTCTAACACCGCCAGTTGGGGCCCGGTACTGCTAGCTGCACAGAGAAAAACACCAGCCAATGTGTCAGTGGGGTCCAGCACCACCAGCTGTTCCCCTGCTGTGCAGCCGGCATCGTGTCCTGCAAAAGCCACGCAGACACAAGAACTGAAATTGAAGGGAACCTGTCCCCCCTCCCCCAGGCGTTTGTACGTTTTACAGCCACCTCGTACAGCGGTAATGCTGCATGTGTGCAATGTGGCTCATAAACGTATTCTCCTCGCACATGTGGAACTGAAAACACGTCTAAAATGTGTCCTCTGTGTGACCATTTAACCGTCCCGGTGCTATGACTTTCCTTTGTAATGACACGCTGCAACCCCCTTGGTAGCGCTGCCCGTCTTCTGGCATCATTCTTTGGCTGCCTGCGCCTCTGCGGCCGCCCTGACCCACACAACGCCCCTCGGTGTCTTATTTATTGGGACTGCGAGGGTGTGATTGATGGGCATGAGCAGTGCATATCTTCGCCTGTTGTCACTCATCTCCTTCCGCCTTCTTCAGACTGTGCGGCTTCATGGCCGTGGCATGCGATAAGGGATCAGCTGACGCCGCACAGTCTGAAGCGGGTGTAAGGACCCGAGTGCGAGAGGCCAACATATGTGCTGCGCCAGGCCATGAATCCCAGCCCCGCAGTGTTTTAACAATGTTAAGACACTGCGGGGCTGGGATTCATGGTCATCGCGAACCGCACCGGCCGACATTAAATGAGGTCAGAAGATGGGCAGCGCTAACAGCGCTAGGCCGGGGGATAACACGACAGCGCAGACTCCTGTACAGCAAATAACAACGCTCAGGAGGCTGCACCCAGCACCAAGGTGGGATTCTTGACATCTGTGCTGCGTCTCATTACAAAGGGAACTCGCGCCTCCAACACAGTTTGACTGTATAAAGGGCTAAATGTTATACGTGTTTCATTCGGCGTGTGCAAGGAGCAAAATTAAAAGAGCAACCTTTGACTTGTGCGGAACTACTACTGCATAAGCTGTGGCTCTTCTAGTTTGTAACCCCTGAGGGGGGGTTAAAGGTTACCTTTGAAATCGGTTCAATTAGGCTTCGGCCTACACTCTGCTCCACCGGCAGAGCCCGGGCTCCAACAATGCTAGTTGCTGTCCGGAAGTGCTGGCTGCACAGAGACAAACACCTCGCCAATGTGTCAGTGGAGTTCAGCACCGCCAGCTGTTCCCCTGCTGTGTAGCCGGCAACGTGTCCTGCGACCGCCACGCAGGCACAACAGACCCAAAGCTGCCGCCACTGCAGGCTTCGGCCTACACTCCCCTCCCCCTTGCTCCTCCTCCTGCTCCTCCTCCTGCTGACCCCGGGCTCTAACACCGCCAGTTGGGGCCCGGTACTGCTAGCTGCACAGAGAAAAACACCAGCCAATGTGTCAGTGGGGTCCAGCACCGCCAGCTGTTCCCCTGCTGTGCAGCCGGCATCGTGTCCTGCAAAAGCCACGCAGACACAAGAACTGAAATTGAAGGGAACCTGTCCCCCCTCCCCCAGGCGTTTGTACGTTTTACAGCCACCTCGTACAGCGGTAATGCTGCATGTGTGCAATGTGGCTCATAAACGTATTCTCCTCGCACATGTGGAACTGAAAACACGTCTAAAATGTGTCCTCTGTGTGACCATTTAACCGTCCCGGTGGTATGACTTTCCTTTGTAATGACACGCTGCAACCCCCTTGGTAGCGCTGCCCGTCTTCTGGCATCATTCTTTGGCTGCCTGCGCCTCTGCGGCCGCCCTGACCCACACAACGCCCCTCGGTGTCTTATTTATTGGGACTGCGAGGGTGTGATTGATGGGCATGAGCAGTGCATATCTTCGCCTGTTGTCACTCATCTCCTTCCGCCTTCTTCAGACTGTGCGGCTTCATGGCCGTGGCATGCGATAAGGGATCAGCTGACGCCGCACAGTCTGAAGCGGGTGTAAGGACCCGAGTGCGAGAGGCCAACATATGTGCTGCGCCAGGCCATGAATCCCAGCCCCGCAGTGTTTTAACAATGTTAAGACACTGCGGGGCTGGGATTCATGGTCATCGCGAACCGCACCGGCCGACATTAAATGAGGTCAGAAGATGGGCAGCACTAACAGCGCTAGGCCAGGGGATAACACGACAGCGCAGACTCCTGTACAGCAAATAACAACGCTCAGGAGGCTGCACCCAGCACCAAGGTGGGATTCTTGACATCTGTGCTGCGTCTCATTACAAAGGGAACTCGCGCCTCCAACACAGTTTGACTGTATAAAGGGCTAAATGTTATACGTGTTTCATTCGGCGTGTGCAAGGAGCAAAATTAAAAGAGCAACCTTTGACTTGTGCGGCACTACTGCTGCATAAGCTGTGGCTCTTCTAGTTTGTAACCCCTGAGGGGGGGTTAAAGGTTACCTTTGAAATCGGTTCAATTAGGCTTCGGCCTACACTCTGCTCCACTGGCAGAGCCCGGGCTCCAACAACGCTAGTTGCTGTCCAGAAGTGCTGGCTGCACAGAGCCAAACACCTCGCCAATGTGTCAGTGGGGTTCAGCACCGCCAGCTGTTCCCCTGCTGTGTAGCCGGCAACGTGTCCTGCGACCGCCACGCAGGCACAACAGACTCAAAGCTGCCGCCACTGCAGGCTTCGGCCTACACTCCCCTCCCCCTTGCTCCTCCTCCTGCTCCTCCTCCTGCTGACCCCGGGCTCTAACACCGCCAGTTGGGGCCCGGTACTGCTAGCTGCACAGAGAAAAACACCAGCCAATGTGTCAGTGGGGTTCAGCACCGCCAGCTGTTCCCCTGCTGTGCAGCCGGCATCGTGTCCTGCAAAAGCCACGCAGACACTTGCTCTTGTACCTTCTGCTCCCCATCCTGGTTCCAGTACTGTCAGCTGGTTCTGGGCAGAGCCTTTGGCTTAGGTGCCTCCCTCTGGGTATCCGAGTTCCACCAACGTCAGGTGGTCCTTGGTAGTGCTTTCAGGCACGGGTACCTCCTGCTTAGTAACCGGGTTCCAGTAACGTCAGCTGGTCCTCGGTAGTTCCATTGGC
The DNA here is from genome assembly GCF_051348905.1 of Ranitomeya variabilis. Taxonomy (NCBI): domain Eukaryota; kingdom Metazoa; phylum Chordata; class Amphibia; order Anura; family Dendrobatidae; genus Ranitomeya; species Ranitomeya variabilis. The sequence continues at coordinate 293,680,593 of NC_135236.1, read as the reverse complement.
TCTTGGACCTTCGGCTACCCATCCGGGTTCCAGCACCATCAGCTGGTTCTCGGCAGTGTCTTTTGCTCTTGTACCTTCTGCTCCCCATCCTGGTTCCAGTACCGTCAGCTGGTTCCGGGCAGAGCCTTTGGCTTAGGTGCCTCCCTCTGGGTATCCGAGTTCCACCAACGTCAGGTGGTCCTTGGTAGTGCTTTCAGGCACGGGTACCTCCTGCTTAGTAACCGGGTTCCAGTAACGTCAGCTGGTCCTCGGTAGTTCCATTGGCTCTTGGACCTTCGGGTAGCCATCCGAGTTCCAGTTCCATCAGCTGGTTCTCGGCATTTTCTCAGCCTTCTTGTACCTTCTGCTACATTTCCAAGTTCAAGAGACTAAACACGATGACCCGGAAGACCACCCCTAAGATGACGACGACACCAGAGACGACAACCACCGTGATGACGGCGACCCTGGAGACGATGACCCTGAAGACCACCCCGATGACGACGACCCCGGAGACGACGACCCTGGAGACGACGACGACCTGGAAGACCGAGAAGCAGAAGAACAAGAGGCTGCAGAACAAAGAGCAGAAGAACATTAAGCATAACACTAAATATCAGAGCAAAAAATATTATCTAAATTATAAGCAGAAGAAGACTAAGCAGTGTATGGGGGTGAGTCCGTTCCTCCTCGTGGTGCCCCTGGATAAAGCCTGATGCTGCAGGCCAAACTGAACGCGGCGAAAAAAGCAGTACTAAATAACTATTTGGAATATTCCAACAAGATCCCACCAGTATAATAGGAACACAGCTATAGTAGGAATTAAAACTTAACCTTTATTTTAAAGGGATTTAAAATATCAAAAAAACACAAAAAAAACAAAAACACCTCAAACAAGTACCAATTGATACAGCCTGTATGGTAGTGTGTCAACTAATGGCACTATTAGATTATGATTGGAACTTTGGTTCTACTTGTAACGTACACTGTCCCAAACATATGGGATACCTGTAATCAGTACGTGCAGAAACGAATCAGGTAATCTTATTATATAGATATCAACAAGTATCAAAAAAGTATCAAACATTCAATACTTAAACAGGCGGGATGAAAAACAAGATACAGTGAAAATCATAAGAATTAAAACAGGAATGATCTCACCAATTGCCACAGACCAGGTAAATGATGCCCATGATTCACTGAAGCGGAGAGTTCCATATGTCAGCGATATCGGGAGACAATACCCTGTCAGTCCCTATTGGGCTATCAATAAACCTGCGTCCCAGACTCCCGCCCTTACAAGAGCAGTCCACAGCTACCCCTGAGCAAAGTCATGCCCTGCACTCTCCCTATTGAAGTGTCCCAATAGGGACTGACAGGGTATTGTCTCCCGATATCGCTGACATATGGAACTCTCCGCTTCAGTGAATCATGGGCATCATTTACCTGGTCTGTGGCAATTGGTGAGATCATTCCTGTTTTAATTCTTATGATTTTCACTGTATCTTGTTTTTCATCCCGCCTGCTTAAGTATTGAATGTTTGATACTTTTTTGATACTTGTTGATATCTATATAATAAGATTACCTGATTCGTTTCTGCACGTACTGATTACAGGTATCCCATATGTTTGGGACAGTGTACGTTACAAGTAGAACCAAAGTTCCAATCATAATCTAATAGTGCCATTAGTTGACACACTACCATACAGGCTGTATCAATTGGTACTTGTTTGAGGTGTTTTTGTTTTTTTTGTGTTTTTTTGATATTTTAAATCCCTTTAAAATAAAGGTTAAGTTTTAATTCCTCCCAAACTGAACGCGGACAAATGTAACTGTTTTGTGACAGGCAGAACGGAAGGTGTAATCTTCAAACTTTTATAGATAACAACTACGGGAATGCCTGTCACAAATAAGAATATGATGAAGAAGTAGAATATGATGAAGATAATAGTAAAATAAAAAGAATATGAACAATGTAACCAAAAAAATAATAGGTAGAAGATGAAGAAGAAGATGAATAAGGTGAAGAAGTTGATGTCAAAGAAGCTGATGATGAGGATAATGAAGAAGAAAGTGTGGGAGAAGTAAAAAAGAAGGTGAAGGGCGTGGAAGTAGTGAAACATCAATATCTGACAAAATAAAAAAAAAATTAACATAGTCAAAATCTTTCTACCGCTGAACGTCATAAAAAAAAACAAAATCCTGCTATTCTATTACATTGGGCTAAACCTCTGTGCCTTTAATGTCTCCGCCACGTCCCCCAATACAGCCTACATTATTCTTAGTTGTTTTCCTTCATGTAGAATTAACCTACAAGGAAAGAAAGGGTTTATTTTAATTCCGATATTTTCGTCCCATTGACTTGCATTGGGATCGGGTATCGGTATCGGATTAGATCCGATACTTTGACGGTATCGGCCGATACTTTCCGATACCGATACTTTCCGATATCGGAAGGTATCGCTCAACACTACTTACGAGTACTATATATATACTAGATCGAAGATAGTGATCAATCCCTCCCCGATATGGGATTAGCTCCATAAAGTATTGGAGCTGTACTGATATATCAGAATCGAAGAAGTGGATTTTCAGGTGAATTGTACACCTAAGTTGAATAATTCTGATAAAAAGGGTTGTTCGTAGTGACCAGGTATGATGGTATACTGGTTATACTGTACACCTAATGAAACACAATAAACCCTGATATATACAGTAATTAGTAAAAGGACTTTATGAATTTGACTGAATATTTCAATCACCTGGCTAATTTGAGGGATACTCTGATAAAAATAAGTCCTTTATAACACAATAGTAGTATCCATCTTTTTATACTGCCTTTTCATTTCACTTTTCTATTTGTGTTGCACTTAGCACCTTTCTATTGCACGGTTTACATGCACCTTAGGTTAGATATGTTTTAAATAATCTAGTAAAAGTTATGTTTTAATATTTGAATAATATCCGTTGCTACTCCTATCCATTTTAAAATGAGGATAAGTGTCCTATCAGGGATAAAACTCCCTCATTCTTCCGATCGGTGTAGTTTCTAATGGTCGGACCTAAGCGATCACCTATCCTGTGGAGCCCATGGATCGGTGATAACTTGTTTTAACCAAAGAACCCCATTAATGTAAACTGCCAATATTATACATCCCAGTTATGGGGGCGCATAGTAGATGTGCAGGAGACACCAGTGTTTTACAGTCGATGGTCCCCTATAATTAGGATAACGACTGACTAATATTTGCATATAGCTGTAGGGTGAGCCCCTAGAGTCCATTCCCCTGGTGGGCCCCAGACACCCCAGTCCGATCCTGACTAGGCCTAATAATTTTTAAGTGGAAATCCGTCCTTTTGATTTGCTACTGAAACACAGTTTTAGCACAAACGATTTGGAGTAGCAAATAGGGCTTCCAGAGACAGCCACACAGTATTTACAGAACCTACTTCGATGCTGGAAGATCGACTTCACATAGGAAAAATGTCCTTTCAGCAGCAACATCTCTAGCACAGGAGAGACCTTTCTGCACTGTGACACTGAGCAAATGGCACCAGCAAAACAAGATGTACACATTTTTATGGCCAGGAACACGTGACTTCGGCAACCAATCATTGAAGACATTGTGTAATGACGTTGTTGATGGTGTCTGCGCCCTGATTGGTTGCCAGAATCAACACACACAAAGTTAAGTGAAAAAAAATGAAAAAGCTCTCGCCGGTCCTGTAATCTCTTCAGACACTCATTTTTCCTCTCCACTGAAAGAAGAACTTGGCACTCAAGAAGAACGGTGAAATATTGTCTCTTTTTATTTTTTGCAATCAAAAAGTTGAACGTCTTCGGTCTTTTATTCAGACCTTCATTAGAACTGTGGGCGAGGTGGATATACAAAAAGAAAAAAGGGGTGAGGTAATGTAAATTTATATTGACAACATTGAGACATAATTATTAAGTAGACATGCAAAACATTAAAGGGCCACTGTCACCCCCCTCCAGCCGTTATAAACTAAAAGAGCCATTATGTGCAGCAGTAATGCTGCATTCTAACAAGGTGGCTCTTTTAGTTTTAGGTTCAAGTATACCCCAAATAAAGCGTTTTTATACTTAGCCACAATTCCTGTCTCTAGCCAGGGAGGCGGGTCCTCACTCCCCAGCTTGACCAGCTCCTCTGCCGTTACTCCAATCTTCCTGCGCTTTCGGCACCGCCCCCTCAGCTCTGTTATCGTTTCAAAACCGGCGCCTGTGCTGTGTACTGGTGTCCTGCGCAGACGCAGTAAGCTCTGGCCCGCCCCGCACTGTGCATAATGCATAACACAGTGCGGGGCGGGGATTCCAAAGGTGGCTGGCCGCAATGCCCGCGCAGGCGCAGTGTGCAAGCCTGGCTGGGACGTCAGACGGCCAGAGCTTACTGCGTCTGCGCAGGACACCATGCATTAATCCAAACTATTAATGCATGTTGTGTAAAAATTAACATATCAAGGTAGTGGCTTAATCCCCTCTAATGAAAAGGAATAATGGATTCAAAAAGATACAGAAACGTATAAGACGGGATCTGGAGAGAGATTCCAGCTGGTGCCACTTGTTGCTAGCAGATTCATAGAGGATATTAGGGTGCATTATACAGGTGTCTGTGACTCAGGCTAAGTTGTGCAAACATCCAGGTATAGAGAGAGTGATAGGAGTGTATCCAGTGTTGGACTGGGGTGCTAAGGGCCCACCAGTAACATTGACTATAGGGGCCCACTTTTCACCTGCATTCAAATATTACACTACCCTCGTTCACAAATTTACCTATATCTCTATATAATAATACACTGGGTCGTTTGGTTAATGAATGATGACATGCTGCTTTTTATGTACAGAGTGAATCAATTGAATTATGCCAAATAATGCCCATATAGTGGGGCTGGGGGACCAGATACGCACAGGGGCCCACCGACGGATTCCCCTGTTACCCTATAGGCCAGTCCGAGCCTGAGTGTATCTACCTCTCCACACCCCCTCCTCTTCAAACACGTCCTTCCCACTCATCATACATCAGCACTATCATAGAAAAAGTCATGCAAAAGCAATAGTGGAAAACCAATGATTTACAGAACTCTGACCGACTTTGAGTAAAAATGTTTGTGAAAGCGAACATGAATCTGAATGTGCTACGTTCATGCCGAATTGAGATTGGTGAAAGTTTTCCAAACACTTTCGCTCATCTGTAGTTATTACAATTAAATAACTGTTATTGTTCGTGATGTCTTAGTCCTAGTGCCTCAACCTAAAGAGAGTCAATTGTTGTGATCCGCTTTTTGGGCTCCCCTAGTGGTGGCTGGTGGTACTGGAGACTTGTGTGTTCTTTTCTGCCTCAGCTCACCTGCTTCCATCAGTTTTGGGAGTTCCCTATTTAGCCTTGCTCTCCAGTCACTTCCTTGCCGGTCATCATTGTAACCTGAGTCTTTCAGTTGCATGTTCCTGCTACCAGTCTGCTGATCAGCTAAGTGGACTCTTGTCCTTTTTGTTTTGTATTTTTTGTCCAGTTTACAGTTTGTCATTTCCTGTTACTGGAAGCTCTTGTGGACTGAAATTGCCACTCCTGTGTCATGAGTTGACACAGGAGTCTTAAAGTAATTTCAGGATGGGTTTTTGAAAGGGTTTTTCAGCTGACCGTGAAGTCCTCATTTGTATCCTTCCTCTATCTAGTAAGTGGACCTCGCTTTGCTAAATCTACCTTCATACTGTGTATGTCTTTTCCTCTGAACTCACCGTTAATATATGTGGGGGCTACTATCATCTTTGGGGAATTTCACTAGAGGTAAGCCAGGTCTGTTCCTTCCTCTTCCAGGCGTAGTTAGTTCTTCGGCTGGCGCATGGCATCTAGGCAGCCGTAGGAATGCTTCCTGGCTACAGTTAGTTGTGTGGTAGATTTAGGTCACGGTCAGCTTGAGTTTCCATCACCCGAGGGCTAGTCTGTTATTTTGTGTTTCTGATGTTCCCTTGCCATTGGGGAATTTCACTAGAGGTAAGCCAGGTCTGTTCCTTCCTCTTCCAGGCGTAGTTAGTTCTCCGGCTGGCGCATGGCATCTAGGCAGCCGTAGGAATGCTTCCTGGCTACAGTTAGTTGTGTGGTAGATTTAGGTCACGGTCAGCTTGAGTTTCCATCACCCGAGGGCTAGTCTGTTATTTTGTGTTTCTGATGTTCCCATGCCATTGGGGAATCATGACAGTATGACCGGCCACTGTTAAAGTAATTGGCAGAAGAAAGGAGAGTAAAAGAAGTCTGTAGATTTTTTTTTTTTTTTTTTTTCCTCACATGTTTGCTACTTAGTTGGCTCAGTTGTATTTCTGCTCTATTTACAGCCTTGCCTTTCTCTCCTTCTAATCCTTGAATGGCTCTGATCTCTCCGGTGTAAGGATGGACTCTCAGAGTTTGGCTGCAGGTTTAAATAATCTTGCTACGAAGGTTCAGAATTTACAAGATTATGTTATACGTACTCCTATTTCTGAACCTAAGATTCCTACACCAGAGGTATTTTCCGGAGATAGATCTCGGTTTCTGAATTTCAAATGTAATTGTAAATTATTCCTTTCTCTCAGACCTCACTCCTCTGGAGATCCTGTTCAGCAGGTTAAGATTGTGATTTCTTTGCTGCGAGGTGACCCTCAAAATTGGGCATTTTCATTGACACCAGGGGATCCTGCGTTGCTCAATGTGGATGCGTTTTTTCTGGCTTTAGGGTTGCTGTATGAGGAACCTAATTTGGAGATTCAAGCTGAAAAAGCTTTAATAGCCCTGTCTCAAGGGCAAGATGAAGCTGAGATATACTGCCAAAAATTTCGTAAATGGTCTGTGCTTACTCAGTGGAATGAGTGTGCCCTAGCGGCAATTTTCAGAGAAGGCCTTTCTGATGCCGTTAAGGATGTCATGGTGGGGTTTCCTACGCCCACAGGTCTGAATGAGTCCATCACAATGGCGATTCAGATTGATCGGCGTTTGCGGGAGCGCAAACCCGTGCACCATTTGGCGGTATCTTCTGAAGGGACGCCAGAGAAAATGCAATGTGACAGAATTCTGTCAAGAAGCGAGCGGCAGAATTATAGGCGCAAAAATGGCTTGTGCTTCTACTGTGGTGATTCCGCGCATGTTATATCAGCATGCTCTAAACGTACTAGGAAGGTTGACAAGTCTGTTTCTATTGGCACTTTACAGTCTAAATTTCTTCTGTCTGTAACTCTGATTTGTTCATTATCAGTTATTACCGTGGATGCCTATGTGGACTCTGGCGCCGCTCTGAGTCTCATGGATTGGTCCTTCGCCAGGCGCTGTGGGTTTGATTTGGAGCCTCTGGAAGTCCCTATACCTCTGAAGGGTATTGATTCTACACCTCTGGCTTGTAATAGACCACAGTTCTGGACGCAAGTGACTATGCGTATGACTCCAGACCATCAGGAGATGATTCGCTTCCTCGTGTTGCATAATTTACATGATGTGTTAGTGCTTGGATTACCATGGTTGCAATCTCATAACCCAGTACTAGACTGGAAAACTATGTCTGTGTTAAGCTGGGGATGTCGGGGGGCTCATGGGGACATACCTTTGGTTTCTATCTCGTCATCTATTCCCTCTGAGGTTCCGGCATTTTTGTCGGATTTTGGGGATATTTTTGAAGAGCCTAAAATTGGTTCTCTCCCTCCCCACAGAGAGTGTGATTGCGCCATAGATCTGATTCCAGGCAGTAAATTTCCAAAGGGTCGTTTGTTTAACCTATCTGTACCTGAGCATGCTGCCATGCGAGAGTATGTTAAGGAGTCCCTGGAAAAGGGACATATTCGTCCTTCTTCATCACCTTTAGGAGCTGGGTTTTTCTTTGTCTCTAAAAAGGATGGCTCGCTGAGTGTCATGAATCCCCAATGGCTAGGGATAGCACAGGATTAGCAAAGTATAATAAATATCGGACGAGCTCTAGGGTGATGGAACCTGGGCTGACCGCTGCCCTACGCCTGACAAACGCAACTAGAGATAGCCAGGGAGCGTGCCTACGTTGGTTCTAGACGCCACGCACCAGCCTAAGAGCTAACTAGTACTGCAGAGAAAACAAAGACCTCACTTGCCTCCAGAGGAATTAACCCCAAAGATATAGTTGCCCCCCACATGTATTGACGGTGAAATGAGAGGAAGGCACACACATAGAGATGATGTATATAGCTTTAGCAAATAGAGGCCCGCTGAAAACTAGAAAGCAGAATGACACAAAAGGGGACTGAGCGGTCAGCAAAAAACCCTAATCAAAAAAACCATCCTGAGATTACAAGAACCCATGTGCCAACTCATGGCACATGGGGAGAACCTCAGTCCACTAGAGCAACCAGCTAACAAAGAGACATTCTAAGCAAGCTGGACAAAAAAACCAAACAACTGAAAATCAGCACTTAGCTTATACTGAAAGATCTGGGAGCAGGTAGGCAGGAACCAAACAGAGCACATCTGAACACATTGATAGCCGGCAAGGGAAATGACAGAAAGGCCAGGTAAAATAGGAAACACCCAGCCTCTGATGGACAGATGGAAACCAATGGCCGCAACCCACCAAAGTCACCCAGTACCAGCAGTAACCACCAGAGGGAGCCCGCAAACAGAATCCACAACAGTACCCCCCCCTTGAGGAGGGGTCACCGAACCCTCACGAGAACCCCCAGGGCGATCAGGGTGAGCTCTATGGAAGGCGCGGACCAAATCAGTCGCATGAACATCGGAGGCGACCACCCAGGAATTGTCCTCCTGACCATAACCCTTCCACTTAACCAAATACTGGAGTTTGCGTCTGGAAACACGAGAATCCAAGATCTTTTCAACAACATACTCCAATTCTCCCTCCACCAGCACCGGAGCAGGAGGCTCGACCGAAGGAACAACAGGCACCTCATACCTCCGCAACAACGACCGATGGAACACATTATGAATAGCGAACGATGCTGGGAGATCCAAACGGAAAGATACAGGGTTAAGAATCTCCGAGATCCTATAAGGACCGATGAACCGAGGCTTGAACTTAGGAGAAGAGACCTTCATAGGGACAAAACGAGAAGACAACCACACCAAGTCCCCAACAAGAAGTCGGGGACCCACGCGGCGACGGCGATTAGCAAACTGCTGAGTCTTCTCCTGAGATAACTTCAAATTGTCCACCACCTGATTCCAAATGTGATGTAGCCTGTCCACCACCACGTCCACTCCAGGACAATCCGAAGACTCCACCTGACCAGAGGAAAAACGAGGATGAAACCCCGAATTACAAAAAAAAGGAGAGACCAACGTGGCCGAACTAGCCCGATTATTAAGAGCAAATTCGGCCAGAGGCAAAAAAGCAACCCAGTCATCCTGATCAGCAGAAACAAAACACCTCAAATAAGTTTCCAAGGTCTGATTAGTTCGCTCCGTCTGGCCATTCGTCTGAGGATGGAATGCAGACGAGAAAGACAAATCAATGCCCATCTTGGCACAAAACGTCCGCCAAAATCTAGACACAAACTGGGATCCCCTGTCAGAAACGATATTCTCCGGAATCCCATGCAAACGAACCACGTTCTGAAAAAACAAAGGAACCAACTCAGAGGAGGAGGGCAACTTAGGCAAGGGCACCAAATGAACCATCTTAGAAAAGCGGTCACACACAACCCAGATAACGGACATTTTCTGTGAAACCGGGAGATCAGAAATAAAATCCATGGAAATGTGCGTCCAAGGCCTCTTCGGGATGGGCAAGGATAACAACAACCCACTAGCCCGTGAACAGCAAGGCTTAGCTCGAGCACACACTTCACAAGACTGCACAAAGGTACGCACATCCCTAGACAAGGAAGGCCACCAAAAAGACCTGGCCACCAAGTCTCTTGTACCAAATATTCCAGGATGACCAGCCAACACAGAAGAATGGACCTCGGAGATGACTCTACTGGTCCAATCATCCGGAACAAACAGTCTTTCTGGTGGACATCGATCCGGTTTATCCACCTGAAACTCCTGCAATGCGCGTCGCAAGTCTGGGGATATGGCGGACAATATTACCCCATCCCTAAGGATACCAGCAGGCCCAGTGTCTCCAGGAGAGTCAGGCACAAAACTCCTGGAAAGAGCATCTGCCTTCACATTCTTTGAACCTGGCAGGTATGAAACCACGAAATTGAAACGAGAAAAAAATAACGACCAACGAGCCTGTCTAGGATTCAAACGCCTGGCAGACTCAAGGTAAATGAGATTCTTGTGATCAGTCAAGACCACCACGCGATGTTTAGCACCCTCAAGCCAATGACGCCACTCCTCAAATGCCCACTTCATGGCCAAAAGCTCCCGATTACCCACATCATAATTGCGCTCGGCGGGCGAGAATTTTCTAGAGAAGAAAGCACATGGCTTCATCACCGAGCCATTAGAACTTCTCTGTGACAAAACCGCCCCCGCTCCAATCTCGGAAGCATCAACCTCCACCTGGAAAGGAAGTGAAACATCTGGTTGACACAACACAGGAGCAGAAGAAAACCGGCGCTTAAGTTCCCGAAAGGCCTCCACGGCCGCCGGAGACCAATCAGCAACATCAGCACCCTTTTTAGTCAAATCAGTCAAAGGTCTAACAATACTGGAAAAATTAGCAATGAACCGACGATAAAAATTAGCAAACCCCAAGAACTTCTGAAGGCTCTTAACAGATGTAGGTTGTGTCCAGTCACAAATAGCCTGAACCTTAACGGGATCCATCTCAATAGTAGAAGGAGAAAAAATGTACCCCAAAAAAGAAATCTTCTGGACTCCGAAGAGACACTTTGTGCCCTTCACAAACAGAGAATTGGCCCGCAAAACCTGAAACACCTTCCTGACCTGTAGAACATGAGACTCCCAGTCATCAGAAAACACCAAAATATCATCCAAATACACAATCATAAACTTATCCAGATATTCACGGAAAATATTGTGCATAAAGGACTGAAAGACTGACGGAGCATTGGAGAGTCCAAAAGGCATTACCAAATACTCAAAATGGCCCTCAGGCGTATTAAATGCGGTTTTCCACTCATCACCCTGTTTTATCCGCACCAGATTATACGCACCACGAAGATCTATTTTAGTGAACCACCTAGCCCCCTTAATGCGAGCAAACAAATCAGTAAATAATGGCAATGGATACTGGTATTTGACTGTAATCTTATTCAGAAGGCGATAATCTATACAAGGCCTCAGGGAACCATCTTTTTTTGCCACGAAAAAAAAACCTGCTCCCAGAGGGGACGAAGATGGACGAATATGTCCCTTTTCCAAGGACTCCTTAATATAATTCCGCATAGCAGTATGCTCTGGCAGTGACAGATTAAATAAACGACCCTTAGGGAACTTACTGCCAGGAATCAATTCTATAGCACAGTCACACTCTCTATGGGGAGGGAGCGAATTGAGCTTAGGCTCCTCAAAAACATCCCTATAATCCGACAAAAACGCAGGGATCTCCGAAGGAGTAGATGAAGCGATAGAAATCGGAGATGCATCATCATGAACCCCCTGACATCCCCAGCTTAGCACAGACATTGTTTTCCAGTCCAGGACAGGATTATGAGTTTGTAACCATGGCAGACCAAGCACTAGTACATCATGTAAATTATACAGTACAAGGAAGCGAATCACCTCCTGATGAACGGGAGTCATGCGCATGGTCACTTGTGTCCAATACTGCGGTTTATTCATAGCCAATGGTGTAGAATCAATTCCTTTCAGAGGAATAGGAACTTCCAGAGGCTCTAGACTAAAACCGCAGCGTTTAGCAAATGACCAATCCATAAGACTCAGGGCAGCGCCTGAATCCACATAGGCATCGACGGAAATGGAAGACAGTGAAAAAATCAGAGTCACAGACAAAATGAACTTAGACTGCAGAGTATCAATGGCAAAAGATTTATCAACCCTTTTTGTGCGTTTAGCGCATGCTGATATAACATGAGCTGAATCACCACAATAAAAACACAAACCATTTTTCCGCCTATAATTTTGCCGTTCACTTCTGGACTGAATTCTATCACATTGCATAGTCTCAGGTGCCTGTTCAGAAGACACCGCCAACTGGTGCACGGGTTTGCGCTCCCGTAAACGCCGATCAATCTGAATGGCCATAGCCATAGACTCATTCAGACCTGTAGGCGCAGGGAACCCCACCATAATATCCTTAATGGCCTCAGAAAGACCATTTCTGAAGTTTGCAGCCAGGGCGCACTCATTCCACTGAGTAAGCACCGACCATTTCCGAAATTTCTGACAATATATTTCCGCTTCATCATGCCCCTGAGAGAGGGCTAATAAAGCCTTTTCAGCCTGAATCTCTAGGTTAGGTTCCTCATAGAGCAATCCCAATGCCAGAAAAAACGCATCCACACTGAGCAATGCAGGATCCCCTGGTGTCAATGCAAATGCCCAATTCTGAGGGTCGCCCCGTAGGAACGATATAACAATCTTGACCTGTTGAGCAGGGTCTCCAGAGGAGCGAGATTTCAAAGAGAGAAACAATTTACAATTGTTCCTGAAATTCAGGAAGGTAGATCTATCTCCAGAAAAAAACTCTGGAATAGGAATTCTAGGTTCAGACATGGGAGTGTGAACAACGAAATCCTGTATGTTTTGAACCTTTGCCACGAGATTACTCAGGCTGGAAGCCAAACTCTGGACATCCATGATAAACAGCTAAGATCAGAGCCATTCAAGGGTTAAGAGGAGGTAAGAAGCAGCTAGACAGCAATTAAGGGCTAGGCAGCAAAACTCTGAAGGAAAAAAAAAAAAAAATTTCCCTTGAACACTTCTTTTTCTCCTGCTTCAGCCCAAACAATTAACACTTTGTGGGCCGGCTATACTGTCATGAATCCCCAATGGCTAGGGATAGCACAGGATTAGCAAAGTATAATAAATATCGGACGAGCTCTAGGGTGATGGAACCTGGGCTGACCGCTGCCCTACGCCTGACAAACGCAACTAGAGATAGCCAGGGAGCGTGCCTACGTTGGTTCTAGACGCCACGCACCAGCCTAAGAGCTAACTAGTACTGCAGAGAAAACAAAGACCTCACTTGCCTCCAGAGGAATTAACCCCAAAGATATAGTTGCCCCCCACATGTATTGACGGTGAAATGAGAGGAAGGCACACACATAGAGATGATGTATATAGCTTTAGCAAATAGAGGCCCGCTGAAAACTAGAAAGCAGAATGACACAAAAGGGGACTGAGCGGTCAGCAAAAAACCCTAATCAAAAAAACCATCCTGAGATTACAAGAACCCATGTGCCAACTCATGGCACATGGGGAGAACCTCAGTCCACTAGAGCAACCAGCTAACAAAGAGACATTCTAAGCAAGCTGGACAAAAAACCAAACAACTGAAAATCAGCACTTAGCTTATCCTGAAAGATCTGGGAGCAGGTAGGCAGGAACCAAACAGAGCACATCTGAACACATTGATAGCCGGCAAGGGAAATGACAGAAAGGCCAGGTAAAATAGGAAACACCCAGCCTCTGATGGACAGATGGAAACCAAAGGCCGCAACCCACCAAAGTCACCCAGTACCAGCAGTAACCACCAGAGGGAGCCCGCAAACAGAATCCACAACACTGAGGCCTTGTATCGATTATCGACTCCTGAATAAAATTACTGTCAAATATCAGTATCCGTTGCCGCTGCTTACTGATTTGTTTGCTCGCATAAGGGGGGCTAAGTGGTTCTCCAAGATTTATCTCCGTGGGGCGTATAATTTGGTGCGAATTAAGCAAGGGGATGAGTGGAAAACCGCATTTAATACGCCTGAGGGCCACTTTGAGTATTTAGTAATGCCTTTCGGCCTTTCTAATGCACCTTCAGTTTTTCAGTCCTTTATGCATGATATTTTCCGTGAATATCTGGATAAATTTATGATTGTGTATTTGGACGATATTTTGATTTTTTCTGAGGACTGGGAGTCTCATGTTCAGCAGGTCAGGAGGGTTTTTCAGGTCTTGCGGGAGAATTCTCTGTGTGTAAAGGGTTCTAAGTGTGTTTTTGGGGTTCAAAAGATTTCCTTTTTGGGGTACATTTTTTCCCCTTCTTCTGTTGAGATGGACCCTGTCAAGGTTCGGGCTATTTGTGACTGGACGCAGCCTACTTCTCTAAAGGGTCTTCAGAAGTTCTTGGGCTTTGCTAATTTTTATCATCGATTTATAACTGGTTTTTCTGGTGTTGCTAAGCCTCTTACGGATTTGACTAAGAAGGGTGCTGATGTTGCCAATTGGTCCTCTGCCGCTGTGGAGGCCTTTCGGGAACTTAAGCGCCGCTTTTCGTCTGCCCCTGTGTTGCGCCAGCCTGATGTCTCTCTCCCCTTTCAGGTTGAGGTCGATGCTTCCGAGATCGGAGCGGGGGCGGTTTTGTCGCAGAAAAGATCCGATTGCTCAGTGATGAGACCTTGTGCGTTCTTTTCTCGAAAATTTTCTGCCGCCGAAAGAAATTATGATGTCGGTAATCGGGAGCTTTTGGCCATGAAGTGGGCATTTGAGGAGTGGCGTCATTGGCTTGAGGGTGCCAGACATCAGGTGGTGGTTTTGACTGATCACAAGAATCTGATTTATCTTGAGTCTGCCAGGCGCCTGAATCCTAGACAGGCGCGCTGGTCGTTGTTTTTCTCTCGGTTTAATTTTGTGGTCTCATATCTACCAGGTTCTAAGAATGTGAAGGCAGATGCCCTTTCTAGGAGTTTTGAGCCTGATTCCCCTGGTGATTCGGAACCTACAGGTATCCTTAAGGATGGGGTGATATTATCCGCTATTTCCCCAGATCTGCGACGTGCTTTGCAAGAGTTTCAGGCGGATAGACCTGATCGCTGTCCACCTGGTAGACTGTTTGTTCCTGATGATTGGACCAGTAGAGTCATCTCGGAGGTTCATTCTTCTACGCTGGCGGGTCATCCTGGAATTTTTGGTACCAGGGATTTGGTGGCTAGATCCTTCTGGTGGCCATCTCTGTCTCGAGATGTGCGTGTTTTTGTGCAGTCTTGTGATGTGTGTGCTCGGGCCAAGCCTTGTTGTTCTAGGGCTAGCGGGTTGTTGTTGCCCTTGCCTATTCCGAAGAGGCCTTGGACGCACATCTCGATGGACTTTATTTCTGATCTTCCTGTCTCTCAGAGGATGTCTGTTATCTGGGTGGTGTGTGACCGTTTTTCTAAGATGGTTCATTTGGTGCCATTGCCTAAGTTGCCTTCCTCGTCTGAGTTGGTTCCTTTGTTTTTTCAAAATGTGGTTCGCTTGCATGGTATTCCTGAAAATATCGTTTCTGATAGGGGTACCCAGTTCGTTTCTAGATTTTGGCGGGCATTCTGTGCCAGGTTGGGCATTGATTTGTCTTTTTCGTCTGCCTTCCATCCTCAGACTAATGGCCAGACGGAGCGAACTAATCAGACTTTGGAGACGTATTTGAGGTGTTTTGTGTCTGCGGATCAGGATGATTGGGTTGCCTTTTTGCCGTTGGCGGAGTTTGCTCTTAATAATCGGGCTAGTTCGGCCACTTTGGTTTCCCCTTTCTTTTGCAATTCGGGGTTTCATCCCCGTTTTTCTTCTGGTCAGGCGGAGTCTTCGGATTGTCCTGGAGTAGATGCTGTGGTGGATCGGTTGTATCGGATTTGGGAACAAGTGATGGACAATTTGAATTTGTCCCAGGAGAGGACTCAGCGGTTTGCTAACCGCCAGCGTCGGGTTGGTCCTCGCCTTCGTGTTGGGGACTTGGTGTGGTTGTCTTCCCGTTTTGTCCCAATGAGGGTTTCTTCTCCTAAATTTAAGCCTCGGTTCATCGGTCCCTATAGGATTTTGGAGATTATTAACTCTGTTTCCTTTCGTTTGGACCTCCCGGCATCTTTCGCTATCCATAATGTGTTCCATCGGTCGTTGTTGCGGAGATACGAGGTGCCGGTGGTTCCTTCTGCTGAGCCTCCTGCTCCTGTGCTGGTTGAGGGTGAATTGGAGTACGTTATAGAGAAGATCTTGGACTCCCGTATTTCCAGGCGGAGACTCCAGTATCTGGTTAAATGGAAGGGCTATGGTCAGGAAGATAATTCTTGGGTAACTGCCTCTGATGTCCATGCCTCGGATTTGGTTCGTGCCTTTCATAGGGGTCATCCAGGTCGCCCTGGCGGTTCTTGTGAGGGTTCGGTGCCCCCTCCTTAAGGGGGGGGTACTGTTGTGATCCGCTTTTTGGGCTCCCCTAGTGGTGGCTGGTGGTACTGGAGACTTGTGTGTTCTTTTCTGCCTCAGCTCACCTGCTTCCATCAGTTTTGGGAGTTCCCTATTTAGCCTTGCTCTCCAGTCACTTCCTTGCCGGTCATCATTGTAACCTGAGTCTTTCAGTTGCATGTTCCTGCTACCAGTCTGCTGATCAGCTAAGTGGACTCTTGTCCTTTTTGTTTTGTATTTTTTGTCCAGTTTACAGTTTGTCATTTCCTGTTACTGGAAGCTCTTGTGGACTGAAATTGCCACTCCTGTGTCATGAGTTGACACAGGAGTCTTAAAGTAATTTCAGGATGGGTTTTTGAAAGGGTTTTTCAGCTGACCGTGAAGTCCTCTTTTGTATCCTTCCTCTATCTAGTAAGTGGACCTCGCTTTGCTAAATCTACCTTCATACTGTGTATACTGTGTATGTCTTTTCCTCTGAACTCACCGTTAATATATGTGGGGGCTACTATCATCTTTGGGGAATTTCACTAGAGGTAAGCCAGGTCTGTTCCTTCCTCTTCCAGGCGTAGTTAGTTCTCCGGCTGGCGCATGGCATCTAGGCAGCCGTAGGAATGCTTCCTGGCTACAGTTAGTTGTGTGGTAGATTTAGGTCACGGTCAGCTTGAGTTTCCATCACCCGAGGGCTAGTCTGTTATTTTGTGTTTCTGATGTTCCCATGCCATTGGGGAATCATGACAGTCAATGTTACATCTGGGCTTGATACCATCATCATTCTATAGGCACCACAAAACATCACACAGACCACAACGTAGGTCAACGATACTACCTGCTAGGTCACAAGTCCCAGTTGGTGAGTTACTCCATATGCTCATCAACTTGGCAGCCTTCGTTCCCTGAAGTGTAGCCCTGGTCCACACTTTGTACCGTATGTCCATACTGTAAGTGATGGCTCACACGAGCGTCCCTCAGTTGCAACCTAGTTGTTTCTCTCTCTGTCAGCCCACATTTGACCATTTGACTCATTCTGCCCAGCACCCTCGGCTCTGGTCTTTTTTGGGTCTTTACTTGGCTCTGGTCTCTCTTGGATCTTTACCCGGTTCTGGTCTCTCTTGGTTTCTTTATCCGGTCTGGTTTCTCGTAATGGCAGCTATAAGCCAGCTGTGTTGCACGTCCCTCCTGCCACAGGTTCAGGTGCCATCTCGCTTTCACTGCCCTCCTGGGCTTTTTATAATTACTAACTGCACCACAACCATCACATGACCTAGAGCCTCCTCCAATTTCTTTCCTGAGGGAACATTCACTTCACCCTTGAGTTCCTGGTAATACAATTCTTTCTGCTTTCACTTTCTCCGTCATATTTGACCAGCAGGTGGCGATGTTCGCTGCTGAGACTCTGTTAGGCATAGACTGTGTGCGTCTTCTCACTTGTCCCTTTGAATTGTTCTGGAAAACTATTTTATTGCTGTTACATGATGAGTAGTGTTGAGCGATACCGTCCGATACTTGAAAGTATCGGTATCGGAAAGTATCGGCCGATACCGGCAAAGTATCGGATCCAATCCGATACCGATACCCGATACCAATACAAGTCAATGGGACTCAAGTATCGGACGGTATTCCTGATGGTTCCCAGGGTCTGAAGGAGAGGAAACTCTCCTTCAGGCCCTGGGATCCATATAAATGTGTAAAAGAAAGAATTAAAATAAAAAATATTGCTATACTCACCTCTCCGACGCAGCCTGGACCTCAGCGAGGGAACCGGCAGCGTTGTTTGTTTAAAATTCGCGCTTTTACTTGGTTACGTGAAGTCCCGGCTTGTGATTGGTCAGGGCGGCCATGTTGCCGGGACGCGGACCAATCACAGCAAGCCGTGACGAAATTACGTCACGGCTTGCTGTGATTGGTCCGCGTCCCGGCAACATGGCCGCCATTAACCAATCACAAGCCGTGACGTCACGGGAGGCTGGACACGCGCGCTTTTTAAAAAGTGCGCGTGTCCAGCCTCCAGTGACGTCCCGGCTTATGATTGGTCACGGCGCCATGTTGCCGGGACGTGGACCAATCACAGCAAGCCGTGACGAAATTACGTCACGGCTTGCTGTGATTGGTCCGCGTCCCGGCAACATGGCCGCCATTAACCAATCACAAGCCGTGACGTCACGGGAGGCTGGACACGCGCGCTTTTTAAAATGCTTGTATAATACATAAACGCGCTTGTATAATACATCAGCTGAGAGGTGATACATGGGAATGTGAGACACATCCTGCAAATTCGACCAAACTTATTATGCAACAATTGATGTTTTGACAACATTGGCAGTTTCCCCTTGTTTGGTTTAGTTCATCCTCACTCATTTTGTGCGCCGCGGTGAACCAATCACAAGCCGGGAGGCTGGACACGCGCGCATTTTAAAATTTTAAAATGGGCGCGTGTCCAGCCTCCCGTGACGTCCCGGCTTGTGATTGGTTGCGCCGCGGTCAACCAATCACAAGCCGGGAGGCTGGACACGCGCGCATTTTAAAATTTTAAAATGCGCGCGTGTCCAGCCTCCCGTGACGTAATTTTAAAATCCTTAAGGACCTGAAATTACGTCACGGCTTGCTGTGATTGGTTGCGTCGCCCATGTGACTGCGACGCAACCAATCACAACGCCGGAACGTAATTTTAAAATCCTGAAGGACCTGAAATTACGTCACGGCTTGCTGTGATTGGTTGCGTCCCGGTCACATGGGCGGCACGCAACCAATCACAAGCCGGGACTCACGTAAAGGAAAGAAAAGCGCGAATTTTAAACAAAGAACGCTGCCGCTTCCCTCGGTAAGGTGCAGGCTGCGTCGGAGAGGTGAGTATAGCAATATTTTTTATTTTAATTCTCTCTTTTACACATTTTTACATTAATGTTGTTTCGATACCGATACCCGATATCACAAAAATATCGGATCTCGGTATCGGAATTCCGATACAGCAAGTATCGGCCGATACCCGATACTTGCAGTATCGGAATGCTCAACACTAATGATGAGTGATTCTGTGCATGGACATACACACAGTGGGTTAGCAGGTTGCTCATATATGTTATCTACACTTGCATGTACTTGATGGTAAAATTATATTGGGATATTTGTAGAGAATTTCAAAGCATATTGATCTGAACATAGGTCAAGTAGCAGGCCATGAAATTCATGTTTTATAGTGGATTTGAACAATTTCCTATTCCATTTGCGTGACACGTCAAAATAACCTAGTGCTAATTCATACATTGAGATCACATTAGCTAGCGAACTTCCCCATAATGCCTTGCAGTTATCACGTTACACGTTCTAGTGCAGCCAATCAGCCAATTAAGTGGGACTATCGTATCCTCGATAAAAGATGAAGGAGTTAAGCAGAAGCCATTTTGGAGGTTTACAACTTAGGGTGAGGAAGTCAGAACACATAGCCCATCACAAGAGACAGAGAAAGACCTAAAACAGTGGAGAACTACTGTATACAGAATGTGGTGTACTTCTGAGTCACTGAAAAATGGGAATGAGATTATGAAAATAATAAAGCATAGATTCAAGTGAGAGGAGAGGTGCAGGAACTGCAGATTCTGCGTGACTGTGATTGATCAATGCTGTGCTGTAGTATAGCACAATACCAGCAGTGTGTGAATTTAATGACACCATTTTTATTTCATTCTTGGAGCACTACAAACTAAGAAGGCAGTTTAAGTCCCCACCATCCTACTTTTCCTACTGAAGAATACTGAACACAGGGCTAGTCTGAGAAAATGTGCTTCCTGGCTTGTGAGATTGACAAGCCATACATCAAATCTATTTGCATTTCATTAATCTACCTGTCTACTTTACAAACTGTGTTACAAAATTATTTTTTTAACACTTGTTCTAATAATCCAATTTGACACCCTTACACATTATCATATTGGTAGTGCTAACTTTTGGGATGTGTACCTACCTGATATTTCTTGTGGAAAACTTATTAGGAAAGGGAGGTTGTATTTAAATCAAATGTCTTTAAGAGAAAGTATATGTTTTACTGTTTTTATGTTATACTGGTTCAATTGTTCAATTGAGCAACCGTATAACCCTTGAAAATACTGTGAGCTGAACTTTTGATTTATTTTGTCTTGCTTTAGCATTTTAATCAAGGGGGGAAATATTAAACACAGAACATGTTTTTATCGGTTTGTATACCTGTTTTACTAGTCAAAATCAATAACTGTAACAGCTGCAACAAAAAAGTGGGCTGTTGCTGCATTTTCCTTTCCGGACGAATATTTGCAATACATGTCAACTCAGGTGACAAAGTATGATGGAAAAAAGCAAAATTAAAAAACACTTGTTTGCTTTTTTGAATATCTGTTTTGCTACAAACTATACAGCAGGCTGTTGCTGCATTTGACTTTCTGGTCATGTACCTAACCTATCTAGTTGCTGTATCATCATTTTTTTGAATGTGAATTTAATGTGCTTAAATAAAAATCTAAAAAATATATATTATACTAAAATGAGACATTTATCTGTGCAGATCTGTATTGGCGTGCTTGATAAGTGAGAAATCAGAGACACATACATACCACATCTATGCTATGTGTGTGCTGTTGTTGGAGTTGCCTTTTTTGTTGTCACAAGTAACTACCTAGAATTTCTGGTTGATTCTATATTTTTCAAGGGTTTCATAATAATGGTTAAACATTTTTGTAAACTTTATATGTACGTTCAAAAGGTATGGTAAATGAAAAAGTGAAATTGATATCAGGCACGATAGTGTAATAGAAAAGAAAACAACAGCAAAGCTAAGAATTTTGGAGCCACTAGCAGCAGCACTGCCACCACAGGCATCACCCATGCAGGGCAGTAATACTTCCAAACACAGGTCACAATCAGGGCCGGACTGGCCATCGGGCATTACTGGCAAATGCCAGAAGGGCCGGTGGCAGTCGTGGGCCACTCGCCAGCGCCGATTAATGACTCACCCCCCCGCCAGCACCGCCGCATTCAACTATACCGGTATCTATGACACCGGTACAGTTGAATGCAATGATGGAGAAGAGAGCATCTGCTGTCGCTCCCTCTCCCATCATTCCCCACTCTGCCTCTGACACTGCGGGTGCACGATGACATCATATCATCGCGCACCTGCTGTATGTCGGGCGGGCAGACTGCAGCTGCTGAGACCAGAGCCGGGACCAGCGCGGGGCATGAGGAGAGGTGAGGAGAGGTTGTTTTTTTTTAATATATCAATGAGTGATAACTGGATTGTGGGGCTATTGGGGGGGGCTGTATTACATTCTGTGGGGGCTGTGCTGTATTACATTCTATGGTTGCTGTGCTGTGTTACATTCTATGGGGGGGATTTATTACATTCTATTGGGGATGGCTGCATTACATTCCATGGGGGCTGTGCTGCATTACATTCTATGGGGCTGTGCTGCATTACATTCTATGGGGGGCTGGCTGCATTACATTCTATGGGGCTGTGCTGCATTACATTCTATGGGGCTGTGCTGCATTACATTCTATGGGGGCTGTGCTGCATTACATTCTATGGGGGCTGTGCTGCATTACATTCTATGGGGCTGGCTGCATTACATTCTATGAGGGCTG
The DNA here is from genome assembly GCF_051348905.1 of Ranitomeya variabilis. Classification (NCBI taxonomy): domain Eukaryota; kingdom Metazoa; phylum Chordata; class Amphibia; order Anura; family Dendrobatidae; genus Ranitomeya; species Ranitomeya variabilis. The sequence continues at coordinate 293,658,798 of NC_135236.1, read as the reverse complement.
GCTGCATTACAGTCTATGGGGGCTGGCTGCATTACGTTCTATGGGTGCTGTGCTGTATTACATTCTATTAGGGCTGTGCTGTATTACATTCTATGGGGGCTGTGATGCATTACATTCTATGGGGCTGTGCTGCATTACATTCTATGGGGGGCTGGCTGCATTACATTCTATGCAGGCTGGCTGCATTACATTCTATGTGGGCTATGCCGCATTACATTCTATGGAGCTGGCTGCATTACGTTCTATGGGGGCTGTGCTGCATTACATTCTATGGGGGCTAGCTGCATTACATTCTATGGGGGCTTGCTGCATTACACTCTATGGGGGCTGGCTGCATTACATTCTATGGGGGCTGTGCTGCATTACATTCTATGGGGCTGGCTGAATAAGTTCTATGGGGGCTGGCTGCATTACATTCAATGGGGGCTGTGGTGCATTACATTCTATCGGGGCTGGCTGCATTACATTCTATGGGGGCTGGCTGCATTACATTCAATGGGGGCTGTGCTGCATTACATTCTATGGGGGCTGGCTGCATTACATTCTATTGGGGCTGTGCTGCATTACATTCTATGGGGGCTGTTCTGCATTACATTTTATGGGGGCTAGCTGCAATACATTCTATGGGGGCTGGCTGCATTACATTCTATGGGGGCTGTGCTGCATTACATTCTATGGGACTGGCTGCATTACATTATATGGGGGCTGGCTGCATTACATTCTATGGGGGCTGGCTGCATTACATTCTATGGGGGCTGGCTGCATTACATTCTATGGGGGCTGGCTGCATTGCATTCTATTGGGGCTGTGCTGCATTACATTCGATTGGGGCTGTGCTGCATTACATTCTATTGGGGCTGTGCTGCATTACATTCTATGGGGGCTGTGCTGCATTACATTCTATGGGGGCTGTGCTGCATTACATTCTATGGGGGCTGGCTGCAATACATTCTATGGGGGCTGTGCTGCATTACATTCTATGGGCGCTGGCTGCGTTACATTCTATGGGGGAGGGCTGTGTTACATTCTATGGGGGCTACATTATATTCTATGAGGGCTGTATTATATTCTATGGGGAGGTGGGCTGTATTACATTCTATGGAAGGCAGTATTACATTCTATGGGGTGCTGTGTTATGTTCTATGGAGGGGCTACATTATATTCTATGGGGGGCTGCATTATGTTCTATGAGGGGGCTACCATATATTATATATGCAGGGGCTGCATTATACTATATGAGTGGGCTGCATTATATTCTCTGGGAGGTTACATTATACTCAGGGGGCTACAATATATTCTGTGGGGTAGCTGCATTATACTCTGGTGTGGCATCATTATACTATATGTGGGCTGCATTATACTGTATCGAGGACTATGGGGAATACATTATACTATATGAAGAACCATGGGGTGCATTATACTATGGGAAGTGAATTGTACTACATGGATGACAATGGTGGGGCATTATACTATATGGTACACTATGAGGAATGTATACTATTTGGAGGACTGAGGAGAGTATTATTCTATATGGAGGACTGTGGCAGTACATTATACTATATGGAGGACTGAGGAGTGTATTATACTATATGGAGGAATTGCAGTGTATTTTAATATATGGAGGACTATGAGGAGTGTATTATACTATATGGAGGACTACGGGGAGTGTATTATACTATATGGAGGACTGAGGAGTGTATTATAATATATGGAGGACTGAGGAGTGTATTATACTATATGGAGGACTGAGGAGTGTGTTATGACCCCAATGGCAGAGGGTCTCAGGAATCAATACCAAGTCTGCAAACACAAAAAACCAGCTCATAGGGCAGTGGTAACTGGGCTGACCATATATCTAATCCTAGCACCACAATAGAAGTAGCCGGGGAACGTGCCTACGTTGGTTCTAGACGTCTCGCGCCAGCCGGAGAACTAACTAACCCTAGAAGGGAAAAGAAAGACCTTTCTTGCCTCCAGAGAAAAGACCCCAAAAGTTGGATACAAGCCCCCAACAAATAATAACGGTGAGGTAAGAGGAAAAGACAAACATAAGAATGAGCTAGGTATTTAGCAAAGAGAGGCCCACTAGCTAATAGCAGAATATAGTAAGATGACTTATATGGTCAGCAAAAACCCTATTAAAATATCCACGCTGGATATTCAAGAACCCCCGAACCGTCTAACGGCCGGGGGGAGAACACCAGCCCCCTAGAGCTTCCAGCAAGGTCAGAAATCACATTTAGTACAAGCTGGACAAAAATAGTAGCAAAGCAAGTAACTCAAAAAACAAAGAAGCAAGACTTAGCTTAATTTTGCAAGAGCCAGGACCAGCAGACAGGAGCAACAGAAGGATCTGATTACAACGATGCCAGGCACTGGACTAAGGATCCAGGAAGTTAATATAGCGACACCCCTGGACTAACGACCCAGGTGAGTGCCAAACAGAAAAAAGACAATCCCAGAGTCATACCACTAGTGACCACAATAGGGAGCCAAAAAGTCTAATTCACAACAGTACCCCCCCTTAAGGAGGGGTCACCGAACCCTCACCAAGACCACCAGGGCGATCAGGATGAGCAGCGTGAAAGGCACGAACTAAATCGGCCGCATGCACATCAGAGGCAACCACCCAGGAATTATCCTCCTGACCATAGCCCTTCCACTTGACCAGATACTGAAGCCTCCGCCTGGAGAGACGAGAATCCAAGATCTTCTCCACCACGTACTCCAACTCGCCCTCAACCAACACCGGAGCAGGAGGCTCAACAGAATGAACCACAGGTACAACGTACCGCCGCAACAAAGACCTATGGAACACGTTGTGAATGGCAAACGACACAGGAAGATCCAAGCGAAAGGACACAGGATTAAGGATTTCCAATATCTTGTAAGGACCGATGAAGCGAGGCTTAAATTTAGGAGAGGAGACCTTCATAGGAACAAATCGAGAAGACAGCCATACCAAATCCCCAACACGAAGTCGGGGACCCACACCGCGGCGGCGGTTGGCAAAACGCTGAGCCTTCTCTTGTGACAACTTTAAGTTGTCCACCACATGATTCCAGATCTGCTGCAACCTATCCACCACAGAATCTACCCCAGGACAGTCAGAAGGCTCCACATGTCCCGAGGAAAAACGAGGATGGAAACCAGAGTTGCAGAAAAATGGCGAAACCAATGTAGCGGAACTAGCCCGATTATTAAGGGCAAACTCAGCCAACGGCAAGAAGGTCACCCAATCATCCTGATCCGCAGAAACAAAACACCTCAAATAAGTCTCCAGAGTCTGATTAGTTCGCTCCGTTTGTCCATTAGTCTGAGGATGAAAGGCAGACGAAAACGACAACTCAATGCCCATCCTAGCACAAAAGGATCGCCAGAACCTGGAAACAAACTGGGATCCTCTGTCAGACACAATATTCTCAGGAATGCCGTGTAAACGAACCACATTCTGAAAGAACACAGGAACCAGATCGGAAGAGGAAGGCAGCTTAGGCAAAGGTACCAAATGGACCATCTTAGAAAAGCGATCACATACCACCCAGATGACAGACATGCCCTGAGACACCGGGAGATCTGAAATGAAATCCATGGAAATGTGTGTCCAAGGCCTCTTCGGGACAGGCAAGGGCAAGAGCAACCCGCTGGCACGCGAACAGCAAGGCTTAGCTCGAGCAAAAGTCCCACAGGACTGCACAAACGACCGCACATCCCGTGACAAGGAAGGCCACCAAAAGGACCTAGCCACCAGATCTCTGGTGCCAAAAATTCCCGGATGCCCTGCCAACACCGAGGAATGAACCTCGGAAATGACTCTGCTGGTCCACTTATCAGGAACAAACAGTCTGTCAGGTGGACAAGAGTCAGGTCTACCAGCCTGAAATCTCTGCAACACACGTCGCAAATCCGGAGAAATGGCTGACAAGATAACTCCCTCTTTAAGAATACCAACTGGTTCTGCGACTCCCGGAGAGTCAGGCACAAAGCTCCTTGAAAGAGCATCAGCCTTCACATTCTTTGAACCTGGTAAATATGAGACCACGAAGTAAAAACGGGAGAAAAACAATGACCAGCGGGCCTGTCTAGGATTCAGGCGTTTAGCAGACTCGAGATACATCAAATTTTTGTGATCAGTCAAGACCACCACACGATGCTTAGCACCCTCGAGCCAATGACGCCACTCCTCAAATGCCCACTTCATGGCCAACAACTCCCGATTGCCAACATCATAATTCCGCTCAGCAGGCGAAAACTTCCTCGAGAAAAAGGCACAAGGTCTCATCACAGAGCAACCAGGGCCTCTCTGCGACAAAACGGCCCCTGCCCCAATCTCAGAAGCATCCACTTCAACCTGAAAGGGAAGCGAGACATCAGGCTGGCACAAAACAGGCGCCGAAGTAAACCGGCGCTTCAACTCCTGGAAAGCCTCCACGGCTGCAGGAGCCCAGTTAGCAACATCAGAACCTTTCTTGGTCATATCCGTCAAAAGGTTTAGCAATGCTAGAAAAATTAGCAATAAAACGACGGTAGAAGTTAGCAAAACCCAAGAACTTCTGAAGACTCTTAACTGACGTGGGTTGAGTCCAATCATGAATAGCACGGACCTTGACTGGGTCCATCTCCACCGCAGAAGGGGAAAAAATAAACCCCAAAAAGGGAACCTTCTGTACTCCAAAGAGACACTTTGAGCCCTTAACAAATAAAGCATTCTCACATAAAACCTGAAACACCATCCTGACCTGCTCTACATGCGAGTCCCAGTCATCAGAAAAAAACAGAATATCATCCAGATAAACGATCATAAATTTATCCAGATACTTCCGGAAAATATCATGCATAAAGGACTGAAACACTGAAGGAGCATTAGAGAGCCCAAAAGGCATAACCAAGTACTCAAAATGACCTTCGGGCGTATTAAACGCGGTTTTCCATTCATCTCCTCGCTTAATGCGCACAAGGTTGTACGCACCACGAAGATCTATCTTGGTGAACCACTTGGCACCTTTAATCGGGCAAACAAGTCTGACAACAGAGGCAAAGGATACTGAAATTTAACAGTGATTTTATTCAAAAGCCGATAGTCAATACAAGGTCTCAAAGATCCGTCCTTCTTGGCCACAAAAAAGAATCCCGCACCAAGAGGGGAAGAGGAAGGACGGATATGCCCCTTCTCCAGAGATTCCTTGATATACGAACGCATTGCGGTATGCTCAGGTACAGACAGATTAAATAGTCTTCCCTTAGGAAATTTGCTACCTGGAATCAAATCTATGGCACAGTCACAGTCCCTATGAGGAGGCAGAACACTGGACCTGGACTCGCTGAACACATCCTGATAATCAGACAAATACTCAGGAACTTCCGAAGGAGTAGAGGAAGCAATAGACACCGGCGGGGAATCACCATGAATACCCTGACAGCCCCAACTTGACACAGACATTGCCTTCCAATCCAAGACTGGATTATGAGTCTGTAACCATGGCAAACCCAAAACGACCAAATCATGCATTTTATGCAGAACAAGAAAACGAATCACCTCCCGATGTTCAGGAGTCATGCACATGGTTACCTGTGTCCAAAACTGCGGTTTATTTTCCGCCAATGGCGTAGCATCAATACCCCTCAGAGGGATAGGATTAACCAACGGCTCAAGAACAAAACCACAGCGCTTGGCAAATGACAGATCCATAAGACTCAGGGCAGCACCTGAATCCACAAACGCCATAACAGGGTAAGAGGACAATGAGCAAATTAAAGTCACAGACAAAATAAATTTAGGTTGCAAATTACCAATGGCGACAGGACTAACAACCCTTGTTAGGCATTTAGAGCATGCTGATATAACATGTGTAGAATCACCACAGTAAAAACACAACCCATTCTGACGTCTATGATTTTTCCGCTCATTTCTGGTCTGAATTCTATCACATTGCATCAAATCAGGTGTTTGTTTAGACAACACCACCAGAGGATTAGCGGTTTTGCGCTCCCGCAAACGCCGGTCAATTTGAATAGCCAGCGCCATGGAATCATTCAGACTTGTAGGAATGGAGAAACCCACCATCACATTCTTAATGGCTTCAGAAAGGCCATTTCTGAAGTTTGCGGCCAGAGCACACTCATTCCACTGAGTAAGCACGGACCATTTCCGAAATTTTTGCCAATACACTTCAGCTTCATCCTGGCCCTGAGAAATAGCCAGCAAGGCTTTTTCTGCCTGAACCTCAAGATTGGGTTCCTCGTAAAGCAATCCGAGCGCCAGAAAAAACGCATCAATATTTGCCAATGCCGGATCTCCTGGCGCTAGCGAGAAAGCCCAATCCTGAGGGTTGCCCCGTAAAAAAGAGATAACAATTTTAACTTGCTGAACTGAGTCTCCAGATGAATGGGGTCTCAGAGATAGAAACAATTTACAATTATCCCTAAAATTCCTAAACTTAAATCGGTCTCCAGAAAACAGTTCAGGAATAGGTATTTTAGGTTCAGACATAGGACTACTGGTAACAAAATCTTGTATGCTTTGCACATGAGCAGCAAGCTGGTCCACACTTGTAATCAAGGTCTGGACATTCATGTCTGCAGCAAGCTCATGCCACTCAGAGGTAAAGGGGAGGAAGAGAGGAAAAAAAAATAAAAAAATAAAAAAAACAAAATTCAGAATTTCCTTTCTTATATCCCACTTTTGCAATGCATTAAACATTCAATGTTGGCCTGGCATACTGTTATGACCCCAATGGCAGAGGGTCTCAGGAATCAATACCAAGTCTGCAAACACAAAAAAACAGCTCATAGGGCAGTGGTAACTGGGCTGACCATATATCTAATCCTAGCACCACAATAGAAGTAGCCGGGGAACGTGCCTACGTTGGTTCTAGACGTCTCGCGCCAGCCGGAGAAGTAACTAACCCTAGAAGGGAAAAGAAAGACCTTTCTTGACTCCAGAGAAAAGACCCCAAAAGTTGGATACAAGCCCCCAACAAATAATAACGGTGAGGTAAGAGGAAAAGACAAACATAAGAATGAGCTAGGTATTTAGCAAAGAGAGGCCCACTAGCTAATAGCAGAATATAGTAAGATGACTTATATGGTCAGCAAAAACCCTATTAAAATATCCACGCTGGATATTCAAGAACCCCCGAACCGTCTAACGGCCGGGGGGAGAACACCAGCCCCCTAGAGCTTCCAGCAAGGTCAGAAATCACATTTAGTACAAGCTGGACAAAAATAGTAGCAAAGCAAGTAACTCAAAAAACAAAGAAGCAAGACTTAGCTTAATTTTGCAAGAGCCAGGACCAGCAGACAGGAGCAACAGAAGGATCTGATTACAATGATGCCAGGCACTGGAATAAGGATCCAGGAAGTTAATATAGCGACACCCCTGGACTAACGACCCAGGTGAGTGCCAAACAGAAAAAAGACAATCCCAGAGTCATTCCACTAGTGACCACAATAGGGAGCCAAAAAGTCTAATTCACAACAGGAGTGTATTATACTATATGGAGGACTGACGAGTGTATTATACTATATGGAGGACTATGGGGTGTATTATACTAAACAAGCAAAATGATGCCTATTCATCGAGTGATTGGATTGTTTATGTGGGAACAGAAATCCTTGTTCTCAGCAGCACATCGCCGGTGTGAAATGTAGATGTGCTGCTGATAACATGATACTGTATGGGCACAGATTGATCTAATTGTGATTGTTCTGTTCCCTTTATTCTTTCTCAGTTGGTGTAAAGAGTCCGGGAAACAAGTGAATGACTTCAGTTATGTCGATCACACTCGTTTAGTGGCCTGAGATCAGCGCATGTAAATACAGCAGAAATGCTTCGCAGGGAGACCATGCAAGGATGATGACAGTTGTATTTAGCACCCGGCGCCTGGGAATAGCGCTAACTCTACTGCTTTTCCCAGCTGCCAGGGCATTTAATTCTGGTATGTGTAATGATTTTTAGGGTTGATGTCAGCTGCATAATGTCAGCTGCTATCAATCCCTGGTGTAAGTAATGGAGAGTTGTCTATCAGACACTCCCAGTACTAGCCCAGACCTGGCGAGATCCAGCGACTCTGAAGAGCGGTGACAGTAGTAACAATACCGCTCTTCACAGTCGCCGAGCTCAGCGCAAGACCCGGAATATCTGAAGAGTGGTGATGTTACTGATGTCACCGCTCTTCATAGTCACTGGGTCTTGTGCTGCGCAGCGGAGCCAAAAGTGGCTGTAGGCAACGTTTATGGAGCATCAGAATGAGGTTTCATAGCCTTTGGTCATCTCAATCCCTTCAGTATCTACGAGATCCAGTTATGTAGGTAAAGTAGTGGCTTTTCTTGGTACTGCAACTAAAAGCAATAAATAGGACTGAGCTGTAATGCTGGATACAGCTGTGATTATATGTTATATAGTCGTGTTACACTCCCCTCACTTCTTGTAACCTACAAGTGCACAAAGATATTATACAGTCACCATGTGACAAGTGGGCCTGTGTAACTTCAAATGCCAGGACTGAATTTTAGTCCTAGTCTGGCCCTGGTCACAATAACCCTCCTTTGCCTCTGTCAAGCAGATAGAATTAGTGTGGTGGAAGCATGGGGCATAATGGACTAAATGGCACATTGCCTGTCTCTGTTACTGTAAGATGATGTCACCTCTGACAGAGGTACCATCAGTTTGAGGTAGTGTTGTACACAGCCCAGCTTCTATGCCACCATAGCACAATCTTTTGCACATTTTTCCATTCAGCCCCTTAGTTGCCTAACCCACACCACCTAAAGAACTGAAGAATATATTGGATAATTTCACAAAAACAACTTCTTTCAGTTGATTTATTGGATGATATAAACAGTCAGCCATTGTATTTAGATGACATGGGGCCATATAAAATGGAGGACAAGACTCAAATGTCTAACTCTATTGCTAGCTCTGTCAGCTGTAGTTATACTGTCCTCATACACGTTAGCAGGGTGTGCAATGAGACATGTAGCCAGGGCCGTATTTAGAGTTTCTGCTGCCCTAGGCACTTTTAGTGCTGCCTCCCCCTTTGGTGAGTATGACACTATCGGCAGTGACTTTGGCAAGAATCGCTGATGTGAAAGTCGCCTTTTGCAGCAGATCCGGCAGTTTTTCTGCATCTGCCGCGTAACGGATCACTTACGGCAACACTGCGTTCGGCCTCATTCATTCCCTATGGGATTTGCGGCACTTGCCATGATCTGGCAAATGCGGTACCATACCTCCCAACTTTTGAAGAAGGGAAGGAGGTATAAAGTTTGTGCCGCAGCAAATTTTAGGCCACGCCTCTGACTACACCGATTTCACAACTAGTCACACTCATATCCGCGTCCCAACCACAGCCATTTAGCACTGCTGATCACACTGTTTTATATACAATAATTATGAACAAAAAATATGGCCACACAATGCTCCATACTGTATAATGGCCACACATGATGCTCCATACAGTATAATGGCCACACATGATGCTCAATACTGTATAACGGCCACCACACATGATGCTCCATACTGTATAATGGCCACACACAGTTCTCCATACTGTATAATGGCCACACAGTGCTTCATACTGTATAATGGCCACACATGATGCTCAATACTGTATAATGGCCACACATGATGCTCCATAGTGTATAATGACCACACATGATGCTCCATTATGTATATTGGCCACACAGTGTTCCATACTGTATAATGGCCACACAGTGCTCCATACTGTATAATGGCCACACATAGTGTGCCATACTGTATAACGGCCACACACAGTTTTCCATACTGTATAATGATCCCACATGTTGCTCAATACTGTATAATGGCCACACATGATGCTCCATACTGTGTAATGACCACACATGATGCTCTATACTGTATAATGGCCATTGGCCACACATGATGCTCCATACTGTATAACGGCCACACATGATGCTCCATACTGTATAACGGCCACCCATGATGCTCCATACTGTATAACGGCCACACATGATGCTCAATACTGTATAATGGCCACACACAGTTCTCCATCTATATATATAATTGTCTAAGGGTTTTTCTGTCTGTCTGTCTGTCTGTCCTGGAAATCCCGCATCTCTGATTGGTCGAGGCCGCCAGGCATCCCCCCATGTATGCATGGCTCATATTCCCCCTCCTGTATGCATGGCTCATATTCCCCCTCCTGTATGCATGGCTCATATTTCCCCTCCTGTATGCATGGCTCATATTCCCCCCTGAATGCATGGTGTTGTGAATTCTATTTTTGGGCTCCCTCTAGTGGTCACAAGCGGTACTGTGTAGTGTTGTCTTTCTGCAGGTTGGCTGCATCAGCTGGTTCGTTATCCTTGGTTGGTTTCCTATTTAGCTCACCTGGAGACTCAGTTCCTTGCCTGCTATCAATGTATTCAGTGCTCTTCAGATTCCTTGTGTCTACCTTGCTCCCAGTCTCTCCAAGACAAGCTAAGTTTTTGTTTGATCATTTTTTGATTATCAGTGTTCATTATGTTTTTAGTCCAGCTCGCTAAAATGTGATTTCCTCGCTTGCTGGTTGCTCTAGGGGACTGAGTTTCTCCCCCCACACCGTTAGTTGGTGTGGGGGTTCTTGAAATCTCAGAGTGGATATTTTGTAAGGGTTTTTTACTGACCGCATAGATTCCCTTTTCTATTTTCTGCTATCTAGTATTAGTGGGCCTCATTTGCTGAATCTGCTTTCACCCCTGTGTATGTGCCTTCCTCTTACCTCACCGTTATTATCTGTTGGGGGCTTCTATATCTTTGGGGATTATTTCTCTGGAGGCAAGAGAGGTCTTTTCTTTCTCTCTAGGGGTAGTTAGTTCCTCAGGCTGGCTCGAGACGTCTAGGATTTTTAGGCACGTTCACCGGCTACTTCTAGTGTGTTTGGATAGGTTCAGATTTGCGGTCAGTCCAGTTTGCCACCTCCCTGGAGCTTATCCTATGTTTGTTACTTAGCTGGAGTAATTTGTGATCCTCAACCACTAAGGATCATAACAGTATAGCAGGCCAAAAAGTGTTTAATGCATCGCAGAAGTGGGATAAAAAGAAGACCGGAGTACATTTTTTTTTTTTTTTCCTCCCGCTTTTCCTTTGCTGCAGTCTTTTTAGCTTCTTTCATCCCCTTGAACTCTGGGTGGTTTTGAGCTCAGCTGCAGACATGAATGTTCAGACTCTGACTTCTAGTGTGGATCATCTTAATGCACGGGTGCAAAGTATTCAGGATTTTGTTATTCATAGCCCTATGTCAGAACCAAAGATACCCATTCCTGAGTTGTTTTCTGGAGGTAGATTTAGGTTTCTAAATTTTAAGAATAATTGTAAGTTATTTCTATCTCTGAGACCTCGTTCCTCTGGTGATTCCGCTCAGCAAGTTAAAATTGTTATCTCCTTGTTGCGCGGCAACCCTCAAGATTGGGCTTTCTCTCTGGCGCCAGGAGATCCTGCATTGCTTAATGTGGATGCATTTTTTCTGGCTCTTGGACTGCTTTATGAGGAGCCTAATCTTGAGAATCAGGCAGAAAAAGCGTTGCTGGCTATCTCTCAGGGTCAGGATGAAGCAGAGGTGTATTGTCAAAAATTTTGGAAATGGTCGGTGCTTACTCAATGGAATGAGTGTGCCCTGGCTGCAAATTTCAGAGAAGGTCTTTCTGAGGCCGTTAAGAATGTTATGGTGGGGTTTCCCACCCCTGCAAGTCTGAGTGATTCTATGGCTTTAGCCATTCAGGTTGATCGGCGTTTGCGGGAGCGCAAATCTGCTCATCCTTTGGCGGTACTTTCCGAACAGAGACCTGAGTCTATGCAATGTGACCGAACTCTGACCAGAATTGAGCGACAAAGTCATAGACGTCAAAATGGGTTGTGCTTTTACTGTGGTGATTCTACTCATGTTATCTCAGCATGCTCTAAACGCTTAAAAAAGAAATCTAAACCTGTCACCATTGGTACTATACAGCCTAAATTTATTTTGTCTGTTGCTTTGATTTGTTCTTTGTCGTCCTACCCGGTTATGGCTTTTGTGGATTCGGGTGCTGCCCTGAATCTGATGGATTTGTCGTTTGCCAGGCGCTGTGGTTTTGTCCTGGAGCCTTTGGAATTTCCTATTCCTCTGAGGGGAATTGATGCTACGCCATTGGCTGAGAATAAGCCTCAGTATTGGACGCAAATGACCATGTGCATGACTCCCGTACATCAGGCGGTGATTCGCTTTCTTGTTCTGCATAATTTGCATGATGTTGTCGTTTTGGGTCTGCCATGGCTGCAAGCTCATAATCCAGTTTTAGATTGGAAAGCTATGTCTGTGTCAAGTTGGGGTTGTCAGGGAATTCATGGCGATACTCCGTTGGTGTCTATTGCTTATTCCACTCCTTCTGAGGTCCCTGAGTTTTTGTCTGACTGCCAGGATGTATTTGATGAGCCCAGGTCCAGTGCCCTGCCCCCTCATAGGGATTGTGACTGTGCTATAAATTTAATTTCTGGTAGTAAATTCTCTAAGGGACGACTTTTTAATTTGTCTATACCAGAGCATGCCGCGATGCGGAGTTATATAAAGGAGTCTCTGGAGAAGGGACATATTCGCCCATCCTCTTCCCCTCTTGGTGCAGGTTTTTTTTTTGTGGCCAAGAAGGACGGTTCTTTGAGACCTTGTATAGATTATCGTCTTCTGAATAAAATCACAGTCAAATTTCAGTATCCTTTGCCACTATTGTCTGATTTGTTTGCTCGGATTAAGGGTGCCAGTTGGTTCACCAAGATAGATCTCCGTGGTGCGTATAACCTTGTGCGCATTAAGCAGGGAGATGAATGGAAAACAGCATTTAATACGCCCGAAGGCAATTTTGAGTACTTGGTGATGCCTTTTGGACTCTCTAATGCTCCTTCTGTGTTTCAGTCCTTCATGCATGACATCTTCCGAGAATATCTGGATAAATTTATGATTGTTTATCTGGATGACATTTTGGTCTTTTCTGATGATTGGGAGTCCCATGTGAAGCAGGTCAGGATGGTGTTTCAGGTCCTGCGTGCTAATGCTTTATTTGTGAAGGGCTCAAAATGCCTATTCGGAGTACAGAAGGTCTCCTTTTTGGGTTTTATTTTTTCTCCTTCTACTGTGGAGATGGACCCAGTCAAGGTCCAGGCTATTCATGACTGGACTCAGCCCACGTCTGTTAAGAGTCTTCAGAAGTTCTTGGGTTTTGCTAATTTTTACCGTCGTTTCATCGCTAATTTTTCTAGCGTGGTTAAACCTTTGACGGATTTGACTAAGAAGGGTTCTGATGTGACTAATTGGTCTCCTGCGGCCATGGAGGCCTTTCGGGAGCTGAAGCACCGGTTTTCTTCAGCTCCAGTCTTATGTCAGCCAGATGTCTCTCTCCCCTTCCAGGTCAAGGTTGATGCTTCTGAGATTGGAGCAGGGGCTGTTTTGTCGCAGAGAAGCTCTGATGGCTCTGTGATGAAGCCATGTGCTTTCTTTTCAAGAAAGTTTTTGCCTGCCCAGCGGAATTATGATGTTGGTAATCGGGAGTTGTTGGCTATGAAGTGGGCATTTGAGGAGTGGCAACATTGGCTCGAAGGAGCTAAACATCGTGTGGTGGTCTTGACTGATCACAAAAATCTGATTTACCTTGAATCTGCCAAGCGCCTGAATCCTAGACAGGCTCGTTGGTCGTTGTTTTTCTACCATTTCAACTTCGTGGTCTCATACCTGCCTGGTTCGAAGAACGTGAAAGCTGATGCACTTTCTAGGAGTTTTATGCCTGACTCTCCGGGAGTTTCTGAGCCGGCTGGTATTCTCAGAGAGGGAGTGATTTTGTCTGCCATTTCCCCAGATTTGCGACGAGTGCTGCAGAAATTTCAGGCGGATAGACCTGACCGTTGTCCACCAGAGAGACTGTTTGTCCCGGATAGATGGACCAGCAGAGTTATTTCCGAGGTTCATTCTTCGGTGTTGGCGGGTCATCCTGGGATTTTTGGTACCAGAGATTTGGTGGCTAGGTCCTTCTGGTGGCCTTCCTTGTCGCGGGATGTGCGTTCCTTTGTGCAGTCTTGTGGGATTTGTGCTCGGGCTAAGCCTTGCTGTTCTCGTGCCAGCGGTTTGCTTTTGCCTTTGCCTGTTCCAAAAAGGCCTTGGACGCACATTTCCATGGATTTTATTTTGGATCTTCCAGTCTCTCAGAGAATGTCGGTCATCTGGGTGGTGTGTGATCGTTTTTCCAAGATGGTCCATTTGGTGCCCTTGCCTAAGTTGCCTTCTTCCTCCGATTTGATTCCTCTATTTTTTCAGAATGTGGTTCGCTTGCACGGCATTCCTGAGAATATTGTGTCTGATAGAGGATCCCAGTTTGTGTCCAGGTTTTGGCGGACTTTTTGTGCTAAGATGGGCATTGATTTGTCTTTTTCGTCGGCCTTCCATCCTCAGACTAATGGCCAAACCGAGCGAACTAATCAGACGTTGGAAACTTATTTGAGATGTTTTGTTTCTGCTGATCAGGATGATTGGGTGACTTTTTTGCCATTGGCCGAGTTTGCCCTTAATAATCGGGCTACTTCTGCTACTTTGGTTTCGCCTTTTTTCTGCAATTCTGGTTTCCATCCTCGTTTTTCCTTGGGTCAGGTTGAGTCTTCTGACTGTCCTGGGTGTCGTGAATCCCCAATGGCTAGGGATAGCACAGGATGAGCAAAGTATAATAAATATCGGACGAGCTCTAGGGTGATGGAACCTGGGCTGACCGCTGCCCTACGCCTGACAAACGCAACTAGAGATAGCCAGGGAGCGTGCCTACGTTGGTTCTAGACGCCACGCACCAGCCTAAGAGCTAACTAGTACTGCAGAGAAAACAAAGACCTCACTTGCCTCCAGAGGAATTAACCCCAAAGATATAGTTGCCCCCCACATGTATTGACGGTGAAATGAGAGGAAGGCATACACATAGAGATGATGTATATAGCTTTAGCAAATAGAGGCCCGCTGAAAACTAGAAAGCAGAATGACACAAAAGGGGACTGAGCGGTCAGCAAAAAACCCTAATCAAAAAAACCATCCTGAGATTACAAGAACCCATGTGCCAACTCATGGCACATGGGGAGAACCTCAGTCCACTAGAGCAACCAGCTAACAAAGAGACATTCTAAGCAAGCTGGACAAAAAACCAAACAACTGAAAATCAGCACTTAGCTTATCCTGAAAGATCTGGGAGCAGGTAGGCAGGAACCAAACAGAGCACATCTGAACACATTGATAGCCGGCAAGGGAAATGACAGAGAGGCCAGGTAAAATAGGAAACACCCAGCCTCTGATGGACAGATGGAAACCAAAGGCCGCAACCCACCAAAGTCACCCAGTACCAGCAGTAACCACCAGAGGGAGCCCGCAAACAGAATCCACAACAGTACCCCCCCCTTGAGGAGGGGTCACCGAACCCTCACGAGAACCCCCAGGGCGATCAGGGTGAGCTCTATGGAAGGCGCGGACCAAATCAGTCGCATGAACATCGGAGGCGACCACCCAGGAATTGTCCTCCTGACCATAACCCTTCCACTTAACCAAATACTGGAGTTTGCGTCTGGAAACACGAGAATCCAAGATCTTTTCAACAACATACTCCAATTCTCCCTCCGCCAGCACCGGAGCAGGAGGCTCGACCGAAGGAACAACAGGCACCTCATACCTCCACAACAACGACCGATGGAACACATTATGAATAGCGAACGATGCTGGGAGATCCAAACGGAAAGATACAGGGTTAAGAATCTCCGAGATCCTATAAGGACCGATGAACCGAGGCTTGAACTTAGGAGAAGAGACCTTCATAGGGACAAAACGAGAAGACAACCACACCAAGTCCCCAACAAGAAGTCGGGGACCCACGCGGCGACGGCGATTAGCAAACTGCTGAGTCTTCTCCTGAGATAACTTCAAATTGTCCACCACCTGATTCCAAATGTGATGTAGCCTGTCCACCACCACGTCCACTCCAGGACAATCCGAAGACTCCACCTGACCAGAGGAAAAACGAGGATGAAACCCCGAATTACAAAAAAAAGGAGAGACCAACGTGGCCGAACTAGCCCGATTATTAAGAGCAAATTCGGCCAGAGGCAAAAAAGCAACCCAGTCATCCTGATCAGCAGAAACAAAACACCTCAAATAAGTTTCCAAGGTCTGATTAGTTCGCTCCGTCTGGCCATTCGTCTGAGGATGGAATGCAGACGAGAAAGACAAATCAATGCCCATCTTGGCACAAAACGTCCGCCAAAATCTAGACACAAACTGGGATCCCCTGTCAGAAACGATATTCTCCGGAATCCCATGCAAACGAACCACGTTCTGAAAAAACAAAGGAACCAACTCAGAGGAGGAGGGCAACTTAGGCAAGGGCACCAAATGAACCATCTTAGAAAAGCGGTCACACACAACCCAGATAACGGACATTTTCTGTGAAACCGGGAGATCAGAAATAAAATCCATGGAAATGTGCGTCCAAGGCCTCTTCGGGATGGGCAAGGATAACAACAACCCACTAGCCCGTGAACAGCAAGGCTTAGCTCGAGCACACACTTCACAAGACTGCACAAAGGTACGCACATCCCTAGACAAGGAAGGCCACCAAAAAGACCTGGCCACCAAGTCTCTAGTACCAAATATTCCAGGATGACCAGCCAACACAGAAGAATGGACCTCGGAGATGACTCTACTGGTCCAATCATCCGGAACAAACAGTCTTTCTGGTGGACATCGATCCGGTTTATCCACCTGAAACTCCTGCAATGCGCGTCGCAAGTCTGGGGATACAGCGGACAATATTACCCCATCCCTAAGGATACCAGCAGGCCCAGTGTCTCCAGGAGAGTCAGGCACAAAACTCCTGGAAAGAGCATCTGCCTTCACATTCTTTGAACCTGGCAGGTATGAAACCACGAAATTGAAACGAGAAAAAAATAACGACCAACGAGCCTGTCTAGGATTCAAACGCCTGGCAGACTCAAGGTAAGTGAGATTCTTGTGATCAGTCAAGACCACCACGCGATGTTTAGCACCCTCAAGCCAATGACGCCACTCCTCAAATGCCCACTTCATGGCCAAAAGCTCCCGATTACCCACATCATAATTGCGCTCGGCGGGCGAGAATTTTCTAGAGAAGAAAGCACATGGCTTCATCACCGAGCCATTAGAACTTCTCTGTGACAAAACCGCCCCCGCTCCAATCTCGGAAGCATCAACCTCCACCTGGAAAGGAAGTGAAACATCTGGTTGACACAACACAGGAGCAGAAGAAAAATGGCGCTTAAGTTCCCGAAAGGCCTACACGGCCGCAGGAGACCAATTAGCAACATCAGCACCCTTTTTAGTCAAATCAGTCAAAGGTTTAACAATACTGGAAAAATTAGCAATGAACCGATGATAAAAATTAGCAAACCCCAAGAACTTCTGAAGGCTCTTAACAGATGTAGGTTGTGACCAGTCACAAATAGCCTGAACCTTAACGGGATCCATCTCAATAGTAGAAGGAGAAAAAATGTACCCCAAAAAAGAAATCTTCTGGACTCCGAAGAGACACTTTGAGCCCTTCACAAACAGAGAATTGGCCCGCAAAACTTGAAACACCTTCCTGACCTGTAGAACATGAGACTCCCAGTCATCAGAAAACACCAAAATATCATCCAAATACACAATCATAAACTTATCCAGATAGTCACGGAAAATATTGTGCATAAAGGACTGAAAGACTGACGGAGCATTGGAGAGTCCAAAAGGCATTACCAAATACTCAAAATGGCCCTCAGGCGTATTAAATGCGGTTTTCCACTCATCACCCTGTTTTATCCGCACCAGATTATACGCACCACGAAGATCTATTTTAGTGAACCACCTAGCCCCCTTAATGCGAGCAAACAAATCAGTAAATAATGGCAATGGATACTGGTATTTGACTGTAATCTTATTCAGAAGGCGATAATCTATACAAGGCCTCAGGGAACCATCTTTCTTTGCCACGAAAAAAAACCTGCTCCCAGAGGGGACGAAGATGGACGAATATGTCCCTTTTCCAAGGACTCCTTAATATAATTCCGCATAGCAGTATGCTCTGGCAGTGACAGATTAAATAAACGACCCTTAGGGAACTTACTGCCAGGAATCAATTCTATAGCACAGTCACACTCTCTATGGGGAGGGAGCGAATTGAGCTTAGGCTCCTCAAAAACATCCCTATAATCCGACAAAAACGCAGGGATCTCCGAAGGAGTAGATGAAGCTATAGAAATCGGAGGTGCATCATCATGAACCCCGTGACATCCCCAGCTTAGCACAGACATTGTTTTCCAGTCCAGGACAGGATTATGAGTTTGTAACCATGGCAGACCAAGCACTAGTACATCATGTAAATTATACAGTACAAGGAAGCGAATCACCTCCTGATGAAAGGGAGTCATGCGCATGGTCACTTGTGTCCAATACTGCGGTTTATTCATAGCCAATGGTGTAGAATCAATTCCTTTCAGAGGAATAGGAACTTCCAGAGGCTCTAGACTAAAACCGCAGCATTTAGCAAATGACCAATCCATAAGACTCAGGGCAGCGCCTGAATCCACATAGGCATCGACGGAAATGGAAGACAGTGAAAAAATCAGAGTCACAGACAAAATGAACTTAGACTGCAGAGTATCAATGGCAAAAGATTTATCAACCCTTTTTGTGCGTTTAGAGCATGCTGATATAACATGAGCTGAATCACCACAATAAAAACACAACCCATTTTTCCGCCTATAATTTTGCCGTTCACTTCTGGACTGAATTCTATCACATTGCATAGTCTCAGGTGCCTGTTCAGAAGACACCGCCAACTGGTGCACGGGTTTGCGCTCCCGTAAACGCCGATCAATCTGAATGGCCATAGCCATAGACTCATTCAGACCTGTAGGCGCAGGGAACCCCACCATAATATCCTTAATGGCCTCAGAAAGACCATTTCTGAAGTTTGCAGCCAGGGCGCACTCATTCCACTGAGTAAGCACCGACCATTTCCGAAATTTCTGACAATATATTTCCGCTTCATCATGCCCCTGAGAGAGGGCTAATAAAGCCTTTTCAGCCTGAATCTCTAGGTTAGGTTCCTCTTAGAGCAATCCCAATGCCAGAAAAAACGCATCCACACTGAGCAATGCAGGATCCCCTGGTGCCAATGCAAATGCCCAATTCTGAGGGTCGCCCCGTAGGAACGATATAACAATCTTGACCTGTTGAGCAGGGTCTCCAGAGGAGCGAGATTTCAAAGAGAGAAACAATTTACAATTGTTCCTGAAATTCAGGAAGGTAGATCTATCTCCAGAAAAAAACTCTGGAATAGGAATTCTAGGTTCAGACATGGGAGTGTGAACAACGAAATCCTGTATGTTTTGAACCTTTGCCGCGAGATTACTCAGGCTGGAAGCCAAACTCTGGACATCCATGATAAACAGCTAAGATCAGAGCCATTCAAGGGTTAAGAGGAGGTAAGAAGCAGCTAGACAGCAATTAAGGGCTAGGCAGCAAAACTCTGAAGGAAAAAAAAAAAAATTTTTTTCCTTGAACACTTCTTATTCTCCTGCTTCAGCCCAAACAATTAACACTTTGTTGGCCGGCTATACTGTCGTGAATCCCCAATGGCTAGGGATAGCACAGGATGAGCAAAGTATAATAAATATCGGACGAGCTCTAGGGTGATGGAACCTGGGCTGACCGCTGCCCTACGCCTGACAAACGCAACTAGAGATAGCCAGGGAGCGTGCCTACGTTGGTTCTAGACGCCACGCACCAGCCTAAGAGCTAACTAGTACTGCAGAGAAAACAAAGACCTCACTTGCCTCCAGAGGAATTAACCCCAAAGATATAGTTGCCCCCCACATGTATTGACGGTGAAATGATAGGAAGGCACACACATAGAGATGATGTATATAGCTTTAGCAAATAGAGGCCCGCTGAAAACTAGAAAGCAGAATGACACAAAAGGGGACTGAGCGGTCAGCAAAAAACCCTAATCAAAAAAACCATCCTGAGATTACAAGAACCCATGTGCCAACTCATGGCACATGGGGAGAACCTCAGTCCACTAGAGCAACCAGCTAACAAAGAGACATTCTAAGCAAGCTGGACAAAAAACCAAACAACTGAAAATCAGCACTTAGCTTATCCTGAAAGATCTGGGAGCAGGTAGGCAGGAACCAAACAGAGCACATCTGAACACATTGATAGCCGGCAAGGGAAATGACAGAGAGGCCAGGTAAAATAGGAAACACCCAGCCTCTGATGGACAGATGGAAACCAAAGGCCGCAACCCACCAAAGTCACCCAGTACCAGCAGTAACCACCAGAGGGAGCCCGCAAACAGAATCCACAACACCTGGGGTGGATTCTGTGGTGGATAGGTTGCAGCAGATTTGGAACCATGTGGTGGACAATTTGAGGTTGTCACAGGAGAAGGCTCAGCGCTTTGCCAACCGCCGCCGCGGTGTGGGTCCCCGACTTTGTGTTGGGGATTTGGTGTGGCTGTCTTCTCGGTATGTTCCTATGAAAGTCTCCTCTCCTAAATTCAAGCCTCGCTTCATCGGTCATAATAAGATCTTGGAAATCCTTAACCCGGTGTCTTTTCGTTTGGATCTCCCAGCATCGTTTGCCATTCATAATGTGTTCCATAGGTCTTTGTTGCGGAGGTATGTGGTACCTGTGGTTCCTTCTGTTGAGCCTCCTGCTCCGGTGCTGGTCGAGGGCGAATTGGAGTACGTGGTGGAGAAGATTTTGGATTCTCGTATCTCTAGACGGAGGCTTCAGTATTTGGTTAAGTGGAAGGGCTATGGTCAGGAGGATAATTCCTGGGTTGTCGCCTCTGATGTTCATGCGGCCGATTTGGTTCGTGCCTTCCACGCGGCTCATCCTGATCACCCTGGGGGTCTTGATGAGGGATCGGTGACCCCTCCTCAAGGGGGGGTACTGTTGTGAATTCTATTTTTGGGCTCCCTCTAGTGGTCACAAGCGGTACTGTGTAGTGTTGTCTTTCTGCAGGTTGGCTGCATCAGCTGGTTCGTTATCCTTGGTTGGTTTCCTATTTAGCTCACCTGGAGACTCAGTTCCTTGCCTGCTATCAATGTATTCAGTGCTCTTCAGATTCCTTGTGTCTACCTTGCTCCCAGTCTCTCCAAGACAAGCTAAGTTTTTGTTTGATCATTTTTTGATTATCAGTGTTCATTATGTTTTTAGTCCAGCTCGCTAAAATGTGATTTCCTCGCTTGCTGGTGGCTCTAGGGGACTGAGTTTCTCCCCCCACACCGTTAGTTGGTGTGGAGGTTCTTGAAATCTCAGAGTGGATATTTTGTGAGGGTTTTTTACTGACCGCATAGATTCCCTTTTCTATTTTCTGCTATCTAGTATTAGTGGGCCTCATTTGCTGAATCTGCTTTCACCCCTGTGTATGTGCCTTCCTCTTACCTCACCGTTATTATCTGTTGGGGGCTTCTATATCTTTGGGGATTATTTCTCTGGAGGCAAGAGAGGTCTTTTCTTTCTCTCTAGGGGTAGTTAGTTCCTCAGGCTGGCTCGAGACGTCTAGGATTTTTAGGCACGTTCACCGGCTACTTCTAGTGTGTTTGGATAGGTTCAGATTTGCGGTCAGTCCAGTTTGCCACCTCCCTGGAGCTTATCCTATGTTTGTTACTTAGCTGGAGTAATTTGTGATCCTCAACCACTAAGGATCATAACAGTATAGCAGGCCAAAAAGTGTTTAATGCATCGCAGAAGTGGGATAAAAAGAAGACCGGAGTACATTTTTTTTTTTTTTTCCTCCCGCTTTTCCTTTGCTGCAGTCTTTTTAGCTTCTTTCATCCCCTTGAACTCTGGGTGGTTTTGAGCTCAGCTGCAGACATGAATGTTCAGACTCTGACTTCTAGTGTGGATCATCTTAATGCACGGGTGCAAAGTATTCAGGATTTTGTTATTCATAGCCCTATGTCAGAACCAAAGATACCCATTCCTGAGTTGTTTTCTGGAGGTAGATTTAGGTTTCTAAATTTTAAGAATAATTGTAAGTTATTTCTATCTCTGAGACCTCGTTCCTCTGGTGATTCCGCTCAGCAAGTTAAAATTGTTATCTCCTTGTTGCGCGGCAACCCTCAAGATTGGGCTTTCTCTCTGGCGCCAGGAGATCCTGCATTGCTTAATGTGGATGCATTTTTTCTGGCTCTTGGACTGCTTTATGAGGAGCCTAATCTTGAGAATCAGGCAGAAAAAGCGTTGCTGGCTATCTCTCAGGGTCAGGATGAAGCAGAGGTGTATTGTCAAAAATTTTGGAAATGGTCGGTGCTTACTCAATGGAATGAGTGTGCCCTGGCTGCAAATTTCAGAGAAGGTCTTTCTGAGGCCGTTAAGAATGTTATGGTGGGGTTTCCCACCCCTGCAAGTCTGAGTGATTCTATGGCTTTAGCCATTCAGGTTGATCGGCGTTTGCGGGAGCGCAAATCTGCTCATCCTTTGGCGGTACTTTCCGAACAGAGACCTGAGTCTATGCAATGTGACCGAACTCTGACCAGAATTGAGCGACAAAGTCATAGACGTCAAAATGGGTTGTGCTTTTACTGTGGTGATTCTACTCATGTTATCTCAGCATGCTCTAAACGCTTAAAAAAGAAATCTAAACCTGTCACCATTGGTACTATACAGCCTAAATTTATTTTGTCTGTTGCTTTGATTTGTTCTTTGTCGTCCTACCCGGTTATGGCTTTTGTGGATTCGGGTGCTGCCCTGAATCTGATGGATTTGTCGTTTGCCAGGCGCTGTGGTTTTGTCCTGGAGCCTTTGGAATTTCCTATTCCTCTGAGGGGAATTGATGCTACGCCATTGGCTGAGAATAAGCCTCAGTATTGGACGCAAATGACCATGTGCATGACTCCCGTACATCAGGCGGTGATTCGCTTTCTTGTTCTGCATAATTTGCATGATGTTGTCGTTTTGGGTCTGCCATGGCTGCAAGCTCATAATCCAGTTTTAGATTGGAAAGCTATGTCTGTGTCAAGTTGGGGTTGTCAGGGAATTCATGGCGATACTCCGTTGGTGTCTATTGCTTATTCCACTCCTTCTGAGGTCCCTGAGTTTTTGTCTGACTGCCAGGATGTATTTGATGAGCCCAGGTCCAGTGCCCTGCCCCCTCATAGGGATTGTGACTGTGCTATAAATTTAATTTCTGGTAGTAAATTCTCTAAGGGACGACTTTTTAATTTGTCTATACCAGAGCATGCCGCGATGCGGAGTTATATAAAGGAGTCTCTGGAGAAGGGACATATTCGCCCATCCTCTTCCCCTCTTGGTGCAGGTTTTTTTTTTGTGGCCAAGAAGGACGGTTCTTTGAGACCTTGTATAGATTATCGTCTTCTGAATAAAATCACAGTCAAATTTCAGTATCCTTTGCCACTATTGTCTGATTTGTTTGCTCGGATTAAGGGTGCCAGTTGGTTCACCAAGATAGATCTCCGTGGTGCGTATAACCTTGTGCGCATTAAGCAGGGAGATGAATGGAAAACAGCATTTAATACGCCCGAAGGCAATTTTGAGTACTTGGTGATGCCTTTTGGACTCTCTAATGCTCCTTCTGTGTTTCAGTCCTTCATGCATGACATCTTCCGAGAATATCTGGATAAATTTATGATTGTTTATCTGGATGACATTTTGGTCTTTTCTGATGATTGGGAGTCCCATGTGAAGCAGGTCAGGATGGTGTTTCAGGTCCTGCGTGCTAATGCTTTATTTGTGAAGGGCTCAAAATGCCTATTCGGAGTACAGAAGGTCTCCTTTTTGGGTTTTATTTTTTCTCCTTCTACTGTGGAGATGGACCCAGTCAAGGTCCAGGCTATTCATGACTGGACTCAGCCCACGTCTGTTAAGAGTCTTCAGAAGTTCTTGGGTTTTGCTAATTTTTACCGTCGTTTCATCGCTAATTTTTCTAGCGTGGTTAAACCTTTGACGGATTTGACTAAGAAGGGTTCTGATGTGACTAATTGGTCTCCTGCGGCCATGGAGGCCTTTCGGGAGCTGAAGCACCGGTTTTCTTCAGCTCCAGTCTTATGTCAGCCAGATGTCTCTCTCCCCTTCCAGGTCAAGGTTGATGCTTCTGAGATTGGAGCAGGGGCTGTTTTGTCGCAGAGAAGCTCTGATGGCTCTGTGATGAAGCCATGTGCTTTCTTTTCAAGAAAGTTTTTGCCTGCCCAGCGGAATTATGATGTTGGTAATCGGGAGTTGTTGGCTATGAAGTGGGCATTTGAGGAGTGGCAACATTGGCTCGAAGGAGCTAAACATCGTGTGGTGGTCTTGACTGATCACAAAAATCTGATTTACCTTGAATCTGCCAAGCGCCTGAATCCTAGACAGGCTCGTTGGTCGTTGTTTTTCTACCATTTCAACTTCGTGGTCTCATACCTGCCTGGTTCGAAGAACGTGAAAGCTGATGCACTTTCTAGGAGTTTTATGCCTGACTCTCCGGGAGTTTCTGAGCCGGCTGGTATTCTCAGAGAGGGAGTGATTTTGTCTGCCATTTCCCCAGATTTGCGACGAGTGCTGCAGAAATTTCAGGCGGATAGACCTGACCGTTGTCCACCAGAGAGACTGTTTGTCCCGGATAGATGGACCAGCAGAGTTATTTCCGAGGTTCATTCTTCGGTGTTGGCGGGTCATCCTGGGATTTTTGGTACCAGAGATTTGGTGGCTAGGTCCTTCTGGTGGCCTTCCTTGTCGCGGGATGTGCGTTCCTTTGTGCAGTCTTGTGGGATTTGTGCTCGGGCTAAGCCTTGCTGTTCTCGTGCCAGCGGTTTGCTTTTGCCTTTGCCTGTTCCAAAAAGGCCTTGGACGCACATTTCCATGGATTTTATTTTGGATCTTCCAGTCTCTCAGAGAATGTCGGTCATCTGGGTGGTGTGTGATCGTTTTTCCAAGATGGTCCATTTGGTGCCCTTGCCTAAGTTGCCTTCTTCCTCCGATTTGATTCCTCTATTTTTTCAGAATGTGGTTCGCTTGCACGGCATTCCTGAGAATATTGTGTCTGATAGAGGATCCCAGTTTGTGTCCAGGTTTTGGCGGACTTTTTGTGCTAAGATGGGCATTGATTTGTCTTTTTCGTCGGCCTTCCATCCTCAGACTAATGGCCAAACCGAGCGAACTAATCAGACGTTGGAAACTTATTTGAGATGTTTTGTTTCTGCTGATCAGGATGATTGGGTGACTTTTTTGCCATTGGCCGAGTTTGCCCTTAATAATCGGGCTACTTCTGCTACTTTGGTTTCGCCTTTTTTCTGCAATTCTGGTTTCCATCCTCGTTTTTCCTTGGGTCAGGTTGAGTCTTCTGACTGTCCTGGGTGTCGTGAATCCCCAATGGCTAGGGATAGCACAGGATGAGCAAAGTATAATAAATATCGGACGAGCTCTAGGGTGATGGAACCTGGGCTGACCGCTGCCCTACGCCTGACAAACGCAACTAGAGATAGCCAGGGAGCGTGCCTACGTTGGTTCTAGACGCCACGCACCAGCCTAAGAGCTAACTAGTACTGCAGAGAAAACAAAGACCTCACTTGCCTCCAGAGGAATTAACCCCAAAGATATAGTTGCCCCCCACATGTATTGACGGTGAAATGAGAGGAAGGCATACACATAGAGATGATGTATATAGCTTTAGCAAATAGAGGCCCGCTGAAAACTAGAAAGCAGAATGACACAAAAGGGGACTGAGCGGTCAGCAAAAAACCCTAATCAAAAAAACCATCCTGAGATTACAAGAACCCATGTGCCAACTCATGGCACATGGGGAGAACCTCAGTCCACTAGAGCAACCAGCTAACAAAGAGACATTCTAAGCAAGCTGGACAAAAAACCAAACAACTGAAAATCAGCACTTAGCTTATCCTGAAAGATCTGGGAGCAGGTAGGCAGGAACCAAACAGAGCACATCTGAACACATTGATAGCCGGCAAGGGAAATGACAGAGAGGCCAGGTAAAATAGGAAACACCCAGCCTCTGATGGACAGATGGAAACCAAAGGCCGCAACCCACCAAAGTCACCCAGTACCAGCAGTAACCACCAGAGGGAGCCCGCAAACAGAATCCACAACAGTACCCCCCCCTTGAGGAGGGGTCACCGAACCCTCACGAGAACCCCCAGGGCGATCAGGGTGAGCTCTATGGAAGGCGCGGACCAAATCAGTCGCATGAACATCGGAGGCGACCACCCAGGAATTGTCCTCCTGACCATAACCCTTCCACTTAACCAAATACTGGAGTTTGCGTCTGGAAACACGAGAATCCAAGATATTTTCAACAACATACTCCAATTCTCCCTCCGCCAGCACCGGAGCAGGAGGCTCGACCGAAGGAACAACAGGCACCTCATACCTCCACAACAACGACCGATGGAACACATTATGAATAGCGAACGATGCTGGGAGATCCAAACGGAAAGATACAGGGTTAAGAATCTCCGAGATCCTATAAGGACCGATGAACCGAGGCTTGAACTTAGGAGAAGAGACCTTCATAGGGACAAAACGAGAAGACAACCACACCAAGTCCCCAACAAGAAGTCGGGGACCCACGCGGCGACGGCGATTAGCAAACTGCTGAGTCTTCTCCTGAGATAACTTCAAATTGTCCACCACCTGATTCCAAATGTGATGTAGCCTGTCCACCACCACGTCCACTCCAGGACAATCCGAAGACTCCACCTGACCAGAGGAAAAACGAGGATGAAACCCCGAATTACAAAAAAAAGGAGAGACCAACGTGGCCGAACTAGCCCGATTATTAAGAGCAAATTCGGCCAGAGGCAAAAAAGCAACCCAGTCATCCTGATCAGCAGAAACAAAACACCTCAAATAAGTTTCCAAGGTCTGATTAGTTCGCTCCGTCTGGCCATTCGTCTGAGGATGGAATGCAGACGAGAAAGACAAATCAATGCCCATCTTGGCACAAAACGTCCGCCAAAATCTAGACACAAACTGGGATCCCCTGTCAGAAACGATATTCTCCGGAATCCCATGCAAACGAACCACGTTCTGAAAAAACAAAGGAACCAACTCAGAGGAGGAGGGCAACTTAGGCAAGGGCACCAAATGAACCATCTTAGAAAAGCGGTCACACACAACCCAGATAACGGACATTTTCTGTGAAACCGGGAGATCAGAAATAAAATCCATGGAAATGTGCGTCCAAGGCCTCTTCGGGATGGGCAAGGATAACAACAACCCACTAGCCCGTGAACAGCAAGGCTTAGCTCGAGCACACACTTCACAAGACTGCACAAAGGTACGCACATCCCTAGACAAGGAAGGCCACCAAAAAGACCTGGCCACCAAGTCTCTAGTACCAAATATTCCAGGATGACCAGCCAACACAGAAGAATGGACCTCGGAGATGACTCTACTGGTCCAATCATCCGGAACAAACAGTCTTTCTGGTGGACATCGATCCGGTTTATCCACCTGAAACTCCTGCAATGCGCGTCGCAAGTCTGGGGATACAGCGGACAATATTACCCCATCCCTAAGGATACCAGCAGGCCCAGTGTCTCCAGGAGAGTCAGGCACAAAACTCCTGGAAAGAGCATCTGCCTTCACATTCTTTGAACCTGGCAGGTATGAAACCACGAAATTGAAACGAGAAAAAAATAACGACCAACGAGCCTGTCTAGGATTCAAACGCCTGGCAGACTCAAGGTAAGTGAGATTCTTGTGATCAGTCAAGACCACCACGCGATGTTTAGCACCCTCAAGCCAATGACGCCACTCCTCAAATGCCCACTTCATGGCCAAAAGCTCCCGATTACCCACATCATAATTGCGCTCGGCGGGCGAGAATTTTCTAGAGAAGAAAGCACATGGCTTCATCACCGAGCCATTAGAACTTCTCTGTGACAAAACCGCCCCCGCTCCAATCTCGGAAGCATCAACCTCCACCTGGAAAGGAAGTGAAACATCTGGTTGACACAACACAGGAGCAGAAGAAAAATGGCGCTTAAGTTCCCGAAAGGCCTACACGGCCGCAGGAGACCAATTAGCAACATCAGCACCCTTTTTAGTCAAATCAGTCAAAGGTTTAACAATACTGGAAAAATTAGCAATGAACCGATGATAAAAATTAGCAAACCCCAAGAACTTCTGAAGGCTCTTAACAGATGTAGGTTGTGACCAGTCACAAATAGCCTGAACCTTAACGGGATCCATCTCAATAGTAGAAGGAGAAAAAATGTACCCCAAAAAAGAAATCTTCTGGACTCCGAAGAGACACTTTGAGCCCTTCACAAACAGAGAATTGGCCCGCAAAACTTGAAACACCTTCCTGACCTGTAGAACATGAGACTCCCAGTCATCAGAAAACACCAAAATATCATCCAAATACACAATCATAAACTTATCCAGATAGTCACGGAAAATATTGTGCATAAAGGACTGAAAGACTGACGGAGCATTGGAGAGTCCAAAAGGCATTACCAAATACTCAAAATGGCCCTCAGGCGTATTAAATGCGGTTTTCCACTCATCACCCTGTTTTATCCGCACCAGATTATACGCACCACGAAGATCTATTTTAGTGAACCACCTAGCCCCCTTAATGCGAGCAAACAAATCAGTAAATAATGGCAATGGATACTGGTATTTGACTGTAATCTTATTCAGAAGGCGATAATCTATACAAGGCCTCAGGGAACCATCTTTCTTTGCCACGAAAAAAAACCTGCTCCCAGAGGGGACGAAGATGGACGAATATGTCCCTTTTCCAAGGACTCCTTAATATAATTCCGCATAGCAGTATGCTCTGGCAGTGACAGATTAAATAAACGACCCTTAGGGAACTTACTGCCAGGAATCAATTCTATAGCACAGTCACACTCTCTATGGGGAGGGAGCGAATTGAGCTTAGGCTCCTCAAAAACATCCCTATAATCCGACAAAAACGCAGGGATCTCCGAAGGAGTAGATGAAGCTATAGAAATCGGAGGTGCATCATCATGAACCCCGTGACATCCCCAGCTTAGCACAGACATTGTTTTCCAGTCCAGGACAGGATTATGAGTTTGTAACCATGGCAGACCAAGCACTAGTACATCATGTAAATTATACAGTACAAGGAAGCGAATCACCTCCTGATGAAAGGGAGTCATGCGCATGGTCACTTGTGTCCAATACTGCGGTTTATTCATAGCCAATGGTGTAGAATCAATTCCTTTCAGAGGAATAGGAACTTCCAGAGGCTCTAGACTAAAACCGCAGCATTTAGCAAATGACCAATCCATAAGACTCAGGGCAGCGCCTGAATCCACATAGGCATCGACGGAAATGGAAGACAGTGAAAAAATCAGAGTCACAGACAAAATGAACTTAGACTGCAGAGTATCAATGGCAAAAGATTTATCAACCCTTTTTGTGCGTTTAGAGCATGCTGATATAACATGAGCTGAATCACCACAATAAAAACACAACCCATTTTTCCGCCTATAATTTTGCCGTTCACTTCTGGACTGAATTCTATCACATTGCATAGTCTCAGGTGCCTGTTCAGAAGACACCGCCAACTGGTGCACGGGTTTGCGCTCCCGTAAACGCCGATCAATCTGAATGGCCATAGCCATAGACTCATTCAGACCTGTAGGCGCAGGGAACCCCACCATAATATCCTTAATGGCCTCAGAAAGACCATTTCTGAAGTTTGCAGCCAGGGCGCACTCATTCCACTGAGTAAGCACCGACCATTTCCGAAATTTCTGACAATATATTTCCGCTTCATCATGCCCCTGAGAGAGGGCTAATAAAGCCTTTTCAGCCTGAATCTCTAGGTTAGGTTCCTCTTAGAGCAATCCCAATGCCAGAAAAAACGCATCCACACTGAGCAATGCAGGATCCCCTGGTGCCAATGCAAATGCCCAATTCTGAGGGTCGCCCCGTAGGAACGATATAACAATCTTGACCTGTTGAGCAGGGTCTCCAGAGGAGCGAGATTTCAAAGAGAGAAACAATTTACAATTGTTCCTGAAATTCAGGAAGGTAGATCTATCTCCAGAAAAAAACTCTGGAATAGGAATTCTAGGTTCAGACATGGGAGTGTGAACAACGAAATCCTGTATGTTTTGAACCTTTGCCGCGAGATTACTCAGGCTGGAAGCCAAACTCTGGACATCCATGATAAACAGCTAAGATCAGAGCCATTCAAGGGTTAAGAGGAGGTAAGAAGCAGCTAGACAGCAATTAAGGGCTAGGCAGCAAAACTCTGAAGGAAAAAAAAAAAAAATTTTTTCCTTGAACACTTCTTATTCTCCTGCTTCAGCCCAAACAATTAACACTTTGTTGGCCGGCTATACTGTCGTGAATCCCCAATGGCTAGGGATAGCACAGGATGAGCAAAGTATAATAAATATCGGACGAGCTCTAGGGTGATGGAACCTGGGCTGACCGCTGCCCTACGCCTGACAAACGCAACTAGAGATAGCCAGGGAGCGTGCCTACGTTGGTTCTAGACGCCACGCACCAGCCTAAGAGCTAACTAGTACTGCAGAGAAAACAAAGACCTCACTTGCCTCCAGAGGAATTAACCCCAAAGATATAGTTGCCCCCCACATGTATTGACGGTGAAATGATAGGAAGGCACACACATAGAGATGATGTATATAGCTTTAGCAAATAGAGGCCCGCTGAAAACTAGAAAGCAGAATGACACAAAAGGGGACTGAGCGGTCAGCAAAAAACCCTAATCAAAAAAACCATCCTGAGATTACAAGAACCCATGTGCCAACTCATGGCACATGGGGAGAACCTCAGTCCACTAGAGCAACCAGCTAACAAAGAGACATTCTAAGCAAGCTGGACAAAAAACCAAACAACTGAAAATCAGCACTTAGCTTATCCTGAAAGATCTGGGAGCAGGTAGGCAGGAACCAAACAGAGCACATCTGAACACATTGATAGCCGGCAAGGGAAATGACAGAGAGGCCAGGTAAAATAGGAAACACCCAGCCTCTGATGGACAGATGGAAACCAAAGGCCGCAACCCACCAAAGTCACCCAGTACCAGCAGTAACCACCAGAGGGAGCCCGCAAACAGAATCCACAACACCTGGGGTGGATTCTGTGGTGGATAGGTTGCAGCAGATTTGGAACCATGTGGTGGACAATTTGAGGTTGTCACAGGAGAAGGCTCAGCGCTTTGCCAACCGCCGCCGCGGTGTGGGTCCCCGACTTTGTGTTGGGGATTTGGTGTGGCTGTCTTCTCGGTATGTTCCTATGAAAGTCTCCTCTCCTAAATTCAAGCCTCGCTTCATCGGTCATAATAAGATCTTGGAAATCCTTAACCCGGTGTCTTTTCGTTTGGATCTCCCAGCATCGTTTGCCATTCATAATGTGTTCCATAGGTCTTTGTTGCGGAGGTATGTGGTACCTGTGGTTCCTTCTGTTGAGCCTCCTGCTCCGGTGCTGGTCGAGGGCGAATTGGAGTACGTGGTGGAGAAGATTTTGGATTCTCGTATCTCTAGACGGAGGCTTCAGTATTTGGTTAAGTGGAAGGGCTATGGTCAGGAGGATAATTCCTGGGTTGTCGCCTCTGATGTTCATGCGGCCGATTTGGTTCGTGCCTTCCACGCGGCTCATCCTGATCACCCTGGGGGTCTTGATGAGGGATCGGTGACCCCTCCTCAAGGGGGGGTACTGTTGTGAATTCTATTTTTGGGCTCCCTCTAGTGGTCACAAGCGGTACTGTGTAGTGTTGTCTTTCTGCAGGTTGGCTGCATCAGCTGGTTCGTTATCCTTGGTTGGTTTCCTATTTAGCTCACCTGGAGACTCAGTTCCTTGCCTGCTATCAATGTATTCAGTGCTCTTCAGATTCCTTGTGTCTACCTTGCTCCCAGTCTCTCCAAGACAAGCTAAGTTTTTGTTTGATCATTTTTTGATTATCAGTGTTCATTATGTTTTTAGTCCAGCTCGCTAAAATGTGATTTCCTCGCTTGCTGGTGGCTCTAGGGGACTGAGTTTCTCCCCCCACACCGTTAGTTGGTGTGGAGGTTCTTGAAATCTCAGAGTGGATATTTTGTGAGGGTTTTTTACTGACCGCATAGATTCCCTTTTCTATTTTCTGCTATCTAGTATTAGTGGGCCTCATTTGCTGAATCTGCTTTCACCCCTGTGTATGTGCCTTCCTCTTACAACACCGTTATTATCTGTTGGGGGCTTCTATATCTTTGGGGATTATTTCTCTGGAGGCAAGAGAGGTCTTTTCTTTCTCTCTAGGGGTAGTTAGTTCCTCAGGCTGGCTCGAGACGTCTAGGATTTTTAGGCACGTTCACCGGCTACTTCTAGTGTGTTTGGATAGGTTCAGATTTGCGGTCAGTCCAGTTTGCCACCTCCCTAGAGCTTATCCTATGTTTGTTACTTAGCTGGAGTAATTTGTGATCCTCAACCACTAAGGATCATAACAGCATGGCTCATATTCCCCCTCCTGTATGCATGGCTCATATTCCCCCCCTCCTGTATGCATGGCTCATATTCCCCCCCCCCTGAATGCATGGCTCATATTCTCCCCTGAATGCATGACTCATATCCCCCACCCCCCTGAATGCATGGCTCATATCCCCCCTGAATGCTTGGCTCATATTTCCCTCTGAATGCATGGCTCATATTCCCCCCCTGAATGCATGGCTCATATTCCCCCCTAAATGCATGGCTCATATTCCCCCCTGAATGCATGGCTCATATTCCCCCTCCTGTATGCCTGGCTCATATTCCCCCCCTGAATGCATGGCTCATATCCTCCCCTGAATGCATGGCTCATATTCCCCACCTGAATGTATGGCTCATATTCCCCCCCTGAATGCATGGCTCTATTCCCCCCTGACTGCATGGCTCATATTCCCCTTCCTGTATGCATGGCTCATATTCCCGTTCTGTATGCATGGCTCATATTCCCCCTCCTGTATGCATGGCTCATATTCCCCCTCTTGTATGCATGGCTCATATTCCCCCTCCTGTATGCATGGCTCATATTCCCCCCTACTGTATGCATGGCTCATATTCCCCCCTGAATGCATGGCTCATATTCCCCCCCTGAATACATGGCTCAAATTCCCCCCCTGAATGCATGGCTCATACTCCCCCCCTGAATGCATGGCTCATATTCCCCCCCTGAATGCATGGCTCATATTCCCCCCGCTGAATGCATGGCTCATATTCCCCCCCTGAATGCATGGCTCATATTCCCCCTGTGAATGCATGGCTCATATCCCCCCCCCTGAATGCATGGCTCATATTCCCCCCCTGTATGCATAGCTCACATTCCCCCCCTGTATGCATGGCTCATATTCCCCCCTGAATGCATGGCTCATGTTCCCCCGTGAATGCATGGCTCATATTCCCCCCCTGAATGCATGGCTCATATTCCCCCCTGAATGCATGGCTCATATTCCCCCCTGAATGCATGGCTCACATTCCCCCTCCAGTATGCATGGCTCATATCCCCCCTGAATGCATGGCTCATATTCCCCCCTGAATGCATGGCTCATATTCCCCCCCTGAATGCATGGCTCATATTCCCCCCTGACTGCATGGCTCATATTCCCCCTCCTGTATGCATGGCTCATATTCCCCCCTGAATGCATGGCTCGTATTCCCCCCTGAATGCATGGCTCATATTCCCCCTCCTGTATGCTTGGCTCATATCCCCACCCCCTGAATGCATGGTTTATATTCATACCCCTGAATGCATGGCTCATATTCCCCCCCTGAATGCATGGCTCATATTCCCCCCTGAATGCATGGCTCATATTCCCCCCCCCGTATGCATGGCTCATATTCCCCCCCCCTGAATGCATGGCTCATATTCCCCCCGAATGCATTGCTCATATCCCCCAACGAATGCATGGCTCATATTCCCCCCCGTATGCATGGCTCATATTCCCCCCCTGAATGCATGGCTCATATTCCCCCCCTGAATGCATGGCTCATATTGCCCCCTGAATGCATGGCTCATATTCCCCCCTGAATGCATGGCTCATATTCCCCCCTGAATGCATGGCTCATATTCCCCCCACTGAATGCATGGATCATATTCCCCCCCCTGAATGCATGGGTCATATTCCCCCCTGAATGCATGGCTCATATTCCCCCCTGAATGCATGGCTCATATTCCCCCCCTGAATGCATGGCTCATATTCCCCCCCTGAATGCATGGCTCATATTCCCCCTTGAATGCATGGCTCATGTCCCCCCCCGAATGCATGGCTCATATTCCCCCCTGAATGCATGGCTCATATTCCCCCCCTCTGATTGCATGGCTCATATTCCCCCCTGAATGCATGGCTTATCTCTCTACCCCCGCTTCCGCTCCTGCTCTTGCTCCCATCTTGCATGGCGCCGGCTTATGTCCTCCTTCATCCCCCGTCCCCCATCCCTCATACTCACCTGTCCCACATCGCGCGTCTGCGCCGACATCCCTCTCGCTCTGTCCCGACTCCTGGCGCAGCACCTTCTTCCTGCGTGAGCGGCCATGTGATACCGCTCATTAAGGTCATGAATGTGCGCATATTCATTACCTTAATGAGCAGTACCCCGTGACCACTCATTCAGGACAAGCTGTGTACGCCGAGACCAGGCATCGCTGGAGCAAGGTGAGTATCGTCTTCAAGGAGGGTGGGTGGGAGGCGGGCGGGCGGCTGGGTTGGGCGTGCAGGGCGCGGGGGGGCGGGGGGGTTGGTCGGTCGGGAGGTGACCCAGGACTTATAAAAAAATAAACAAACCTTGCTCAGGTGCCGCCCCCTGCATTGTCCCCGCCCTGGGCACGTGCCCTCAAGTGCCTAGTGGCAAATACGGCCCTGCATGTAGCTAAACCCACTGTCTTCTTTAACAAAAAGAGGCTGTAATGTTGAAACCTTATTTTATTGATTGCAGATGTGACAGGAAAGGGTGAAACTATAGGATGCAATAACAGGAGCATTTCAGAATATATAACTGCACAGAGCATAAAGCACAAATAGTCTTCAATACACAGTAAAATGATGTTATACACAGGTAACATGAGGTAATACAAACTGATGATTACCTACTTAGTACAGCAAACGTATTGCTTACCAACTATGCTTAGAGCAGGCTGTTTAAGGAGCATGAAGAAAACAAATGGTGTGGTTTCTCCTAAGATGCATGGAAGTAGTTGCACTCTGAGTCAGGGCAAATCAGCATGTGAAAATCAGGTGGAGGACAAGGAGTTCAGCACATTAACTACACTGAAATAATTGTGAGCTGAATCATCAATGCTAATATTGATTGTGAATCAGAGCAGAGTGCCAAGGATGTGATCTCAGAGGAATAGGGTGGTAGAGTCAGTTTTAAAGAGCAGAGCTCTTGTACAGCTAATTGGTTCTCTGGACGAGGGCCGGTTTTGGACAAATTGGTGCCTGAGGCAAAATTCAAAGTGGGGCCCCCATGTCCATATAAAACCACGTACATGTTACACCAATATCAGTGTCACCAGTGTTTTCAATTAGTGTGCCAACCTATACATGTTTGGTATCTATGAACTTGCAATGACCTATTTCTAGTACACTATTTGGTAAATCTAATCATCTTGTCGTTCAAAAGTACAACTGATCCCTCAAAAAGCAAGCCCTTACATGGCCATATTGACGGAAAAAAAAAGTTATGGCTCTGGGAAGAAAGAGAGCAAAAAACAGAAATACCCCTGGTACTTAAAGGGAAGGTGCCATCAAAAAAAATTTTTTCCAGCGATTGAAAAAATGTAAAGAATTAATGTTTAAATTTTCTTAAAAAATATTATAATTTGTTTATAATTTAGTAAAATATGAAAAATAATTTTAAAAGGTTTGGCATTTCCACTTTTAAACACTAGGGGGAGCAGCTAATGAAATTTGACAAAAACCTAGTGTACAACTACCTCACATTACTGAACTGCAGTAATTATGGGCGGAGTCTGCTGACATGGCTGTGAACACAGTGAGAAGCCATTTTGTTGGTGACTGCAAAGTTATACTGACAAGTAGACAGTCACCGAGGATGGCAGGCAGCAAGGATTCTGGGAGATATGTGGTGGAGGGAGCAGGGTGACAGCAGCACAGAGTATTTCCGGAGAGCAGTGTGCTGGTGTATAGAGGCACCAAGTTCGGTGTGCGGAGCAGCCAGGGATTGTACATAGCGCGCTGTCTTTTATACACATGGATGGACCGACTGCTCTTCTGCTCCACAGAAATCCAGGAAACATTTCTGCGGATTGATGACCTGTTCTGATCCAGACTTTGCATGCAAAGACCCCATTCCCCAAATCAGGTCCTGTCTTCTCCATCCTGTCCTGGCAATGTGTGAAAGCAAGGCGACAGGCACAGTCCGGGGAGATGCTGGGGGGAAATGTAGCCATATAGTAACGATAAAAATGAGACCCCTCTCTTCAGCTGCCTCACCAGCCTTCCCCTGACTGCACCTAACTGGAGGTCATGCTGCCCCCTCTATTACCCCAGACCTGTGTGCAGGTGCTCAGCCAGAACCACCCTAGATTGGGTCCCCTTTATGAAGATAATACTGCCATAGTGTTCTCACATAATACCGCCATACAGATCACACATAATACTGTCCTATAGTTCTCACATAATATCATCATATAGATTGCAAATAACGATGACATAGTGTTCTCACATAATACCGCCATATACTTCACACATAATGATGCCATATAGATCTCAGATACCACCAGTGTTCTCACAATACCGCCATATAGATCACACATAATACCGCCATATACTTCTCACATAATACCACCATATAGATCACACATAACAGGGGGGAGAGGAGTGCATAGGAGAGGATTGGATACACAGCTCAGCAGTCAGTTTCACAACGAATAGTATTAGATACACAGCTCAGTCAGTATCACACAGGATATGATTAGATACACGGCTCAGCAGTCAGGATCAAACAGAATAGGATTAGATACACAGCTCAGCACACAGTATCCCACAGGAGAGGATTAGATACACGTCTCAGCACAGTATCATACAGGGTAGGATTAGATACACGGCTCAGCAGACAGTATCACACAGGGTAGGATTAGATACATGGCTCAGTCAGTATCACACAGGGTAGGATTAGATACACGGCTCAGCATACAGTAACACACAGAATAGAATTAGATACACGGCTCAGCACACAGTATCCCACAGGAGAGGATTAGATACACGTCTCAGCACAGTATCACACAGGGTAGGATTAGATGCATGGCTCAGCAGACTTTCAAGTGCGGTAAAATTGCAAAAAAGTGCAATCCCACACTTATTTTTTGTTTGGCTTTTTTACTAGGTTCACTAAATACTAAAACCAACCTGCCATTCTCGAGGTCATTATAAGCTCATAGACACCAAACATGTCTAGGTTCTTTTTATCTAAGTGGTGAAAAAAGTTCCAAACTTTATAAAAAAAAAATTGTGCCATTTTCTGATACAAATAGCATCTCCATTTTTTGTGATCTTGGATTGGGTGAGGGCTTTTTTTGCATACTGAGCTGACCTTTTTAATTATACCATTTTGGTGAAAATACAATTTTTTGATCGCCCGTTATTGCATTTTAATGCAATGTCGCAGCGACCAGCAGCTTCAAATATCTGTTTGCTGTTTTGTAATGGCTTTTTAGCAGCTGCTCTCTTAATCTGATGAACTTGCCTGGCAGAAACCTTCCTCATTATGCCTTTATCAGCACGAACATGTATGTGCTCCGATTCAGCCACAACTCTATTAACAGTACGATGATCACGCTTACGTTTTCGGGAAATATCTAATATTTTCATCCCTTGACCAAGGCATTGCACTATTTGATGCTTTTCGGCAGCAGAGAGATCCTTTTTCTTTCCCATGTTACTTGAAAACTGTAGCCTGCTTAATAATGTGGAACATCATTTTTAAGTAGTTTTGCTTTAGGGTACCGTCACACAGTGGCATTTTGATCGCTACAATGGCACGATTCGTGACATTCCAGAGATATATTTACGATCTCGCTGTGTCTGACACGCTACTGCGATCAGGGACCCCACTGAGAATCGTACATCGTAGCAGATCGTTTGAAACTTTCTTTCGTCGTCAAGTGTCCCGCTGTGGCGCATGATAACAAAGGTTGTATACGATGTGCGCACAGTAACCAATGGCTTCTACATCGCAAATACGTCATGAAATTATCGCTCCAGCGTCGTGCATTGCGAAGTGTGACTGCTGTCTACGACGCTGGAGCGATATTGAAGCGACGCTGGAGCGTCACGAATCGTGCCGTTGTAGCGATCAAAATGCCACTGTGTGATGGTACCCTTAATTAGAATCACCTGGAAAACTAATTATCACGTGTTTAAGATTGATTTCAGTGATTCATTGAGCCATGAGACACAATACCATCCACGAGTTTATTTGAAAAGCAAAACAATTAAATCTTTATGACACTTAAATCCAATTTGCATAATAATTTGGAACAAGGTGTACACATTAAAGACTATTTTACTCAAACACTACTTGTGAAGATTTCATACATACACTCTGTTTATACAGAGGGTGGTTTTATTTATCATATGAAGTTCTGTTTATATTTAGCCTTCTTGTAGCTTCATCGAAGAATAATTATATAATTTTGTAATTTGTACTTAGAATGGGTAATTATTATATTTATAGATGCTGCATGTCATAACAATGCTTAATGGAGTAACTAGCTAAATTATGTTTTTAGCACAGCACAGAACTGAAGCACTTTAGCAACACATGAATGTGGTCATAATGATCAAAATTTACCTGTTTAATATTTTTTTTGTACTTTATGCAAAATGTAGCTACATTTAAGATGTGAGCAAAAGTATTCTTATTTAAAGAAATGGTAAAATATATACATACATCAGTTAATCAACCTGAAGAGCAATTCAGTTGGTCATTGTCTGATTTCAAGTGGTAGCAGCCCCTATCATGACTGATGATATAATATGTTAGTATGGTAACAAAGTTGTTTTGGAATAAATTTGATGAGTTTATATTAGGAATTCATAGCCTGATTTTTTTTTTTTACAGTTAAAATAAGTGGGCATATGGATTTGAATGTTTAGCATATGTTTGCATACATTACCAAGAAAAAAAGCTAAATAAAAAAAACTCACTTCCTCTTCCTTAAAAATGAGTCTGCTAAAGTCTACATTTAGTTTTGTTGAGATTTGCTACAATCAAACTTTGCAGTTATATAGCATTTTCTTCAAAAAGTGACATATTGTAGTCTGTTGCTATGGAGACCGTGAGAAGCAACTGACGGAATTTTAAATGTCATGTAGAAAATGTCAACAAGATAGAACATACAGTTTAAATGGATGTGAATGTATACTGGATGTACATATGCACCTGTTTTTTCTAATAGAAAAGATATCTTAATTATATGACAAAAATGTAAAGTAAACACAGTTATAAGTAGAGATGAGCAAATATTTCTATTTTTGGATCGGATTACGATCGCGGATTTTGCAATATTCCACAATTAATTCGTTGAATATTCACCGAACATAGCCGAAAGCCATTGAAGTCAATGGGAGGCAAAAACAAATGCATACACAACACTTTCAAATGGGCCCAAAAGCTGCTAAAACACATGAAACTAGGGGCAGACAACAAAAAAGGGGCCTGAATTGACCCACAGTACAAATTTTAGAATAGCACGGCAGCAATCTGCCATGCATGAGGTATCAGGGTCTGGGCCAGCATTTACAGCTTTGAATAGAACTTCAAATTAAAGCGAGCCCCGATACCTCATGCAACAGCTCAACCTGCTTTGATATTCGTCCACACAAACGTGGCACAAATATCAATTTCGCACACTGCTATCATCAGAAAATTGTAAGGAAAGTAACACAGGTACTTGAGTCACAGGTAGTGGAGGCCTGCCGGTCTCAGAGGTCTACTGCTACAGGCAACACACGAAGGATATTGAATGAAATAATAAATAAATTCAATTTTATTAATAATCAAATCATGATTACACAAAAATCATCTCTTTTTTTAAAAAATCATAAAATAATACAAACAATACATAATAATAAACAGGGATTTTATTAAAAATCACAATTTTTTTTATAAAACAATTAAATATGTAGAAAAATGTGTAGCACGGGACTAGGAGCAACAGACTGTGTGGTAAAAAAAAAATATATAAAATATATTATATTATTCACATATACACCAGCGATTAATGAATAAACATTTTGCAGGACAAAGATATCAAAGAAAAATAAGGATAATGCCAAGTGACAATTTGTGTGCAAACAAATTAATGAATAGTATATATAATCAAAGAATGATACAATACTCAACATACAAAACTGATGATAACAATAATTAATGAATCATGAAGTGAATATTTGTGCACCAAAAAAATAAATAAAGATGAGGTAAATAATGTGCCAAAAAATATCAAATGTCTAATGAAATGATTTAGTGACCAAAGGACCAAAATATTGCTGGTGTAACAAATATCAAGCTGAGTCACATAATGCCGAAATACCCACCAGTCTGAAGCTCCACCGTCCCCTGCACGCACCACTCCAATGCACGGTTCGCTGCTGCTTTGTCAGGGAGTGATGTGGCAGGGGTCCGGAGGGTATATATGCAGGGAAGACAGCTGATAACAATATCAATCAGTGGCGCTATGTTACCTGACGCCGCATACTGAGACATGCAGCCGCCATCACCGCCCGTCAGACACTCGGAAGCACGTGACCGAGTGCGACTGATGTCACAGTCGGTCACATGACCAACAGGCGGCCAACCGAATGGGGAGGCGGGCGCATGCGCAGAGCGGAGTACAGCGCCGCTGCAGCCATCAAATGAAAGGGAAACCTAACAAAGAGTATGAATGTAACAAAAGGGCAAAGTACATGAATATAGAAAGATATACTCCCGTGTGGTCATCCCTACATACATGAGATTACATGGACAAGTAGCCAAATATATCAGATTTCACGTACGACAATTTATAAAAATCTAAATTTTGTATTCCCTTTTGCCACACGGGAGTTACGTGTTCGAAACCTTGAACGCATTAAAGATATTAAAGCAGCGGAAAAGGTTAAAAATTAAGATAAGATGAGTATATCTAAACTTAAACCTTTGGCACGTCATTTTCGCCAGTACCATCATGGCCAATCTCACTTGTTAAAGGTTAGAGGTATTGATCGACTGTATCCCGGGAATAGGAGAGGTGATTATAGTAAAAAATTGGCACAAAAAGAGCGTAAATGGATCACAATGCTACAGAGCATGACACCGAATGGTTTAAATGAACAGTGGGGTTTTTCTAGTTTTTTATAGTTTTATTCTGGTGTTACCTGATTCCAATTTTAATACATGCTTGGGTTGTTTGGTTTGGGTTCCTTGGGGTAATGCTGATATTTCCATCATTTCAGCTTATTTCTTGTGGGCATAAAATTTATGTACTCCAAAAAGAGTGGGTTATGGATGAGATTGGGTATGTGTATGTTTATCAGGAAATTTTTGTATATGGTAAATTTTCATATACCTTTTTTAGGGTTTCTAATCATGCTATTTATGGGGCATTATGAGAATGTGTGGATATATGTTTTTTGAGTGTGTGGGTATTTAGACTATATTATAATATGTGGAACGGCTAATTTTTGTTCCTCGCATATATTGAACAATGGATTGATGAATTATATGGATGAATTTATCAATTTGATTATGTTGCATATTTATATTTTCACTTATCTTCACTCAATACATATTTTTCTTTGCACAATAATTTTTTTTTTATTTATTATTAAAAAATATATATGTTTTTTGTACATTGGTATTGTGAGTAATTAATTCATTGTAATCACTTTATAAAAATTCTTTTACACGTTTTTTTGTTTTTTTACATATATATTTTTTATAATATATTTATTTGAATTATATTTTTTTTAATCATTAATCATTTATCATTTATTATTTTGGTGGATATATTGTCATCAATTAATGATAATTTTTCTGCAATTGATGTTAAATTAATATCTTTCTATATTCATGTACTTTGCCCTTTTTTTACATTCATACTCTTTGTTAGGTTTTCCCTTTCATTTGATGGCTGCAGCGGCGCTGTACGCCGCTCTGCTCATGCGCCCTCCTCCCCGTTCGGTTGGCCGCCTGTTGGTCATGTGACCGACTATGACATCAGTCGCATATATATGAGTAGCACACGGCACTCAAGGTTCCTTGGTGGTGCACAAGTAAGGTTTCCAACCCGTCAGTAAACGTTTTCGGTCATAAGACCTTCATCAGAAACATCTCTTATGAAACTGGAAACAAGACAGCGCGATGCATAGGCCCAAAAAGCCTGCGCACAAATATAACCTGGCGCAAACACCTCGGGGGTCCTGGAGGGTGTATAAGAGAT
Organism: Ranitomeya variabilis; assembly: GCF_051348905.1. Classification (NCBI taxonomy): domain Eukaryota; kingdom Metazoa; phylum Chordata; class Amphibia; order Anura; family Dendrobatidae; genus Ranitomeya; species Ranitomeya variabilis. Next base: position 293,616,351 of record NC_135236.1, on the reverse strand, counting down.
AGGGCGCACGGAGACAGCGAGAACTCGCTGGAGGGAAATGGCGCTAGTATGTCCAGATCCGGGATGCCGAGGTACTGGGGAGCCGGTGTTGCCATCAGTCGCACTCGGTCACATGCTTCCGGGTGTCTGACGGGCGGTGATGGCTGCTGCATGTCTCAGTATGCGGCGTCAGGTAACATAGCGCCGCTGATTGATATTGTTATCAGCTGTCTTCCCTGCATACGTATTCTCCGGATCCCTGCCACATCACTCCCTGACAAAGCGGCAGCGAAACGTGTGTTGGAGTGATGTGAGCAGGGGACAGTGGAGCTTCAGACTGGTGGGTATTTCGGCATTATGTGACTCAGCTTTATATTTGCTACACCAGCGATATTTTGGTCCTTTGATCACTAAATCATTTGATTACTAAATCATTTGATTAGACATTAGATATTTTTTGGCTCATTATTTATCTCATCTTTATTTATTTTTTTAGTGCACAAATATTCACGTCATGATTCATTAAATAATTGTTATCAATTTTGCATGGTGAGTATTGTATCACTATTTGATTATATATACTATTCATTAATTTGTTTGCACACAAATTGTCACTTGACATTATCCTTATTTTTCTTTGATATCTTTGTCCTGCATAATGCTTATTTATTAATCGCTGGTGTATATGTGAATAATATAATATATTTTATATATATATTTTTTTTTTACCACACAGTCTGTTGCTCCTAGTCCCCTGCTACACATTTTTCTACATATTCAATTGTTTTATTATTATTTTTTGCGATTTTTAATAAAATCCCTTTTTATTATTACGTATTGTTTGTATTATTTTATGATTTTTTAAAACAGAGATGATTTTTGTGTAATCATGATTTGATTATTAATAAAATTGAATGTATTTATTATTTCATTCATCATTCTTTGAATACTTCTTTTGGGGTAATAGATTTCTTTTGGTATTCATATTTTTAATTTTTATATATAACTAGCTGAAGAGCCCAGCGTTGCCTGGGCATAGTAAATATCTGTGGTTAGTTATAGCACCTCATTTCTCTTATTTTCCCATCACGCCTTTCATTTTCTCCCTTAGACCTCTCATTTCCCCCTCACTCCTCTTATTTTCCCCCTCACTCCTCTCATTCCCCCCTAACACTTGTCATTTTGACCTCACATCTGTCATTTTCCGATCACTCCACTATTTTCCCTCACTCCTCTCAATTTGCACTCACACCTTTTCATTTTCACCTCACACCCCTCATTTTCACCTCACACCTCTCATTTTCCCCTCAGTATATACATATTTGTCATTTCCCTTATATATAGTATACACCTGTATGTCATCTCCTCTATATAGTATATACCTGTATGTCATCTCCCCTGTAAATAGTATATACTTGCTCTATGTCATCTCCTCCTGTATATTGTATATACCTATGTGTCATCTCCTCCTGTATATAGTATATACCTGTATGTCATCTCTTCTGTATATACTATATACCTGTATGTCACCTCCTGTACATAGTATATACCTGTATGTCATCTCCACTGTATATAGTATGTACCTGTATGTCATCTTCTCCTGTATATAGTATGTACCTGTATGTCATCTCCTCCTGTATATAGTATATACCTGTGTGTCATCTCCTCTGTATATAGTATTATAGTATATACCTGTGTGTCATCTCCTTCTGTATATAGTATATACCTGTGTGTCATATCCTCCTGTATATAGTATATACCTGTGTGTCATCTCCTCCTGTATATAGTATATACATGTGTGTCATCTCCCCTGTATATAGTATATATCTGTGTGTCATCTCCCCTGTATATAGTATATACCTGTGTGTCATCTCCCCTGTATATAGTATGTACCTGTATGTCATCTCCTCCTGTATATAGTATATACCTGTGTGTCATCTCCCCTGTATATAGTATATATGTGTGTGTCATCTCCTCCTGTATATAGTATATACCTGTGTGTCATCTCCTGTATATAGTATATACCTGTGTGTCATCTCCCCTGTATATAGTATATACCTGTGTGTCATCTCCCTTGTACATAGTATGTACCTGTATGTCATCTCCCCTGTATATAGTATATACCAGTGTGTCATCTCCTCCTGTATATAGTATATACCTGTGTGTCATCTCTCCTGTATATAGTATATACCTGTGTGTCATCTCCCCTGTATATAGTATGTACCTGTATTTCAACTCCCCTGTATATAGTATATACCAGTGTGTCATCTCCTCCTGTATATAGTATATACCTGTGTGTCATCTCCTCCTGTATATAGTATATGCCTGTATGTCATCTCCTCCTGTATATAGTATATACCTGTATGTCATCTCCTGTATATAGTATATACCTGTGTGTCATCTACCCTGTATATAGTATATACCTGTGTGTCATCTTCTCCTGTATATAGTATATATCTGTATGTCATCTCCTCCTGTATTAGACCACGTTCACACGTTATTAGCTCAGTATTTTTACCTCAGTATTTGTAAGCTAAATTGGCAGCCTGATAAATCCCCAGCCAACAGGAAGACCTCCCCCTGGCAGTATATATTAGATCACACATAATAGACAGGTCATATGACTGACAGCTGCCGTATTTCCTATATGGTACAGTTGTTGTTCTTGTAGTTTGTCTGCTTATTAATCAGATTTTTATTTTTGAAGGATAATACCAGACTTGTGTGTGTTTTAGGGCGAGTTTCATGTGTCAAGTTGTGTGTGTTGAGTTGCGTGTGGCGACATGCATGTAGCGACTTTTGTGAGATGAGTTTTGTGTGGCGACATGCGTGTAGCAACTTTTTGTGTGTCGAGTTGCATGTGACAGGTTAGTGTAGCAAGTTGTGTGAAGCAAGTTTTGCACATGGCGAGTTTTGCGCGTGGCGAGTTTTATGTGTGGTGCGTTTTGAGTATGTGCAAGTTTTGTGTGATGAAACTTTTGCATGTTTTGCAACTTTTGTGCATGTGCCAATTTTTCCACGTGTGCAAGTTTTGCATGTGGCGAGTTTTCCATGAGGTGATTTTTGCACGTGTGGCGAGTTTTGCGTGAGCCTTGTTTTGCATGTGGTGAGTTTTGCGCATGGCGAGTTTTGAGCGGCGACTTTTGTGTTTCGACTTTTATGTGGCGAGGTTGGTGCATGTGTGGTGAAATGTGTGCTGAGGGTGGTATATGTGTTCAAGCACGTGGTAGTGTGTGGCGCATTTTGTGTGTGTGTTCATATCCCCATGTGTGGTGAGTATCCCATGTCGGGGCCCCACTTTAGCAACTGTTCGGTATATACTCTTTGGTGCCATCACTCTCACTCTTTAAGTCCCCCTTGTTCACATCTGGCAGCTGTCAATTCGCCTCCAACACTTTTCCTTTCACTTTTCCCCATTATGTAGATAGGGGCAAAATTGTTTGGTGAATTGGAACGCGCGGGGTTATAATTTTGCCTCACAACATAGCCTATGATGCTCTCGGGGTCCAGACGTGTGACTGTGCAAAATTTTGCGGCTGTAGCTGCAACGGTGCAGATGCCAATCCCGGACATACACACACACATACATACACACACATTCAGCTTTATATACGCTATGTTCCAAATTATTATGCAAATTACATTTTTATCAGATTTTCCTAAATGGTCGGTGCAAATGACAGTCAGTCTAATAAAAGTCATCACCCGTTAGATTATACATCAAATTTTATTGAAGAAACCTCCCAATGATAACAGTATAATCTCCAAAATTAATAAAAACTCAAAATGCACTGTTCCAAATTATTATGCACAGTAGAATTTCTAAACATTTGATATGTTTTAAAGAACTGAAAATGCTCATTTGTGGAATTTGCAGCATTAGGAGGTCACATTCACTGAACAAAAAAGCTATTTAACGCCAAAACATCCTAACAGGCCAAGTTACATGTTAACATAGGACCCTTCTTTGATGTCACCTTCACAATTCTTGCATCCATTGAACTTGTGAGTTTTGGGAGAGTTTCTGCTTGTAATTCTTTGTATGAAGTCAGAATAGCCTCCCAGAGCTGCTGTTTGGATGTGAACTGCCTCCCACCCTCATAGATCTTTTTGCCTGATGATCCTCTAAAGGTTCTCTATAGGGTTGAGGTCAGGGGAAGATGGTGGCCACACCATGAGTTTATCTCCATTTATACCCATAGCAGCCAATGACTCAGAGGGATTCTTTGCAGCATGAGATGGGGCATTGTCAGCATGAAGATGATTTTGCTCCTGAAGGCACGTTTCTGCTTCTTAGACCATAGAAGAAAGTTGTCAGTAAGAAACTCTATATACTTTGCAGAGGTCATTTTCACACCTTCAGGAACCTTAAAGGGCCTTACCAGCTGTTTCCCATGATTCTGGCCCAAAACATGACTCCTCCACCTCCTCGCTGATGTTGTAGCCTTGTTGGAACATGGTGGCCATCCACCAACCATCCACTACTCCATCCATCTGGACCATCCAGGGTTGCTCAACACTTATCAGTAAACAAGACTGTTTGGAAATTAGTCTTCATGTATGTGTGGGCCCAATGCAACCATTTCTGCTTGTGAACACTGTTTAAGGGTGGCCGAATGGTGGGTTTATGCACCACAGCAAGCCTTTGAAGGAGCCTACACCTTGAGGTTCGAGGGACTCCAGAGGCACCCTGCAGCTTCAAATATCTGTTTGCTGCTTTGTAATGGCTTTTTAGCAGCTGCTCTCTTAATCCGATGAACTTGCCTGGCAGAAATCTTCCTCATTATGCCTTTATCAGCACAAACACATTTGTGCTCAGATACAGCCACAAATCTCTTAACAGTACGATGATCACGCTTGTGTTTTTGGAAAATTTATAATGTTTTCATCCCTTCACCAAAGCATTGCACTATTTGATGCTTTTCAGCAGCAGAGAGATCCTTTTTCTTTCCCATGTTACTTGAAAACTGTGACCTGCTTAATAATGTGGAACATCATTTTTAAGTAGTTTTCCTTTAATTAGAATCACCTGGAATCACATGTGTTTAAGATTGATTTCAGTGATCCATTGAGCCCTGAGACACAATACCATCCACGAGTTTATTTGAAAAACAAAACAATTAAATCTTTATGACACTTAAATCCAATTTGCATAATAATTTGGAACACAGTGTATTGGATATTGGTATTTCTTTTCTGTATAGGTATTGTGAACACACATGGAAGAGACCTTACCAGGAGTTAACACATTTCCAAAAATTAGTAACAGACACCAACAAAGTGGCATTAATTGCAATAGAGTAGAACTAGTACAATGGTGACCAACACCTCTTCCACTACAGCCAACCCAGCAGATGGAGACCCAACCAGGACTGCTCACATTTACAAAAATTAGTTTCAGACACCAACAAAGTGGCATCAATTTCACCAGAGTAGAAATATTATAATGGGGAACGATTAGTGATGAGTGAATACATTCAGCGCTATTCGTTACTCGCATGAATAGCACGCTATTTGGGTTATTTGTTGCTTGGTGAGTAATTTGCTATTTGCCTCAGTTTATTCAAGTGACCAGCATGTTTGGCACTCTATTTGCAGCCAAAGAACATGTTGGGCTTGCTTGTGTATCACAGTAATGCCAGTGCCATCTTTGGTGTGGCAATACTGTGATTAGCTGGCCTTAGAGCGTCATAGGGATATTTAATGCCTGCAAGCGCCATCTTGCACACATTGCTGCCGTAAACAGCGTAGTGAGAGCGTAGTGTGAGCGTAGGGGGAGGAAGCGCAGTGTATAGAGAGAGTTTGTGATTCCGAAAAGCTCTTTTAACCCCTTTCTGACCTCGGACGGGATAGTACATCCGAAGTCAGAAGCCCCGCTTTGATGCGGGCTCTGGCGGTGAGCCCGCATCAAAGCTGGGACATATCAGCTGTTTTGAACAGCTGACATGTGCCCGTAATAGGCGCAGGCAGAATCGCGATATGTCCGCACCTATTAACTAGTTAAATGCCGCTGTCAAACACAGACAGCGGCATTTAACTACCGCTTCCGGCCGGGCGGCCGGAAATGATCGCATCGCCGACCCCCGTCACATGATCAGAGGTTGGCGATGCTTCAGCATTGTAACCATAGTGGTCCTTGAGACCTCTATGGTTACTGATCCCCAGCAGCTGTGAGTGCCACCCTGTGGTCGGCACTCACAGCACACCTGCATTTCTGCTACATAGCAGCGAACATCAGATTGCTGCTATGTAGCAGAGCCGATCGAGTGGTGCCAGCTTCTAGCCTCCCATAGAGGCTATTGAAGCATGGCAAAAGTTTAAAAAAAGTTAAAAAAATGTGAACAAAGTAAAAAAATATAAAAGTTTAAATCACCCCCCTTTTGCCCCAATCAAAATAAATAAATAAAAAAAAATCAACCTACACATATTTGGTATCACTGCATTCAGAATCGCCTGATCTATCAATAAAAAAAAAACATTAACCTGACTGCTAAACGGCGTAGCGAGAAAAAAATTCGAAATGCCAGAATTACGTTTTTTTGGTCGCCGCAACATTGCATTAAAATGCAATAACGGGCGATCAAAAGAATGTATCTGCACCAAAATGGTATCATTAAAAATGCCAGCTTGGCATGCAAAAAATAAGCCTTCAACTAACCCCAGATCATGAAAAATGGATGCGCTACGAGTATCAGAATATGGCGCAATTTTTTTTCTTTTTTAGCAAAGTTTGGAAATTTTTTATCACCACTTAGATAAAAAGTAACCTAGACATGTTTGGTGTCTATGAACTCGTACTGACATGGAGAATTATAATGGCAGGTCAGTTTTAGCATTTAATGAACCTAGCAAAAAAGCCAAACAAAAAACAAGTGTGGGACTGCACTTTTTTTGCAATTTCACCGCACTTGGAATTTTTTTCCCGATTTCTAGTACATGAATGGTAAAATTAATGATGTCATTCAAAAGTACAACTAGTCCTGCAAAAAATAAGCCCTCAGATGGCCAAATTGAAGAAAAAATAAAAAAGTTATGGCTCTGGGAAGGAGGGGAGTGAAAAACGAACATGGAAAAACGGAAAATCCCAAGGTCATGAAGGGGTTAAGAGCCACTGAGGGTGAACATTAGTTCTTTGTTAGGTGGAGAGATATTTAATACGAGGGAGAGTGAAAGGCAGGCACCTGGGTGTTATCATAATTGCAAGTAAATGCTGGAGATCTCTGCTAGTTTGTATTGTGTTGTATAGTTTAGGAACAGACTGAAGGATTATGGAGAGATAGGCAGGGTTTCATCCACTACCATAATGTACAAATCAGCTCTTTTTAGAGCCAAATAATATTAATTAGTACCAGCATATACTAAACTACTTTTTTGGAGCTACGTAATATTTCTGCGTACCAGCATGTAATTTTTGTTTTTTGCAGCTAAATAATCGGCTGTGCCAGCATATAGTAACATCTTATTTTAAGGCTAATTACTAAATAATATTCCTCAACTATTGCTGAGATAGCTAATATTTATCTAGCAGTTGTGCAACTGGTGAAAAACCTGCTGAGCAATGGAAATTTAACTATTTACCAAAAATTTCCCTGAGTCTATTGGTTAAATAAATAGGATATCTTTATCTACTAGTTATGCGTCTGTTGCAAACCATGCAGAGATATGCAAACCTCACAATTTTTCCAGTGGCAGTAATTTTCCTTAATCTGCTGTCAGCATGTCTTGTAAAGGCGATCTAAAAGAAATACAAATTTTCTATTGGTTAAATAAATAGGGTATCTTTAGCTAGCAGTTGTGCGACTGTCGCAAACCCTGCAGAGATATGCAAACATCACATTTCACCAGTGGCAAAAGTTTTCCTTAATCTGCTGCTGTAACCCACATACTGGATGGGGCCATGAAAATCCACTTCACAATATGCATTTTGTACTCCCATACTATTTGTTTTACGCATTCACAGCAAGGCCAGCCCTGCTGCATAGTTAGTTTGCCCTGCTGCATAGTTAGTAGTGCACTGTTAGTTTGAAAAAAAATGGTGCACCATGAAACCTCAAGCTGTCAAACCCTTTCTTGGTTTTCAAATGGTAACTGGACTCGCGTCCACCCCCTTAGGATTAATATTAGGGGTGGCCGTCTATCAAAGAGACTGGGGATGTTAGAAACACGCTGGATCTGGCGTCTGGGTATGGTTCATCCCGAAGGGCTAAATGAAACCCTGTCGTTTGCTCCATTCCTATAGTCGCCGTACTGCTGTGCACCTTTTCCTTTTCCCCTGTGCGGTTCCGCACACGTTGTTTTTAACATTGTTTGGGGTGGACATGAGTGCTGTGCGTAGGTGCCGGGATTGATTGCTGTGGTGGGTATTTTCTCCCTTATATTATATATGTATATAATTACCGGTACCGCTTTACATGATCAGCAATACTAGGATTTTCCATTTTGGACTGTCACCTTCATTATCAGTGATGTATATCTGCTACGCACCTCACTCGGGTCCTTTTGGGACATGCGTGTGCGGGTTTGTATAGGGGATGTCTCCTGCCATGCTGTATACCTATCTGTTTTTATTCTTCAATAAAGTTTTTCTATATTTGTAATTACTGGACGTTTCGGAGCTGCGTTTTTGGTGCTGTGTGTTTGATCATCACCAGGAGGCTTTTAAACATCATCAGTCTGGAATATCAGAGAAGGAACACCAAGACAGAGAACCCCTGGGAGATTCACTACACTTCATGGGCATCCCCAATTATGCAGGTATGAACACACTGTACACGTACAGGTACTCTAGTTTTTGCATCTGTCTTAGTCATTTCTCTCTGGTCTTATATAGTGATATACACTATGTAGTAACTCTAGTTTCACCCAGCCCTTCAAGTGGCCAGCTTTCAAGGTCAGAAGAAACTGAGATATCATGGAGTCATCAGACAAGGGGCCATAAACCCTTAGAATATAAAAGCCACAAGGATTTAGATAAAACCACCACAGGCAGAGGTTCAGAAAACCTTAATGTTTTACAATGACAAACAACAGACACATAGAAGCTTAGAAACAAACATTTCTCAAGATTGTGTCACTATGAGCATTGTCTGTCACATCTGTAAATGTTTTACAAGAAATGCAACTATGTAATTGTCTGAATGCATTCAGTATATTTCAATCTGGATTCTAAATTGCCATTTGTTTATTCGCACTACACTATAAACAGCAATCATATCTATATTCAGCCTTTCTAGAAAAACTTAAGCTTAACCCATTGAGTACTCTGGATAATCATGACAATCTTCTTGACCAGTATCTTTAGGTAAGTAATGTTAAAACTAGCTGCTACTATGTATTCTGGAATTAAAAGTGAGAACTGCAAGAATGTGAAGATGTTCTAAAGCATAACGGTGACCATGAACAATTTTCCATAACTCAATATAATGGACACACCAGCGCTTACCAACCTAAGTATTACCCTCAGCATCTGGACTCGAAAACAGGTGGACGCCGCCCCTGATGTGAAAATGATTAGAAATGGGAATAGAGACCGCGCATGAGGGGATGCACTAGGGACAACACTAAAATGCCACAAACAATAGAAGTGTATGATAAAACAAGCACACCATCCGCAAAGGCTCCAAACCTCCCTGCTAATGTATAGACAGCGCTGCAAACGGCACCCTGAGCTGGTATGTGGGTGCGGATGAGTGTGTACCCGGCAGGAGGCCAAGTAAATGAAAGTAGACTGTTCAGCGTTTAGGGTAAGCGTACCTGTAGTCCATGTGCCTTAGCACAATGCCAGAAGCAGGGCTGAGCGCCGCGGTGTGGGTCAGGGTATCCGGCGTCCAATGTGGTGGTGTGGTAGTGACCCAGAGGGACCCGATGTGGAACTACACAGAGGCGCTGAAGAGAGGCTACGTAGAGCCAGGGAAAGCCCCGGCCGGTGGCGTCCCTGGATACGTGCACGAGGGAGGATGGCCGGAAACAGGCCAAGCGTGTGACGTCACAGCCTGAGAACTACGGAGCGGCAGTGGGACAAGGTGATGACCTACGCGTTTCGAAGGAACAGCATCCTTCTTCGGCCATCCTCCCTCGTGCACGTATCCAGGGACGCCACCGGCCGGGGCTTTCCCTGGCTCTACGTAGCCTCTCTTCAGCGCCTCTGTGTAGTTCCACATCGGGTCCCTCTGGGTCACTACCGCACCACCACATTGGACGCCGGATACCCTGACCCACACCGCGGCGCTCAGCCCTGCTTCTGGCATTGTGCTAAGGCACACGGACTACAGGTACGCTTACCCTAAATGCTGAACAGTCTACTTTCATTTACTTGGCCTCCTGCCGGGTACACACTCATCCGCACCCACATACCAGCTCAGGGTGCCGTTTGCAGCGCTGTCTATACATTAGCAGGGAGGTTTGGAGCCTTTGCGGATGGTGTGCTTGTTTTATCATACACTTCTATTGTTTGTGGCATTTTAGTGTTGTCCCTAGTGCATCCCCTCATGCGCGGTCTCTATTCCCATTTCTAATAATTTTCCATAACTGTTCCGTTCGGCTGTGTAGTAAATATTGGAGACACAATAGATGATCTGACATCCTTTCAAATAATTACTTTACAGATAAAAAGAGCATTTATTATTATTCCTGTTTATTATCCTAGAAAGAAAGAAGGAACATGCAGTCCCCCTCATACAAGTTATTTCTGCCAAAATTTATTAAGTCCTCTGCATCTACAAGCATTCAGCCATCACTTTTTTGTATTGAACTCTTACCATTTGATGCAGCCAAAGTTATGGCTCTCAAGGAGAGAAACTAATATAGTGGACAAAGAAATATTTGTAATGAATAACTGAGCCAAACTAATAGCACTGCTTTATCAAATTTATATGAAGTGTATTGTGTCCAATGTGAGCAACCAGGCAACACAAAAAGGAGCTTTTCAAGTGAGCTCTTTAAGGTACACAAATGTTATGAAGTCTTTGCCAACAAGGATGTGGTTTCACCAATGGGGGGTACCTTTTTTAAAAATATACTATTGCCATCACAGCCCCCCTTGCAAAAAAAATTCAGTGGCCTCTAACAGTACAGAGCACGTTCACCCTAGTCATCTAGTGGCAGATAAGGAAGAGAAATTGCAGGAAACCGAGTTAAGAAGTAGGCCCAATGTAGGGGTGTGGGTCTCTGAGACTTGTAATGGAGTGCATGAGCTGACAAACAATTCCCCAATGGGGGGTAAATTAAAAAAAAAATATTTCATGGGGATCATAGACACCTTTGTCAAAAAAATTGACTGTCTGTAGCAGCACAGAAGACGTTAAGCCTGGTGATACAGTGGTGGAGAATGAGGAGACATTGCTGAAGGCCTCATTAAAAATTAGGCCCAATTTAAAGGAGCGGTTCTCCTAGACTTGTAATGCCCATACACTAAGTGTATAGGCTAGAAAACATTCCCCATGGGGGGTACATTTTTTAAAAATATATTATGGGCGTCATAGACACCCTTGCCCAAAAATTGACTGTCTGTAGCAGCACAGAAGATGTTAAGCCTGGTGGTCTAATGGTGGAGAAAGAGGAGACATAAAGATAAATCATAATGAAATAAAACAAATACATAAAAAATGTGAATCCACCGATGAAACTAAATAACAAAAGGGTGGGGCGAACACATGTTCATAGATTTGAAGCCAGAATGTGTCCAACGAGATATGTTTGTCCCTAGCAACAGCTCAGAGACAGGGCTATAAGTAAAAACATAATATAAAAGTCTTTGAATAATTTTCTATTGTAGAGGTATACACTAACTCATTAGAGGACTGTCCAGAGACAGGGAAAATGGAAAATATAAGAATAAATGGGAATAAAAGGCGTACATTTCTTTTTTATGACATTTCCCCTTGTGGGAGTAATATTTGTTTTGGTTTCCAATTAGTAACGGGCATCATAAAAACACGCTTGCACAAAAAAAATTGTGACTTTGCCATCACAGAATCCATTCACCCTGGTGTCCTACTGGTTGTGGATGATGTTGATGAGGATAAGGAGAAGGATAACAACAAACAGATCAAATCTGGAAGCATATACCCATGTGTGGTTGTGAAGAGGTACATGAGAATACACCTCCCCAAAAAACAGAATATTAGAGGCTATGTTTCGCTGTTTTCACTTGGTGGTGTACAGAAGCCTTTCCCAATCCAGCCCTTGTTCATTTTTATAAGTGTCAGCCTATCAGCATTTTCAGTTGACAGGCGGATGTGCTTATCTGTAATCTGTAATTCCACCAGCGGAACGAAAAACCCGCTCGGACAAAATGCTAGCAGCAGCGCAGGCCAGGACCTCCAAGGCGTAGAGAGCCAGTTCCTGCCACATGTCCAGCTTGGATACCCAATAATTAAAAGGCACAGAGGAATCACGGAGGACGTTTGTACGATCTGCAATGTCTTCCCTCAGCATCTTCCCAAACATTGCACTTCTTGTGATAGCACGCCTTGACTTTGTCCTGGCACGATGGGAGGGTTTGAGAAAACTGTCCCAGAACTTTGCCATTTTCCCCCTGCCCTGCCTGACCTGGATTGTACTTCTGTCTCTCTTGCTTGGACTCCTTGGTTGTACAACAAACTCTGACATCTGCTGCCAGCGTTTTCACATGGGAATTTTCTAAGTAATTCCGCTACAAGGTCCCTCTGGTACTGCAACATTTTAGTACACCTCCCTGCCTTTGGCAGAAGAGGTTGAAAGTTCTCATTGTAGCGTGGGTCTAGAAGTGTCACCAACCAGTAATGAGTGTCACCAAAAAATTTTATAATGTGAGGGTCACGTGAAATGCAGCGCAACAAATTAATCAGCCATTCATGCCAGACTGCTAACAGGCAAGACTGTCCTCACCAACAGGATGATTGACCATGCTGTCCTCCTCCTCCTTATCATCCCTGTCCTCAGGCCATTCCTGCTGAACAGACAGTATGACAGCTTTGCTTGTAGTACCCTCTATAGCATATGAAAGTAGCTCCTGTTCTTCCTCCTCCTCCTCATCTTCCTCATTGCCTACCAATCCATGTTGGGAAAACATGAGGGTGGGCTGAGTGTAATCCCCCTGTATGGTTCCTTGTTTCATGTCCTCATGCTATGCCTTTAATGCATCCTATTTAATTGTGAGCAGAGAGGTTTTCAGAATGCTGAGAAGCGGGAAGGTGATGCTAGTTATGGTGTCATCGCCACTCACCATCTTGGTGCAGTCTTCAAAGTTTTGTAGGATGGTACATATGTCTGACATCCATGTCCACTCCTGAGGTCTTATGTGTGGAGTCTGAACTGAATATCGACGGCCTTGTTGATGTTGGTAGTCAACAACTGCCCTCTTCTGCTCACAAATCCTTTCCAACATATGCAGCATAGAGTTCCAACGTTTGGGGACATCACACACCAGTTGGTGAGACGGAAGCCGCAAATGCTGCTGAAGCACGGCAAGGGCGGCTGAAGCTGTAGCTGACTTTCTAAAATGGGCAGACAGACGGCATACTTTCACTAGCAGATCCGGCATCTCCGGGTATCTTTTGAGAAAACGTTAAACCACTAGGTTAAGGACATGGGCCAGGCAAGGTACATGTGTGAGCTCACCTTGCCACAGAGCCACCACCAGATTTTGGCCATTGTCACACAACCATGCCTGGCTGTAGGTTCGGCGGTGTCATCCAAATATCTGACTGCTCTTTAAGCGCTGTCCACAACTCTTCTGCATTGTGCAGTTTGTCACCTATGCAGATTAGCTTCAGCAAAGCCTGTTGCCGCTTGGCAGAAGCAGTGCCTCAGTGCTTCCAACTTCTGACTTATGTGCTCATTTCAGAGATGGAGGATGAAGAGGAGGAGGAGGTGGAGGAGCTGTAGACTTTGGGAGTAACCCTGATTGACTTAGGGCTCGCAATCCGCAGCGTGGGGAGGATGTGTTCCATCCCAAGGTCAGACTGGGTCCCGGCTTCCACTACGTTAACCCAGTGTGCCGTCAGTGAGATGTACCATCCCTGGCCACAAGCACTTGTCCACGTGTCCATGGTTAGGTGGACTTTCCCAGTAACAGCATTGTTGAGGGCACGGGTAATGTTGTGGGACACATGCTGGTGTAATACCGGTATGGCACACTGGGAGAAATAGTGGCAACTGGGGACCGAGTACCTTGGGACGGCCATCGCCATTAGGTTGTGGAAATCTTCCGTCTCAACGAGCCAAAAAGGCAACATTTTGAGCACAAGCAGAAGAGAAATGTTAGAATTTTGTACTGTGGCCTGTGGGGCATTGGCTGCGTATTTCTGTTTGTGTTCCAATGACTGGGGTATAGACAACTGAAGGCTGTGGATGCACTTGATGATGGTACTGCTTGACTGTGGGCAACAACAGGTGCAGGGATAGAGGCATCTTCACATGCATGGTGGACTGGGGATTGGCTTCTACGCAAAACAGTGGAAGAAGCAGTGGTGTCACCTACAGACAGTTTTCCTGGAGCCGTGGGTTCAGCCCACAAAGTCGGGTGCTTTGCTGCCATGTGCCTGATCATGCTGGTGGTGGTCAGGCTGGTAGTTTTGCTACCTCTGCTGATGTGGGCATGGCAGGTGCTGCAATTGGCCTGTTTGGGGTTATCGGCAGAGTCTTTAAAAAATAGCCAGACTCTGGAAGATCTAACAGTTGGAATGGCAACTTCCCTCATGTTGGTGTTACGGGGAATGGATGCACACCTTCTGTCTGTGGCCACCACATTGCTTCTTCCTGCCTGTTGGGGTGATATGCCTCCTCCCCCATGTGTGCTGCAGTCCTCGCTCTGCATATCCTCCTGCCAGACTGGGTCGTTACTATGTCATCTACCACCTTGTCTTCCACATCCGCACCCTTTTCCTCCTGACTTTCTGGCAATTGTGTCTCATCATTGTCCACCTCTTGTGACACTTTCCCACCATCGTCTTCGTGTGACCGTGGCTGGTCAAAGCTTTGGGCATAGCTACATGTGATCTGGCCCCACTTCAAGTTGACCGGCTGAGAGTACAGAATCTAGAAAGGGAAAATTGAACAGCTCTTTGGAGTGTCCAAGTGTGGGATCAGTTGTCTCAGGGCACATGGCATGGTGGAAGGAAGGAGGATCAGGGTGAGGAATATCCACACTCATGGCTACGCAGACTTGACCGTGTGGAAGCCATGGTGGTGATGGTCGTGGCTAAGTGACTGGAAGCATTATCCGCTATCCAACCAACAACCATTTCACACTGCTCTGGCTTCAATAGTGGTGTGCTGCAATCCCCTATAAAATGGGACAGGAAGATTGAGCGAGAAGATGTGGGTCTTTGTTGTGGCCCCCTTTCAGCTTGGCCACAGCCTCAGCATCACGTCCACTTCCCCGTCCCTTGCCTCTTGCTTTGTCCATTTTAAATGGACTACTGAGCTATTTCAAAAGCTCAATACAAATGTATTTATTAGGAGCAAAATTGTATCTGATCAGTATGCCTTCAAAGCTACGATTTTTCCACCACAGATACAACAGGCCTCAGCCTGACATAACAGACTGTATAATTTTTTTTTTGCTTTTTAGAGAATTAAAAAAAAAGAGTGGAACAAGGCTAGCAGACAGAACTATGAAACTTATGCCTGCGAAGCTACGATTTTTCAAACACAGGTACACCAGGCCTCATCCTGACATAGCAGACTGTCTAAAATATTTTTTTGGGGGGTGAATTTTTGAAAAAAAAAAAGGAGAACAAGGCTAGCACACAGAATTATGATACATATGCCTGCGAAACTACAATTTTTCCACCACCGATACACCAGCCATCAGCCTCAGATAACAGACTGATTTAAATGTGGCCTTGATGTGTTTTTTTTGCACAACTAAATTCTGTCAACAAGTTGTCTATGAAACAAAAAAAAAATTTGGCGCACTCACATTTGGTGTCTGGGACAAAAAGCAGATGCACATTCTTAGATTTCAATAACCTGGCTGTAGTAGGCAGCGTGAACAAGCAAACATATGTTAAAATAAGGGGGCTATGGATTGCTTTAGAGTAAAAGGAGCAGGTATCAGGTGAAGAAAAAAAACACAGAAATCAGCAGCTATATATATTAAAAAAGCAGCAGCAGACAGTAATGGAACTTTTGGAGGTATTCAGTGAGAGCTATGTACTCACATACAGTGCCTGCAGGCCTTGCACTGATGTGGATATGCGCACATAGACTCCCCTACCTACCGCTGCAATCTCGGGACCCGTGAATTAGCCCTTAAAAGGACTGTTGGTTTCTCAGGAGTTGTGGACTGAACAGTTGCAGACCTACACAAACTATTAAAAGCACGATTCTGACCCTATCTCAGCAGCAGATCTCCCTACACTCGCTAAGTCTGGAACAGAATGCGGCAAGCGGGGCTGAGCCAGGTCTCTTATACACTTGATGATGCTGTGCGGCCAGCCAATCACTGTAATACCACAACAAAAATGGCTGCAGCATTACAGTGCATGGATGACAATCCCTGCACTGTCATTGGCGCTCCAAAGAGCCCCAGAATTGCAGGGTGGAGATCCGAGCTTCCCGCTGAATAATCCCGGAAATACTCGGTGTTCGCCGAGTACACCGAGCATAATGATACTTGGGTGAGTACCGAGTAGTGGCGAGCATGTTCGCTCATCACTGCTTAATATATTTCCCAGCAAAATCCATTTTGGTTTCATTTTTGTATGTTTTTTGGTACACCTGTAAAAATGACGTGAAACTCTGACAACACTGTTTACAGCTGTGACTTAGGAGTCAGAAATGCTTCCAGGGACATTTGCAATGATGTTCCCGTTTCATTTGAGCAGTGTTTCCATTATTTAACAATAAAAAAAGAATTAACCTTATCGCTAAATGGTCGAGAAAAAAATTCAAAACGCCAGAATTCTGCTTTTTTGGTCGCCGCGACATTGAATTAAAATGCAATAACGTGCGTTCAAAAGAAAGTATCTGCACCAAAATGGTATCATTAAAAACGTCAGCTCAGCACGCAAAAAATAAGCCCTCACCCAACCCCAGGTCACGAAAAATGGAGATGCTGATATACTGAAGCAGACGTCTACAACTACATAATCATTATATCAGGGAATTCCCTTTTCAAAAGTAGCTAAGTGCTGTCAAAATATCATAAAGTCAGTAGCAATATAGTGCCATTACCAAAAATATGTGAAGGAAAAAATAAAATGATCAGTGCAAGTGCTAGATGTATACAGTATACAAAAAAATATAACCCCAAAAATGAGCTAGGACTAGAGATGAGCAAACTTCAACTGCTGAACTCCTGAACTCCGAACACGAACACTTCCTCTGAAAGTCCGTTTTACAGTTCGGAAGCCTGGAGAGAGAGGGAGAGAGAAAACCATATGTAACCTGAATAAAGGACTATACAGATAAACCTTGAGTGAGGTAAAACAGAGGTACTTCCCAAGCAGTTCAGTTATAAATCTAAACACCTAATATAATTACCATGGTCAGTCAGTTAGTGCACACAGGATTTCTCTGACACGTGTTTCACATGAGCTTCTTCTTAAGGGGTACCCTTTGCTTTTTGCATGAGGCACTTTATGCGTTCTCTCATGAATCAATAAACAATATTATTGTATTTGTGGTGTGTACACTAAATTTGTGATAGATAGTTGTGACAATAATGTGAATATGCCATGTTTGAGTCTGCCTAAATTTACAAGACACACGCTGCGGGCTATTCCAACCCCCCTCTCTTCTCTTCTGCCTGCTGCTATGTGTTTGAATCCCAAGCCCCTCATTTTCCCCTCCTAAAAGAATTTTTATGGTCCTTGCAGCTGCAGCAGACAATCCTCCCATCTAGTACCAGCTAAAACTGGTATAAGGCCCTTCCACATGGCAGGGATTTCTTTGTTCTATTATAGTGATATATTGGGCCACCGATTTGGGCTAGAAAAATAAGGAGTACATATTACGAATGTCCATCGGTAGATCTGTCAATCACTGTAAGCGCTAGTGTGGACTCATTAGAAGGCTAAATTCAGTATAAGATGAGTGATGTGTGTGCCGTTACTCTGCCAGGCAAGATATGATAATTCTAAGTTTTGCAAGCAAATGTGTAGCTCTGAGAAAAGGGGAGGGCGATGGTAACTCAACCCACTTTAGTGATGTCACAGCCTACAAGTATAAGTTACTGCCTCGCAGCCCAGCTTTCAGTCTTGCCAGAGAAGCTGTTACACCAGGACCCTCTGATGAATTGGGATGTCTGGCTCCTCCCACTAGCATGGTTAGCTAGGATGATCTAAGCAGCATGTGAGTGTTTATCTTCTTTAATCCTGTTTTTTTCATGTAATTGCTTGTACATACTTTAAATTGTCTCATATTGTAACACCTGTATATACCTTTTGTAAACACTGCCTACCTTTTCGGAGTAAAAGTTATAATATTTACTAGCGTTGTTTTCCTTGCTCTAAAACGTACCCTAAGTCCTCTGAAGTAAATTTACGCTACTAATTTGAGTTGGCTTTGGACCCCTCTAGTGAGAAATCGGAGCTGGTGGCAGAGAAGTGTGTTCTGGGCTAGGCAGGTGAGCTGGCAGCGACGGAACTTGTTTTATAAGCTATTGTCGGGCTGAGACCTGAGCATTTATAATTCCCTCGCTGCAGGGTGCCTGCTAGCCCATCCACAGTGAAGTGGCCCATCCAGCGACTAATTATCCTTGGTATAGTTACCTGACTGACCTGAGGGTAAGGGGGGTGCCAGAGAGCTGCAAGTTCTGAAGCGGAACTGGAAAGTGAGATATACAGTACATAAATCCCTGCAGTTCGTGACATATTGTAGCAGCAGTGGGATAACTAAAATAAGCCCCTGCGGTAAATTGATAGGTCAATAGCCTGGTTTGTGCTTTCATCCCATTGTAGCAGTGGTGGGATAACTAAGTTAAGCCCCCTTGCACATGTGATAGTCGTGTGTTGGCCAAAGGTCACCCCCCTTTTCGTGACAAGTTATGAGGGAAATTTAAATATAAGGATTTTTTCCTATGCAATGTTTCTTTTACCCAGTTGTGAATTTGCTGTCACGGGGAGACTAGGTGGGTGAGAGCTAATAACCCGGGCCCCTGCAATTTCCCTCAGACTAGGGAAATGCTGACTGACCCTCTACCTGAAGTTTACACTGATGGTGTGCATGTCCAGGCCTCGAACCTCACCCTGCCTCCTGTTACAACCCTAAGCTGGAAACCTCCGCCCTCCACCCTGTGAATGTAATACACCAATAGCCAAAGTTAGCACAGACAAGGATAAAGGAAAATATACACCACGCCGCAGTCACTCAGGAATACACTATAAATGTGCAGGGCAAAATAAACACAAATATAGGAAGGAGTAAATAAGACAAAGGAAAATACACCACCAGCAACGATTCTCCAACAACCAGCTCTCCACTCCAGACCGAGATAACAACGCAAGACAGAAGCTATAATCGGCGACGCCCAATGATCCGGAGAACTATTTAAAGGCTATGGGCATAGCCCAGCTTCCAATCCGAGGATCAGGTAAATTAACCCTGGAACAGCTGGACAAAACCTAGCCGACGCCAATGAGCAAATAGTGGTCAAAAGCGGAATTACCGCTGTCTGTCGAACGACCTGGTCTGAACAGCGTCCGACATGACAGTACCCCACCTTCTACGAGGGACCCCAGGGCCCTCACAGCTTATAGGACCCGGCTTGTCTGGATGGCGACGATGAAAACACCTGACCAGCCGATCCGCATGAATATCCGAGGCTGGTACCCAGGACCTCTCCTCAGGCCCATAACCACGCCAGTGTACCAAGTACTGTAAAGTACGATGCACTACAGGAGAATCCACCACCTTGGAGACTTCAAACTCCAAATTACCATCCACCAAGACTGGAGGTGGCATAGGCGCCGCGTCCACAGAACCCACCACCTTCTTTAGAAGAGACCTGTGGAACACGTTGTGTATCTTATATACTGTAGGGAGCTCCAATCGGTAGGCTACTGGGTTAATGACGGCGGTGACCCTAAATGGACCAATAAACCGTGGACCCAATTTAAGGGATGGTATTTTGAGTCATATGTTTTTTGTGGATAACCACACCCAGTCATCCACACTCAGGTTCGGACCTGGCACACGCCTACTGTCAGCCACATGTTTGTACCTAGCACCCACACTCAACAGGCGCTGTTTAACTCTCCTCCAGACTGATAATAATTGTGCTCCTAACTGATCCTCCTCCGGAATGCCAGAAGAGCCCCTCTGACTCAAGGTACAAAATTGAGGATGTAGCCCATAAACACAAAAAATGGAGACTCCCCAGACGACTCCTGGCGATGATTATTGATGGCAAACTCAGCCAAAGGAAGAAAGGTAGACCACTCCTCCTGGTTATCAGAGACAAAGCAGCTTAAGTACTGTTCCAAATTTTGGTTCATACACTCAGTCTGACCATTTGACTGAGGATGGAATGCCGAAGAATGAGACAACTTGATCCCCAGCCGTGAGAAAAATGCTCTCCAAAATTTTGCCACAAACTGAGACCCCTATCAGACACGATGTCAGATGGAACCCCATGAAGTCTGACCACCTCCTGCACAAATACCTGAGCCAGAGTCTTAGCATTAAGCAACGAAGGCAAAGGCACAAAGTGCGACATTTTTGAAAACCGATCAACAATCACCAAGATGACCGTGTTCCCAGCTGATGAGGGCAAATCAGTGATGAAATCCATGGAGATTTCTGTCCATGGCATGCTAGGTACTTCAAGAGGAAGTAGTGTGCCAACAGGATGGGAGCGGGGCGTCTTAGCCCTAGCGCACGTTGTACAAGCTGACACGTATGAGACCACATCCTGTCGGATCTTGGGCCACCAAAACCGACATGACACCAACTCCAAGGTATCTCTAACC